>NC_090929.1:1217708305-1218333305 GCF_040938575.1 Ambystoma mexicanum | reverse complement strand
GAAATTGTACTGCCACTTGTAGACTTAATTGTCTGTAGTGTTCCCTAACGGTACTGCAGAGGATTCTGCCTAACAACTCTACTGTTCCCGCCTCTTAACTCTTCTGTGATCTCTGTACCTCCCTCTATTCTCCCTTCCGCCCCTGCCCATTCTGACGGACACACTCTTGATGCCTTCATCCCTGCTGATCTCCCTCTCTCCAACCCTCTCATTACACCTCTCTCCTGGTCTGACCACTCTCTTCTTATCTGGGATCTCTCAGCCCCCTGACCGAGCCTCCACCAGCAGTGTCAGCTGCTGCTTTTGCCTCCACCTTCATATCGCCTCCTTCACCTCTTGAATCTCCCAGTGACTTTCCTTGGCAATCTTCATCTTGCTATCACTAACACTCTTGAAATTCTTGCACCTTTCATGAGGATCCGCCTGCCTTCAAGCGTAATAGCTGGTATGACTCTGATCTAGCCGCTTTGAAACGCAAGTGCAGAGTTGCTGAGTGGAAGTGGCAGACCTCAGGCTCATCCTCTGACAAACTGGCCTGTCACTCACCCCAAAGGCAATACAGTCTATCCATCCGTTCCAAGAAGAGGGCTTGCATCCCGACCTGTATCTCTGGAACCTCTAACAACACAGCTGAACTCTTAAAATCTGCAAGGAAACAAGCCAATCCATCTGCAGTCTCCACCTCACCTCTTCCTTCTCAGGCCCTCTGTACTGCACTGGCCCAACTATTTCACCTCAAAAACACAGGACCCTCTGTGCTCTATTCTTCCCCTCTGTTAGGCAGAATTATATGCAGTACCCTTTGGGAAGACCACACACAATTAAGACTAATTGACAGTACAAATTCACCTTTGGTACAAGCCTGTATTAAACAGTAAAGTGGTAGCGATGGCTGAGGGCCCAGACTTATCTCAAGAGCAAGTGAGCAGTATCAATAGTTACACAAAGTCCCCTTTCCTCTATACTGCATGGGCGTCCCTCGCTAGGGACGGGAGACTGAACTTTTTTTGCCAGAAAAAAATCTTCTTCCCCTTTAAATTTAGAGGCCCTGGGAGCATTCACTCCCATGACTCCGCCCACCGGTGCCACTCCTCAGTCCTCTTTTCCGCATCGACGGGAGCAGACCACTTTCACCAGTGCTCCTGGGTTTGTCTTCGGCCTTGTAATTCCATGCGCTCTTCCCCAGATACTGTCTTTTGTCTTAAATCAGGTACTCAGTCCTCTGGTGCCATGCTCCTACCCAGCGCATGTCAACGTCTTTGGACTTCAACGGGTGTCTAGCCTGCAAAGGGCTCTTCCTTATATCCGAACCCCACATCTGACCCCCACTCTCTTTTCCTCCACTGCCTTGGTCCTGATCACGGCTGGGAGGGTTGTACCATATGTGACACCCTTACATTGTGCGCTCTGAAGAACAAGTTTGCTTGGTGGATAGAGCTCTTCGAAGGATAGCCTCCAGAGGAGAAGGAGGACTTAGTCAAGCACAAGTCAAGGCCCAAGATAGAGCCGCTTTTTTCATCTGCACCCCGCAAAGATGACTCCTTCCCAAGATCCTAAGAAGTCCTAGCGGGAGGGACTGTTCAGGTTCTACCACCTGCACGGGTACCAAGGCTTCTTCAGCTACCGGCCGCCAGGCCGAGGGATCATTATATCCTACCGGGGACGTAGCAGAGGGACCGCAAGGTTCTTTTACCGGATATCCACCTGAGGGGCTATGCCCTACTTCCGGACAAATGTCTGAGGGGCGCCTGTACGCAGCACTACCGGCAGCACAGCCGAGGGCACAAAGCCGACCAGGCCTCGTCCTGAGGTGCAGGGTAGGCCTCAAGCGCCACCGCCAAGAGTCCTGGAGGAGACCGGGCCCAGCACGGCAAGCACCACGGCACAGGCACGTGGCATGCAGCCCACCAAGATGACCACCACGCCAGACAAAATTAATGCTTGTCCGATACCGCCCATTGATGCGTAGCAGGTAGGAGAACGAGTTTCAAGGTGGGACTGGTCTTCACCAGGTATTTGACCTATTGCATATCCTTTAATGTTGCAGGACAGATACACCACACAGGCAACAAGACGGAGCACGTCCAGACGGCTGCAACCTCGGGGCCCTACTCCTGCGCCACCTCACACCCCACCGGCCTGTGAGGACAGAGTCTTCAGGAAATTCTCACGCTTATAAGATCCCCTCTGATGGGCACCATCTTTCAGGATGTGATCAGGGACATGCTACCTCCTTTCCTGCCCCCTGCGCCCATAGTCATTCCTCCTATGGCTCCAGCGCCTCATGCCCTCGCGCAGCCTCTGCTGCCTGCGCCGGCCCTGTGGTTCTGGCTCCTCTGCACCCCAGGCAGCTCCATACCAGCCTCCGAAGCAGCCTCCGGCCTCGGTCGCCACAGCTCAACCTGCCACACCCAGTACTCCTCCACCTGTCCCTTACTAGGCAGACATCCTGGTGGACAGGCTGTCTTCAGCCAAGGCTTTCCGTAATCAACTTGCAGGCGTGGCCGAATACTTGGGGCTTCCACAACCTGAGGTTGAACATCCAGAGGCGTGGGTCCTGGCCAAAGTCCTCACTCGACGCCCCACAACAGGGATTCCGATGCAGAAGGCAACATTGTCGCCTTGGCCAAGACAGGATAGCTTAAACCCATTCAGCGCAGCCCACCAATTGGCTCTTCTATGCCAAGTAGAGGCAATTGGAGGGGTATACACTCTTGCTGTCGGCACACCCTCAATTGCATTCTTCATGATTGCCGTGGCCTCCATCTACTCTAAGCTTCAGTCTTCCTCAGCCACCTCGTCCTTGGCCCTGCTAGGCAAGGAGGAGATGATCATGGAGGCGTATGGAACTCCAACGCCTTGCTTCACCTCTGTCAGTCTAATGCTGAGGCCTTGCTCGCAGCCGTTAATCAGAGGCTTTTCTGGGAAATCGCCGACTTCCTGCCTGAACTTCCGGTACACAGTCCCGCGTGCTTCAAGGCAGGACTGGCTGAAGCAAAGTTGGTGGCCCAAGACGACATGGAGTCCACAGTGGCGCATATAGACCCCTCAGGCCATGCCATCTGCATCACCACGGACATGAAAAGGACTGACTGGCTGCGGGTTACCAAGTTTAACCAGGATGTCCAGGAGCACGTATTGGACCTTCCATTTGAGGATAGCGACCTCTTCGATTCCACCACCGATGAGAAACTGGATAAGAACAACAGTTTCCAGACTGCAAAATCCTTATCTATCCTTAGAAGTCCACGCCCAAGACGTACAGCCAGACGCACCAGCGTTCCGACAAGGGGCGGGTTTTGGGCGACTTCCTGGGCTTCCAGGAACCAAGGTCCAGGCAGCCTGACCGATCTCCAAGTCAGCACCGCCGCAAACACAATGCTGAAAATAAGGGATTTTTTCAGCCTCCCTCCTCAGCCCCAGAGGGAAAGAATGCATGACATTCCCCTCCGGGTCTACGTGTCTCGGTGGGAGGAGGAGGGGGGGGCAGGATTGCCCTTCACACACAGTATTGGTGCGTGTGGTTCCAGGACCCCGGGATTCTATCTGTAGTGTCCACGGGCTACCGTCCACCAGTTCCTCCCTCTCCTCTCTCCTCCACTCCCACAGAAGTTCGATCGCTTGTAGAGCGCCAGGCAGTGGAAAAAGTCCCAGTCTCCCAGCGCGGTACAGGCTTCTACTCCAGGATTTTCGCCATACACATGAAGTACCAGGCTGGCCTGAGACTTGTTGGACCATTCCACCCTGAACCTTTCCCTCCCTCTTCAAAAGTTCAAGATGGTTACCCCAGTGCTTATTGCGGAGACACTGTGCAAGGGAGACTGGATGTGCTCCCTGGATCTGAAGGACGCGTACCTACACGTCCCGATTTGACAGCCTCATTAGTCCTTCCTGAGGTTCAGGATCATGGGCTTCTATTTCCAATACAAGGTTCTACCCTTTGGCCTCAACTCAGCCCCCAGGGTCTTCACCAGGCTTATGAATGCAGGGCCCAAGGTCACCGTGTACCCGTACCTAGTCTACTGGCTCGTCAGGGCGAGATAGCCGGAGGTGGTTCATCACACCTCCTCCGCCCTCATGAATACGCTACACGAATTAGGATTTTCAATAATTCTCAAGAAGTCGCAGCTGACGCAGTCTCTAACGTTCTTGGGCCTCATCTGGGACACGTGCTCCGAGAGTTTTTCTCTCGCAGGACAAGATCACAGCCATCAAGAGGGCCACAAGTCATGTTCTCAGCAGAGCAGTGACCTCAGCATGGTCGTACCAGCACCTCTTGGGTATCATGGCACATGTCTACTGTCAGTGCCTTATACAAGGCTCAAAATGAGAAGATTACAGCTGCACTTCGCAGCCTCAAGGAGTCAGGAGCGGGGGTTCTCGGGCAGAACTTGTCAGCATTCCTCCCTTTCTGCACCAGGACCATGTCTGGTGTAGCATGGACTGCAACCTGCAGATAGGCAGTCCCTTCCGGCAATCAGCACCACAGCTTACCATCGCCACTGATTCCTCCTTGGAGTATTGGGGGGACTACCCTAGATAACCACAGCGTCCATGGAGTCTGGTTCCTTCAGGAACAGGAGGCCCATACCAATTGACTAGAGCTCAAGACGATCTGGCTTGCTCGCAAGGCCTCCCAAGCCGCTTATCAGCGGCAAGACGATCCTCATTCAAACGGACAATTCCACTAGCCTGTATTACATCAACTAGCAGGGTGGCACCAGATCTCCTCCCCTGTGCAGCCTGGCCGTCAGCATTTTGGAGTGGGCTCTGGAGAGCAACGTTCACTTGAGGCCAATCCACTTTCAGGGGGAGTCAGATTGGGTGCCAAAAATTACGAATGACAAGATGGGGCAGCCGTAGGTGGATCTCTTTGCCACCTGGTAGAACAGGAAGTGCCCTCAGTTTGCGTCCTGCCAGCGATAGGACCTAGGCTCCCGCGGCGACGCCTTACAGTTACAGTGGAACAGCATGAACGCATATGCATTTCCACCCACTCCCCTGGTGCACAGGGTGATCTGCAAGATAAGGGAGTGTTGACACCTCCGTCTCATTCTGATAGCTCTGTGGTGGCTGGCGAGACCATGGTTCTCGGAGCTGTTCAGCCTGTCAGACCAGCCTCCAATTCACCTTCCATTGGGCCCGGCTCCTCTTCTTTCACAGCAGGGATGCAGGGTCATTCACCGCGCTCCAAAGAAGTTAGCCCTTGCAGCATGGTTCCTGAACAGATCACATTGAAGCATCTGTCGCAGGCGAACCTAGACATCATACACGGTGCCAGGAGCGATGCTACTAGGAGCCAGTACAAAAGCAAGTGGTCTAGGTTTTGTCCACTGGGCTGAGTCTAAGGAGGTTGATCCTCTTACTTGCATGCTGGACGATGTGCTATCCTTCTCTGCACAGCTCGCCCACTCGAGGGTGCAAATAGACACATGCCGCACCTATCTGGCAGCCATCGAAAGCTTACCGGAACTCGGAGTACGTTTTCTTTTCCTCCAACCCAGTGGTTAAGACATTTAGCGGGCCTCACCAGGCTCTACCCGCCTATCAAGAAGCCACACCCCGTGTAGGACCTCAACATAGTGTTGGGTGCTTTGGCGCATAAACCCTTTGAGCCAATGGCGTCCACGGAGAACAGGCTGGTCACCATTAAGACGGCCCTCTTGGTGGGTCTTACATCTGCACGCTGTGTCGGCGAGATCCAAGCTCTTGTGGCTTCTGAGCCTTACACTACCTTTCACAGGGACAAGGTGGTCCTTAGAACGCATCCCACGTTCTTGCCTAAAGTAGTCTTTGCTCCACCTAAATGAGGAGATGGTGCTACCAACTTTTTTCGCGGATCCTAAGGACGAGGCTCAGAGGGTCCTGCACTGTCTGGGTGTTAGGCACGCTCTAAAATTCTACCTTGCTAGAACCAAGAGCTTCTGCGAATCTGAGGCTCTTTGTCACCTTTGGCGGGTCAAGGCCAGTATATCTGGCTTCTAAGGCCTCCATAGCAAGGTGGATGGTTGCAGCCATTAAGGAGGCCTATGAGGGGCAGCACAAGCCACTTCCAGCAAATATGCATGCAGACGCTATCAGAGCCAATGCCACGGCAGTCACGTTCCAGGGGCAGGTCATCAGCACGACAGCCGCTTCGGCCACTCCTTCGGCCTTCTGCAAGCACTACTGTCTGGATGCCGGCTCTAGGTCAGACGCGGCCTTCGGAAAGGCAGTATTAAGGCACTTATTTTCTTAACAAGGGTCACCTGTCCACCCTGGGGCTATAGTCAGTTGTAATCGCCCATGCAGTATGGAGGAAAAGGGATGGGACGTAGGAGTGATTAAAAGTTAGTTAGTGACTAACATACTCCTAGTACATAGTCCCCTTTCCTCCTTACGTCCCACCATCCTCCGCCCTAATAAATCTGGTGTCATTAGGCAATGGTAATATTGTCAACGCGTCAATGGGGACTGAGGAGTGTCGCCGGTGGGTGGAGTCAGAGGCGCGCATGCTCATAGGGCTACCCCCCGCACACTTCTAAATTTAAAGGGGAGGAAGGTTTTTTCTTGTGAAAAGGGTTCTGTCTCCCGTCCATAGTGAGGGATGCCCATGTAGTATGGAGGAAAGGGGACTATGGACTAGGAGTACATTAATCACTACGGTGATTAACTTATCATTTATTTGTTGCACATTTTGGAGGTATGCTGTCTCTACAGTCAAAAAACATTGCCCTTACATTTGACTCCAGATTTCCCTATGTAATGTGCGCATTAAAGCTATTTCTAATATGTTTTATATATTAAAATGGACTAGCATGTTGGTACTGCTTCATGTGTTTATTGTTGAACTATTTTGTTCCAATGTGAGAGTTGGAATGTGACCGCCAGGAAATGGGGCATATTCTGCCATAGAAAGTGCATTTTTCAAAGTGTTAAAGCATGACAAAACTAGAACTGTGCTGCAGCAGATGTTTGCACATGTCCCCAGTGTTGACATAATATGATGACGAATTGGCTTTTACGATCTTGTTTAAAATGGCTCTAGGCAACACTTGAGCTTTGAAAAATAACCATGTCCCCAATGATTCTGAAAGTAGCAAAGTCTTGTTTCTGCTCAAAACGACTAAATGATGTAAAAACACCTATTTGGTGTATAAGTTCTGAATGCCATTACATTTCTTATTAGAGCTGAAAGCCAAGGAGAAACTGATTGAAGACATGCGAATGACACTTCTCGAACAAGAACAGACTCAGGCAGAACAGGATCGAGCCCTTGAAGCCAAAACCGAGGAGGTTGTAAAATTGGTTACAGGCAAGTACTGGAAACAAAACAGTGCACTGTTAATTTATATTGGATTAAAAAAAAAACATTTTTTATTGTGTTTACCAAAAATTCATTGGTTTTAACAAAATTGTCAGTCTATTTCTTCTGTTTTCGTCACGAGAGCCGTAGAGAGGAGCACTTGTATGGCTTAGCTTTTCACTTCTTCTTCTTTACTTTGTTCTATCAAGATGAAAGCCTGTTGCAAAATCTTTGCCGTGGCAATTGCCCAGGATGTTTTTTGTCCGCTAATTAGCCGTTGCCACCAAGTCTCCTCTTCCCGCAAAGTTGAGGCCTCCAGAACAGTTATTATATATATTGGATTTAAAAATGCCTCTCAATTGTTAAAATGAGTGGCCAATACTTTGCAGAAAGAGGTCAAATCTACCCAAGGACCTGAAAAAGATGAGCGGGAACAGATATTCTTTCTTTTTGAACAAGACAGACAATAGTTTAAATTAAATACAAGAACATATTTTTTTTAAACACATTTTTATTGGTTTTACAAGTTATAATAGACCATCAACTTTTCCCCACTCTCCCTAACAAATACAAAAAAAAAACAATTAAAAGCAAATCAAAAACATAGGGAGGACGTGACGCATTGCGCGGAGGACATGTCGCATTGCGCTGCTTTCTACGAGGACATAGCACTTCACCCTTCAAAAGAATACCAGCTACCAATCATCTACTGTGTCCCCTTTCAATGCAAGAAAGCTGTGCAGGCCCATCTACCCCTACCTCTCCCAGTCACCACTCGACTGCAACCCTCCTGCCAAACCCCTCCCCATGCCCTATCATCTCTACATCTTGTTATCCTCCCCATCTCTTCCACTAAGTGAACTTGGATCCTTCTCCCCCATAACTACCCTGTGTCCCCCATTTCTCTATGAAAATACTCTATTGTACCGCAAAAGATCCCATGTCTTGTGCCAGATATGTCAGTTTCTCCATTCAGTAAATTTCCCAGGTCTTTTGTAACCATTCCTGTTCATGAGGCAGAGACCGGTCTTTCCATGTTTGGACTCCAACTTCCCCGCTCTGAACAGCCTGTGAACGGCACTTCCCTTCGGGGGAGTTCCCAATTTCTCTAACAAGTGGTTAATTTCCAACTGGACTGCTATCACCTCTTTAAGCCAACATAACCGTTTGGTGCAGTATGTTTAAATAGAAAGACACGCCCACCACACATGGTGCGAGAATCCCACCTGACCACATCCCTGTGTACAAAGTGGGAGACTCCCTTGAACATTTTAGGCAGTTAGCGTGTCTCTATGCTATCCATGCAATACCTTCAAATTAGGTTGCATCGTGTGGGTTGACAGGTTGCCATGGAAGGTAATCTTGTATATTTTATCCCAAAGAGAATCTGAGAGGGCTTCCACACAAGAGTATCCCAGTACAGTAAATATGTTTGCCTATCCCCCAAATCACAGGTAATGAGGACCTTTTATAATTTCGAGACTATCCTTTTCCTCGAACTCGCTTTGACTCAAGCATTTTCCAGAGGAATGAGCTTCCTCTTAAAGTGCGACACCCTTTCTGGGTCTGTCAAATATCGTTTAAGGCCTAAATATTCAAATACACAAATAACGTACCATCCCATCATATTACATACTTCATTGTACCACTTAAATGTATCATTTGGGAACAGCTGACCCACTCTTTTCTTATCCCTATCCGACCTGGATTTTTTGAAAACCCAACTGGTTCAAATCTAAAAAGGACCCCCACAGGGAACTCAAAGGTGAGGGCCACGTGGTCAGTTTCTCGGTGCGACCCATTTGCCTCCAAGCGGATCAAGTAGCCTCCAATGTGGAGTGGGAACGGATCCTATTGGGGACTTTGTCAGCGGGGACCACAACCCATCTCACATCTTCACAGTGCACCAACTAGTTCTCTAGGAAGGTCCAATAAATACCCAGATTGTCCCTCATGTGTTTTCGGAAGATTCTAAGCTGGTCTGCCCCGTAGTACTTGTACAGATCGGGGACCCCGAAACCGCTGTTCCATCGGGAAGGTCAGCATAGCCCTCTTAATTCTGTGCTTTTCTTCCTGAAAAACCTATAAATCATGAAGTCCAGTTCTCTGAAGAAGCAATCCCGCAATGGAGATGGGAATCATAGGAAAGGGAGCGATCAAACAGGGAAGAATGTTCATCTTTACCGCTGTCATCCTTCCTGACCAAGAGAGGATGGGCATTGATCATCTCTTGAGGTCTATTTTCAAGGTACCAACAAGGGTGTTGTAATTTAGGGTACGCAGTCTCGTTAAAAAATTAGGGATCTGGACTCGATGTGATTGCTTCTTTGTCCACCTTCATCCCTTGGACCTCCCTTTTTATACACTATTCTACACCCCGTTGTCAATTCGACCTGCCGCATACAGTCCCTTTGATATTGGGTTTGCTTTGAATTACCACTGCAAGGGGTTTTGATAGCTAGGGCATAGAGGTGCGGTACAACGGGCACCTCGGTCTTGTGACCCGCGACAAATGAAAGCGGTCTGTCAAACTACCATTTACCTGGACTCATTCTGTTGGCGAGCTCTACAAAGCAGATACCCCCGTCCCCTCAGTCTGAAATTCATCCCCAAGTCTGTTCTATTAAGCCCCTTTCCCATTTACTGCCATTCCAAATAGTCTAATGCTTTTCTGAGTTTAAAGAAACTAAGCACGTGTCAACCCCCTGTCCCTGGGCTAGATGGATCAGGTTCAATGTCTTCCTGATATTGTTGGATCCCTGCTTCTCGCTAACAAACATAACTTGGTGCACATGGAGAAGGGAGAGAAGAACCTTGTCCAACCTGTTCCCTAGAATCTTAGCAAATATTTTAACAGCCGTAGTAAAGAGGGAGATCAGTCTATTGGAAGAACATGGATTTGTGTTTTTCCCCTCCTTGGGTATGACAACTTTTATGGCTCTTCGGATTGATACTGGGAGGGGGACACTGTCAAGGGTTTTGTTTTAACACCCTTGTCAAGGGTTGAACAGATTCATTTTTTTTTTTTAATGGACCGAGAAACCATCCTCTCCGGGTTTTTACCCCCTTCCTATTTTTCATCGTATTACCTCTTCCTCCATAATAGCAGCATGTAGGAAGCCCGATCTCTCGGGTGTAATTTTGGGCACGTCCAACTGTTCCCTAAACTTATTTATTAAGCTTCTGTCTCCCTTGTACTCTGACCTGTAGAAACGAGCGTAATACTTCCTAAATTCTGCACTCTTAGTTATGTCAAAATACCTTCAAATATCCCTCCAGAAATACCTCCCCTCTCAAGCCCTTCGCTCCTCTACTTCTAACTCCCTTGTGGTCAGTCGTTTTTCAAAAAAAAGAGCGGGGGGTAGATCTGTCTTAAGCTGGGGCCTCCCTTTGGAACAGCCTCCCGGCCACCCTGAAACTTGAGAAGAACAATCTCCGGTTCCGGAAGCACCTCAAGACCTTCCTCTTCGCTTCTGCCTTTGCCCCCCTTTTCCCCTGCTGATCTGTTTTTCTCTCTCGGCACCGTACACTTGTCGACCCTCTGTCCTTCGGGCCCAGGTATCAGCTCACCCTGCCTGCCTCCCTCCCACACTGCCTCCGGGCCACCCCTTACACTGGGATCTGTATGTGTACTCATACAGTCCCCATCCTTCTGCACTTATCAGATTTACCCTATGTGACTAATCTTGCACTTGCCAATTGCTGGCTGCACTACCACTTTTCACTGCCTTTATTTATTGCACTTATTATTTATTCTGTTCTCTCCTCTGTTCCGCTCTTTCCACTTCTCCCTCATCCATGCACTTTCCATCTTTTCTCCCCTTTCCGTGCACTTGTGCGTTCTAAATGTCACTGCAACTAGTAAGATCGTTGTTTTTGTTCTCCCTTGTTCCCCTCCCTTTGCTTGGTCGCGCTCTGAAATACGTGTATGAGCGCGATATAAATAAAATATATATTGTATAGTACCTGGGAATTTGGGGATGAAGCAAATTTACCATTTTATCTGGCTTCTCCCGCTTTTTAAACTATTTTTGCTTTAACAATTGTAGCTTCCTAGCCGTCTCATGTATCAATAATGCATGCCTTATGGGTTTTAAACTCCATTGAGCTCAACAGATTTATAGAATTCGCACCTGGATCCCTCGAACTTGATACAAACAGTAACATTTATACTCCAAACTCGTCATAATTGATGTGTAACACTCAAATGTTAACATGCTTTTCTATTGGTTAGGAAAAGGTAACTTTAATATAGGTACTATATCTGTATATGGTAACGGAGTGAGAGGATTGGATAAACACCATCAGGGGGACGTCTAGGCCCTTCCTTCAAACATTACTATTGTAGACGTCACTAAGAAGACGTTTCATTGGTTCTACTATCTATAGGACCCTTGATTATTTGGTCCATTGTGATTGGGTTGGCTTCAACCCCATGCATACATTTCCACTTTAGTTAGCAGCACGCAGAATGGTCAGCCAAGTGCAGGGTGCCCCACGATTCACCCCGCCTTCCTTCAATCCATCATTACTTGGTGTCTGTGTGTCAGTTAGTTAGCTGTGGTTGGCATCGAAAATGCATCTTCTTGTCAGGAAAAGTTATGATATCTCTGTCTGGGCGGATGCTAAGCGTAGGTGTGAACCCATGCTCCTTCTCGCTCGGGTGGTCACGTGCTGCTCACACCATGAATTTGCCGAGTTTCCATCAATTTGTGCATTTAATTCTTATTCGACTTGCCACCTGCCTACGCCTCCTTATCTCGACCTTCCAAAGACAGGCATCTTCTGTTCTTAAGTTTCAATTATGTGAAGCTACTGTTCGTTCCTTCTATTTGTCTGACCTTGGCTCTTCCTGGTGCAAGTTGCATCTGCTGAGTTTCGATTCAGCCATCTTTTCTCGTTTCAGTCGGAATACGAATCTTGTCCTGTTTGGCCTCTAGTAACCTGAGTTGATGCTGCTTTTGTGTAAAGTAGACTTGCATTTATAATAATGTGCTTTGTTTTGAGGTAGATTATGTATAACGGCGCTTGCCGCTCTATTCTTCTACTTAGCATAGCAATCCGCACTGTGTTCTTATCTTTCTTGCTGTTTTAAGCATATGTAGAGGTGTTAGCTGGTTGAATGACCTGCTTTACAGCTAAAGCTTCTTTATATTTCAGCATCGTTCTCTACTTCTAGGTTCACGATATCCTTATTAATGGCATTTCGTCTCTTGTGTCATCCTTGGGTCCTCATATCTTCTATCTGCGAGTCCTTCTGGGCCTTCATGATGTCACCATTTGTCTTCCATTAAGGCCTTTTTGGTTTCTTTCGGGACAGTACTTAGGCAATCTTCATTTCATCTTATTTGCTGGTAGGGTTTTCTCAATGGATACGTTACTGTCCATGGTTTCCTGGGTATTGGTACTTCAACAGGTGTGGTTCTTCTGATAGGCACTGGGCAGAGCCCTACTGCGGCTCTCTGCTGGTTTATTTGTTCATCATTCGTCACATATTTTGGTGTGAATGTTCCAGGTACTTCAAAATGGGTGATGGGAGTGCAGGCTTTGTTTGGGACCTCCTCTACACTCCCCCCTCTGGGCGATTCATCGACCACTTCCGCTTCCTCCTTTGGATTCATATTACTTGGTTCCTCTGTACTCATCTTCACTTCGTCTGGGTTCATTCTTTCTTCATCTTCTGGGTTTGTACAGGATGGTTTGAAGAAGTGTCCTTTTGGAGTCCATATCTTTATTTCGAGGGGATTGGGTCCTCCGACGTATTCCATATCTATCAAAGTAATCACCACAGCTGTGCTGCTTCGGAAAATCTTTCGGCTCCTGCGTCGATGACGTTGATGCGCCGTCCTCGAGGACCTCCGGCCGACGTCACCGGATGTTATAAGTACGACGCACGACGCCCGTAGCCTCAGTTCGATTTTTTTCTGCGAACGTGTTCTCTTCGGAGATCTAGGCGCGCCTCGACTCTTTGGAGTTTCTGTTCTTTCGGTTCTTCGAACCTGTTCTTTTGTGAAGTTTATCGGGATGTCTTCCTCTTCTTCCACCCCGGGTCTGGGCTTCAAGAAGTGTGGGGACTGCGGGTCCAAGATGTCGGTGACAGACTCGCACAACGCCTGCCCCTGGTGCCTCGGGGAGGCCCACGACGCGTATGATTGTGTCGACTGCCAGTCGCTTACGTCCAAAGCCTTGCGGGAGCGTAAGAAGAAGCTGTCGGTCGGTAAGGTGTCCAAGCCCCGGAAGTTGAGGTCCACTGGGCTTTCGACGGACGATTCGGAGGGCCACTCTCCGCATCGTGATCGTAAGTCTAGGGGGTCTCGGTCCCGGAGTGGGGTCCGTCTTCGAGGCACTCCGGAAGCGCAGTCATCAGTCGCCTTCCCCATGCTCGTCCGAGGACTCCGCCCGTCGGCAGGTCGCTTATCCCACCAAGCATGCGACCCCGGAGGAATGGGCTTCCTTCGGTAAGAAAATGTTGGCGATTCTTGAATCGCAGTGCACCAGCCCGTCCGCGCCTCCGAGTGGGGTCGGGCATGACCGTACTAGAGACACCGCTCGTACGCCTTCGGGCTCAGGTGGTCGGCACGGTTCGCGGGAACGGTCCTGCTCGGACAAGGGGAATCGTTCTAGTCATGCCCGTTCCAGGTCCCGGTCCTCAACGCGCTCGAGACCGTGTGCACTTGTGAGGTCTTTGAAGAAGACATCGACGCCTGTGGTGCCGAGGTCGTTGAGGGACTCTCTTGAGGCTCCGCCTCCGAGGAAGTTGTTGACGCCATTGGCGCCCAGGCTGTCTAAGGACATGCTCGGGGCTCCGCCCTCGAGGCCTGTGTCGACGCCGACGATGCTGTCGGCGCCGCGCTCGGCATCGACGCCGATTCACTAGACACCTTTCAAGGCGGTTTTGTCGGGGGTATCCCGTGGTACGGTGGAACCCCCTAGAAGGGCTTTGGCCAAGGCCAAACATGGCTTTGTTCCCCATTCTGTGCCCACTTTCCACCATCTTGATTATATTTCGGAGGCGGAAGAGGGCTCTAATGATGGCATGGTTCCTGATACGGTGCCAGATGAGATTATCTCTGGACATAGCCAGATTGAGGACCTGCGTCAGTCACTGCATGACGCCAGTGGTCTGGACACCTCTCCGGAGGTGGAGTTTTGTAGGCCTGAGCCTGGCACCCATGCCGAATCCTCGTACCGGCGCCTTATGTCAAGGGTCACTGAGTACTTGGGGTGGTCTGCTCCACCAGGGGATTTTCTTCAGGATGACCTCACGGATATCCTCGACCAAGGTCCAACTGACCCGGTACTGCCATTCCATATGGCTCTACAGAGGAGGGTGGTGCCGGATTGGACTGCTCCGGAGAGTCTCCCGGCAGTGGGCAAGTATTTGCTGTGAAAATACCTCCCAGCCAGTAGAGACCCCCGCTACTTGACCACGCACCCCACTCCGGAGAGTTTGGTGGTGCAGGCGGCTACAGCCCCAGCGAAGCAGGAGTCGTATCCTACCATCCCTCCTGATAGGGACGACAAGCGTTTTGACGGTTGGGGACGAAGAAAGTGCTTTCTTCAGGGGTTAAGGATCTTCAGGCAGCCAACTCCGTATGTGCCTTGTCACGTTTCACGCACACTCTGTGGAACTGTTTCCTTAGCGGCTGAGCATATTCCCGAAGGGGACGAACGGGATGGTTTTCTTGCTATGATACAGGATGGCAAGGATGCCATGTGTGAGGCTGTTGAGTCGGGTCTGGACATGGCAGATTGCGTCAGCCGGTCCATGGCGGCGAGCACCGTAATACGCAGGTTTGCATGGTTGCGGAAGTCAGGGTTTGCTCCTGATGTGCAAGCCCGGCTCCTCAACATGCCCTTTGATGGTGTACATCTTTTTGGCAGCAAGGCTGACGAGAGCCTTGAGAGGTTGCAGACCTCAAAAGCTGCAGCGAAGTCATTGAGCGCTACAGTTCGCCAACCTCTGCCTTTTCGTCCTATGGGACAGCAATGTAGGGGAGGTTCCTTTCGATATTACTCATCCTTTGGTAAATCGAGAGGAGGTGCAAGTCAAATGGGCCACCGTAGGAGTACCAGAGGTGGAAAACAGGGTACTCTAGGTGCCAAAGCTGCTCGGCAGTTGCCTCATTGCCCTCAGGCACTGCCGCAGTCGCTTCAGCTCAGTCAAGAGGCCATGTCCCATGGTTCGCCGGTTGGGGGAAGGCTGGCGCAGCATCTTGTAGAGTGGCGTGCCATCACTTCAGATGTGTGGGTTCTGGAGATCGTAGCCCACGGCTACTGTCTTCCTTTCCGGCAGAGGCCTCACGACAATCCACAAGGGAATCTCTCTTTGAAGAGTCCGGATCCGCTCCTTGCGCAGGAAATGCAATCCCTGCTGGAGAAAGGCGCCATAGAACTGGTGCCTGTAGCGGAGAGGAACAAGGGATGGTAGTCCCCTTATTTTTTTTATTTAGAAGAAAGACAGGGGATTGAGACCCATCATGGACTTGCACAGTTTGAACAAGCTCCTAAGTTCAAGATGGTTACTCTTTCTCAAGTCCTCCAGGCCCTTCACCTCCAGGACTGGTTGGTGTCTTCCGATATCAAGGACGCTTATTTTCATGTGCTGATCCATCCCAAGCACAAGAAGTATCTGAGGTTCGCGGTTGGCGACTCGCACTTTCAGTTTCGGGTCCTGCCATTCGGATTGATCTCCGCCCCGAGGGTTTTCACCAAGCTCATGATGGTGGTGGCAGCTTATCTCAGGAAAGGGGGGATTCGCGTCTACCCCTACCTGGACAATTGGTTGATCAGGGCACGCTTTCCCGAGCAAGTCCTGGATCACCTGTCCGTCACCTGCCACTCCCTTCACAAGCTGGGCTTCTCCCTCAACTTAAAGAAGTCCCACTTGACACCAACTCGGTGGCTCCAGTACATCGGAGCAGTGCTCGACACGTCCCTGGGGCAGTGTTTCCCTGCCCAGGTGAGGGCCCATCACATGCTGCAGATGGTGCACAAGTTTTAACATGCCCAGAGTCTCCGGGCGTTCGAGTTCTTGAGGTTGCTCGGCCTCATGGCATCCTGCATTCTTCTGGTGCCAGAGGCCCAGTTGCGGATGAGATGTCTGCAATGGGCCCTCAAGATGCAGTGGTCACAGTCCTGCGGCAGGATGTCGGACCCCGTTCAGGTGCCGCCCTCGGTCGTCCAGGACCTCCTGTGGTGGGCCGTCGAAGGCAATCTGAGGAGGGGGGCTCCATTTTGGCTTAACGATTGGGATGGACGCGTCCCTCACGGGATGGGGAGCTCATGCCAACGAGGTGACAGTCAGCGGTGATTGGTCTCTGTCGGAGTCCAGACCCCATATCAGTCTGTTGGAGCTGAGGGCTGTCAGGGTTTCCCTGAAGGCTTTTCTGCCGACTGCGAGGGAAGAATGTCCTGATTCTGACAGACAACACAGTGGCCATGCACTACCTCAACAAAAAGGGGGGGGGCAGGGTCACTTCCTCTGTGCAGGGATGCGATGCAGCTCTGGTTCTGGGCCATCCAGCAGGAAGTTTCGATCTCGGCAGTTCATCTGGCCGGAGACGAAAACGAGACGGCGGACGCTCTGAGCAGGCAGAGCGTGATCTCTCACGAGTGGGAGCTGGCTCAGAAGATTCTCCTGGAGATCTTCGCCCTTTGGGGGGCCCCACAAGTGGATCTCTTCATCTCCAGTGTCAACCGGAAGTGCGAAAAGTTCTGCTCGCGGGAATTTCCTCCAAGAGGAGCCGTAGGGGACGCGTTCATGGTGGGGTGGTCCTTCCCACTGCTGTACGCGTTTCCTCCAGTTTCTGTCATCCCGCAAGTGCTGCGGAGGTTGCAGAGGTTCGGTTCCCAGATGATCCTCATTGCTCCGGCATGGGCCCAGAGAACGTGGTACCCGGACCTTTTCGACTTGTCCATCTGCCCTCCACGTCATCTTCCCTACCGAGACGATCTGCTCTCACGGGAGGGAGGTGGTCAGGTTCTCCATCCAGAGGTCAGATTCCTGAACCTTCACGTCTGGCTTCTGAAAGGTTGAGGTATATGGATTGGGACCTCCCTGAAGACATGATGGAGGTGTTGCTTTCGGCCAGACGGCCTGGAACCAAGTCCCTGTACCGTTGCCGTCGGAGAAAGTTCTGCGACTGGTGCAGGGTTAAGAATGTGGATCCTTTTTCATGTGACATTCCTGTGGTTCTGTCTTTTTTGCTTTCGTTAGCCCACAAGGGCCTGCAAGTCGGTACCATTAAAGGTTACCTGTCGGCGCTGTCCCTATTTAAGCGCTCGTCTGAGGAGTGTTCTTACTTCAAGATTCCTTTAATTTCTCAGTTTCTCAAAGGCTCAATAATGTGTTTCTGCCTTCACCTTTCCAGGTGCCTGGTTGGGATTTGAACCTTGTTCTAAAATTCCTAATGGGTGCTCCATTTGAGCCTTTACATTCTTGTCCTTTGAGACTGTTAACCCTTAAAACTGTGTTTATAGTTGCGGTCACTTCCGCTTGCAGAGTGAGTGAGTCAGTCGCAGGCACTTTGTTAGACCACCCTTCACAGTGTTTTATAAGGACAGGGTTGTCCTTCGAGTTCGTCCTTCCTTTCTTCCGAAGGTTGTCTCGGAATTTCATTTAAGCCAGAAGGTCATTCTTCCGGCATTTTATCCTCCTCCGCATCCTTGTAAGGAAGAGGAGACGCTCCATAGGTTGGATCCTAGGAGAGCTTTAAGTTTCTACATTTCACGCATGTCCAGGGTCAGAGTGGACGATCAGCTCTTAATAGGGTGCGCTGGAAGGCGTTTGGGACAAGCTGTTACTAAGCAGACTTTGTCTAGATGGATTATCTTGGCAATTTCTGAATGTTACTGCTTGGCGGGTAAGGACCCTCCGGTAGGCTTACGGGCCCATTCTACTAGGGATATGGCTGCCTCTACTGCCCTGTAGAGGGGTGTTCCTATTCGTAACATCTGTGAAGCAGCCACATGGGCTTCGGTCCATACTTTTGTAAGACACTACTCTCTAGATTCTATCCATGGGCAGGATCTGGCCTTTGGCAAGGCGGTCCTTTACTCTGCAATTTAATTGGGCATTCTAAATGTCTATATTCTAAATTCTTTTCCCTCCTCCATATGTTGGTACTGCTTTGGGAGTCTGTCATAGATATGGAATACGTCGGAGGACCCAATCCCCTCGAAGAACAAGTTACTTTCTTACCTGGTAACGTTCTTTCGATTGGGATGGTCTGACGACATATTCCATATCGCTCCCTCCCTACCCCGCTACAGAATTGCTTATGCGATTGCAGCTTACGTTTCCGCAAGGCTTTCTGTGGTCATACTGGCAGAAGATTGGTGCCACACGTTCTGGGAAAAAAATATAACTGAGGCTACGGGCGTCGTGCAACCTACTTATAACATCCGGTGATGTCAGCTCGATGGAGCCCCTCAAGGACAGCGTATCGACGCAGACGCCTAAAGATTTTCCGAAGCAGCACAGCTGTGGTGATTACAGTCATAGATATGGAATACGTCGTCGGACCATCCCATCGAAAGAACGTTACTAGGTAAGAAAGTAACTTGTTCTTCTCAGGTTTGCAATCTTATCTTTAACAAAAAACTCAACGGATCTCATTCGAAGGGCGACCAATACATCACATTTTATCACGACATACTGTATTTCTTTATCACAATAATGGCACAGTTTGCTATCACAGTTGGCTTCTTTCCAACGCAAACACTATTCCCGAGTTGGCAATACATTTAACCAGAATCTTAAAATTGTATTCCCGAATTGCCAAGATGGAAAGTGACTTAAACTCTGCATGACCCTAACCTCTTATGCGCACTTCTCAAGTATGGAAAGTGTTTGTTCCTTCCAAAGGAATCACTTGTAAAGCACCAATCCATGGTCTAAAGTGATTTTTTAAAAGCTGCCTGGTTCTCAAATCCTTGTTTACTATCAAAACCCCAGAGTTCAAATGCATTGGCACACAGGTTAACCATGATGTATTTGTTTCCTGTAAAAAGCTCAGACAGAGAATCCCTTGGCGAAACCATACATTTGTGGCATAACAAAATTCTCTTCCAGAATACACACAACTATTCAAATCAAATTACATTCTCGGGGGTTGACTTAGGGTTTGCTAAGCTGTTTTTCCAAAAAAGACCCTCCAAGTATGCAAAGTCTTCATCCAGGAGTGAGTGGTGAATTTACAGTCCATACGTGATTGCTGGCACTATTAGCTTTATAACATTTTAAAATGGGTCAAATGTAAACATTTCTCATATCTACTATTAAAATATTTCATCTGCCTGATTAAAGGTTTCAATCTTTCTTGCTTCCCACTCTAAGATCCTTTCAGTCTCTTCCCCCATTCTGGGATTTCTTTCCTTCTTGCTTTCCCTCCTCCTTCCCCATTCCCTCTTTGGGGTTCCTTCAGTCAGTCTCCCCACTCTGGGCTGATCTTCTTAGTCACCACTCTTGAATTCTCTCTGTTCTTTCTACACCAGGATTTCTTTTGTTTCTACCCACTCCAGGGTTTTCCTCCCCTCTCTGGGGGTTTCCCTCTTTGGTCTCCCCACTTTGCTGTTTAATACGCATCTCCTCTCTCTGGGGCCATGCCTCGTTCCCACCCGTCATCCTGGGGCTTCTCTTTTCTCTCTCCGCTCTGAGGGTTTCTTTCTTTCTTCCTCACTCGAATTAGTCTTTTTCACTCACCACTCTGGTGTTCTTTTAGCCTCTCCCCAATCTGGGATTATTTCTCTTCCTTGCTCCTCCGCCCATCTCCCTCTCCACGGGAGCCACCAAGAACCTGGATGCTACAGGCAGCCTCCTTGGGAGGGGCATTGGGTTGGTTTGGTTATCCTCTTCACAGAGCTGCTAATGCGACTTTTCAACTGGGGTGAGCGTTGACTTCCGGCGAGTCTCTTCTCCTGCTTGCTCGGTGCAGAGTCATTTAGATTGGTTCTCTGCAGTCTTGGTTCGGCTCACTTTGGTGCTTTGTCTCTGGTCTCAGCACTTTCCTGGGCTGCTCAATTCCGTTGCTGTCTTGTCTTGCTCCACTTACCCATAGCATGCTGCTGAGCTGCATGCCGCTGAGCTGCATGTCGCGACTGCCGTTCTCGCTCTCTGGCTGGCAACACCTCCTGTGGTGTTCTCAATGTGGTTACGCTCTGCAGGGCTTCCATTCCAGGCTTCTCTCCTGGTTGGTTCTTTGGATGCTCTTCCAGAGGGTAGATCCATTCGTCTCTCTGCTGTCTACTCTGGAAATGGGCCAAAGGAAGGGTCAGATGCAGTGTCAGTCATGATTAAAGTGGGTATGGGGACACTGACCACAGAGTCCTACAACTTCTCCAGCATGGGGTCTGGCATGGATTCACATGCTCATGAATATTCCCCGTCGTCAGGCTGGGAATCCTCGGTAAAGAAAAAATCAGTATCAGTTTCGTTTCTGATCTGTCTTTCTTAGTAGTAACCAATCACTGATCTCTGGGTCATACTGCCCCCAGCCAATGACTGCCCTCTCCCTAAGCCCCTCCCCTGGGCCCTTTTACTGCGTTTTCGCGCTTTCAGGAGATTTTCTCATTTTTTCGGTTTAATCGAGCCTCAAGCTCCACTGTTTCCACTTCCGATAACGGGGACCCGTTTCGCAATTCTTCTACGCCCCTCAAGGGTGAATTTTTCGTCGAGTTACGCTTCTTGGAGGTTCCAGAAGATCTGAGGCCTACCTCAACGGACATGGCCCAGGACAAGGGAAGCTCGACTCCCGGATCCAAGCTGTTCAGGAGCTGCCCGGGATGCGGATTGCAAAATGTTTTCAAGGAGGACGAGCATTCAAGATGTCTCTACTGCCTTCATGAGGACAAGACGCATGTGAAAAAGGACTGTGCGTTCTGCAAGAACCTGTCGGAACGGACCAAGCACGATCGTCGTTCCCGCCTTGCCGCCTGGCTGGAGAAGGGCACAGCAGGTGAGAAGGCGAAGAAAAAGTCTGAGCGGTCTTCTAAATCCTGTGAGGGCGCCCCGGCGACGGGGGCCCAACAGGAGGCCAAGCACCGCGAGTCCGCGGGCACCGGGAGCGCCGAAAAGGTCGGGCTCTTCGGCTGCCAAGTACGGCGCGACTTCCCCAGCACGATCAACCGCGAGCCAGTGCTCTGGTTCAGGGAAGAGGAAGTCCGAGAACCCGGGTAAGCTTCTGGAGAGGCCCCGGTCGATCTCGAAGGGAGCTGAGGGGGAGCGAGGCGATGACCCTCCCCCCAAAGCGAAGGCCCAGGACGCACCTAAGGTGGTGAGGGCCTTGATCCACCCGGCAAAGGCCTCTATTGAGGTTGTCGCAGCGGCCCTGGCGAAGCCGGCAGAGACTACGCCAGTGGAGGCGGCCTTGGGGCCCAGAGTTTCCCTGCCACCGCGGAGGGAATCCTCTTTCCAGCCCATCGTTAAGACCCCCGTGAAGACCCCGGTGGAAAAAGAGGGGGGGGCCGGTGGCCATTACGGACTCGGATTCAGCCTCCGGGGAGGATCTGGTGGAAACCGTGAAAGGCCTCAACGAGAGGTTTGAAGGCCTCAACGAGAGGTTCGATCCCAGGGGAAGGATCCTGCTGATGTGATCGAAGATAGCGACGATGGCGACGACGAGGGCCCGGTGGAGCAGCCATCCCGCCCGTCTCAGCCATTGCCCGAGCCCCAGGATAGCTCGGCGGCCATTTTGTTAACGATCCAATCATTATGTACTGAGATAAAGAAGAGGTTACCACAGACCCCGACGGAGGAACCAGAACCTGGACCGTCGGGAAGCCCTCCGAACAAGAGGAGGAGAGTCCACCCCGCACCGCCCTTTGTGCCCACAAGGCCTGTAGACCCCTCATCCCCCTCGCCGGACCCTCGAGATGATACGGCGACGGATACAGCGACGGGGATGGACGACGACGGTGGCGATGATACAATGGACATTTCTTCATCACACACCCCCTCGGGCCTCTCCGCCCGACGAAATTGGCTCTTTCCATGCCATGATAGCCAGGGCATCCAAGCTCTTCCAGCTCTGCCCTGAGGAACAGAAAAAGAAAGGCTTTCTTTACCAATGACGGGAGGCCAAGAGAAAGACGGTCCTTGCGGTACCGTTGCTGGACAACATCTGGGACGAAGGGCTGGCTATCCTGAAGAACCCTTCCATGACACCCGCCAAAAGGGACAGGTATGAGAAGTAGTACCGGGTTCCCGACGCTGCCGCCTTGTGCCTCAGGGCCCAGCCTGCGCCGGATTTGGTCGTCTCGGCAGCTGCCAAGAAGAAAGCGGCGGGTGCGGTGGCTTCAACTTCCACTTCCCCGCCGGACAGCGAGGGCAAGAAGTTGGACTCCATGGGACGACGAGTCATCTCGTCGGCGGCGACGACGATTAAGGCGGCCAATGCCTTAGCGATTGTGGCCCGTTACGACAGGGAGCTCTGGTTCAAGATAGCTCCCCTGCTAGACTTCCTACCGGACGACAAGAGGGCTGAGGCCCTACAGATTCTGCAGGAAGGTGAGGTGGCGTCGGATCACACCATAACGGTGGCAACGGACATTGCCGATACCGGATTTCGCTAGCTGGGCAAAGGGGTTTGCCTTCGACGACGGGGATGGCTCAAGGCTACGGACTTTCGCCAGGACGTCCAGACCAGAGTGTTGGATATGCCGTTCAACAGCAACAACCTGTTTGGGAAGACGGTGGATGAGTCCCTCCAGGCCATCAAGACCGACACAAAGACAGCCCGAGCCCTAGGAGTCCTTTAGCAACAGCGGCCCTTTCGGAGCTCCGGAGGCAGACAGGGAGCCTCCAAGGGAACCAGCGGTGGCTCTTCTACATACCGCCAGCGGCCCGCTCCTCGTCCCAGGAGGCCTACAGAGTTTGCGGCAAGCAAGGAGGGTCTCGCCGCCGTCGTCAAGGAGGCCAAGGCGGCAAGGCCTCTTCCAAGCAGGACTGAACCGGCCGTAGCGTCGGGGCCCCCACCGAAGCACCCTGGTGGGAGGCCGGTTGACGAAGTTTGTCAGCGTGTGGGAGTCCATCTCCACCGACCGTTGGGTGCTGGACACCCTGTCCCGCGGACACTCGCTAGAATTTCAAAAGAAGTGTCCTTGCATTCCTCCCGTGGCCAGGATGGAACATCACATCCCTCAACTGCTGTTGGAGGTAAGGGCGATGCTCAAGAAAGGTGCCATCGAGCTCGTCCCCAAGAGGCTCCAGGGCTCCTCGAGTATACTCAAGGTACTTCCTCGTCAGAAAGAAGACAGGCGGTTGGCGCCCATCCTGGACCTGCGTCGGTTAAACAAGTACATCAAGGCACAGAAATTCAGGATGGTCACCCTCCAGCACATGCTGCGACAACTGGAGGAGGGCGACTTCCTATCGTCGTTGGACCTGGAGGATGCTTACTTCCACATCCCCATTCTAAAAGGACACAAAGTTCCTCAGACTCGTAGTCCAGGGGCGTCACTACCAATTCAGAGCCCTGCCGTTCGGATTAAAGTCGGTACCCAGGGTGTTCACCAAGTGCCTCGCACCAGTGGCGGTGCGGCTGCGCCTGAAGGAGATCCACGTCTACCCCTACCTGGACGACTGGCTGATCCGTGCAAGGTCAAGAGAACTCGCCGTTGAACACACAGCGAGGACCGTCCGCCTGCTCACGGAACTGGGATTTGCCATCAACTACCCCAAATCCCACCTGGTTCCGTCGGAGGTGGCACTGTTTCTGGGAGCGAAGCTCGATACAGTGGAGCGATTGGCATCTCCGTCGGAAGAAAGGACGAAGGCCATTTTGGGCAAGGTGCAGCGCCTGTTAGCCACTGATGTGGCCAGGGTGAGGTCCATCAAGTCCCTCCTCGGGATGATGTCCTCATGCATCTACCTTGTGCCCCTTTGCAGACTTTGGATGCGTCCGCTACAAGAGTTCCTCGACGCCCGCTGGATTCAAGCGGCGGGCAGCTTCGAAGACAGGATCCCGCTCGACGAGGAGTTCCGTCGGGCGATTCTATGGTGGGGTACCCGTGCGCACCTCACGGCAGGCATGGACTTTCAGACCCCGGTGTATCAGGAGACGGTGACGACGGACGCCTCTCTGGAGGGATGGGGGCCCACACCGGAGATCTCCACACGAGAAGCCTCTGGCTCCCGGAGGAGAGGTCTCTCCACATCAACATCCTGGAGCTACGAGCCGTGTTCTGGGGGCTCAAATCGTTACTTCCGTCCCTCAAGAACAAAGTGGTGAGGATCTTCACCGACAGCACCACCACGATGTTCTACATCCGGAAGCAGGGAGGCACCAGATCCCCAGCCCTATCCAAGGAGGCCCAGGATCTGTGGCACTGGACCGTCGCCCAGGGGATTTTTCTGGTTCCCTTCCAGTTGGGAGGAATAAAAAAAACCCATTGCCGACTCACTCAGCAGGGAGCTGCGCTCGTGCCACGAGTGGGAACTACGCCAGGACCATGTGGATCGGCTCTTCCAACGATGGGGCAAACCCCAGATCGACCTGTTTGTGACAGCGACAAACTCCAAGTGCCAGAGGTTCGCTAGCAGGTTCACACAGCCGAGGAGCATGGCCGATGCTTTCTCGTTCCCTTGGGACAGACTATTCCTGTACGCGTTCCCTCCGTTGCCGTTGCTGCTCCGCCTCATCAACCAGCTCAAGAGGTCCAGGTGAAGGATGATCCTAGTCGCACCGGCGTGGCCGAAACAGATCTGGTTCCCGGACCTTCTGGACTTGTCGACGTCCCCACCAATCAAGCTGGCGACGGACGCGGATCTTCTCTCCAGAGAAGGAGGCGCCATTCTTCATCACGACACGGAGTCGCTGAACTTGCAGTCTTGGCTCCTGCAGCACTAGAGTTTGGAGGATATCCCGGCTGACTGCAGAGAGGTTCTTGCAAAAGCCAGGGCGTCCTCAACTCTCAAGTGCTATGGACATAAGTGGAAGAGGTTCTCTGTCTGGTGCCATGCACAGAAGATTAACCCTCTGCGGATTACGGCCCCTCAAGTATTGCCGTACCTACTGTCGCTGGCCAAAGCTGGACTGGCTCACGCCTCCATCAAAATACATCTGGCTGCCATCTCCCGATACACCAGAACTACAGGACGGGCGTCCTTGTGGTCTCATCGCCTGGTGAAGGAATTTATGAAGGAACTATTCCGATCGTTCCAGCCGGTGAAGGCCCCTGCCCGGCGTGGGAGCTCAACGTGGTGCTGACCAGGCTCATGGGGGCCCCATTCGAGCCTATGCATTCGGCGCCGTTGAGGTTCCTGTCGTGGAAGACAGCATTTCTCGTGGCCATCACCTCCGCACGACGAGTGGGAGAGATCCAGGCCCTATCGTGCAAGCCTCCATACTTGACTTTTCACGACACGAGGGTGGTGCTGAGGACGCACCCCTCCTTTATGCCCAAGGTGCCGCCGGACTTCCACCTCAACGAGCCCTTGGTGTTGTCAGTTTTCTTCCCGTCGCCTTCGTCGCAGGCCGAGAGGACTCTGCACTCGCTGGACGTAGCTAGAGCGCTGAAATTCTACGTGGACCGCACGAAGACTTTTTCGGAAGACATCACAGCTGTTTGTGAACTTAAGACCTGTGAATCAAGGGAAGGCTCTTTCGAAGGCTTCCATTTCCAGATGGCTCTCCGGTTGCGTCATGCACTGTCACCGGTTGGCAAACCAACCGCTGCCGGCCGTCCGAGAGCCCATTCGACCAGAGCGATCGCTGCTACCACGGCGTTCCTGTCTGGTGTGCCTCTGCTGGACATCTGCAGGGCTGCTACGTGGAGGTCGACGCACACCTTCACAAGATTCTACTGTGTCGATCGAGACTCCAGGGAGGAGTCCAGAGTCGGCCAAGCAGTGCTGCGCAACCTGTTCGCTTAAGGTGAGCCTGGTGAGGAGGTAAGAGATGCTTAATGTTGAGTTGTTGCATTGCTTAATGATGAGCCTGTTGCTACCTCCCGTGGTTGTGCATGTGTATGGTGCTATGTATTCTTATATTCATGAGCATGTGAATCCATGCCAGACCCCATGCTGGAGAAGGAACAAGTTACTTACCTGTAACTGGTGTTCTCCAGCATGGGTCTGGCATGGATTCACATGCGAACCCTCTCTCCTTCCCCTCTGCGGCTCTTCACTTGGTCATACTGCCACTTTATGTGCTACCAAATTTGAGGATGGCTGCCAGGGGAGGGGCTTAGGGAGAGGGCAGTCATTGGCTGGGGGCAGTATGACCCAGAGATCAGTGATTGGTTACTACTAAGAAAGACAGATCCGAAACGAAACTGATACTGGTTTTTTCTTTACCGAGGATTCCCAGCCTGACGACGGGTAATATTCATGAGCATGTGAATCCATGCCAGACCCATGCTGGAGAACAACAGTTACAGGTAAGTTACTTGTTCCTTGGCCCCTGTATAACCCATGAAGATGTTGGTGTCCGGAGGGTGTGGGGTGGTGATGATGGTAACTTATGCCCCTCTCAAGGGAGTGCCTTCCAGAGGGATTCCACTTATCCTGCCCCATAGCGGTTGTTCAGTGTAGCTGACTCACCCACCTATTTACAAAGGTGTTTGCTCCTCATTGGGGAGAGGTGATGATTTCCCTGGATTTGTCACAGCTTTAAGTGTGAACAGGAAGTGAGTTGTTCTGCTCCAGGGAATTTACTCGGCAGGGAGCTCTGGGGATGCATTAATGGTAGATTGGAAGTTCAACCTCCACTATGCATTCCCACTGATCCCTGTTGGTCTGCTGGTTCTTAGGAAACTGCGCTTGCCTATTAGGGTACATGTTAATATTCAACGCCCTTGGCTGGACCCCGAGAACGGGCTATTCGCATTTGCTGGACATGTCCTTCTGACCCCCTCTGGCACTTCCTTGGGAGTGGCTCTGCTCTCCCAGTCGTACAGGCAGGTCCTCCATCCTATCCTTAGCAGTCTGAACCTTCATGCTCGTCTGCAGAGAGGCTGATACAAGTAGTGGAACTTGTTGGGCAACATCCTGATTGTTTTCCTCTCATCTCGAAGATCTGCTACCAAGTCTCGATTCCTCCAGTTGGCATAATTTCTCAGCTTGGTAACTGGAGAGGGACCTACATCTTTATCCTGTCGCATTTCTTCTGTGTTGTATTTTCTTCTGTCTTTGTCCGAATGTACCTGCAATTTGCACCGTGAAAGTGGTACCTGGCAGCTGTCTTCTTTAAAAGGACCCCTTCACACTGTTAGGCAGTTTGTGCAGCAATTGTGTAATCGGTTTCCACCAGGTCAGTTTGTGGTTCAGGCTTGAGATTTAAATGTAGTGTTACCATTCTGTATTGGTGCTCCATCTGAGATCTGCATTCGTTTTCTCTTAGATTGCGCACAATAAAGGTGATTTTCCTGCCTGCCATCACTTCCATGAGGCGAGTCATTGAGCGTTAAACGTTGTCTGTTGAAACTCCTTCTTTCGTTTTCTCCGAAGAGACAGTGACTTTGAGTGTGAGATTTCCTTCCAAAGGTGGTCGCTAATTCTCATCTGCCTAAAAAGATCCATCTGCCAGTGTTTTTTTTTTCTCTGCCCCCATTCTTCTTCCTGATGGCATCAGTTGGACCAAGTGCGAGCTCTCAGCTGATAGGTCTTGGAAGGGGGACGTTGGGGATACTTTTTTTGTTATGCTTGCATGTTCGAGCACTGCTGTGACCATCTAAACACCATCCATGTGTATCATGCACTGCGTTTTGGAATGGATGATCTGGCTGGAATTGATATACTGGAAGATCTCAGAGCTCTTCCACCATAGGTCTGGCTGCCACATCTGCCCTACAGAGGTGGGGGTCCTTTCTTGGACATTTAAGCTGCAATGTGGGCTTCTCTGAACACATGCTAAATAACACTTCTTGGTTTTCATTTCAGGGAGGGATTTCTGGTTTAGGTGGTCCCCTTGCTCTCCTCCGTGCTCTAGATCAACTTATTGCTATGGATTCTATCATGGATGAGGAATCCTTAAGAGGAAGGAATCAATTAGAAGAATACATTACATAGCTCTCTTGGTGTAAAAACATCTTTATATTTGAATATAAAAAATCTACTGGGGTCTTGAACTCTCTCGAAAGAGGGCGGTTTAACATGCAACTCGCTCTATCCTGGACTGAATAGTCAACACACTGAATTATATTAACTGTTTTGCGCGTAGATATTTTTCTCTTTACAGTTTTTACTTCGAAATGGGCCCAAGGTTGTATTGAAACCAGTTATTCATCTTTTGTCCTGCGAAAAAATTGATTGGACCGCACCTCAAGAAGCATGGGTTCAGACATATCGAGGAAGCCATGAGCTTCCTGAAAGCATATAGTACTAAAGAGACATGCTGTTTTAGCGAACTTTCTTTATACAGCTTTTATAATTGGTAAAACAATATGTCATAGTTCATGTTTTTTTCTTTCAAGTCATGTTTGCACCCTTCCACTTTCTAATTGTTATTAATTTCTGAAGTTTATTTGGCTGTGGCCTTGCTCTAAATGAGTTTGCTTAAAAGTTAATTTATAATTGTGATGGGTTTTAGAGTATTTCTTTGTTTTTATTTGCTATTATATGCATGAAGACAGTTTGTCACAGTCGATGAGGCCTTTAGCTTCTAGGAGTGATGTAGGTATAGAGCCACTTTCCAACTTGTGACCAGATAATGCTATAGTGCTAGTTGTTTTGGATGTGTTTTTAACGTTCTTAGGTTATGAAATGAAATTCCCATTATTTATCTCAATTGTTTTTATTCACAATGGATGGACCGATTTAAAAAATATGTTGGTATAGATTGTTTACACCTTTGTGTTTTTCTTTTTTAATTACCTTTGCAAGGCAAAGATACTTTTTTTTTGTCTGCTCAGTTTAACATACTTATGTTTTTGTTCGTTGCAGAATTGGAAGAGTTGAAGCACAGCTGCAGAGTGCTCGAGAATATCAATCTTGGTCATGAAAGTCATGTCACTGAAAATGAGAAAAGTAATACAAATCTCATGAGAGGCGAGCTATACAATCTTCAAGAAACACTAAAGGTAATACATTTGTGTGCATTATCCTTTGGGCTGTTTCAATATGACTTATGTTTTTTCTAGGCCTTTCCTATTTATCTTGCCGTATTAATATATGCCTCAATTATCCACCATGCAGTAACAAATGCCGAAATAAAACAAGCCTCGTAAAACACATTTTTTGCAAATCTGTGTGGAGCAACTATCTGCATCTGGTATTCCAGCACCCACGCCATATCTGATTATGTTGTGATTTGGGTAGGCCAGTGTACAGAATGTCCTAAAGACATGTAGCTTTCTGCAGACTTTGGCTCTAGACATTCCTAATATTGACAGTTGTGCTGAATGATGGTGCTTACGTGATCTTGCTCAAATTTATGATTACTCGCTGAAGGATGACGTTTTTAAAAAAAACCTTTAAAGATCTCAGTGTTGCATAGAATCCACATCCCTCTTTTTGACCCAAACTTCCAGGGTTCAGGAACCAGAGTATGCACATCAGAAGTATCTCCCAGCATCGACTATTTGAAACTTAACAAACTTAAGCTTAAGGCCCCAATGAACATGGAACACAGTGCAAACACCTAGTGTCAACTGCAGGATGATGGACTTTCAGCACATAAATTGGGTTTGTGAAACTGTGAAGATAAAGCCTGAAAGGTGACCATGCATCACTAGGGCTCTGCCCAGCTTGGATTAGATTACCATTATTCCTCTTGCACAACACCATACCAAATCTCTCATCCAAGCAGTAACAGACGGTGCTGCTATTCCCGGATATGAGACTGAGGTTTTGCCAGGATCCAAAGGTCCACACAGCATCTAGTATGAGTGTTTAGGAATGTCGGAGGATCTATCCACCATGCAGCGCAGAGAATCTCAGTGGAAAATCAGGGGATATTGTTTCCCAGATTTCAGACATTTTTGAAAGAATCACCAGCCAGAACTGCTGAATTACAAACCCATATTAAATGGCAAAAACATCATTGTCTTCGTCTTTAGCGAATGTGTCCCCAGTTTCCAAAGGATCATAACTAACCGGTTAATTTGGAGTTATATCAATTTATTGGAATATCCTAAACTGTATTAGTTTGAATTTGGCAATGCTAGACCCTTTACTAGTAAACCTGCTAACACATTTCCATGCTGAATCCTCAATGTAATGTCTCGAGTCGTCTCGCCACCTAAATGTAGCCTCAAGAGGAGTTTAAGTGTTTTATTTTATGTATTTTAGACACCATTCTTCTACAACCCGCATCGACAATGATGTATTTAAGAATCGCAGAATGCATCGTTCCATGAGGAAGCTGGGACACTAATCCCGGAAGGCTCACACGTTCTGAAATATTGAAAAACTAGGCGAAAATCCCCCCTCCTCCAAACTCAGAAACAAATGTTTCCTTGGTAACAAACTGCCCCTTTTCATACGTGTCTCGAAGATGCTGTATAGCCCATGTTTTTCTAACCGACTAATATGTTGGCTCTATTTCTTTAATTCCCCCTTAATCCCATTTCAGCAGTGTATTGAAAGTGAACCCCAGACTTTTATTTATCCTTCTCTGTGCATCTGCATTACAACGCACCGTGTGAAACTTACAGGAATCCCGAGAATATCATGGTAGTACCATAGATTGTAGTGTGTATGGTATGTCCAGTGGTGCATTCTATCTTAACAGGAGGGTAGGATGAAGAACCTGATTTCCAATAGGCTGCACATTGTGCAGCAATATAATGCAAATTCTAAATTTGGGGCTAGGAGTCCTCCCTTGGTGGTTCCTTTTAGTGCAGATGCTTATGGGACCAAACAAAAAAGAAAAAGATTTGCTCTAAATATGGCCAATGCATTTCAGAATTTATCTCCTTCGTCAGGGCCTGCAAATCGCAATATGCATCATAATATGCATCTATTGAACAATCTCTAATGTGCAACATAATTGTTGTCTCAGCAAGAGGAACACCCAAACATGATCATGAAATTAAAATACAAAGCATGTTCAAAAACACACAAACCAAACCATAAACCCAAACCAGATCACAAATTAAAAAGCTCGTACCCTGGTCCCAACAGATTCAAATAGCAGTGAACACCAAATTAACAAAACAAGTCGTTCAGTGCAGTATGACAGACGCATGAGCAAATGATGATAGTGCATTTCATAACGTTTCAAGGTGAAAAGTAAACAGTACAGACGTAGTATGCATTTCCGATGTACGATGCACGGATGGAATGTGGTTGTAAAGACATAAGAAAACACAATGAGGACAGTTAGAGCGGTTGTAAATACTCATAATGAGATATGCATGTCATCAAAGCGTCAGTGAAGTCGGGAAAAAGAGAAAAAAAGAGAAAAAACTGAACTGCCAATGTGGCGCTCTGTGCCAGTTCTAAAAAATAATGGTGATACGTGGATATGTCAATATTATGCTATAAACAACTGGTCACTATCGGTGTGCATACAAAAATAAATTATGCACATACGGCATTCCTAAAATGTTTGCTCTTACCGTGTTGACACAGTGTGGTTAATGGTGTCTTACTGGGCTGCCGCGCTCAGATCTGGGTGAATGTCGTCCTAAGGTAAGAATATAAATAAACATAAAATGTATATGAGAACTACTATACAGCGCGTCAAAGGGGTGTGAAAATGTATCCCTCAATCCATACACTGTTCTTACCTGTTGAGATTCGTGGGCTCATACTGGACAAGGCGTGTGAACGCTGCCCAAACTCTTTCCTTAGTGTTGTGCTGTTAGTTGTCATGGAAACCACGTACGGCGTCCATTGTGGAGTGGTGTGTGAAACTAAACGAGCTATACCGCAAATGGATAATCATCATATGGGTTGCCATAAAAACGGGTCCATATGTTAAGACGATCGTATGCTATAAATAAATCCAGTTGAAAGTTCGTCTCATGTTAAACCAAAATGACACTCATATTGGGAAAAATAACTCTAATGTAAACTTTCCATATGCGTGTGTTACATTTTCAAAAAGTTCTGATAATAGTTATGGGGAAACCGAAAAAATTACACTGATGTAAACTATCCATCTGTGCGTATGTGTATTACCTATTCAATATGTTCTAGTAATCTCTTTGGGGAAACAAAGATGGTCCATACCTGTTATCACAGTGCATTGCAATCAAGGTGCCGTCTGGTCGAGGTTTTTACTCTCATAAAACATGCATTAATTGCACTCCTGCCTAAACTTACTACTCATATAAGACATATAGTTACCCTACAGCCATCCTTATCCATCAATAGCATATTGGTACAGTCATACCATGAGGTGGCCAAAATACAATAAAGCATACCAAATTAGAGATAGTGACCTGATGTGCGCATGCTGTAAAGCCAGTCCAGACTAATAAAATGGCTAGATCAAAACCATGTGTCGTAGCTGTGTGTCAAGAGAGATTACAGAAAGACAAAAGATGTGTGAAGTTATATAACCATAATTGCTTCCTTTTCTTGCCTAATGAACTAAGGAGGAGAAGAAAATTAGAAGAAGACAAATATGCAAAAGAGATTAGAATAGAGTCCCAGATTGTCTCAAATGCGCATGTTGAAAAATAAAGAGTAAAACAGAAAAACAAAAATGTGGATGATCATGCGCTGAAGTGGATATTCTTAATATGACGACTCGTGTTGACGGCTTAGTTTGCTACATTTATCCATATGGTGTTTATTCCATGCTTAAGGGACATCATCCATCTCATGGTTTATGGTACTACAGAAAGCAACTCAAATCTAGTTTTGTTCATTCCACCAGGGGTGAGAGAGTCCAGTCTATTGATCCAAAATGCTTCTTGCTGTGCTCTTAATTTGTTTGTCTCTGTTGCCTCCATTAGTGGAAATTACCTCCAGAACTTGAAATCGCATTTGTGTAATAGTGTGTCCATTTTCTTTAAAATGTCTTGCCACTGCCGATGTCTGATAATCATTTCTTATGCACGAATCGTGCTCGTTGAGGCGTACTCTTATTTTCCTTGAAGTCTCCCCCACATAGAATTTTCCACAGGGGCACTTTATAGCATACACTACATCCTCAGATAAGCAAGTGGTGTGATGTTTCAATTTGATTTTCTCTCCTGTTCTGGGATGCAATACTATATTACCCTTAATGACGTTGTTACAATTCCCGCAACTCATGCAGGGAAATGTTCCTGGATGTTTGTCTGGGATTTTATTTACAGATTTTCCTTGGGTGTTAACTAGTAGGTTCCTCAGACTACTGCTTTTTTGATCAATAATTGATCACGTTCTTGTCTACTGGTCTTATTCCGAGCCATTTGCAGGTCTGCTTGTGGATAGCCTCTCAATTGCAGCAATTTCTCCTATAGTATATCGAGTTGTCTCTCAGTCTTCCTGATTGCTTATGATCCTTTTGATTCTTAACATCTGCCCATATGGAAGATTGCGTAAAATGTTCGGAGGGTGAAAGCTGAAGCGGTGGAGTAAATTATTCTGATCCGTTGGTTTTGAATACAAAGTGGTATCAATCCTTGTGTCTTTAATAATGGTTCCACGTCCAGATAGTGTATGTTTGGGTTCCCAATCTCTAAAGTAAATTGGATCCTGTTATCGATCTTGTTGAGATAATCCAAAAATTCATCCAATTCCTGTTTATTTCCAGTCCATACACCGAAAATGTCAATGTATCGGACCCATTTTTTTATGTATCTTTTCCATCTTGGGTTTTCCATGATGTGTGTCATTTCAAACTAGTACATGAAACAATTGGCGTATGCGGGAGCCATGGTGGCCCCCATTGCGGTTCCTGACTTCTGTAAGTAGAATTTCTGCTGGTATTCGAAACAAGAATGATGTGAAATGAAGTTTAAAAGGATCATTAGGAATTCTTTATTTGCTCCTATTTCGCCAGCTTGTAATAATAGGGTATCAACTACTCTCTGACCCAGGTCGTGAGGAATACTTGTATAAAGACTTACTACGTCGATGGTAAACAGTATATCATTCTCTGTTAGTTCGATTTGCTTGAGGATTTAAAGAAAATGCGTAGTATCTTTAACGTACGTTGCAGTGTTTTGTATGATGGGTTGCAAAAAGAAATCTATGTAGGTTCCTAGTGGTTGTAGGATACTACCAGTGGCTGCAACTCTTGTGGATCTTAGGTAACATGTAGAGATGCAGCATTCTGGGATATGGAGTCAAAAGATATGCCCTAGTTTTACTGGTGATACACTCATTCTCCATGGTCAAGTCTAGTATAGATTCTAGTTCTGTTTTGATTTCTCTGATGGGATTGTGATCCAGTTCAAGGTAGGTGTTGGTATTGGATAGTTGGCGCATGCACTCTTGGTGGTATTGCGTGGTGTCCTGGATGACTATTGCCCCTCCTTTATCGGCTGGTCTAATGATAATTGTTTCATCAGAAAAAAGGGTTTTGATTAGTGAAAGTTCACCTCTGTTCAGATTGTATCTCTTGGGGGACTGAAACTGTATTTTCTTGCACACCAATCAGTGTTCAGTCTATTAAAACCATCTCATCTGCATAGCCTGCCCATTGGATAGAAATATAACATATGCGAGATGGATGTACTGCATGCAACTCCAATATTAGCAGTAGGTACATTAACATTACGGCTGTCAGTAGATGATTTATCTAGGCTGTTAGAGATTAGGTAATCTAATTAATTTTGTGTAGGGAACTAATTATATAGGCAGTTAAATACAGATTCCTGTTCTTAACGTCCAAGCCATTCTCGCTGCTTTGCACAATGGTAACTGCCTCAGCATTGGACCTAATATTTAATTATTTTGCAATTTTTATTTTTTCCGTTAGTTTGTTTGTATTTTGTATTTTTATTCAATTCATATGGCGCTTTTCTACAAAAGCGCTTGTACAAAATAAAGAACTGTACTATAAAAGTGGGCAATATATTCCAGGTAAATCCAAATAGAAGAATTGAGAGAGGATAGAGTTTAATTGTTGGTAAGGGTTAATAGAAGATGGGTCTTAATATTGGTCTGAAATATACGCAGAGAAGAGGAAGAATGAAAAGAGAGAGGGAGAGCATTCCAATGTTTGGTAGTAAGGAGGGCAAAGATATGCAAATGAGAGGACGCACAAGGGCGGTGAGGAACAGAGAAGAAACTGATTCTGGAAACAGAGGGCACGTGGAGGAGAATACAATGAGAAGTGGAGAGGTAAAGGGGAGCAAGACCATGGATACACTTAGACAATGGAGAGAAAATGATAACGGCAAGCAGATTTGAAAGGAAAACGATATACAGAGAAGAAGGTGTGATAGAGGATCGAGAAGAAAGAGAAGAGAGGAACAGACAGAGCGAAGAGGTAGAAGATAAGTAGGAAAACCAAGGAGAAGAGATGAGCAATAGTCGACATGAAAGAAAACTAGACGGGAAAGAAGAAGCTTGGTAGCATGAAAAGAAAGATTGGGTTGAGCACGGTGGATGCTAAAAAGAGCATAGCTACAGGATCAGGCAGTGGAAGAAATATGCAGAGAAAAGGAGAAGGAGGGGTCAAAGCTTACACTCCAATTACAAGCACTGGGAGGGAAAGGGGGAGGAAGAAATGGAGTAGAAGGAAATAATAGAACCTGTTTTCAAAGGATTGAGGTGAAGAAAATATTTCATGACTTTCCTTTAGATGACATCTGTTCAACATCAAATGTTTTTTTTTGTAATTACGATCAATATCTCAGTTTGAGGTAATTGGTTTACTAGTTGTGGGTCTCTTTCTGCCACTATTTGCCTATTTCGCAATTCTGATTTTTATTTATTTTATTTTATTGGGTATTTGTCAAAAACCAACACTTTGTACTTCAATACAGAACCAATAATGACGACACCCATTTTGACCGACCCCCCACAATACTGCTATCCGGACCGGCCCACTGACTGGGATAAACACAGGAACAAAGTCAAAACATCCCCATTGTGGAGGAACTGCCATACAACTATTGAGTGCAAAGGGGTCACCAAACGCTATCAAGGGGAGAGCATAATAACAAACCTGAAAAGAACATGCAAAAGTGAACCAGCAGCAGCTGCAAAGTTCATGGATTCAAAAGTTGAAGGAGCGACCACTCTTCCCCCAAAAAGGACTGCTCCCCATTCAACCATGAATTTGTCCATCCTGTCGGAAACTATTGACGAGATCTTTTCATACGTGAAGATATTCCACAGTTTGGTGAGCCATTGATTCCTGGATGGGGTGGCTTTGCTCTTCCACTTCTGCACTAGGTCTGTCCTCCCTGCCCGCAGCATGGCTCCCACTACTCAGTGAAAGTTGGAAGAGTTGTCCCCAGGGGAGGGAACGCCAAGCAAGAGATCAATGGGATGCAATTTTAGGTAGATCCCTCCATGTCCTTCATCCAGCTCAACAGTTCAGACCAGTACATTTGTACAATGGGACAGAAACACCACATGTGGTACCATGTTCCTTGTTGGCCACATTGCCTCTGCCAGAGAGGCGAGACCCCCGTGAACATTTTTGACAGTCTAGCAGGGGGGTGTGGGGGAGGTGCCAGGCGGGCTGTATTTTGACGTTATGTTCCATTGCAGCTGTATAGAGGGATCCTGCCAGCGTTGTTTTACATATTGTGTTCTTCAGTCTCCTCCCCCACCTTGTCTGCCCAAAAACCTTTAAAGGTCTGTCTAGGTGGAAGGTCTGCCGTGATCAAAGCTCTATACGTTTTTCAGAGTAGTCTTTTCCTGTTGGGGGACTCTGCGATAATCCTTTCAAAGGGGAGAAGCGGTCGGGAGAGCTCCTTACACCACTTGGGGTTGTTCAAGATGGCGTTAAATCTCAAGTATTCAAATACTGAGAGTGCGGACAGGGCCGTTGCCTACTGTAGAGAGTCATAGTCAATGAAGGTGTGATCCCTGAACCGTTGCGCTGCTCTCTCGAGGCCCATGTCTGACAACTTCTGATCAGAGCGGAAGCCCATTTTACCCAAATCAAGAGGAGGGACCCACAAAGACTTCAGGGGGGTGGGCAGAGGTAGAAAGTAGTAGGTTGGCTTTATTACGCTTCCACAGTACCAAGAACACTGCTAGTGTGGGGTGGGAGCTGAGGTGGGGGGGTGTATCTTTGGTTGCGGACCACAAATGGTCTCTTAATTTTCTGGGGTGGGTGTGAATGTCCTCGATGTATGTCCAGTAAGTCCCGATGTCGTCCCTCGAATGTTCCAACATCACCCGAAACTGTGCTGCTTTAAAGTATAGTTTAAGGTCTGGAAGGCCAAATCCCCCTGGGTCTCTGGGCAAGGTCAGCATGGTATGTTTCACTCTCAGCCTTTTCCCCTGCAGATAAACTGTTGGGTCATGTTCTGAAGAGTCACGAAAAAGGAGTCCGACAGGGGGAGGGGGAGAGCTGTGACCAAGTATAGGAGTCTGGGTAGAATGTTAATTTTTATCGATACCATCCAGCTAAACCAGGATAAGTTAAGTGGACTCCAAAGCCGGAGATGAGCTTTGATCTTCTCCAGGAGTGGAGCATAATTGCAGGCGAAGAGAGATTTCAAATGCCTGGGGAGAACCGCCCCCAAATACCGAATGGATTCACTCTCGAGTCTCGTACCACAAGTTTTCTCACTGGTCGTGCCTTGAGTCTCCCCTCCATGGGCATTACACTTGACTTGGAGAGATGTATTTTGAGGCCCGAGAATTTGTCGAAGGTTCGAATTTGTGATAGGAGACGAGGGAGGGAATGGGATAAGTATGTCAAGTAACTGTCATGTCCCTTGCTCCTGGCCCTCACTGGCAAGTCAGCCTTCCAGTTAGGGCCAGGTCAAAGGCCTTAAAACCTCATCCAAGACACACTTGGAGTCAGTCCTTAGGCGCCAGGCTCATAACCATCATGAAGACCAATATTAGAATGGGACTATTTACTTGGGACTATTTAACTTGGGGGGGGGGGGGGGGCGTTCAGCCAACATGGAGGCACACACATAGCTCAGTTACAAGGAACTGAGCTATGCGGTCTAGTCTTTTGGGTGTGGCAGGCCTGGGACTATTTTACCTGGACTACTTTTACCTGAGACTATTTAAACCGCACCCAAACAGCAGAACATGATTTGTATTATTCTGCTGTGGGCAGCGTAACGCTCACCGTGTCCAGTTCTTTGATGCCAGTTTACCTGAAACCAAGGACCTGCAGAGAGAGAAAGAACACTATGAAACTTACCTGGAACAGTATCCTGTCTTCAATCCACCGCCGACTTCAGTTCCAATCACCTGAAGGTACGAACTCCATCATCCGGCACCGCATGCATCCTGGAATACCATAACCTGGAAAGAGGAGAAAGAAAGACAGCATTAGTAAGCTTTTACTCCTGTTTCCTCCCAAATGAAGAAAGCCACACAATTCTTACCTGTGTAGTCATCTCCTGGTCTGTATCATTGCTGGAACATTACGGCGCTCGGCGAGGAACATCGCAACCTGCAAGGAGAGAAAAGACACAAGTTAGCAATATAAAAGGCGAAAGAGCGCGCATTACTCACCGGACAGCATCACACACACCTCACTTTCGCCTACCGGCCAATGCTCGTCTTCAAACTACATGACACCACCAAAATACCTTTCCATACCTAAAAGGAAAGAAGCAAGACATTATTCGAACTAAGAGGAACATAAGAACTGCATATAAAGACTGTAAAGCAGCAAACCTACAGAGTCGCAGCAGGCCTGGATTCCCACATGGGGCTTGCTCCAGTGAAGTAACTTGGTCGATGCTCGCCCCCCACATCTACGCACCCCTGCCACGAGGAGCAGGACGGAGAATCCACCTTTTACAATATTAATGTGAGGAGGAGGCCTAAGTGGGAGGAAGGAGTTGAGGCCAAGGGAGGTGGGAAAACATCTGGTATTGAATCCAGCTCTCCTATACTGCAGACCCATCTTTAACCAGAGGTCTTATCAAGGGACCGGGAGAGGGTTCGTAAGTGTAAATCATCCAACCAGGGCTGGGTGGCGTCCCAGTGGATACCAGGTGAGTGTAATAGTAACAGAGTATATAGTTGGCGAAGAGGGATTACTTAAACATCTTATCCCCGCATTCATTACCCTTTATTTCCTGGTCCCTTCTGATGGCGATGACAAGGGGTTCAATGGCCAGGCCGTATATTAAAGGGGAGATGGGGCAATCCTTCCTTGTCCCTCTGGTGAGGTGGAGGCGAGAAGAGATGGGACCCATTGACTGCTACTCTCGCCATTGGGCCCCTGTATAAGGCTGCTATCCAACTTCTCTCCCAGACCTATCCTCTTTAGCACCTTGTGAATGTAGGGCCATTCAACGCAGTTTTCTGAGTCTATTGAGACTAGATGGGCTCCCAGTGCTGTTACCTCGTGGAAGAGGTCCAGGGTTTTGCTTATATTGTCGGCTCCCTGTCTCCCGGGGATAAACCCCAACTGGTCCCCGTGCACTAAGAGGGGGAGGTTCGGCACTAGCCTATTGGCCAGGAGTTTCGCTAACATTTTTACGTCATTGTTCAATAATGAAATGGGCCTGTAAGAGGAGCATTGGCTGGGTCCTTGCCTTCTTTAGGGATGACCACTATGAGGGCCGCTAACATGGAATTAGGAAGAGCTCCCGATTCTAGAACTCCATTGAATAGCCTGGCTATAAAGGGGGCGAGAGTGGAACGGAAGGATTTGTAAAATGTTACCGTAAACCCATCATCACCTGGAGTAGTCCCACTCTTGATAGTGTCTATTATTTCATTGGGTCCGCCTTTCCTGGACGGAGGGATGGAATCGAGAGAGGGCCGAGGAAACTATCAGCATCTGAACCGTCGCTCTGATGTTCGGAGGAGTAAAGGGTTCTATAATATTGACGGAATTCCTCTGCAATCTGGGCGTCTTCCAGGATTTTTCGGTCACCTGAGGGATAGAGGGCGTCTACTCTACAGCTGTTCCTGAGTTCTCTCAACTTCTTATTAGCCTTCTAACCCATCTCCATGTATTTCTGTTTCAGAAAAGCTAGCTTCCGTTCCGTTTGGCAGGCCAATCGTGCTCAGAGTTTCTCTTTGAGTAGTTGGAGCTCCGCCCATTTCTCCAGGAACTTTTGGGATTTTAGCTTACCCCCTGGCTGGATGGCTGAGATTTTCTCTCTAATTAGCTTTTCTTCGTTCTCTCTCTCTCTCTCTCTCTGTCTTCCTGCACCCATACCAATGAGGGTTCCCCTCAATGTGGCCTAGAAAACCTCCCAGACTCCCAGCAAATCCACTTGCCCATTATCATTATCCACAAAGTAATCTTTTATCACAGTAAGTAGCTCCTGGGCAAGAACTTTATCCCGCAACAAAAGGTCATTACAGGACCATCTCGATTTGTCCTTATGAGCCGAAGGGGTCCCTGCCCGCCCTTTCACATGATCGTGGTCGGACCTTGGAATGGTCTCGACCGAGAATTCGGCTACCCTTTCTTGTAGAGAGGGGTCCACTAAAATGTGCTCAATTTTCAAGAACCTGGTGTGTACTTTTCAAAAATATGTGAATAGGGGTGCATGTCGTGGTGTGTGCTCTGGGTGTCCACGAGCTCCAGCTCATTAACCTTCCGGAAGTGGCCAGCTAGGCGTCTTTGGTGTGGGGCGTCAGTGGGAGAACTTAAGCTTTGTCTATCTTCCTCTGGGTGGAGGACCATATTGAAATCTCCACCCACAATCAGTGCGCCTTCAGCAAACAAAATAATTTTGGGTGTGATCACCTCCCAGTAGTGGTCCTGGGCCTCATTGGGACAATAGATAGAGATTAGTGGGACCTTGGCACCCCTAATTTCCCCCTTGACCATCAAGTAGCAGCCCTCTGGGTCTTTACAAACTGCTTGGAGATTTAAGTGCGCCTCCCTGGAAACAATAATGGCAACAACTTTTTTCTTTGAAGGGATTGAGGCATGAAAGATTTCCTGAATAGATCTTGCCCTTAGGGGTGTCTCCCTTCCCCTCACCCAGTGGATTTTTTGGGGAAACGAGTGTAATTTTAGGCGATTAAATTCCCTTACTACTAGGGAGCGTTTGTGGGGAAGAGTTCAACCCCTGTACGTTTAGCGAGCCCAGTGCCAGTGTCTAGTTTGTATCAGCCATTTGGATGTTGGAGCAGAGTTTCCGGTACTTCTACGTAACGTGACCTATGCTTTCCTCTATCCCGACCCCCTCTCCCCCCCCACCATGAGCACCTGGTTTACCTGCAACATGGGAATCGCTGCTAGGCCAGGCCACCATCCCTTACCCCACCTAACTATAACAAACGCGGTAAACATCTGAACCCACCCCCCCACCCCCCCGTAATAGTCGGTTAAAGCAAAAATCATCTCCAGAGCGGCGTTGACCTTTTGGATTTACTCATGCGTTCCGGGCCACCTCTGGGACCAACACGGACCTTATAAATATTTCAAACGTTGCGTATCATACAGTGCTCTCCCAGCTTTAATGTGTGAATTGTTCTGGGGAGCCAAGAAATCTCAGATTATTGCGCCTCTCCCGATTTTCTAAATCATCCATCTTTGGATCGCACTTCTCTTCCCGCCTTTCCAGCTCGGCTAGCCTCATGTCGAATTGGGTTTCAAGTAGATCAACCGATAGTTTCGCTTCCAGGCCTTGGATACGATCATCCATGTTGTCGACTTTTTTGTCTAGGCCGTCCAGTCTCCCAGTGAATTCTGCCTTGAAACCTTTAATTTCTTTCAACAGGGCTGCCATACCCCGGGTCACTGCGCATCGTCCTGGTTAGGGGTCGACATAGTAGTAGACATTGCTTGGAGTGCTGGGGGGGTTTGATCGCGGCAGAATTGCTGCAGCGCAGCGGACCAATTCATGTGCGAGCTGAAGTGCTGGGGGCACAACAGTTGTGCTCGGTTCTTGGTAGAAAGGGATGCTGAATGGTCAGTTCTCAGCTTGGTCGCTTTGGGTGGTCAAGAAAGCAGACACTGGATCCTGGGTCGCCTAGGGATGCCCGGCTCCTCTTGACCCTGTTGAGTCTGGCTGTGCTACGGCTCCTGGTGACGAACATCGTCCTGGCAGGTATGTCGAATTGAGAATGAAGCCAGTTGCCTGTTGCTTGACGCCGCGGTGGGAGTGAGGGCCTTACAAAACACAGGATCGCGGACGTTAGGCAGAGTTTGTCCAGCCTCACCGTAACCTGTTATATCAGGACGCAACGGGATGCACTAATAACGTGCATCCGAACAAATTATCAGTTACCTGATACATCCATTGAAACCTGAAACAAACCAAACCAGGGTGGGGTGAATTTGTATAGAGATAATTGGAACTCTCCCTTTTGGCAGCATGAACGCATGCTGTGGCCCTGAAGAAAGTGGGAGAAATATTGATAGCACTTGTTACGTGGTACATTTCTGATTCTGCACTTTCTTTTGGTTCGAGATACATCACATCTGAAGCAGGAACACTGGCCTAATGATTTGACATAAGGACTGGCCTAAACATCTAACAGCCATGAAAGCAGATGTCGCAGAGTACCACCAGAGCACAACCAGCCCAGCTAGCTGTGGAATGCCGCAGGCCTCGCAGAGACGGGCATAAACAGCCCTCCCTTCGAGAATGTACACAGTTCGGATGCTGCTGGCTCAAGTCCCAAGGTTGATAAGAGCCTGACTTGCAAAGACAATCTGAAGTTACGAAATGTACTTGATTGCCTTTTCTTCGGCGAAATGAACTATTGTTATGAATACGTACGGCTAATGGGAGGAGATTAATATGTAGCTTTGCATTGTACATAAGTATGAGCCAGGCCTGGGAGGGGGCAGAGTCGATGCAGCCCTCCAGAGCCTGGTGTGTGTGTTAACATTACAGCACTTTTACAACCCCACTTCTGGCTTTGTGGGTTATTTGTGTCCGAGTGCCAAGTGCGTGGAATGCCTGAGACGGTGCGAGGGAGCTGGATTTGCACTAGTATCGGGGAGAGCAGGACGAACGATTGTAACATATGGTGCCGAAACCCGGGAGCTCTTCTGTTCATCAAGTGCACAGAGATAACAGCAATACAACGGGTAAGTGAAAACATTTTCGCGGACCCTGTTGCATGTTGCGGTAGTGGAATTTGGGGAATTTGGAGTCTTCAGGGACTCTAGGAATAATACAAAGATAGGGCAGAGCATTCTTAGGCACCTGTAATACAGTCAGAGCACCGGGGCGTGGAGAGTGGGTGTAGGGTCGATGCTGTAGAGGGCACAGAGTGGGAGGTCTGTCTGAAGGTTGAGTAAAAGAGGAATAAAAAGAGGAATAAAAGAGGAATAAAAGAGATTAAAGAATACAGATTACAGAATACAGTTTCAGTGGCAACATGGCAGATGCCGGTCCACTGACAAGGCAAGAGGCGGGTGAAGATCTGTCATATAAGTCGGGGGCAAGGGCTGTGCTGGAAAGGCTGAAGAGCATGTTGCACAATTGGGATGTGATCCCCCAGTCGGTACAAAGGAAGGAGTTTGGGGCTGCCCACGAACATCAGTTACAAAGGGTGGTGAAGGGAATGGACAAGGGAGGAAGTGCTGAATCACAAGAAAAGGTACAGAGTGATCAGAGACGCTCAGATTTTGAAGTAATGCTTACACAAAAGTTCATGATCGGCACAAGATGGCAGCTGCTAGTAGAGATAAGGAGGGTGGTTGAAGGGAATGTGGAGGAAAGGTTAAGATCCGCCAAGGGGTGGGCAGACATTCTGAATGCAGCTGATGACGCACAACGCTGTGGGGATGGCTCTATGTATTTCCGAGAAAGGGAAGGAAGTGGGGCAAGATACCGGAGGGAGGACATTTTGGAAGAGAGAGATGCAATGACTGATTTGGCAAACGGGGTCCTGACAAAATGGGGGAAGGCATGTCCAGACAAAGGGGCAATAAATAAACTGAATTTCAGAAGGACAGGTGACTGTGCAGTGTGCACCTTAGACAAGGAATTGAACAAGATGATAGTGAAAGGTGTAGTGTCAAGCGAATACATGCCAGAGAATGTCAAATCACAACAAGACGCTTTCAGGGCATGTGCACCAGAGAAGCACATTGACAGGCCCACATATGAAGTTGGTGGTCAGTGTCAGCGTCACTTAATAGTGTTTGGGGGGGAAAGAGCAAAGCATGGTGAAGCACAATCAGTGGTGCTGCATCTGGGAAGAAAGATGGTAACTGCATCTGAGCGAGAGTGGCCCGTGGCACCTGACAATGATCCACAGCCAGAGCTAATGGCATCCATAGAAGATAAGGAGTGTCATTTGATGGAGGGGCCACAGCTTGAAGTGGTGGAGATTATTTTACAGAAGAGCAAGAAGCAGGATCAAAGGAAATGTGAGCGCCTCCTGGGTATTTGGAAAGCAGAGGATGAACTAATGATTAAGCTTCTCAATGCAGAGAAAGGGCAAGACAATGCATTTCAGTGCCCGACAGAGAGGGCCTGGGGGCCCACAGCAAAAGATGAGTGGCAGGAGCACATGGACATTTGTGTGGCTCAATGGAAGAACAAACAGAAAGAGGTGCCCAAGAAGGAGCAGTTCAAACAGATGGATGAGAAAGACACACAGTGGCAAGACTGGCTGTCATTTGTTCTCCATGGACTGCTGAGAGTTTTCAGCGACCAGGTATTCACCATGGAAGATGCTACTTGGGAAAAATATGACAAGCACTGACAAGTGGCTGCTGACACTGACTGCGGGTGCACCTAGGGAATGGGAGGTACTAGAGGGTTACTATCTATTGGAAAGTAAGGGAGAGTTTGACTTGGACAGTGCAAACAAACATGACAGGCACATGTATGTGGTGTTGCTGAATGTGAGAGTGACAGGGATGCTCAGAGCTGGAAAGGGCGGGACATGTAGTTATGTTTGTTTTAGATGCACTCTAGATTATGGCTGAGGTTAATAGGTGGCAGTGTTTATGCAATACAGTACAGTGAAGGGCTTTAGATGAGTAAAGACATAAATTAGCTGTCTTAGTTTGGTAATGTTTTTTGTTATTTTTCTGCTTCTTTATTGAGTAAGAATAGTTTTATTACAATGTGCTTATGTAGAAGTAGTGCAAGGGTTTTCGTTAGTGATTGATAGATAAAATAAGAAGAGATGAAAAAAAAGTGGGCACATGTTACGTGGTACATTTCTGATTCTGCACTTTCTTTTGGTTCGAGATACATCACATCTGAAGCAGGAACACTGGCCTAATGATTTGACATAAGGACTGGCCTAAACATCTAACAGCCATGAAAGCAGATGTCGCAGAGAACCACCAGAGCACAACCAGCCCAGCTAGCTGTGGAATGCCGCAGGCCTCGCAGAGACGGGCATGAACAGCCCTCCCTTCGAGAATGTACACAGTTCGGATGCTGCTGGCTCAAGTCCCAAGGTTGATAAGAGCCTGACTTGCAAAGACAATCTGAAGTTACGAAATGTACTTGATTGCCTTTTCTTCGGCGAAATGAACTATTGTTATGAATACGTACGGCTAATGGGAGGAGAATAATATGTAGCTTTGCATTGTACATAAGTATGAGCCAGGCCTGGGAGGGGGCAGAGTCGATGCAGCCCTCCAGAGCCTGGTGTGTGTGTTAACATTACAGCACTTTTACAACCCCACTTCTGGCTTTGTGGGTTATTTGTGTCCGAGTGCCAAGTGCGTGGAATGCCTGAGACGGTGCGAGGGAGCTGGATTTGCACTAGTATCGGGGAGAGCAGGACGAACGATTGTAACAGCACTGAAACCGGTAGGCCAGATCTGACCCTTTTTTGTTAAAAGGAATACACCAGTGGCATGGTAAGAGTCAATTTACGGAAAAAAAATGTATTTTAGCCTTGATATGATATGATAGGTTATTTATAACACGCTTAATACCCAGAGGTTTCTAATACCCGGGTGAAAGGTTGTTTCGGAGAACAACATTGCACTGGAATACAACTAGGGTGCAAATTGTGATCTCTACTACACCAACATACGGTATTTTAATGTATCCAAACCTATTTCTGTTTTGTATATATTTTAAGGTGTGATAATGCAAAGCAAAGAAAAAAGAATAAAATTGTGATATTTCATTTGCGAAGCAAACTGCCAACAGTTATAGAATGTTTTGTGAAAATCAATGGTGACTAGATTGAGTTGGGGCCAGTTTCTCTCCCTATCCCCTCACCCTCGATAAGCAGCAAAATCTAAGGGTAGCTGCTACATGAGGGTTTAGTTGGATATGTTGGATGGCAAGCCAATTGTAGGACACATATTTTGTATGAAGTCAAAATAATTTGAACAAATTGTAATACCTTTTAATCTCATTGTGTGATACATAAACTGGGGGAATCGACAGGTGATACCTCCCCTATTAGTCCAAAACATGTATTTATTGGCCTTACAGGGTTACCACAGGCTGAGGCAAGTCCAAGGCCACGCGGGATGGTGGGGGCCCAGCGTAGCAGTGACTGGGGGCCTGGGCGCTGTGAGGCTTCTTGAGGTGTCAACTTCTGTTGGTGCTGCGGAGGTGCCAGGATGCAGTTAGAAGTGTATCTGGAGAGGCCCCCAGACGAGAGCCCTGAGAGTGCAGGGCCCTGTGTTCAAGTGAGGGGGGGGGGCTACCCCTCGGAGGGAGCTTTTGTGTGCTCTAGAACGAAAGGGAGGCGAGGCCAAGCCATGGAAGATGGTATAAGGTGGTTCTACCCCATGAAAAGAGCGATACACTTTGATTCCAAACGTGGGGCCAGTGTTCTGTGAACTCCTTTTGCTCTGTGGCCCTGCAAGATTGGACTCTCCTGAAATTTCACCAGTTTATCAGGATAAGGGGCGAGGCACCCCGGAAGCTGGAGGCGGTCCAAGGTGCTGGGGGCCCCAGCGGGAAAATTCTGTAAGATGTGGAGCTGTTTCAGCGTAATGTTGGGTGAGGCAGGGGCTGGCGGGGGAGGGGCCAGCTGGCCAGTATGTCATAGGAGGGTAGGGTCCCTCCTGGAGGCCTGTCTTGGGCCCCTTCGCTACCCCTCTCCCACGGCCTCACCCTCTGTTATCCTCGCTGGTGGCCGGTCCTCTCCTGGGCCCATGGCAGCGTCAGGTGTTACTGTGGAGTCCCTCCGGAGGCAGTGGGCTCTCCTTGCACAGAAGGGAGGCTTGCGGTGCTCCGCTCCCTGGATCAGGAGGGAGAGGGGAGCAGGGCTTTAAGTGGGCTCCGGCAGGCTCCGAAATTTCGTTTTGAGGCGGGGCCCTGCCGGGGCCCACTAATGTCCCCGGGCAGCCCCGGCCATTACGCGAAAAGGCATTTTTTTCTACAGCCTGAAGCTCTCGCTCGTGTGCGAGAGCTTCAGGCTTCAGAAAAAAATGCCTTTCAGCTATAATGGTGGCGCCGCACCTGTGAGGCATCCCTTTAATCAAGGGATGCACGTGGGCCGGCGCCACCATTATGGAGAAACGTGAGGCCGCTGGAAGCAGAGGCCTTGCTTTCTAAATACTGAAGCTCCCGCGGATTCGCTAGAGTTTCAGTCTTTAGGAAAAAGGCCTCTGCTTCCAGCGGCCTCACCCTTTCAGCCTTAATGGTGACGCTGCCCCTCCCCAGCTGGCGAGGGGCAGCACCACCATTAAGGCTGAATAGGCGAGGCGCTGTCCCCTGCCAGGCAAGCCTATACAAAATAAATGCAGAGATCAGCACCCTCTCCCCGATAGGGGAGAGGGTGCTAATCTCTACAAAAGGCTGCCTGGCACGGGTGCCAGTAGCCCATTGAGCCGGGGCTCGTCAAGGGGGCGTGGCCTAACGGCCCATCAAGACCCCGTTGTTAGGCCACGCCCCCTCGATGGGCCCCGGCTTGATTTGTAGTGCCACTTAAGGCACTGGAGGGGAGTGAGTGGATCAATCGGCACCCCTCGAAGTTCCTTAGGCGGGAGCGAGTGGGGTTCTTTTCGAGCTCTGTAGACGGTGCGAATGCGGCGCTGCAGGTCTCTGATCCACGCTGAGGCGCTGGCCCGATGGTGGCTGAATCCCCCTCCCAGGGGGTTGCTGTGGTGTTCAGGGACTGGGAGGGGGCTGTCTTTTCGGTGGTGCAAGCTGAACACGGCCGATGGGAGCTGGGTCGCGGCTCCTCCTCCCCCTACGTAGCACGATGGGGGGTGAGGCTCTCTACTTTGCCGTGGGTCCTGAGGGTCGTGATTTGCTCCATGGGTAGAGTAGAAGTTCCCCCAGCAGGATCAGTCGATGTTTTGCCACAGGGGGGTGGGTGCAAGAAAGGGGGGCTCAGGTCCTTCAATGCTCCAGAGGGTAGAGGAGTGCTGGAATCAGGCTGCCGTAGCCTGTGCGTCCCCTGGTGGCTCCGCCGTACTCCTGCTTTTTACATTTTCTTTATTTATACATGATGCGCTTTTTGTTATTAGGACCATGAGAAATGGCCGTGGTCTGCAATTAGGCTTTAGAGTGGCCGGTTGTAACTGATGATCCCTCCTTGACACTGTCAGGCTGCAGCTGTTCTGTCTTTTAATCCCTTGCTACCCCTTACGGACACATTCAGACTAGGAGGAACCGCAACAGAGTCTAATTTGACAACATCTGTGAATCTGACAAAATAATATTTAGTACAGCGGCAGTCAAGTTCAACTGATCCGAATCCCCCACTACTTTGTAAGCTCTGTGAAAGTGTTTCATGTGTAGCAAGTTTGTTTAATTCAGCTTCAGCATAGATGCGCTTTCCTCTAAATCCCTACTATACTTTACTGGTGCTTGCAAAATGGTGACTCAGTTTTACTAATTATGTAAATAAAACATCAAATACCCTGATCTGGGTCACTGCGGTCTTAATTGAACTATTTTTAGATATTTTAATTGATGAGGGCACCTTTACCAAAGTTGGTTTGCAGTATAGTGGTCTGAGGACTTTTTAGTGAGTCAGAAAACAAATCTGTGCCCGTAGAATTCATCAAGGTAAAATGTGGCATGTTTAACAGGCTTTTATGACCCAGAACTGCCTCGGTGTGATGTATTGTTATACTACTTTGATTTCCGCAACGTTTGCTCATTTCAGTAATATTACTGTTCCTTATTTTGCAATTAATATTTAATGCTGTTGTCTGTGTTAAATCAGTCCTTGTGGTTGCAGAGACAAAATCACACAAGTTCCAGAGTCAATCTTGTGATTGATGCTTTATAAATCACATGGTCTTCGACCATTACATTTAGTATCTGTAATGGAGGACCCTATACTCCAATTGTGTGGGAAATAAGTGATGCAACCATTCTAGAATCTTGTCAGTTAAGGTTACTTACAGGAGAACTAGTAATCCCCTCCATGCTATTGGTATCAATCTAGGTCTTAAAACGGTTGGTACTTGTCTCACTGGAGTCTTTTTTTCGGGTATACTTGTTGGTTTTATCGAGCTATTGAATTCTCATCTCATGACCTGCTCAAGTTATATGTCTGATCTAAACAAACAGATTTGGTGTTTAAATCTGTGTCTAGACAAATATCAGAGGTTACAGGCTGACCTTCAGTAATGATTTTTGGTGTAGTCCTATATATTCCCCCCACAGGGAGTTCTGCATGCATCACTGATAGTCAGGTTGACAACAAAGCACTTTTTGCGCACATATTGATTTCATGCAGGTGGTGGATGGGGCACCATGGGTGAAGGAGCCGTACCTGGCCCAATAGTCCCTGCTGACAAACGGCTGATCTCCACTCAAAGCAGAGCTCAACAATATAAATCGCACACAATGCTCCAAACACTTAGCAGTTACCATTTCTTTGAAGGTGCAAGTCCCTGTTGTTTGTCAGATGGTTGTACTTGGGCATCTCTGCACGTGTTCAACAAACACCACTTCCTGATCATAACAGGATGTCTGCTTTGGTTGTCTGAGTCTTAGATTTTCTTGGCGGGGGTAGTAGCTCCTCACTGTATTCTCTCCTTCGGGTTCTGCCTCCTGTGGGAGACTTTCTAAGATGAGTAATCTGCAGGAAAAAGTGAAGGGAACCATTACAAGAGCTCTGATGGCCCTCCCAACCTACCCCATTATGGATTGCATGCAAACTATTGCAGCTCTGTGCTTCCTCAGCCATTGAGTGCAGGGTAAAATGGGTTGAACTGAGCGCATGGGGTGCAGCAGTTTCCAAATGTACTACCCATGATGTTCCAGAGTCCTGGATGGCAACTTGCAACTGCAGTGCGCTCCCTCTGTTTGGAAAAGTTGCAAAAGTCAGAACTTTGTCTATGGGGCAAAGAGTAATCCATGAAAGAACATTACTTTAGGTAAATCATTTGTTCTTGCTGACACACTGAGCTTTGTTGAAAATGACAGTTGTTCTAGAGGTGATGGGAGGTGTCCTTGGCTGCTCCTATATCAAATGTCTGAGTTTTCATTGTTACGTACTTTAGGCTTCAGCGAAATTTCCTCTGTTGGCAGATTGAAACCAGTAACCACAGCTTTCCGCTCTTCTTTCTGATCTAAACGGGATTTTATTATTTGACTTTATATTATTCAGTGGGACTGACTTTTATATGAAAATTGCAATTCCAAATGTTTACACTTTTGTATTTTATGCTTTTATTTATTTCATTCAATTCTCCAGGAGTACGAAGAAAAACATAACAATGATCGAAAGAAATGGATGGAAGAAAAGGTGGGACTTCTAAACCAGGCAAAAGAAGCAGAGATTCATCGCAACCAGGAGATGCGGAAGTTTGCTGCAGATAGGGAGCGCCATTTAAAACAACAAACGGAAATTGTATGTTTTGCACCCACAACTTTTGATTTCCAGAGCTGTTTATGCACTAGTGTAATAGACAATTTCTGAGGTTTACCAAGAGTTTAAAGATTTGTCTGTTTCATTTTTACTTGGGACTGATACAAATCTAAGCTACATGTAGTTTATCTGCATGATTTAAGTTATTCTCATCTGTTATCAGCATATCCAGCAGTACCTTTTATAAATTCATTAATATTTTTCCTGTATGAATAGTTAATGGCTTGCCCTCTTGTAGTTCTTTCTGGTATCATGGTTAGACATAGAGGACCACTATTGTCATCCAGTCTCTATTCAGATTTACGAAATGAGGAAAAATGTTAGATGGGCTAAAGAAGAAGAAAGCATTTCCCTCATTACCTTGCCTTAAGCGTGAATCTTTGCCGCAAGGACTCACCCTTAACCAGCCATCTCCTATCCCCCTGATCATTTCTATTCCAGAACAAGTAAACCTCTCCTTTTTAGTGGGTGCCCATCGAGGATCTGTACTTGCCCCTCACTTGCTAAAGTAATCTCCCCCCTTCGTTTTTCTAACGACACTCATATCTGTTTATCCTTACTTTCTATTACTTCCAAGTTCTCCTCTCGCATCACCAACTTCTTCGCCATTTGTAATTGAGCTGTAATGCTCGATACCTGGATTCGGTACCTGGATTCGCTAAGGCAGAGCTTATCTTCCGGCCTCATTCCCCCTGTCTGCTTACCTTCTGCAGGTAGTCTTTAACACCATGTTCAGGCTCCATTTCGTTACATCTACTTTGACAGCTGCTGGGTATTCTGAACATCTGTAAAATCCATCCCGCCACATCTATCACACAATGAATGTGCATCTCCACCATCAACCATTAACAGTCTGGGTTATTGCTCCAGCCTCTTAATGGGCCTTCACCTGTATTACTTAACCCCTTGCATTAAATTACTGAACTTTAACACCTTGGGCCTCTATCAACTGCCACTCCTCACCACCCGAATGTGGGGTTATCTATGTATGCAGAAGCACTCCCTCTTTAATTCCTTGTAGTCTTTAAAACTATTATTGGTCTATACCCTTCATTTGGCTGTCTGCCCCCGCCCACTCTTTCACCCTCCCTATGATCAGAGGCCCTCCTCAACCTTATCGTCCACTGGTTTGCATGCTCTGCCTTGTGTTTCTGCCCCTTCACTATTCTAGTTCTTCCCAACTGTAACTTCAACCTCTGAACTCAAAGGTATCCCTCTGCTATCAGTGGCTCAAAACTGCCCTAAAACCAAACCATATATGTATCTAAATTGCCCAGCGGTTGTATCATTCCTACTCTCAAACCCAATTCTCAATGTGTATATACTGTTTCTCCAGCATGGGCTCTGGCATGAATTCACATGCTCATGAATATTCCCTGTTGTCAGACTGGGAATCCTGGGCAAAAGAAAAATAGTTTGCTCTCTAGGTCTCCTCTAAACCAATCCCTGTCCTAATCTCATACTGCCCTCATCCAATGACCGTCCTCTTCCTAAGCTCCTCCCCCAGTGGCCATCTTCAGATTTCTACTGCACGCTTTAGTGTTGGGAGTCCTCATTTTGCTATGAGGAACTCATTGTGACAACAGTAAAGACAGACACAAGTTCAAGGGTGTTTATTTAAACTATGCAGGTTGGAAAAACCCCTAATCTAAAATGGGAGCCAAGCGTCGACCATCAAATGAAAAAAAACGAAAAATAAGGCAGTCCTAGTGGCATTGTGTCAAATAATAAGGGCCTATAATAAGAAACCTATTACCAAACCTCACAACTAATACAAAAAGGGTGTTGGATAGTTTTCAGGAAAAGAAAGAAGTGTTTGTAAATAATATGTCAGGGTGCGGTAGCCTGGGACTCCCTTCCCCACGTATTGTGCACGGGGTAAGATGGGAGCTTGGAGCACAGCACACACTCGGGCTTTCCTAGCACAAGTCGACAGTTCCACTGGCAGCTATTCAGACCCTCGATGGCTGAGTCTTCTTCCTCTGGAAAGTCTCTTGCCTTCGAGGGCCTGATGTATCCAATAAACAAACGCAAAGTTCTTCTTTGCAGTTTGTCGGGTGATGGTTTCACCCTGGGGTGCCCCTCTTCTGGGTGCTGATCCTTTAAACAGTTCCCATCAATATCAAGGCCTTTGGGGTTGCAGGTTGACCCTGACCCTGAGGGCCTGATGGGTTTACTGAGAAAAATAACAAACACAAAAGTTCTTCTTCTCGTATTTTCAGAGTGTTAGCTTTCCACCCCTGGATCTCCCTCGGCCGGTCTCGGACCCCAAATGACAAACGGTGTACTTCTGTCTTCTTTTTAGTGGGGTTCACTTCCCTTGGCTTCTCAATGTCTTTTCAAACAGTTCTTGGTGAACATTCCTTGCCTTTGTCAACACACTGTTTCTCTGACTTTAGACTTTGCCCCTTCTCGTTAGCACCCCTCTTCTGGGTTCACTCTTGCAGACTTCACATTCACTTTCTATGTTCACGGGATTCACTTCCCTTTTACTTTCACCATGCAGGATTCACGTCCCTTACTTTGTCATCTTTGTAGTTCAAAGTCTTCCGATTGTACAGGGATTTTACTAGACCTCCTGTATGACCACTTTGACCTCTTCTGGCGGCTCTCCTACGGCCTTCTGGTTTGAGGAGTTTTACTCAAACAAGGATCGACCCGAGTCGCTCGGAGCGACACACACGGGGTGTCGGTTCCTTCTGCAGTTGGTCTCCCCTCAACACAATTCTTTCACAGTTCATTGAACGTTCAAACTTGCCACTTTGCGTTTCTCATTTAACACAGACTGGTTCTTATCGGTTCTCCCCTCGACTCACCGGCTATGATGAACTGCTTGGATTTTGGCTTTACTGGAGTCAAGGCCGGTACCACGGTAGCAGGAGTGTTCCTTGCTCTCGCTTATCAGTTTTGATATTCTCTGTGTACCGTTGATATCTGCTGCAAGACACTTGTGCTATTGTTTACGTTCTTAGGCTCTCTTCCATGAAGCTTCCACGGTCTGGGACAAAAAGGGCAAGGTCACTTTTCTCCTGGCTGCCCTCCCATTTCCTGCTGTCTTTCTCCTTCTCTTGAACTGCCGCACCTGTTTAGCCGTCTCTTCCTGCCCTCTGTTCTTTTGCTCCACCTTTTATTCCTCTGGGGAAAAGGAAGGGCCGCCAGGTGTGTGTGATTTAAGTTAATTGCCTCACTTTGCCTGACCCTTGTCAGGCAAAGTCATGCTACTACTTCTACCGTGTGCCTACCTGTGAGGGGTGCTCCCTCTAAGAGAGAGTCCTTGACTCCGTCAAAACTCTGCCTACCATCGCCAGATAAGACATCAAATAATAGATCAAAAGGTAGTCCTTCGCTGCCCCCCCTCGCCGACAACATCGACAGCTCAACTGGCCAGAACAACTTTGTTGTTAATGGTCATGACCACATCAACAAAGGCTCCTGCCTCCACCATGTTGACGACCTTGTTGAAGGGGGGGTTGGCCACAAAGGTGGTGTCCATGGTCATGATGAAAGCTACTCCCTGTGTGTCACTGCCACCAAGGCGTGAAGGAGCTGCTGCAGTGCCTCTCAAAGGCCCCTGGAATGGGGACGGCTCCCCTTGTTGCTACACCCCAGAAGTCTCAGGAGAGAAGAGCCAAAGCTCCTGCCGACCCTAAGCAAGGTAGCGGCCTGCAGACTGCCCCGGAGAAGCCGGTGCTGGTTTATACCAGCTCGGATGAGGGCGAGGATAATCTGCCCACAGATTATTCGGTCCACAAAGGGGGTCATGGACCCGTCTCGGTGGGGGGCTGGGGGACCCATGGAGGGCAATCAGTTTCACTGCCTCACCAGAGGAGGCTCATCAGTCCAGAACCTCAATCTCTCATGCCTTTCACACCTCAACCGAGGGACATGTCCTTGGTAATACTAACAACGCTACACACGCTGGTTTCAGAAATCCATCAGAGACTGGCTCCCACACCAGGCTCTGCACCTTTTAAGAGCCCCCCAAGACCACATCCAGTGAGTCCACCCCCAGCGCAAGTGTAAGGCAAAAGACCTACCTGGCCCAAGGCGTCAATCAACACCTCCACATTTGACTCCGACTAGAGATCCACGAACACGGGCGCGGATACAGCGGCGATTGACACCGACAAGGCAGGGCTTTGTATCAACAGACTGGGAACCAGTGGGTGTGGATGAACGCAACAGGGCCTCTCTGCCGGAGGAGGTCAGCTCGTTTCACACTGATGTCCAGGGTCTCAGAGCTGTTCCATTTAGTGCCAGAGGAGACTAGAAAAGGAAGGATTAATTTACCAACGACGGGAGTCCAGACGAAAGACCATCATGTCCGTCTCGTTGCTGGACGATATCTGGGAAGAGGGCTTGGCCCTAATGAAGACCCTGAGCACTGCACCACCCAAGCGGGATAGACTCTAATAAATACAGAGTACCAGACTCTGCCCCCAAGTGTCTGAGGTCTCAGCCGCAGCCAGAAAATGCTCAGCAATCCCATCTTCTCCAGCATGGGGTCTGGCATGGATTCACATGCTCATGAATATTCCCCGTCGTCAGGCTGGGAATCCTCGGTAAAGAAAAAACCAGTATCAGTTTCGTTTCTGATCTGTCTTTGGTAGTAGTAACCAATCACTGATCTCTGCGTCATACTGACCACAGCCAATGACTGCCCTCTACCTAAGCCCCGCCTCTGGCAGCCATCTTCAGATTTTTACCGCACATTCATGTGTTGGGATCCTCGTGCTATTGCTCTCGAGCGTTAGTGCTATTTTTTCACGTTTTTTTCTCAAAAACTTCGTTTTTTCGGTCAAAAGAGCCTCAAGCTCCACCGACTCTCCATCCGATCAACGGGGACCCGTGTCGGATTCGTCTACGCCCCTCAAGGGTGAAGATTTCGTCGAGCTACGCTTTTGGAGGACTCCAGAAGTTTCTCAGGCCCATCTCGGACATGGCCCAGGAGAAGGGAAGCTCGACGCCTGGAAAGCTGTTCAGGGTCTGCCCTGGATGCCAGCTGCAGAATGTCTTTAAGGAGGACGAACACTCCTTTTGTCTTTACTGCCTACATGAGGACAAGACGCACGTGGAGAAGGACTGTGCGTTTTGCGGCAACATGTCGGAGCGGACCATGAAGGACCGCCATCAACGTCTCGCCAACTGGCTGGAAGGGAAGAGCCCGTCCGGCGAGATGAAGAGGAAGAAATCTGAGCGGTCTTCTAAGACCTTTAAGGACGCCCGGCGACGGGGGTCCAACACAAGGCCAAGCACCGCAAGTCCGCTGGCACCGGGAGCGCCGAACTTTCGGGCTCTACGGGCGCCAGGCAGGGCGCATCCTCCCCGGCACCATCAACCACGAGCCAACGCTCTGGGTCGGGTAAGAGGAAGGCCGAGCACCCGGCGAAGCTCCTGGAGAGGCCCCGGTCGAGCTCGAAGGCCCCATCGGAGGGGGAGCGAGGCAGTGTCCCCCCCCCCCCCTTAAGGAGAAGGCGGTGAGCTCACCTAATGTGGTGAAAGCCTTAATCCATCCGGCCAAGGCCTCTATCGAGACAGTCGCGGCGACCCTGGCTCAGCCTGTGGAGGCTACACCAGTGGTGGCGACCTCGGGGCTCAGAGTCTCCCTGCCACCGCGGAGGGAGTCCTCTTTTATGCCCATCGACAGGACCCCCGTGAAACCTCCGGCGGAGAAGAAAAAGGGGGGCAGGAGGTCGTCGTGGATTCGGCCTCAACCTCTGAGGAAGAGCTGATCGAGGTCTTAAGCCACGGCCTTGGCGTGGAAGACCACCAGCCCGTCGGGAGGGATCCCGACGCAGGAGACGACGATATTGTCAAAGGGTGCCGACGGGGCCCCTGACCGCCCGTCGGATTCCCCTCTGCCAGCGCCGCAAGACAACTCGGCGGCCATTTTGTTGGCTATACAGTCCTTATGCTCAGAGATAAGGACGAGACTACCGTTACCACCAGCGGAGGAACCACTCCCGTCGGGGGACCCAGAACCAGGACCTTCTGGCAGCCCTCCCCCCAAGAAAAGAAGGATTCACCCTCCACCTCCTTTTCAGCCGTCGCGCCCCATTCAGCCCTCCTCCCCGTCCACGACTCGAGGGGATGATACAGGGACTGACACGGCCGCGACGGGGACGACGAGGATCTGCCGTCGTCACCTCCCACCCGGGCTTCCCCGCCCGACGAGATTGGATCGTTTCACTCCATGATCGCCAGGGCATCCAAGCTCTTCCAGCTCTGCCCTGAGGAGAAGAAGAAGGAAGGTTTCCTTTATCAACGGCGCGAGGCCAAGAGGAAGACGGTCCTCGTGGTACCTCTACTGGACGATATTTGGGATGAGGGCCTCGCCCTCCTCAAGAACCCATCCACGACGCCGGCTAGAAGAGACCGGTACGAGAAGAAGTACCGGGTCCCGGACGCGGCCCCCTTGTGCCTCCGGGCACAGCCTACCCCGGACTCCGTCGTCTCCGCGGCGGCCAGGAAGAAAGCGGGTGGGGGGGGTGCGGCCTCCACGTCGACTTCCCCGCCGGAAGGCGAGGGAAAGAAATTGGACACTCTGCAGCGACGACGATTAAGGCGGCCAACGCCTTGGCTATCGTAGCCCGCTACGACAGGGAGCTGTGGTACAAACTGGCTCCCCTGCTGGACTTCCTACCGAACGACAAGAGGGCGGATGCCCTGGAGATCTTGCAGGAAGGTGAGGTGGCGTCGGACCACGCCATAACGATTGCGACGGACATCGCCGACACTGGATTTCGCCAGTTGGGCAACGGCGTGTGCCTTAGACGGCGTGGATGGCTCAAGGCTACTGACTTCCGTCAAGACGTACAGACCAGAGTCCTGGACATGCCGTTCGATGGGAACAACCTGTTTGGGAAAACAGTGGACGATTCCTTTCAAGCCATTAAAGCGGACACGGAGACGGCCCGGGCTCTCGGGGTTCTCCAGCAACGGCGGCCGCCCTTTCGGAGCGGCGGAGGCAAGGGCGCCTCCAAAGGTTCCGGCGGCGGATTTTCCACCTACCGTCAAGCGGCCCGTTCGTCGTCTCAGGAAGCTTACAGGGGACGAGGCAAGTCAGACGGACCCCGCCGTCGTCGCCAAGGAGGTCAAGGCGGGAAAGCCTCGTCGAAGCAGGATTGAACCGGCCATGGGGTCGGGCCCCCACCGAAGCACCCCGGTGGGAGGCCGGCTGGCGAGCTTCATCAGCGTGTGGGAGTCCATCTCCACCGACCGTTGGGTGCTGGACGCCCTAGCCCAGGGCCACGCGCTCGAGTTTCAAAGAAGGTGCCCGCGCGTCCCCCTGTGGCCAGGAAAGAGCTTCATGTCCCTCAGCTTCTCCTGGAGGTAAAGGCGATGCTCAGGAAGGGCGCCATCGAACTCGTCCCAAAGAGGCTTCGGGGCTCCAGAGTTTACTCAAGATACTGCCTCGTGAAGAAGACGGGAGGATGGCGCCCCATCCTAGACCTACGACGACTGAACAAGTTCATCAAGGCACAGAAGTTCCGGATGGTCACCCTCCAGCACGTCCTGGGTCAGCTGGAGGAGGGCGACTTCCTGTCGTCGTTGGATTTGGAGGATGCCTACTTCCATATTCCCATCCTAAAGGGGCACCGAAAATTTCTCAGGTTCGTGGACCAAGGGCGTCACTATCAGTTCAGAGCCCTTCCCTTCGGACTACGGTCGGCACCCAGGGTATTCACTAAGTGCCTTGCACCAGTGGCGGCGCAGCTGCGCCGAGAGGGGATCCACGTCTACCCCTACCTGGACGACTGGCTGATCCGAGCCAAGACGAGGGAGCTCGCCGTGGAGCACACGGCAAGGACCGTCCAACTTCTCACGGACCTGGGATTCTCCGTGAACTACGCCAAGTCCCACCTGGTACCCGCGCAAGACGCACTGTTTCTGGGAGCGAAGCTCGACACAGTGTCCCTTCTGGCCTCCCCGTCGGAGGAAAGGACCAGGGCCATCCTGGGCAAGGTACAGCGGATGTTGGTTGCCGACGCGGCCAAAGTGAGGTCAAGTCCCTCCTCGGAATGATGTCTTCTTGCATCTACCTCATTCCCCTGTGCAGGCTCCGGATGCGCCCGTTGCAGGAGTTCCTGGACGCGCGCTGGATCCAAACGACGGGCAGCTTCGAGGAGAGGATCACACTCGACGAGAGTTTCCGACGAGCGATCCGGTGGTGGGGCACCCGCGCGCATCTGACGGCGGGCATGGACTTCCAGGCCACCAGGAGACAGTGACCACGGATGCCTCCCTGGAAGGGTGGGGAGCGCACACCGAAAAACTGCATGCGAGAGGCCTTTGGCTCCCGACGGAGAAGTCCCTCCATGTCAACGTCCTGGAGCTCCGTGCAGTGTTTTGGGCCCTCAGGTCCTTCCTTCCATCCCTCAAGGGCAAGGTGGTGAGGATCTTCACCAACAACACCACCACCATGTTTTACATCAGGAAACAGGGCGGAACCAGGTCCCCAGCACTGTCCAAGGAGGCGCAGGACCTGTGGCATTGGGCCGTCGCCCAAAGGATGTTTCTGGTGCCGTTTCATCTGGCAGGGATAAAAAACACCATCGCCGACTCACTCAGCAGGGAGCTGCGCTCGTGCCACGAGTGGGAACTACGGCAGGATCTAGTGGATCGCCTCTTCCGACGGTGGGGCACACCCCAGATCGACCTGTTCGCGACGGCGTCGAACTCCAAGTGCCGGAGGTTCGCCAGCAGGTTTCCCCAGCCGAGGACATGGGCGATGCTTTCTCGTTCCCCTGGGAGGGCCTGTCCCTATACGCGTTCCCTCCATTGCCACTCCTGATCCGGCTCATCAACCAGCTCAAGAGGTCACGGTGCAGGATGATCCTCGTCGCACCTGCATGGCCGAGGCAGATATGGTTCCCGGACCTTCTGGACTTGTCAGCGTCCCCGTCAATCAAGCTGCCAGTGGAAGCGGATCTGCTCTCCAGGGAAGGAGGCGCCATCCTCCACCACGACCTGAAGTCGCTGAACTTGCAGGCCTGGCTCCTGCAGCGCTAGAGTTTGGAGGATACGACATACCGGCCGACTGCAGAGAGGTTCTTGCAAAGGCCAGGGCGTCCTCGACTCTTAAATGCTACGGACACAAATGGAAGAGGTTCTCTGTCTGGTGCCACGCACAGAAGATTAATCCTCTAAGGATTACGGCTCCCCAAGTACTGCCGTACCTGTTGACGCTGGCCAAAGCTGGACTGGCACACGCGTCCATCAAGATTCATCTTGCTGCGATCTCCCGATACACCAGAACCACGGGCCGGACGTCCTTGTGGTCTCATCGTCTGGTGAAAGAGTTCATGAAGGGACTGTTCAGATCGTTCCCGCCGGTGAAGGCTCCGGCCCCGGCGTGGGAGCTCAACGTGGTGCTGACCAAGCTCATGGGACCTCCGTTCGAGCCTCTGCACTCGGCCCCGTTGAAGTTCCTGTCGTGGAAAACAGCGTTTCTTGTGGCCATCACCTCCGCACGACGGGTGGGAGAGATCCAGGCCCTTTCCTGCAAGGCGCTGTACTTGGCTTTTCACGACACGAGGGTGGTGCTCAGGACGCACCCCTCCTTCATGCCCAAGGTGCCGTCGGACTTCCACCTCAACGAACCCTTGGTGTTGCCTGTTTTCTTCCCGTTGCCTTCGTCGCCGGCTGAGAGGACTTTGCACTCGCTGGATGTGGCTAGAGCGCTGAAGTTCTACGTGGACCGCACAAAGTGTTTTCGGAAGACGTCACAACTCTTTGTGAACTTTGGACCTGTCAATCAGGGGAAGGCTCTCTCGAAGGCTTCCATTTCCAGATGGCTCTCCGGCTGTATCATGTACTGTCATCGGTTGGCAAACCAACCGCTGCCTGGCCGTCCGAGAGCCCATTCCACCAGAGCGATCGCAGCTACCACGGCGTTCCTTTCTGGTGTGCCCCTGCTGGACATATGCAGGGCTGCTACGTGGAGGTCGACGCACACCTTCACGAAATTCTACTGCGTCGATCGGGATTCCAGGGAGGAGTCCAGGGTCGGCCAAGCAGTGATGCGCAACCTGTTCGCCTGAGGTGAGCCTGGTGAGCCTGTAAGATTGCTTAATGTTGAGTTTGATGTAATGCTTAATGTTGAGCCTTTGCCACCTCCCGTGGTTGTGCATGTGTGTACTGCTCTGTATTCTTTATTCATGAGCATGTGAATCCATGCCAGACCACATGCTGGAGAAGGAACAAGTTACTTACCTGTAACTGTTGTTCTCCAGCATGGGTCTGGCATGGATTCACATGAGAACCCTCCCGCCTACCCCTCTGCGGCTCTTCACTTGGTCATACTGCCACTTCACGTGCTTCCAAATCTGAAGATGGCTGCCAGAGGCGGGGCTTAGGTAGAGGGCAGTCATTGGCTGTGGTCAGTATGACGCAGAGATCAGTTACTACTACGAAAGACAGATCAGAAACGAAACTGATACTGGTTTTTTCTTTACCGAGGATTCCCAGCCTGACGACGGGGAATATTCATGAGCATGTGAATCCATGCCAGACCCATGCTGGAGAACAACAGTTACAGGTAAGTAACTTGTTCCTTCTTCGTCCATGGTCCCTGAAGGCAAGTCCCTTTGTACGCACACTCCAGAATAAAGACGACCAGCTAGGGAAATAGGCCAGGAGATCGCGTTGCAAGGATAATGAGGTTTAATCATACAGAATACAAATATCAGCAAAGGACTCTACTGCTCAAGAGCGCTCTGAACATTACAGTTACAAACAGGGGCTTAAGAACCCCAAACACGTCACACCGTAAAGTACAAATTGGCGCTTCGAATTGGAGGCACCCTACACGTGAGCCTGCTCCATAAGGGATTCCAGGCTATTATTGGTTAGTTAATTCCCAACGGTCAGGATCCACGTGGGTCAGCTGGGCTCATTCTCGCAGTCAAGGTCGGGGCACACATTAATACGTTGTTCCTATCTAAACTAAACGTGCTAAGCCTGAATATTAACTCGTTGTGTCAGGCAACTGGACGGCACGATGAATGGTGCCAGGGGGGGAAGGGAGGATAAAACACAGGCACGCTGACCCACACATTCAGTGTCTCGTAGATACTGCAGTTCCCACACTCAAGATCTCCACCCTGGGTTTTGATCTTTCATTCATCCCTCCCTGTACTTAGTGTTACAAGGGAGATATTTTTAGGTTAGGAAAAAATTGTTGCGCATGCTTAGATCCTCAGTGGACACTTGTTTTTTTTTTTGGGACAAGAGGGTCGCTTGCTTATCAGGGAATGCAAAGGTGTGGGGGTCAAGTTAGTGGTGTGGGGCTAGCTCAGGCCTGGCTGTGTGGGGGTTAGGGGCCTAATGGCAGTTTTGTGGCGATGAATGGACGCTGCGCGGAGCCTGGTGGTGTCTCACGCTCTTGCAGGGTGAATTCCTTTGGAAGATAATAAATATTCGCTACACTGGAGGGCTGGGGGAGGAGGGGAGTGGACTTCTGTGGGAACAGGGCTCTTGCGGTGCCAGTCTTTTGTGAGGCCTTGTGAACCTGGAACGTGGACAGCGCGATCCTGCAATTTACACTGTGTGGGCCTAACAAGAGATGGAGTCACAGGCTGTAGGTTTTCTAGTGCCATGCATCGACTTCTGAGCGTTACAGAGCCTCTACGTGTTTCTTGATTGTGCATATTACGCCCGCCCCCCTATATGTTAGATCACATCATAATGTGTTGGTCTTACTTGGAAGCTTCCGGGGTGGGGGGGGGGCGATCTGCGTGATTTTGTCCGTCACGGAAAAGTCTGACGACGGAAAAGTTTCCATGGGAAATGTACGCACCACAAAAGGTTTGTACATTTCCCATACAAACATACATTTCAAAACCCTACATACCTACACCCCCACCCCCAACATAACCAAACCCTACTTACTTTTTAAGACGCCTTGTGTCCCTTCGGCGCCAGTTCCCTTTCACTTCCGTGATCGGGAACCTGACCGCTTGGTCCTTTTCTTTTTTTTTGTTTTTTTGTTTTTTTTTGTTCTTGGGCAGCTGCAGGGGTTTCCCCCACGACCCCCGCTCACTATACTGTATAGTATAGTGAGCGGGGGTGTTGCGGGGGACATCCCTGCAGTCTTTTTAAAAACGTTTTTTTTAGCTACCTTAAATGCATACCACCAAAGGTTCGAACTTTTGGTGTTCGAATCTTTGGTGATTTTTGGACTTTTGGTCAGGTCGGACCTTTGAATTCGGTTATTTCTTCCGATTCCTCCAGGGGGGTGGGATATGCTGATTTCCATCCCAACATACCCACAGACCAGGAGGGGAAGAAACTGGACGTGATGGGGGGTGGGAGGGAGGATCATCTACACTGCTGCCAGCACCATTAAAGCTGCTAATGCCCTGGCCATTTTGTCAGGCCATGATGGGGAACCATGGTATAAACGGGGCCCTATTCTGGATTTCTTACCAGACAAGAAGAAAGTAGAAGCCCTGGTGCTGTTCCAGGAAGTGAAAGTGGCCTCGGACCACGTGGCAGCAGACATAGCAGACACAGGGTTCCGGCAGATGGGAATTGGAGTGTCTTTTCTGTGGCAGGAATGGCTCAAAGCCACCAACTTCATACCGGATGTTCAGTCCAAAGTGTTGGACATGCCATTTGATGGTGGGAACTTACTTGCAACACAGTCGACGAGTCTCCGCAAGTGATCAAAACGGACACAGGGATGGCACTCTTGCTGGGTACCCTGCAGCAATGTTGGTCGTCATCCTTTGGTTCCACGAGAGGAAAGTCCAGCAGGTCCTCCAAGGGATAAACCACCCCTTATCGGCAACTGTCCCACTCCACGACTCAAGAGGCGTTCAGTGGTCGCTCACAGGCATACCGCAGCAGAGGACACTGTCTGCGATGCTTGCAGGGCACCGAATGCAGGCCTGAACCGGACATTGACTCGGGCCTCGACTTGTGCACCTCAGTGGCTGGATGGCTGGTGAGGTTCGTCAGCATGTGGGAAGACAATCACCACCGTCGGATGGGCATCACCACTGTCAGATGGCCGCTGGAAGGTCTTGGACAGGGTCACACCTGGGAGTTGCAATGCAGGTGTCCTTGCATTCCCCCTGTGGCTTGACAAGAACAGCACTTGCCGCAATGCTGCAGGAGGTCCACCCCATGTTATGTTAAAGAAGAGGGCGATAGCCTGTCCCCCAGTGCTTATGGGACTCCAGAGTGTACTCCAGATTCTTTCTGGTCTGAAAGAAGACAGGTGGGTAGAGGCCGATCCTGGATCTGAGATGCCTCAACAAGTGCTTGAAGTCCAAAAGTTCAGGATGGTTATGTTGCAGCACGTGCTCAGCTAGTTCAAACAGTGTGACTTCCTGGCATCGCTGGATCTGGAGGATGCCAACTTCCACATTCTCATCTATGGGAAACACTGCAAATTCCTGCGTTTTGTGGTACAGGGATGGCACTATCGGTTCAAGGTGCTCCCCTTAGGCCTGAAGTAAGCCCCAAGGATCTTTACAAAGTGCTTGCCTCCAGTGGAGGTGCACCTTCGTCTCGAGTGCATCCACGCTTTCCCTTATCTGGATGATTGGCTTGTCGGATCCCGCTCACACACATTGGCGAGCGAACACACGACTAGGGCAGTTCACCTACTGGCGGTTCTGGGATTTTCCATACATTATCCGAAATTCTGCTTGAAGCCATCGCAGAACGCTCCGTTTCGTAAGCTGGTCCACTTCAAGTGGCACACAGAAGTGAGACTTTTCATCCCTCCTCCCGGACACCGAGCTATCACTCTCAGGATACTGATGGCATGTCAGTCGTACCACTACTTAAACTGAAAGTACCTTTTGTCACCAGCTTATCCACTCTGAGGCATCGGGAGGATTTCAGTTCAAGCTGCTAAACATTTTTGTAAATATGCCAGGAATGGAGCCAGAGCCCACTGCACTTCTTGAAACTGGCAGAGGCACCCCAGTGTGATGCATCTGCACACTTTCTGGCTCTGATTGAACTCACCTTTGGAGACGTTTCCCTTTCAGCTCCTCCCTGTTCACATTTAGGTGCTTTTGCCCCGGTGCAAGATTCAATGTTATCGACGCAGACACCATGCTGAACTCCTTTTACTTTTCAAAATTTCTTTTAAATTCTTTGAGGACTATGAACCTATTCCATATGTACTTGAACACTTAGAGTCTGAGGAGGTGGAGGACTTTGCTGGAGAATGTAATGCTCAGGGTGAGACACTTTCTGAGTTGGCATCTGATTTGAAGGATGCCAGTGTTTTTCATAACTCACTAGAGCTTGATTTTACTCGAGCCTCGGTCTCGTGGAAGCTCAGTGTGGCCTTTCAGGAAACAATTGTCAAGACAGTCGAAATTGTGCCAATGGGTGAGGCTTTTTCTTCTGGCACCTTAGTTTTGAAGGCTGTCTATGCCACCTGTCTGTTGGCCAAATACACGTATGAACACTTTTTGGGGTGTCATCTCCAAAGCTTCAGAGATTTTACCTAGACCTCAAATTAAGGGTTTTACCTCTTGTGATGTTGAGGGGGTGGCACACCATATCCTGCGATCATGCAGACATTGCTGTCTATGTGAATGGTTCAATGTGTAGGGGATAGGTTCTGCGCTGACATTTTTGTCTGGAAAAGCCTAAATTCACCATGTCCAAAACACTTCTTGGAATGCATCTTTGGATGCAAGGCAGGTGAGTCTCAGGAGAAGTTCACAGCTAGCGAGGCCTTTGCCAAATCCCTTGCCTTGGCTGTCCAGCAGCTTCCGGCATACATCTCGAAAGATTTCCCTTACAAACCTATTCCTTCTTTGCATACTGTGGTAGGGGGCAAATGCCCTGTGGCAAGTGGGCCCAACATCGTTTTCCCCATCAAGTCAGAGGTGGAGTTGCCACTAAGGCACCCAGGTCCAAATCCTCTGTAAATTGGACTTTCTCCAGCATGTTATCATTTATAGAGTCGCATGTTTGAGTATTCCCAGTCAGGCTGGGAATCTTGAGTAACATTAGGCAGTTTCCTAGAAAATACAAGACATTGCATTCACTAAACTGTTGGTAGTGCTGTTTGGGTCAATTTGCCCTTCAGACAACAGGCAGTGCCTTCCCCAGATCCGTGCCTGGAGGCAATCTTCAGATTCTTTACTGCAAGTTTAGCATTTGGTGTCCTCTCCAAAGTTCTCACTTCATCAAACGTTTCTTCAAGAAACTTCATAGCACAGCTTTACCTTTCACGTAATTTGAAAGCTACATACAGTTAAGTACATTAATTTTGTGAGTCCCTGCCCTAAAAACACATATGTGGAGGATAGACTGACATCAGGACTCTCTCTATTGTCTGTGTTAAGATGGACTTCTGGAATCAATTTTAGGAGGCCACCCTAGTTATGATGAACAGGGAGCTCTGAGAGGTTAGTCAAAACACAATCCAGGAACATGAGGTACATGGATGAGCATTCAAGGCTTAGTTCCAGGAGAGTGTGAGTGGAGTCTGGGAGACATCAATGATTCCACACAGAATGGAACATCATAATTCAGTTTAGACAGTCTGTTCTAAAAATGTTATTTATTTAAAGCCTTTAGAACACTCTGAAAAATAAACAGGAAACAAAAATGATACATTGTACTATCACGCAACACTATAATGCAAAAATATGCAATCATTATGTTCACACAGATAACTTATCGAACAAAGCGGGTGAGTGTGATCCAGAAAATAATGGGAACCAATCACAGGAACAATATCCTAACTTGTGAAGTCAAAACCCTAAGATATATGGGGCCTTGTGCCAACAAGTCAGAGTCCAACACAGTGTTTCTCACTAGTCTGCGTTCTTTGGGAGGGATGCAGTGAGTGGTGAACTAAAAGTTATTCAACAATTTACCAACAAAAAGGTAAGTGTTCCCAGGGGTAGGATACCCAATCCAGGTTCGATGACCAAAGGTGAGTGGAATGGAGATTGGAGACAAATTGACTTTTTACCAATGTTATCCTGTGGAAGGTCGGGGCTGGAACACACTGTTGCTTACTTATGATAGATTATTTATAACACGCTTAAGACCCAGAGGTTTCTAAGTGCCTACCCGGGGATCGAACCTGTGTTGCTCCATGTCGTCTTGCTTCCAAGCCGAGCACGTTGCCCCTGAGCTATCCTCCCGAGGCAGACGAGCATGGCTCCACCGGGCCAGGCACAGGAAGGGTGTTGGAGTTTTACTAAAGTCCATCTTAGAAGACTTGCTCTTAGGAGTACAGGGCTCAACTCTTAAATTTGGCCTGAACTACCCAAAAGGTTTGGTAGCTATGGTCGAGCAGCCAGACTTGGTCCAGGAGGGTGAAGGGCTGTAGGTGAGTACAAAGCCCTTTTTTGCACACTTATAGTCAGGAAACACTTACACGGTCTAGTGTGTATATATAGTGTATTATATACACTAAGGCAATGTTAAAGACCATATCCAATTCAGGTAAGTAAAAACAGTTCACACAGATGGCTATAAACAATTGGTATTTTCGGTAGCAATACTCAATTCAATAGACTTTTTGAAGAATAAAAGGTAAGTAGTAAGGGTAGCTTCAAGTTATAAAATCATATTGTGAACCAAAATTTACTGGAAAGAGCAAGACTGGTTGGTAAACAACTTTGTGTAGGCCTTTACTTTAGAAGTCCAACCCTATATGAGGAATGAGTGTCTCAAAAGTCAGGTGAAACTGGGGGACCAGTGACCTGTGGACGGCAGAATAAAGGAAGGCAGAAGCGGTCAGTTATATGTACACAGAAGATGCTTTTTCGTGGCAGGTAGGTAATGGAATTAGATTCCAAGTATCCGCGCATCCGGAAGTGCATTCAGAAGTGCACTGGCTGTTGGGCTGCCAAGCTGCCGGATACTGTAGCCTTGGTGCCGTGTTCACTGACTTTGTTTCTGCTCTCTGTCATCAGTGCTGAGTCGCCAAGAGGAAGTTCTTGCTACATTGCAACACAGTCAATTTGACCAACTCCGCCTGTCGGCCTGCCCCCAGCCACGTCCCCCCATTCAGCCTCGCTTCCACGCAACAGCCATAAACACTCCAGTGCACGCGCAGCCGGAAATGCATTCAGAAGTGCACCGGCTGTTGGGCTGCCACGCTGCCCGATACTGGAGCCTTGGTGCTGTGTTCACGGACTTTGTTTCTGCTCTCTGTCATCAGTACTGAGTTGCCAAGAGGAAATTCTTGCTACGTTGCAACACGGACAGTGAATTTGACCAAGTAATTATTTAGACTTTGAACGTATTAGGTGGCACATTTTGTGCTCTGTTATCTGTGCTACTTGTGCTTCTGCCGGCATACACGCTCCAAACTCACTCTCCCTTCTCTTTCTTTCCTACATTTTAGCTCCGACTATCGGCCTTCCCCCAGACACGCCCCCCCATTCAGCCTCGCTTCCACGCAACAGCCACGCATCCGGAAGTGCATTCAGAAGTGCACCGGCTGTTAGGCGGTAAGGCACGGGTGCAGGGCAGTTGTATACTCTCTCCTTTTCACCTACTCATGTGATTTTTTTATACTACGGTCGGTTTGAAAGTTTTCCAAATTAGATTTGTTTTGATACCTGCTGGAAGATTGACAGAGGTTTTTTTTCTGCCTCACCACCACACAGGGTGTAGCGTACGGCAAGCCCTATTGAAGAGAGCAAGATACTTACTTGTCCCAATCAATGTCCCAAGCAGTGTGAGAGACTGCTGTGAACTCGCTAGAAGATTTACCCTCAGACTGGTGGGGTCGCTACGCAGCGGCAAATTAGTCAAAGCACCTGCTCTCCAAAAAAAAATATATACGTTGACAAACCGGTCCGACTGTGAAAGCACAGACGGTCTTGACGGAAGGAATACAAAGAGCTTGCCTTCACATTCAATGGCTATGTACAAGGATACTGAAAAGGGTGAGCAGGCACTACCTGGTAATAGCAACTGTGAAATCAATGGTCTGGATTTAATCCCCACATCAAAAATGATGGAAATGATGATGCACTTAAGTATGACTATTTGAACGATCATTATCAAAAAAACTAAGTATGCATGAAAATGTAGGTCCTCCGCATATTACGAATATAGAAGAGTGAAAATAACAGACCCCTGGCAGACACATCCCTGCTGGCTCCTGTCGTTCTGGTGGAGCTAGACAGAAGGGTGCGGCTCTCTAGGGACCCGTCTACCCCGGGGTGTTGACAACGTATACCTTCATGAAGCAGCATACACTGCGCCCTCCCCTCATCATATGGAAGATGGCTGCTTAAATAAACAAACATCTGACTAGTTAATATATCGGGGTTAGGGCCAGATAGAACGGGTGTGGTGGGACATAGTCCTCCCAGTGCTGTTCCCCAAAAATGCGCTAGTCCATCCTCCATGAATCACCCATCTATCCAGGAACATGAAGCCTCACACATCATAACCCCTTCATTTGAGGGGCTCAATATGGAAGATATTGCGTCAACATACGCATGCTTCCCAGTCCTTACAAGAATATTGAACATTTTGGATAGGGGCCATGAGAGGACCCATACGGAGATTCAAGAATTAAGAGTTTTAACACTTGAAAGCTCAGAGAAATTAAATAGACTGGAGGGATGCTTTTTTGCCACGGAGAAGTGCATTCTTCCCTTGGGGGACACCAGAAAGAATGACCTAAAATTCACACATGACCAGACCACACAAACTGAATATGAGAAATAATTAGGGGTTAGATCTTATGCTGAGGCATTGGCACTTGGCAAGAAAGAGGAACAAGCTACTAACTCCAGTGGATTGGAGGAACTAAAGAGATTGGTTTCATCCAACGTAGAGAATATCAAACACATGGAGGTTGGGTTTGGCTTAATGTCCTCTGTCAAGTTCCGGATCATTAAACCATGCGGTAGGTTGCCCAAACATCGAGACACCACGAGACAGTCTCACTTTAGATATTCCATCTGCCTTACTGAAGGCTATAGAAGAAGGCACTAAACAGTTGCAAGTTGATGGTGGGAATGTGGGAGAGGACTTTACCTCTGAACCCAATGCAGCCCAGGCGCATCACATCTCTTGTAGAGAGAGGAAAATGCGAGCCAGGGCTCACAAGAGAAGAGCTCGGATTTCTAATTCAACAAATAAAAACCTATGTAAAAAAACTAAAAATGTACCCTCTCTTAAGGTTCAAAACACAAACACGAATATTCGAGATATTTGTGGCCTGTCCGCGGAAGTTGTTTTTGACTTCACACAGTTAGATGCAGAGAGTCAAAAGGCACTGCATCTGAAGGAGATCCCTCTGTCTGGTAAAAAAAAGCATTGATGGTGCAATTGTTATAGCTTGTGCTAAATCTGACGCCGGTCCAGAGAAGGAGTATGGTGAGGCCACTAACACTCGGACAGATGCAATGAGCCATAAGAGTGCAAAGTTCACTACAGCCAAACACAACACCAAAAAAAGGATAACATAACCCTGGGAACCACTAAAATTGAGGGCTCAACTGAAACCCCCGGGATCAAACAATTATTTGCGCCGAAATCCAAAGTAATGATAAAGGCTCTATTGGATGCCAAAATGCAGGGCACTTCTAACATCCAAAAGATCCTACCCTCATCCATCCCCTCTAAATACATTAATGAAGACCCTTTGAGCGGACACAAAAATGTAGAAGCTAAGGAAGGGAAGGAGGGTCTGGCAGTTAGTCAATAACGACGCCAATGTTACACCTAGTGAGGACATTAAAAATCTTGTCCAGCAAGCATTACTGAATCTCCTCGAACATTCAACTAAGTTTGGTTTGCAATTACCTGTACACATCACGAAAGGTCGACGAAGATGCTCCTTACATAGGTAACTCCGCTGACATTTCGAGGTTAATTGTAGACAATGATTTGGCGTTACGTTTTGAGCAAAAAAAATTACAGTCCCCCAATTGAATATACCACTGAAGCATGGGTGTATGGTTGACCCCCGGTTTACCAGTGATATAGACATTGGGGGAAACATCACAGGAACTGTACCAGTGCGGAACCAACCAGTCATCCCCACACCAACTAATTTCAGGGAAACAATGAAAGTGAGAACTAAACAGCAGAATGTGGGATGGGTTCAGGATGCGGGCAACAACTATACTCGGTATAAGGAATGGGAGGAGGGCTCACGTAAAGGGAGTATGATTGAAGGAGGCACTAAAGGTTCCTACCCTTTTGAGGAGAAAAAAAAATGAAATGCAATCACACACAGGATTTTCATCTAGAATTGACTGGAGGCACCCCCACTTTGTGGATTACCCCAGTGTTTTGTTGAATTTCATGTTCTCACATGGAGGTCCACCCTCTCTCAATCGGGGGAGGATCCTATCTTTGTTCAGTGAAGTACCTAAATTATCCCTGATTTCCTCAGGTGATATCAAACTTGTTGAATATATACATCCTACTAAGTATGACTATTTAAGGATAGTTTTCTACTCAAGAACTATACTTGAACTTGTTTTCTTGGAAATATAATCCCTGCAATGTTTTGGTTTTGATTTGGAACATTTTAATAAGGGTTTTCTAAAGTCATGGGGAGGAAAGCAGGAGGGGAACCCAATAGAACCAAATGAGGGTACCCACTATCAAAGTAAAGAGTGTTTACCAATGGATGCCCTCCACAGATTCAGACTTGAGATGGTTGGCACTGACGCTTAGAGAGTCTATTTCCAAGATTCAAGCAATAAAAGACAACCCCTAGAATACTTGTCCTTTAATATTTTTGTCATGGAACTCCAGGGGCAACCGTGCACTTAAACAGTCCTCCATTACCTGCGCACTACTACAAGATGCAAGTATCCTATGTTTGCAAGAAACCTGGACACTTTCCCCCTTTATCATTAGATTTTGTGCATCAAGAATTGGCAGTTAAGAAATCCAAAGGAAGACCCGCGGGGGGACTCCTCCATGCAGTGAAAACCAACACCTATGCCAAATGTATTAAGACATTCAAGACTCATAGGTGGTGCATTGCTGTCCTTATGAAACTTGGTCTCTCTGAATCCTTTGTCTACTTATTGATTGTCAATGTGTACTGGTGTCCTGACCTTGATCTAAAGGAGTTTATAGCTTTAATTGATTAAATGATTCAGGAATGCCAAGAGATGTGCAACATTTTGAATATCATTATTGCGGGCGATCTCAATTCGGATGTGTGCTCTGAGAAATTTAGTTTGCATGAAATGTGCAGTCAAATTCTTGTGGATAGTGGTTCCTCTCGCAAAACTTCACAGGGAGATGGATGATATCAATTTATTTCTGTTTGGGGACTGTATTGTGTGAATAATCTATTGGAAGCTTCACAGGATTATTCTACTTGGTCCAATGGGAGCTTGTGCTCCACTATAGATTGTTTTTGCGAACAGGATGATATTGAATCTAACTTCAGATTTTGTTCTGGTTTCGACAAACGATGGGGACCATAAAATGCTTAAAACCTCGACCGACCTTTCACCGACTTTAGATCTTAATACCACTTGTAACAGAATTACCTGGCACAATGAAAACATTCTAAAAGTAAATGTTGTTTCTGCAAGATTATGAAAATCATGGCTTTGATAAGAAACTGAAAATGTATACACACAATGTTTTTGAGAACTACGTTAATTCTGTGATACAGTGCCCCTTTGGTAACAAGAAAGCACCTACAGGCAGCACTACACACAGGCATTCCTTCAGTTTAGAAATGCATAATCTTACGAAAGAGAGGAATCGAGAAATCCGCTCATTCCCCAAAAGGCTAGGAAATAATTCCCTTAGTGGTAGGGTGAAGAGTGTTAAAAATAAGTGGAAATCTAGAGCAAGACAATTAAGGGCCAAACCTTACCAGAAGGACTCGGAAGATATGCTTCTATCTCTTTCTGTTTCCAATACCCGGATATTCTGGTCTTTAATTAATAATAGAGGTGAAGTCAAATTAAATGCCCAAACTGTATGCATTCCTGCTGATGTTTGGGCAGGGCATTTTGGTACATTACATAGCTTGCCAAATTTGGACTGGAATGTACCGAAGGACGTTAAAATGTGTCTGTGGAACATCCCCTTTACTTTGGCCGATATAAACAGAATGATTGTGCGTTGTTCTGCCTCCCGAGCTCCTGGTCCAAACCTTCTCTCTAACATGGTACTTAAAGGTAATTCCAATTTATAGGCAACATTTTTTTTCTTTTTTATTTAAGGACATTATGATTACTAGGATCATCCCGACGAGTTGGCATATGTCCTTTGTTGTTTTATCAGTCCACTCAGTTATAGACCAATCACCCTTTTGAACGCGGACTCCAAAATGTTTGCCTCCATTATTCTGGAGCATATCCTTGATTGGATTAAGGAATTTAGTATCTTTTCTCCTTTTCAATTTTTCAATTCTGTTTCAGGAAGCATGCGGGAACGGACGCGGGTGGTTTACTGATGAATATTATGGACAGTGGGGAATCCACCTATTTATCTGGCTTCTATACCTAACGTCAGCTTTTGACATGGTGAATATGCCTACACCCCTGCTATCTATTCTTTATTATCTGAATGAAGACACCAAAATTAAAGTGTGGCTGAGTACAGACGGATTATCTCAGGAGATCAAGGTATTCAATGGCTTAAGACAAGGATGTATCTTCACCCCTACAGTTTTCAATCTGTGTTTTTCCGATGTGGGTTCACACTTAAGAGATATCCTTTGTTCCACGAGATATCCTTTGTTCCACCGAAGGGAGAAGGTTTTCTGGACTGCCCGTTCCGACGACGTGACATTGTATGATCACACCCCTATTGGATTACAACGTCTTCTTACCTCCTTTAAAGACTATATATGGGCAAACTCCTTCATAATCTATCATACCAAAACTGTTATCCTGCGATTAAACTATAGGAAAAGTCCCAACAAATACTCCTGGTTTCTAGACAATGTAAAACTACCAGTGAGTCATGCTATTAGATACCTGGGCTACCCTATTTTTGAGGATACGAAAAAGGCAAATTACCGTGATTAACTTGATAAGAAAATCAATCCACTTATGTGTCAGTTGCGGAAAATTGACAAGTATGGGAAATTCTCCATGCTACCATGCTTACGCATGTACAGAAATTAAATCGTGGTACAGTTCTGCCATGGTTTGGAGTTTGCCCCGTCCTGGTGCAGGGAAGAAATTGTAAAGTATAAGGCCTGCATTCTAAAATCTATGGTCGGATGTCTGCCAAAGTGTGTACCCCTTACTGCTATTCATTATGAATTGGGGCTTTTTTCCATCAAAAGTATAATTGAAAGGCGAGGGCTCACGCTGTACAGGAAACTGCTTTCAAGCAAGGACACCACTTTATATGGAATCATGGGAAACAGGCTTCAGAACGGAAAGGCCTCCTCGAAATTCCTTGTTAGTATGGAAAGGGAAGCTTCTGAATCCGTTGACAAAGTGGGGTATCCTGTGAACTTCTGATTTCCAACCCAACGAAGGTCAAGAACTTGCTCCTTCATTGTGATTGGAACTGAATGGTTAAAGAAGTTCTGAACAAGAAACTATTTAGCCAACTTGTTTCTAATTACAAAAACATGGGTGTCACTGAACCATATCTGCTTAAATTTCCGACAGATCGTGGAGGCAAGCTTTTGAGGTTTTGCTTTAATGTTCTTGCTACAGGAGAAATTATGGACATCAGGTCAGGAGCCCTTCATCTCGCTTCCACATGCAGATACTGTAAAACAGAAGTCCCTTCTGAAACCCATGAACATATTTTGACAGAATTTGATGGATTAAGAACAAAACAAATGAACTGCTTCTCACAATATGTACCCAACACTGTGTGTGTGGATCTGACTTCATTATGGTTAGACTGTTACATGGGAATCGAATTAAGTTTCAGTTAGCAATCTTAAGATATTTGAAGATGCATTGTGGACTGTAATTCCGGTATATAGCTATTTTTATAGGCAGATAAGTCGGATGCCGTGACGGCAGAATATACAGCATCCTTCTGAATTTCCGTGTGTTTCTGCTCTCCTGAAATGTATCAATTAGAAATATGAGGAGATTATTTCTCCAATGAGAACAAAAAAGCCAATCTGTTTGTTAGTATGTTGATATATGTCTCTTTTAGTGAAATACCAGATATGAAGTATTATCTTTGATCAACTGTGCGGCGGAAGGCCCATTTCCTTTTGGGTGTTATTGTTTACATTTTATTTGTTCATTAGAGGTGTATAGTTTTATTCTCGTTTATTGCCTGATGTGCTTTTTTTTTGTTTGTAATGTTTGTCTACTGAGTTAATGAGAAATTATGGAATTATGTATTTATGTATTTTATCTTTCTAATATGTTTGTAAAGGATACTGTGTAACCAGAAAAAACAAAAATTCCAAGTATTCGGGGTGGCGGGGCTAGGTAGGCCACCTGAAAGGTTTCAACCCCTTGGACGGATGTCCTGAGATCTGGGAGAATACAGTTAGGTCGTCAACCTCGACGTGACTCCAGAAGCTCAAGAGGAGTGAACAGCAACACAACAAATACACAGGTAAGTACCCAGGAATGAGAGAGTCCCTTTTTCATTGAAGAACAATGTCAGCGGCTGGACCCCAAGGTAAGAGGGCAGCAGCTCTGGTTCGAGTCTTTGGCCTTGGCAGTTGGTGGAAGAAACTTTGAGGGGAGCAGATGGTCGGACTCCATCACAGGGATGCCCAGCAGATAATCATCATGGCCCTAGGTTGCGGAGGCTCGACGCAGGCTTCGTAGCATCGATGGTTGCCACCCGGCAGACTTCCTTATTTCTCTCGGTCCACGGCTCAGCTGAGGGGACTTTTACGCTCAGGATAAAGTTTGTTTAGGCCCAGACAGATGCCCACAGGTTTGCAGCCGGAACCGTGCTTGACGGGACAATGCACAGCAGCAGTGTCGGGGGTCCCATGGTATTCGGAGAGTTCATGCTCGGAAGGTCGCAGCTAGTCGTGAGATCGCTCAAACTGTAGCTGGTCACGAGACTGGTTAGGCCCACCAGTCCTAGGGATAAAGTCATCAGTCTGCATCTTCCCTGTCGCACATAAGAAAGAGCTGGAGCTGCAGCGGTTACTCAGTCGCCTCTGGCGGTCGCTGGAGGTGGCTGCATGTTAGGCAGAAACCTGTGCAGTTCCCTCTGGGACCACTGCAAAAGATTTAAGACTACAGGTGTTGGCAGTAAACCCACTTGGTAGCAGTCTGTACCACACAGATTCACTGTGGTAGCTGTGGCTGAGCAGTCAGACTTCCCTCAAGAAGAGTTAGGCAGTATATAGAGGATACAGAATAGGTACAGAGGCACAGTAGTACAAGCAAACACTGACCAGAGCTAGGTGTAAAAGTATATACTTATTTATTTTAAAGGCACACTCATAAATTACACTAGCACAGAAAAAGGTAAGTAAGTCAAAACACAGTCACTATTACTTATATGTACATCCCTAGTCATTTGTTGGACAAGTCTAAGTTAACACCACTTATTTCCAAACAGAGGTGAGCGCTTAACGTTAGATGGCACTCCAACAAGTTAGTGAAAAAGGGAGGGAAAGGGCAGAATTAATGAAAGCAGCAAGGTAAAACACTTTTCACATAAGGTTAGAAAGGCAGTCAATTGTAGAACAAGGAGAATTGGTTTGAGGCCCGCTTTAGAGAGACCCAGGCGAAAATATGCCCAAGATCACACAATGTCACAAGTCTTTGCAGGTGAGTAGAAAAGGTTTTACTGAGTTTAGAAAAGTTTAGTTAGGGTGTCCCAGGCTTACCCAGGTTCGAGAGCCGAGGGCTAAATCTACCCCGTACAATCGGTGGCAAGGGAAGCCGGGCGGAACACAGTACCTTTAAAAGTGGAAAGGATCCTCCAGCGGTGGCAGTTGTTCCTGGTAGTGGGTGCAAGTCGCGGCGGCGTCCAGAGGAAGAGGTGATCTCGACGTGGAGGAAAGCTGAAGGTCGTTGCACTACCAGGGATGAGACCAGCCGTGGAGTTTTCCGGTTACAAAGGATTTTACCCCTCTTTCGCGGTTGAGGTAAAAAGTGGTATCCCAGTTGCCGGGGTGCTTGGCACAGGCAAGGCGGCCACGAGATGCTTCGGGACGGCGAAAAGAAGGCAGAAACTGGTTGTCCCCACCAGTTAAGGAAAGAAGACTCTCCGGCGGGAGATCTCCTCTGTCGTCGGGAGAACTGGTGAGACGGTTTCGCAGGGCTCCACCGGTGGTGTCGTCTTGGCAGGTCGGCTCGGCTTCTCCCTCTTCGGCTTCTCCCTCTTCGGCTTCTTAGCTCCTGTGGCGACTTCTGAAGAACCAGTCCCAAAAACCCTGCTTTTATGCAGCAAACCCCCATTCATACAGCCTAGCTGTCACTCAAACATGCTAAGTGGTGAGCGGGGTGGCTCACCACTTGGGCCAATCACACCAGAGTGCGACATGAGTTGGCAAGGCAACTCAGTCCAGGGTGCCTAAACCCCCTCCCACACCCCCTGTGGTACCCAGACAGAATGGCACCACTTTGGAGGGCTTCTGTGCAGAAGCCCGCCAAAAGTGGAACAAAGGCTCGACTCGGGTTCAGGGTTACTGAAGTGAACCTAGACGCCATTTTGGCGGCGAGTTCTGGCGAAAAATCCCAACCGGTGAATTTATATTAAATAAATAAACCGGCGGTATCTTTAACATTGCACCAAAAAGTGGTGCATAAAAAAACAATGGGAAATCCCATTGGGAAATATTCCGGGGGAATATTTCTGTGGTATCCACTGCCACCAGCCAGAACTCGGCGAGGGGGGACGGGACAGTACCCCCTCGACAACAGACCCAGCGGCAATCTAATTGCCCCTACCAGTACTTCCACAGTATGATGGTTTGTACTGGTTAAGTTCCTAAGTTAAGACTAGTAAAGTCAATGGTGACTTTACAGACCCAGGGAGACAGTAGTCAGTCCCAGGGTGTGGAGTCTATGTTTGGGGGTCTCTATGACACCCCTGTGTTACTGCACTGAGGGTGCTGTGTAACACACATTCAAAAACCAATGATAGCCTATGGTGAAAAAATACCCCATAGCCCATAAGCCCATAGCAAGTCACAGAAACACTCTCAAGTCATGTCCAAGAGTGAGGGTAAAAGAGTCTCACTCTTGGCAGGAGAAAAAAATAAACCCCAAAAAATCCAGCAAAGCTGCTGGGGAACTCACTAGGTTAGGAAATTCAGCCTAAACAGAGAATTCTCCCTAACACCGCAGACGTTGTCCTCCCCCTTCTTTCATCTTCTTCGGATTGGATCTTCCAGTCGTCAACTCTGGCTTCTGCATCCAAGACCCTTGCCTTATATACAGGAACCTAGCCAATCAGTATGCTACATTCAGATGACTTTGGGTGGTGGCTGTCCCAAAGGCACCCAGTCCAAAATTGTTCCAAGCAGACTTACTGGTGGACAAATAATTAAGGAGTTTCGGTCCCCCCCCCTTCCCCCCCCTCACCCAGCTTCCTGTCCTCCCAGACACACTGGTGCCTCAGGGTGTCATTCTCCATGGGAACCTGGCAAAGACAAAAGACAGATCAGGCGCTCCCCCATACAGGTTGGCAGATGAAGGCTCAAGAAAGGACAAGTCATCATGAGTTGGCAAACAAAGAATACTGGCACCAGCCTGCAATGTAAGTTTCACAGAAATCCGTATACTTGCTCACCACCAACCTCAAACCATCCTTTCAATTACTCCTACTAGGCGACTTAAACTTAGGCTTTAATGACCCCATGGACAAAAACGCCACTGTCATAGCTAACCACATCAATGCACTAGGCTAGTCTCAAAAGTCAACAAACCCACCCACCTGAAGGGTAGAACCTTGTATTGGATAGTGGAGTACAACTGCACAGCCACTATCTCATCCATCATGCCTCTACCTTGGACAGACCACTCGCTAGTGTCCTTCAACTTATCCACCATTAGGCCTACTCCTACGCCCCCCCCACTGGCGCCACCTTGCCTAACCAGAAGCAAAAAGAGCATCACAGTAGAGAAAGTAATCCCGGCCATCCTCCTGAATGCTCTGCCAGAAAATCTAGATCCCAGCTCTCTTGTCCACGAATTCAACATCATGATGCTCACCACCTTGGATAAAGTCGCCTATCTCAAACTTAGAGCCAGAAAACCTAAAGCCCACTTAAATAAATGGTTCACACCACAACTCGGAGACCTACGCCTCCTGAAAAGAAAAAGTGAAATCAAATGGAGACTATGCCCCTCTAACGACAACAAAGCCAAATTAACATCTCTCTCCTCGCAATACAAGAAAGAAGTCTGCCTGGCTAAATGCAATTCTTACAACGAACGCATAGCCAATTCAAACTCTAACATGAAGGAACTCTCTTCCATTCTAAAAGAACTAGAGTCACCAATAGCCATTCCTGACATCTGAACCAGGGATACATCTTGGTGTACAGACATTCAACAAGCACTAACAAATAAAATTAACATGCTCCAAAATAAAATACAGCTTAAAAAAGAAACCTTTAATCTGCATCACTCGCCCAATACCCTGCCGGTCAATGTTCCACCCACGGCTCACAATAATAATTTATTTCACTTCACGAACATGTCTACCCTGGAAGTAGAAAATATCATTCTCTCGCTCAGACCGTCTAATTGCAAAGGCGACAAAGACCCACCACAACTCATGAAAGATGCCACCAGAGACTTGCCGACCACAACTTATCAAAGATGCCGCCAGAGACTTATCTCCCTTAATTTCCAAACTAATCAACGCCTCCTTTGCCTCAGGCCCTATCCCTGCCAACCTTAAACACTCCTGGTTGCTCCCTCTCCTCAAGAAACAGACATTAGACCCTCTCATCCTCACCAACTACCGCCCCATCACCACGGTACCCTTCTTATTTAAAATTCTGGATATATCCAGAATCAAAAACACTTAGAAGTGCACAAACTCCTAGGAGATAGACATTCTGGCTTCCGCTACATGGGACGGAAACTGCATTAATTGACCTAAAATCCCAAATCGACGAGCTGAGAGACAAAGGGAGGGCAGCTCTTTTGCTCCTACTTGATCTCTCAGCAGCATTTGATCTTGTGGATCATAAATTCCTCTGCAAACACCTGGACTCGGCTGCCCACTTCTCATCTGAGGCCATTAGCTGGATTGATTCATACCTTAGCGAAAGAACCATGAGAGTATTCTCTCCTTCGGCAACAGCTGACCCCATCCCCATCACATGTGGTGCTCCCCAAGGCTCCAGTGTCTTGCCAATCCTATACAACATCTTCACCAAACCCTTGTTTGATGATCTGGACCATATAGGTATCACCTACACTAACTATGCAGATGATACACAGATTCTCCTCCTGCTTTCTGGGGATCACAGTAAGGACACGGAGTTGGTGAACAGGGTATACCTTATCATCCTGGCCTGGATGGCCACTCACGGCCTCTGCATGAACAATGAAAAGACTCAGCTGATAATCATGGGCACTAATGCTAACATCAAAAAACTAGGCCAGGAATTTTCCTCATTCAACATAGACAGGAATATCATCAGAGTCTCCAAGGAAGTAAAAACCCTTGGTTTCTACCTTGACTCCACCATATCCTTTGACAAGCAGGTCAAATCTTTGGGCTCCACCACGGCCTACAACTGCAAGCTGATAAGAGCTGGCAAGCCATTCCTCTCCAACGACAGCTGCTTGTGATCCTAGCCAGAACCTTAATACTTACCAGAATCGACTACTGTAACGCCCTGTTCGATGGGATTGGGTCCTCCGACGTATTCCATATCTATGACAGTAATCACCACAGCTGTGCTGCTTCGGAAAAATCTTTTGGTGTCTGCGTCGATGATGTCTATACTCTGTCCTCGAGGGCCTCCGTCGAGCCGACGTCACCGGATGTTATAAGTAGGACGCACGACGCCCGTAGCCTCAGTTCCGGTTTTTCCGTGAACGTGTTCGCTTCGGAGATCTCGGCTCACCTCGATTCTACTGAATCCTGTTCTTTCGGTTCTTCGAACCTGTTTCTTCGTTGCTACTTGTAAGCATGTCGTCTTCGGTTTCTTCGACCCCGCGGTCCGGGTTTAAGAAGTGTCAGGTGTGCGGGTCCAAGATGACGCTAACGGATACGCACAATGCTTGCCTCTGGTGCCTCGGGGAGGACCATGATACAGACAACTGTGCCGACTGCCAATTGCTCACATCGGAGGCCTTGCGGGAGCGTAAGAAGAAGCTGTTGGTTGGTCGGTATGGTGGTGTGATGCTGGAAATGCATCGGAGGAACAGGGCCTCCGTATCCTTGTCCTTTACTGCTTTTTATCGTGTTTTCTGTCATGTTTTCCGCGCAGGATTTCATGGGGGACTCCTGGCGGTGCAGCTCTTTCTTTTGGTTTGGTGAACGGACCCATGGGATATCCTTATGGCACCCATGGGTGGGGGTACAACCCTGTGCCCCTAGTGTATGTTTTTGGGCACCAGTGGGTGGCCCACAGAGCAGGGTATGGGCTGGTGGCAACTCCATGCTGAATTTGACAGGTGCGCGGATAATCCTCCATTTTGGGATACCCCGGCCCTGCCATTGGGGTCAGTTGATTCCTGATGGAAAACAAGATGGCCCCGGTGGCCTCTTGCTTTCTATTACCCATTACCTTGTTTTCCCAAGGTCCTGGGGAGCCCTGACTCTGTCCCTTCCCCCTGACTGGCTGTTGGGTGGAAATACCATATATGGTGTTGTTGTGAAGGCCTGGCCCGACTAGCTGGAGCCTTCCCGGTGATGTTATGTTGTGGGTACCTCCTGTGGGTGGGACCTGGGTGAATAGAGTGTGTGACGAATATGCATTCTGTGTTGTGGGTGTCTAGTATCTGGTGGTTGACACAATGACTGAGACAACCCTGCCCGAAACCGGTATGAATGAGGCTTGGAGTGTTGAATGGCTCGGTACTTGTCCCAATACTCATAACGTGTTGAGTGTCTGGAGAGAAGTGAATGGCCTGAATACCTTGTGTGCCTGATTGGCTGCCTGCCTGCATGAATGCCCGTAGTCGTGATTGGATGCTTGAGTGTGACCCAGCGGAATGAATGGGACATCAACAGTATATCTGAGGACCTCTCACTGCTAGGAATCGTGTTCAGAAGCCGAAGTCCACTACGAGTAGTAACTGGAGTAACTGACGCTTGACCTTGAAACCCCTGCTGGACGAGAAGGAGTGCTGTGGCTCTCCCTCGCAGTCTGAAGGCTGCTGTGTTCCCAAGGACTGACCCAGAGAGGACCTGGTAAGGCGCCCTCTTCCTGAGCTACGAGGGATCATCGGGCACAGCTGATCTTTGCCAACGCTCCCTGGTAGACAGACCTTCGACAGGCTGCCGACCCGATACGGGGACTGCTGCGGAACTCCAAGGAGAAGCACTCGGACTGTTGTCCGCCACTGTCGCCGACCGGAGCGCCGTGCTCCCGTTTGCCGAAGAACTTCAATTGATCATCGGACGCTCTCGTCTGCATCGTCACCCGCTTGTCTTCCGCTGGAGAAGGCCCGACCGTCGACGCGCCGAGGAGCATCCACCGGTGGGTTTCCCGCCGCCTAAAGACCACAGAGATGCCGACGACTCGATGCCCTTGCTGGGCCTCAGTTCTTCATCACCTCTTTGCGGTCCAGAACTATCGTCACCGAGGTGCCCCGCACGCCGCCTCCTTGCAGGACGCCAACGCTCTGGTGTCGATGAGCACCGCTAGGAGCAAAGCTGTCACTTCCCTGCCGTAGTTCACCCTGTTCACTGTCGGACGTTCAACCTGTGACTCCCGCCTTAAAGGGAGGGCACTCAAGAAGGGCCGTCGATTCCCTGACACCGAACGCCAAGTTCCCCGACACCTCTCGACGATCTGTGGCTCCTGCCTGAAAGGGAGGCACTCAAGAAGGATCGGTCGGTGCATCGTCGGAGAACTCTACTCCACCAGGTACATTGGGGGGGGTAAAACCTTAATAGGAGGAAGTGAGACTATTGAACATATGGAGTGGGCTTGTGCGATATATCTTTATTTTACAGGTTGCCCAGGTGGGGGGGGGAGGATCTCCACACAGAACTGTGCCTAGGGGTAGGGGTCAGCATTCTGCCTATTGTTTCAACCATCTTACGTTCCAGCCTATCTCTATTGCTGGTTTCCTCGTTATTAATGTGTGTGACATTTTAACCGTACAGTTGATGCACTTTAATGAGATTCGATAACATTAGTGGTACCACTTTAGAATTGTATATATTTATCATTATTGACTTCCGAGTACAAAGTGCATTATTGTGATCGTGTACATACCTTTGAATATTAATTATATAAAGACTGTGTTTTCAGTAATACAGTGTGGGGAAATTCCTTTGTGGGGGTTCAGGGACTACACTGTACTTAAGAACCAGCCTGCATCACCTCCTGGGAAGCGAGGCCTTGATTGCTCGACCACGTACCAATAATAGAGAATCTTGGCTGGGGTCCTCTGTGCCTCTCCTCTATCATATAGAGAGCGGAAGTACAGATGCCCCCTACCAGTCTTTACACGTGGCCAAGCCCCGGAAGTCGCGTTCCACTGGTCTTTCGACGGACGATTCGAGGGGCGACTCAACGCATCATCGTCGTGAGTCCGGGGGTTCTCGGTCTGGGAGTCAGTCCCGCCATTCCTCTGCCTCATCGAGGCACTCCAGGAAGCGCCATCCCAGGTCGCCTTCCCCGTCCTCTTCTGAGGACTCTGCCCGTCGGCGGGTTGCTTGTCCCAACAAGCATTCCCTCCGAATGATGATGTTGGCGATTTTTCAATCGCAGCGCTCCGGTCCATCTGTGCTTTTTGAGGACGCCGGTCGTGGCCGTGCTAGAGACACTGCTCGTCCGCCTTCGGGCTCGAGCAGTCCTCGCGACCACTCTGAGGTCCCGGTCGGACAAGGATGGTCGCTCTAGGCATGCCCGTTCCAGGTCCCGGTCCTCGACGCCCTCGAGACCGTGAGAACCTGCGCAGTCTTCGAGGAAGACTTCGATGTCGGCAGCGCTGAGGCCGTCAATGGACTGTCTCGAGGTCCCGCCTCCGAGGAAGTAGTCAACGCCATCGGCGCCCAGGCTGTCGAGAGACACGCTCGGGGCTCCACCCTCGAGGCCGGTGTCGACGCCGTCGAAGCTGTCGGCGACACTCTTGACGTTGACGCCAATTCCATCGACGCCCTCTACGCCTTTCGAGGCGGCTTTGTCGGGGATGCCTCGTCGTACGGGCACCTCCCAGAAAGGCTCTGGCTAAGGCAAAACATGTCTTTGTTCCTTTTTCAGTTCCCTCTTTCCAGCCTCTGGATTATATTTCTGAGGTGGATGAGGGGTTTTAGGAAGATGAGGTTCCTGCAGGGGTTCCTGATGACATTGTTTCTGGTCATAGTCAACTTGAGGACCTGCGTCAGTCGCTGCACGACGCCAGTGGTCTAGACACCTCTTCGGAGGTGGAGTTTGGTAGGCCGGAGCCGGGCACGCATGCCGAATCCTCATACCGGCGCCTCATGTCGAGGGTCAAGGATTACCTGGGATGGTCTTGCCCTCCCTGGGGATTTTTTAGCAGGATGACCTGACTGATATCCTGGACCAAGGTCCTCCAACTGACCCGGTGCTGCCATTCCATATGGCCTTGCAGAGAAGGGTGGCTGCGGCTTGGACTTCTCCGGAGAGTCTCCCGGGAGCCAGCAAGTCTTTGCCGAAGAAATATCGCCCAGCCATTGGCGACCCCTGCTACTTGACCATGCACCCTACTCCGGAGAGTTTGGTGGTGCAGGCGGCTACGGCCCCAGCAAAGCAGGCGTCGTACCCTACCATCCCTCCTGATAGGGACGACAAACGTTTTGCCGGCTGTGCGAAGAAGGTATTTTCTGCTGGAGGTATGGTGCTTCAGGCGGCCAACTCTGTTTGTGCCTTGTCTCGTTTCACGCACACTATGTGGAACTATTCAAGGCCGCGCAAGCAGTTGCCTCTTTGCCCTCAGGCACTGCCGCTTCAGCTCAGTCATGAGGCCCATGCTTCTCCGGTTGGTGGAAGGCTGGCGCAGCATCTTGTAGAATGGCATGCCATTACTTCAGATGTGTGGGTTCTGGAGATCATTGCCCACGGCTACGGTCTTCCTTTCGGCAGAGGCCTCACGACAATCCACCAGGGAATCTCTCTTTGAAGAGTCTGGATCCGCTCCTTGCGCAGGAAATTCAATCCCTGCTGGAGAAAGGCGCCATAGAACTGGTGCCTGTCGCGGATAGGAACAAGGTATGGTATTCCCCTTATTTTTTGATTTCGAAGAAAGACGGGGGATTGAGACCCATTATGGACTTGCGCGGGTTGAACAAGCTCCTCAGGAAGGACAAGTGCAAGATGGTTACTCTTTCTCAAGTCCTCCAGGCCCTTCAACTTCAGGACTGGTTGGTGTCTCTCGACCTCAAGGACGCTTATTTTCATCTGCCGATCCATCCCAAGCACAAGAAGTACCTGAGGTTTGCGGTTTGCGACTCGCACTTTCAGTTTCTGGTCCTGCCGTTCGGATTGACCTCCGCCGCGAGGGTTTTCACCAAGCTCATGGTGGTGGTGACAGCGTATTTCAGGAAAGGGGGGATTCATGTCTACCCCTACCTAGACGATTGGTTGATCAGGGCGCGCTCTCCTGAGCATGTCCCTGGATCATCTGTCCGTCACCTGTCACTCCTTTCACAAGCTGGGCTTCTCCCTCAACTTTAAGAAGTCCCACTTGGCGCCAACACAGCGGCTCCAGTACATCGGAGGAGTGCTTGACACGACCCTGGGGCAGTGTTTTCCTCCCCAGGTGAGGGCTCAACACATTTAGCAGATGGTGCACAAGTTTCAGCATGCCCAGAGTCTCCCAGCGTTCGAGTTCTTGAGGTTGCTCGGCCTCATGGCATCCTGCATTCTTCTGGTGCCAGAGGCCAGGTTGCGGATGAGATCTTTCCAAAGGGCTCTCAAGCTCCAGTGGTCACAGTCCTCCGACAGGATGTCGGACCCCGTTCAGGTGCCGCCCTCGGTCGACCAGGACCTTCTGTGGTGGGCCGTCGAAGCCAATCTGATGAGGGGGGCTCCGTTTTGGCTACCCTGGCTGGAGGGGACAATCGTGACGGACGCATCCCTCAAGGGATGGGGAGCACATGCCAACAAGCTGACAGTCAGCGGTCGTTGGTCTCCGTCAGAGTCCAGACCCCATATCAATCTTTTGGAGCTGAGGGCCGTCAGGCTTGCCCTGAAGGCTTTTCTGCCGACTGTGCGAGGAAAGAATGTCCTGATTCTGACGGACAACACAGTGGCCATGCACTACCTCAACAAAAAGGGGGGGGGGCAGGCAGGCGATGCAGCTCTGGTTCTGGGCCGTCCAGCAGGAAATTTCGATCTCGGCAGTTCATCTGGCCGGAGACGAAAACGAGACGGACGCTCTGAGCAGGCAGAGCGTGATCTCTCACAAGAGGGAGTTGGCTCAGGAGATTCTTCTGGAGATCTACGCCCTTTGGGGGACCCCTCAAGTGGATCTCTTCGCCTCCAGTGTCAACCGGAAGTGCGAAAGGTTCGGCTCGTGGGAATTTCCTCCGAGAGGAGCCTTAGGAGACACGTTCGTAGTGAATTGGTCCTTCCCACTGCTGTACGGGTTTCCTCCAGTGCCCGTCATCCCGCAAGTGCTGCGGAGGCTATGGAGGTTCGGTTCCCGGATGATCCTCATTGCTCCGGTATGGGCCCGGAGGACGTGGTACGACTTCTCGACTTGTCCATCTGCCCTCCACGTCGTCTTCCCTACCGAGACGATCTGCTCTCAAGGGAGGGGGGGGTCAGGTTCTCCATCCAGAGGTCAGATACCTCAACCTTCAGCTTGGCTTCTGAAAGGTTGAGGTATAAGGATCGGGACCTCCCTGAAGACGTGATGGAGGTGTTGCTTTCGGCCAGACAGCCGGCAACAAAGTCCTTGTACCGTTGCCGTTGGAGAAAGTTCTGCGACTGGTGCAGGGTTCAGAATGTGGATCCTTTTTCATGTGACATTACTGTGGTTCTGTCTTTTTTGCTTTCTTTAGCCGACAGGGGCTTGCAAGTGGGTACAATTAAAGGTTACCTGGCGGCGCTGTCCATATTTAAGCGCTCGTCTGAGGAGTGTTCTTATTTTAAAATTCCTTTAATTTCTCAGTTTCTGAAAGGGCTCACTAATGTGTTCCCTCCATCACCGTTCCAGGTGCCCAGTTGGGATTTGAACCTTGTTCTCAAGTTTCTAATGGGTGCTCCATTTGATCCTTTACATTCTTGTCCTTTGAGACTGTTAACCCTTAAAACTGTATTTTTTAGTTGCGGTCACTTCCGCTCGCAGAGTGAGTGAGTTACAGGCACTTTCAGTTAAGCCACCCTTCACTGTGTTTCATAAGGACAGCGTTGTCCTTCGAGTTCTTCATTCCTTTCTCCCGAAGGTGATGTCCGAATTTCATTTAAGCCAGAAGGTTATTCTTCCAGCATTTTATCCTCGTCCACATCCTGGTAAGGAAGGAGAGGCCTCCATAGGCTGGATCCTAGGAGAGCTTTAAGTTTCTACATTTCACGCATGTCCTGGGTCAGAGTGGACGATCAGCTCTTTATTGGTTACGCTGGAAGGCATTTGGGACAAGCTGTGACTAAGCAGACTTTGTCTAGATGGATTATCTTGGCAATTTCTGAGTTTTACCGCCTGGCGGGGTAAGGACCCTCTGGTAGGCTTACGGGCCCATTCGACTAGGGGTATGGCTGCCTCTACTGCTCTGCAGAGGGGTGTTCCTATTCGTAACATCTGTGAAGCAGCCACTTGGGCTTCGGTTCTTACTTTTGTACGTCACTACTCCCTAGATTCTTCCCATGGACAGGATCTGGCCTTTGGCAATGCTGTCCTTTACTCTGCAATTTGACTGGACATTCTAAATTTGTATATTCTAAATTCTTTTCCCACCTCCTAATGTTGGTACTGCTTTGGGAGTCTGTCATAGATATGGAATACGTCAGAGGACCCAATCCCCTCGAAGAACAAGTTACTCTTACCTGGTAACGTTCTTTCGATGGGATGCTCCGACGAAGTATTCCATATCGCTCCCTCCCTGCCTACCCCGCTACAGAATTTCTTATGCGATTGCAGCTCGCGTTTCCGCAAGGCTTTCTGTGGTCATACTGGCAGTAGATTGGTGCCACACGTTCTGGGGGAAAAAACTACAACTGAGGCTACGGGTGTCGTGCGTCCTACTTATAACATCCGGTGACGCTGGCTCGACTGAGGCCCTCGAGGACGGCGTATCAACGTCATCGACGCAGGCACCGAAAGATTTTCCGAAGCAGCACAGCTGTGGTGATTGATGTCATAGATATGGAATAAGTCGTCGGACCATCCCATTGAAAGCACGTTACCAGGTAAGAGAGTAACTTGTTCTACAGCAGCGCCAACAAAATCACCATACGTGGACTACAAATATTACAAAACAATGCCCTGAGAGCAGCACTTGGCTTAAATAAAAGATCTCACATCTCCTCCATCCGACATCACCACAAATGACTCTCCACCAACAACAAAATACAACTAAAAACGGTATCTCTCACCCACAAAGACTTAAATAAAGCTCCCATAGCGACATCATAGACAAGATTCACAGGACAACCTCTGTCAGACCTACCAGAACTGGCAATGTCAATTGCCTGGCAGTTCCCAGGTTCAGGCTCACCACGGTCGGTGGCAACCTGTTTCCCAGTGAGGGCGGCCAAAATCTGGAACCTACTGCCACAACATCTGAGAGCAGACCAGCCCTACACACACTTCAGGGAAAATGCTATCAAACACATCGTCTCTTCGGACCCCTAGTCTCCCCTCCTCCAGGCTGACCTCCCCTCCCCACACATTCCTCTTCCCATGCGAACCTTGTATATGACCTGTGAATAAGTGCATATTGTAATTCATTCTTATCCTGCTTTTTGATGACTTTGTGAATAAGTGTATATGTAATTTATTCTTATCCTACTTTTTTGACTTTATGTAACACTCTATGCCTGTATATTTGTAACCTTGTAAGCCTTGCATCTTCTTACTGTTGCGCCCTGTTACCCCCCGGTCTGGAGCGCATAAAAAGTGAATAAAACAAACATAAAACATCCACTACCACCAGCCACTCAAACCTGTCGCAGTAACTCGAAAGTGGGAGAATGGATAGTATGTGTCCCCTCACCACTGCAGATAGGGTGGGGTGTACTGATCGCACAAAAGAGAAGTAGAGGTCGGATAAGAATTACCCTCCTATCCTGATTACCCTCCTATCCTGATAACATGTTGGCACAAGAGAATAAAAAGGAAAGCTCAAGGAGCTTCCCGCATCACTGCAAAGAAAGTGCTGTGTGCTGCAATAATTGTATATGCCAGAAAACATGGAGGAAAGCATAATGCCATTAGAAAGCCCCAAAAAGAGGTAAAAAGGGTTGATCGGTTTCCCCATAACATGTGAGCAAAAAGCTAGGGAAGTGAAGCTGATGGTTTTACTTCCCTTCAATAAGTCAGGATGGGATGAAAAACCAAGAAAAAAATGTGGTTCCATAGGAAACTATAGAGCGAATTTGCAAAAAGAAAATATTTCCAGTCTGTACCCAGATCATAATCTGGATTCCTGCTCCCTTTGCTAGTCTTTTTACAATAAAACTCTGAAAAATAGACACATTGAACTTGTGGCATGGCTCGATGAATGCATTGTGGTCTCAGACTCTGCTTCAAAGAGGTGCTGTGTGCGACTGTGTCCCAGCAGGCACAAAGGGCGCGTTCCCTCTTCCAAGAGTTTGATATCCCATGTGGAAAGTTCCTGTGGGAAACTGGTGAAGAAAGGCGATGTCACCAGTGCTCTAACAAGCCCTGTCTGATAAAGCCTCCTTGTCACATAAACTGTCTATTTCATCAATGAAATTCTAGAAGGTAGGCATGTATTTGAGCCACGCCACTCCAAAAGCATTAAAGGCTCAGTCGACGCCCGACCCCCTTCATCCATGAAGCTCAAACAGTCAGTGACTCCATCAGTGACGACCTTGTCGATGACTAAGTGACGAACCTAAGCCTCTTCCGGTGTCCACGACCAGTGCATCAAGATCTTTGTTGACCATCCCATCGACTGCCTCACTAATGGCCCCATATTCTCGCCTCTCATGAGCGCATCCACACACACGGCTCCTGCACTACTCGGGTCACCTAAAAGGCCTAAACAGCCCTTGTTCACGCAGCAGCCTTGTGTCACACCTACTTTTAGTACCTTCCAGATTTCCTCCTGAGAACATTCTGTAACACAACATTGATAACTTTGAGGGTCCAGAAGTTTTATTTTTACGAGGATGCAGAATTGTTAAAGGGATTGCCCTTGGCACAGCCCCTCACTCCACCAGCGCTACCAGCACTACTTCTGAGGGACCTATCAGGCTCCTTAAAACCACTATCTGAGGTGAATTACCGGTCTACTGACATTTTAGCCATGCTACATACTCTGATATCAACACTCCAAACAAGGCTCCCTACCATTGCTCTTCCACTGCATCCAACACATGCTATGCCATTTCGATCTTGGTCTCCATGCCACAATCAGTGCCTGCCGCCACAGGAGGCACGACATCCTCACAGTGTTTCCTCATACACTGATTCACATGAGAATATACATCCAGATACAGCCTCTCTGCACTTTTCCTGTATGGATAAGTTTGATCTTGTTCCTGCTGATGGAGAGCCATAGTAGCATCCGCCAAGGGATTCGCCTCCAGATGAGATCACAGCCTTTATTCTATCATGACTATAAGTGGGTCAGATGTTCGATCTACTCCTGACTGGAATGAGGGAAACATCATGGTAAACAGTGGTGTCAATTCCAGTCTTGGATGACATCTGGGAAGACTGGCTCGTTTTGCTATGAAGAATCATTTCACAGTTCTGATAAAGTGTAGGGCACTGGATGATGCCCCTAAATGCTGGTGCCCTCAACTTAACCCCGACTCTGTTGTCTGTGCCATAGCTAGAAAGAGATCAGGTACCTCCAGATCCCTATGTGCAGTCCCTCTGGACAAAGAATGCACACTGCTTGTGATCCTGTAAGAGAATGCTATTCATGGGCGCAACAACGATCAGCTTGCTAGCAATCCTGGCGAGAGATGACTGAAAACTGTGTTTCAAATGTGGTCCCATCCTGGTGTTCCTCCCTGATCAGAAACTGGAAGCTTTTGCGCTGCTTACTGTGGGCGAATCTGCCTCTGATCTGAACCTGCCTTGTCCGAGCAGGATAACGCTCGATTACAACCTTTCAGAGTTGCCCACAGGTGCTGTGGCTTTTCTCAACCTGAAGGCCAGTGTAACAAACAGATTTGACTCCTGCACAGTGTTGCCCTTCTATTTCAGCATGCCTATGGGAGAGGTCCTGTGTTCATTCCAGCATCGATGGAAGCAAATACCGTACAAATTGCATATTTTGTTAGTAGACCAGGGCCACACACTGCAATTTGTTCAAAGGCTGCCTACAACCCCTCCAGCCGGCAAACCAGAGAAATATCTTCATGCACTTCAGCTGTAAGGGCTATTGCTCCTGTCAAAAGGAGTTGAATCGGGGCATTTATTCTGGTTATTTGCTGGTGCAAAAAAAGTCAGGTGCTTGGTGTTAAGATCGTTTCTGAACTCTGACCTGGTGATCAGAGGTACAGAAGGCCAGCCTAGTTTCTTAGAACAGTGTAACCTTCTGGACAAGCCAGACCAATCATGGTAGCATTGGTGGCGGTAAAGGCTAGGTCTCAGGGCGGGTGAGGGTGACTGAAAGACCTCAATGAGCACACCGAGTAAAGGACACTTGCAAATCACTCCCCAGACAGGTGTATCTATATTAAAAATATAGGTACATTTATTTCAAGGCCTTTGAGTTTCAACACACAGTAGTTATCAACAGTAATACTTTTAAATCAACAAAATCCTACTAAAATACATATATACAAGACCAAGTGGCCTAAAGGGTTAATGCACAAACTGGGTCCACAACCTTAAAAGGGAATGAAGCAGGCAGTGCAGAGTCTGTAAACAATTTTGCAGTACTCACAATCCTAACTGAAAGGCAGTCCAGTCCCTAAGTGGAGCCCATTGCTCAAATGTGCTTGCAATGCTGGCGCACGCGCTAGTGCAGATTGGCAAAAACGGAGTCTCTTGTAGGGTCTTTAGCAGATCAGGAAGGTGGGTGAGGTGATGCAGAATAATTCCCACTATTCGTGGAGGGTGCCCCAAGAGGGCAGAACAGGTTCCAGGAGTTGGGAATAGTTTGATAGCTCAGGCTATCTGTGGAAAGGAGAGTGGCCCTCAGAGGACACTTGTGCGTAAAAATGGGTGGATGCGCTAGGGGCCACCGGCAAGGGTTATAAGTACTCACTGACCCCTGGCGCACTCCAGACCCAACTTCAGCAGTCGAGTCCTCTTCTGTTGCAGGTTCAAATGCAGCTCTGTGGCTTTCAGCTGCAAAGTTACACTGGTGATTCCCAAACTGGACAGTGGTGATTTTGCCGCTCCTGGTGGATGGATCAGGTGGTTTCACTGTAGCAGGCTTCATAGCACAGGGGGGCAAAGCAGCAAGGCACCTGTGAAGTTTGTCACCACGGTTAGGCGACACATAACCGCGTGTACTCAAGTTCAGGCGCTCTCTTTACCCCAGACCTGGGAATGCCAAGTGTACGAAATTCGGTATGAGAGTGCCGTGAACACAGAGTTGCGATGTACCAAGTTTCAAGGGTCTGCTCGAAACGGTGGCAGTGTCGGAGCAAAGGTCCTGCGAAAGCTGGACATCCCACTGGTTGGCCGAGGGACACTTCCGAGAAGGCTTACTTGCATGGTTTGATAAAGGTGCAGAGAATAGTTGGTCCCAGTATTATAATGGGTCGAAGCGTCTTCGCAGACCTTCTAGTTCGATCAGATGCAGAGGGTCAAGCGGGACAACAGCAGGCTCAGGGTGCCAAACCTTCCAGCGGGTCAACAGCGGTCCCTCGACTCAGCTTCTTAGTTTCAGGATGCTTGGATCCTATCCTTCGTTCAGTGAGAACTCAAGAGATCGACCTGGTGTGGGTGTTTGGGGTTTTCTCGTATCCAGAATCTCCTTTGTGCCAAAATGAAGAGGACCCAATGGGAGATCTGCTCACATACAGGGGCACACCAGACGTGGACCAATCACAGACCACAGTGGTCCAAGTCATTCACAGCACACCAGACTCTCTGGCATCCATGATGTAGATTGTAACTAGACAGACCAGCCCAGATCCTGGGGGCTCACACACAAGGCATGCAGAAGCCCACAAAAGCTTGTCGCTTTGTAGGAAAATGCATGCCCAAATAAGGACTGCCCCGGGTCGGCTCGACCTGGGAATGTGAAGGGGCAAGATGGCCAAAGGACAGGACAAAGAACCTTGTGGCATGGCCATTTTGGGGCCAGGCCACCTTTTTGTGCCAACCCCAGTAAACGCGGTTTGCATGCCAACAAAGGGTTAAAAAATAATTGATAAGACAAGCTGCCACCAGCCCTGTCCACTTTTCCTAAATAGGGCCTTTGGAAATGACAGGAAGGTACATTGTGCACTTGTAACATGTTGCAGAAAAGTTGCAACATTGGAAAGGCCTAAGGGAAACAAAGTCTCCCAGGACTGACTGTATTTAGGGGCATGTCAGTTTCCCTATAATAAGGTGAGCGAAAAGCCCATGGCAGTGTTTCTGAAGGCTGTGCTCTACTGGCAAAGTCAGACTATGGTGTTAAACAGCAGCAAAAATTTGGGGGTTACACAACTGGAGGGAAATCTTCACATAAATGGGAATCTTTCCTAACAGTTGGAGACCCATCCTCGACCCACGGTACGGCAATAAATTCCTCTGCTTTGTCTTTTCAAACAGTCATGCTACAAACACTTTGCAGCAAGCTTGCCAAAGGAGACTTTCTAACATCCCTAGACATGGAGAACACCCATATCACCATATTGCCATCCTCGCAAATTACTGCACTTTGTAATGGCAGGCCTCCAATTTCAATTTAGGGTCCTCCCCTTTCAATTTAGGGTCCTCCCCTTTGGCCTCTAGTCTGCCCGACGGTGTTGACAAAATGCCTTGACCCAGCCGCTGCGCACCTCAGGAAGTTGGGGGATCCACATCTAACCTTATTTGTATGACCAGCTGGTCATTTACACACTCCCTCAAACAAGGCCTACAACACACAGTGGCCACGGAACCATGTTTAAATTCATTTGGCTTCTTTCTCAGTTACGAGGAGTGATCTAGGATAGTCCGCTCAATCCTATCCGAGGTGCAAGCGTTGTCTTATTACTAACGCTCATTATTGGCACACAAAGCCCCTTTTGGTCATTTTGTCCTCGTGCTTTCCGCTCCTTAAAAATTGCAGACTCCACATGCTATCCCACTGATCCGGTATCTGGACATTGGGACGACAGACTGCATTGGTGGAAGGACATTGCCAATTTTACCAGTGGAGCAGTTTTCATGGTCCCAGACCATCATGTTACTGTGATGACAGACTCATCCATGGAGGGCTGGGGAACCCACACCGCTGATCTTCACTCCAGAGTCCTCGGTCAACAGACAAGTCTCTGCATATCAACTTTCCAGATCTTGGGGCTTTTTTCTGGGCCCTCAGGTCTTTCTTGCCCCATCTGCAAAGGAAAGTGGAAAGTATTTTCACGAACAGCAGAATCGCAATCTTCTAATTCCAAAAGCAAGGCAGCACCAGATCCGCTCTGCTCTCATCAAAAGCATTGTCAGCATGGAAATGGATGCTGGTCCACCGAATGTTTTTGCCCCTTTCACCTTCAAGCATTCACATCTCTTTGGCCACTTCCCTCTGCAGGGAACTCTGCTTTTGCTGTGAATGGGAGATATTTCCAAGACAAGTGAATGGCCTACTCAGAACATTGGGTAAGCTGGTGATGGACCTATTTTCCACAACGGGCAATTTTAAATGTGACTTGTTAACCAGCAGGTTCCCTCAACCCACCAACCTGGGGACGCCTTTGTGTTTCCTTGGAATGGGATGTTCCTATGTTTTTCTGCAGTTTTTACTCCTAACCAGTGTCCTCCACACAGCCAAACGGCAGCCATGCAGACTGATCCTTGTGGCATCAGCATGGCCGAGACAGTTCTGGTTCTCTCAGCTTCTAGTTATGTCATCAGCATTTCCCATCAAGCTTCCACCAGTGCACAACCATCTTTTCACGAACAAGGACAAGTTCCTTGACCATGTTCACACACAACACCCATGAGGACAGAGCCAACATCCTTAGCCAACTCCCAGCGAACCAACATCACCCATGCGATAAATGATATTATAATTCATACCTGAATAAAGTTGGGTGAGCGTTCGCACCTGCCACACCAACTAAGCTGTGGATATTGGCAGGACCATGGACGAAGAGAGTCTTGAATGAAGGTAGACGCCACGCATAGAGATAATTGCAAGCGCTGGCATTGCCACAGTCCAAAGGGGGTAGTAGCGGTAACATGAATGAGCAACCGAATAGGAGGGTGAAGCTGAGGAAGGAGCAAACCCGGGGTTACCGATGCCACCCTTCTACTAGACTAGATTGGGAATGCTCTTTGGGCCAGACTACAAGTGACGCACAAATGTCTGCCTGCCCCGCACACAAACAGGTGCCATCTAGATGGCCGTTACACAACTTGGGCAAGGTTATGCGTATGAACGGATGCCATATGGAAAAGTGACCGTGAGCATCGCACAACCCTGTTCTGGACGCAGACACAGTGACACCCAGACACCCCACCAAATTAGAAATGGGGAAATGTAGCACCTCACTTCTAGACAGCAATGCCAATTAACCAATCCACTAACAACTTCACCATCTGCATAAAGCTCTCAAACTCTAATCAAACACAACCACAAACCTACCACCACAACAGAACACAATGTCTCCCAACACTATGACACCCCAAGCCCAGCCAACGGAATTCCGGGCCGCGGCCGCCAACAGCACATCACTGCTCTCTTGGACTTCTCTAGCTCATCTCACTAACTACACGCAGCCCTCCCCTTTTCTATCAGAGCCGGCAGAGCACCAGGGGAGCACTCCGGTGGTGATAGTGCGCGATACAAATAGCCTTTAATATTGACACGACCCATCTTCGCTCAGTCTCGTGGTCTGGCGCCTATGTCCCGAGAATTCAACCACATTGATATGCCCCAGGACTTCGGGAAGAACCAAGACACAAGCTCAGTCTGCAATCTCCTGTCACAACAAAAATGCAGTGCACCAAACCGAAGAACAGTCCCCGGTCTGCAAGGACAAAAAGAAATGGAAGAAACAATGCAAAAGGTCTTGATCACCCAATGGTTTGTGGAAACATTGTTCTTCTTGCACCTGGAATAAAAGTCTCCCCTCCAGGGACTCCTGTGAAGAACATCCGGCACAGGTGCCTTTCACCACCCAATCCTCCTCGCAGGAGGAATGTGAGGCCGTATGGCTCAATATATGCTTGATGTTGGTTAAGGTTAGGTCACCAATGGCTGTTAGTCAGAATCACATGCAGTACCCTTTGGAAACACTACATGCAATAAAGACTACGAGTGTCAGTACAATTTCACCTTTGGTACAAGCCTGTACTACACAGTTATGTGGTAGCAGTGGCTGAGCAGCCAGACTTATCTCAAGAGTTGAGTGAGCAGTAGAACAAGTTACACGAAGGACCAACAAATACAGTGGTTCAAACAAACACTTACTCAAGGTTTCTTGGTAAAAGAATATACATTTATTTACGAATCCGAGTGATCCCACTGCAGCTGATTTGGCCGCGGTCGGAACGTTCGCATGAGAAAGGTGCGAAGTACCAAAAGTTTGCACCTTTCTCATGCGAACACACGTACTACGGGGGCTGCAGGGGGTGTCCGCCGCAACCCCTGCTCACTATACTGTGAAGTACAATGAGCGGAGGGTTGCTGGGGACACCCCTGCAGCCCCCGTTTTTTAAATTATTTTATTGGTTTTATTTATTTTTGTTTTTTTACGGTTGTGCTGCGGGGGTGTCCCTCGCAACACCCCGCTCACTATACCACACAGTATAGTGAGCGGCGTGTTGCGGGGGACACCCTCACAGCTCCCGCAGTCTTTTAAAAAATGTTTTATACGTACCTATAATTCTACCACCAACGGTTGGAACTTTTGGTGTTTGAACCTATGGTGGTAGCATTTGTAGGACTTTTTGACCATGCAAACATTTGCATGCGGTCAAAAGGTCCTAAACCTTTATTTACACAGTCATTATGAAAACATTACACTAGCAAGAGCAGCTCAATATCATATACTAATATACCACAAATACACAACCAATAAGTTATTGAACAAGTTCAGCTCCCCTGAAGTGGGAGCAAAATGGCACTTTAGATACTTTTAAAGGGGTAAAAAGACAAGATTATAAGAATCAAATAGCACAAATACTTTCATAGGCAGGGCAAAGGGTTTCAGTTAACTACAACCAGCAATTCAGTTCATAGGCCTGGGCCAAAGACAATCGTTCAGCGTCTTTGTTTAGGATAGCACAGTTCTGTTAGTAAACGGTTAAGTCTTTGCCATAGATCTCAGAAGAATTTGGTCAGACGAAAAGTTAGACAAATGTTTAGGGAAGGACAAGCCTTTGAAGTCGGGAAAGTTTGACAAACTTTCACCGTGGCCGAAAAGATTTCTGGGCCGCATTTGCACAGTACCTTTAAAGTGAAGAAGAGCTGTAGCTGAGGCGGTTATTCCTGGCAGTTTGAGCAGACCTCACTGAGCTTCAGTCGTGGGGACAAGGACAACGTCAGGAGGTTCCTGCACGGCCCAGGTAAGAGGCCACAAGCTTAGCAAAACATTGGTTTAAGGTGTGAGTGCCTTAAAGACCACTGGTATCCTTCCCACTGGCTATCGGGTTTTCCACAGCACTCTGAAGAAAATTCGACCAGGTTGGGGACGGTGTCCAGGTGGCTTACGAGTTGGTTGCTCCCACCAAACCCAAGGGGAGAAGCTAACGTTTAAGGGCTTCTCTATCGATGGAGTTTCAGGCAATTCGGACCTGCAGCAGGGCTTCACCGGTCATCCAGGAGTTGCAGCAGTACTCTTCCTTCAGCTTGTCTTCGGTTCTTTCGTTCCAGTGGTCCACTCTGCTTTCCAAGTCCCAGAGACCTGCTTTTAAACAGTTTTCCCCCATTCATTCCAGCCTGGCTGTCACTCACACAGCAGTGTGGCTGTCCTTGCTAGACAGCCAGCCGGCCAATCACACCAGAGTGCATTCAGGTCTCCAAGGAGACGAAGTACAGGGAGTTGCGGGCACCTCCCTCACATCCTGTCCATCCCAGACACTCGGGCGCCAGAAGAGGGCTTCAGCACTGAAGCCTGCCAAAGGCCAACAAACAAAGGGACCTGGTTTGGTGCGCAGAGACAAACACAAGAAGGACCTTTCCCAAAAGAAATGGCGAAAAAAGTTGACCGGAGTCTGTTCTTACAGATAGGTCTTGGGCGCCATATTGAAAAACATGGCTGACCCGATTTTAAGCTACCGTTGTTGGCATTCGGGAAGAGTCATGGTAATTTGATCTAAACCACTGCCACCAGCCATTTAAAGTAGGAAAAGGTAACATTTGACTGTTAAATGAGTGTTTTGACTCAGGGGAAGCTAGGCAACCCCTCCAGCACTCTATAGGAAGACAGGGTGGGCTGGGTCTGTAAATTAAAAAAGACTAGCAAAGTCAATTTAACTTTACATGCTCTGGGAGACAGTAGTCCGTCCCAGAGAAGGTATTTAAACATTGGTAAGTCTGAAAGACATCCCTATGTCACTGCACTGAAGGTGAAAAAGATGCCAATGGAGTTGTTTTAAAACTCCATAACCAAAGAACACAAAAGTAAAACACACATCAAAATGCACGGAAGAGTGGAAAAAAAGGCTCACACTCTTCCCAGGTAAAAAATCAAATCCTAGAAATCCAGCAAAGTTGCTGGGGGTCTCAAAAGATAAGGAAAATTAGCACATTCTTGAGAATTCTCCTTAACAATGGCTATAACGCAGACTGTGCCATCGTGGTCCACTGCGTTCAGCCGAGCTGGCAGAGACCCTGCAAGAGCACACGACCGTACACATTCGGGCTCTGCTGCCGCTCTTATGGGCGAGAACCTGTCTCTACGCTGCACTGCTCTGTCTTGTGACATCGGATTTCTAGCACCAGGTCTTCATTCCTCAGGAGTACGCCCTGCGTTTGTCTCGTATGGGAGACGTCTACAACAAGGGGGTGATCCGAAGCCTTGCGCCCCAGAGAAGTTGGGAACTACCCTGAGGAATTATATGGGGTGGAGGGAAACTTGCATAATCTTGCTGCTGATAGGCAAGGGGTCAGGATACTTTGAGAATTTGATATGTTCCTTGCACCGACACCAGGCAAACCACAGGCTGACTTCATTTCAATCCCTCATGGCCATGGTGGCGGACACCATATGGTTGTCTGCACCTTCAAAATACAAGGTACAATTTGAACCGACAGACATTCTCGATAAAGGTCCGCAGAGGGAGACCCTCCTTCCTTCAATCTCGCTGTTGAGTCCTCAGTCCTACAGTTACGGCTAAAACTGTCTCTAGTGCCGACTGTGGACCAGGATCTGGTAAAGAAACACAGGGTGGCTCCTTGCGACCCGTCTTTCCTATCTGCACATGCATGCCCTGAGAGCCTACTGGTCCAGGCCGCCACTACAAATCTGAAGACCAAATCTTTCCCTCCCGACAGGGAAAGTAAGAGTCTTGATGCTTGGGGAAGAAAGGTCTTTCGCCCAGGCAGCCTTGGTCTGTGAGCCCCACAACACCTCCTGTGCCATGGCCACATTCTCTTTCTGCCTTTGGTCAGCCATCTCAGGGAGCTGCAGAACATCTCCCCAAGGGAGATATGAGAGGGGTTTAAGGCCCTAGTCAAGGATGGCAAGGAGACCATACCGACAAATGCTTCAGTCAGGCCTCGTTATCCCAGACTCTGTGACTCGTACAATGGCCACAGAGACAGTTGGCTAAGGATCTCTGGTTTTGCTGCGGATGTCCAGGTTAAACTGGGCATGCCGTTGGATGGCAAAACGTTTTCTTTTTGGGAAAAGCAGATGAGTCCCTTCAAATACTCTAAGGTGGCAGCTAAACCTCTAGGCCCAGCGGTCAAACAAACCACATGGACGTTTTTTTTGTTTGTTTTTGCCCCTTCAGAACCCTACACCCACATGGGCAGAGGGCAAGCCCCCTCTGACAAAGATTCAATGCCACCCAGCTGAAGGTTGTGACAGATGTGCTCCCAGTGGAAGGTAGTCTGCTTCCACCAAGCCCTCCTCATCCAGAGTATGAAGCCCATATGAATTGGACATCTACCACTCTTCCTCCACTCTTCCCCTCGGGAAGTCAAGTGTCACGGCTGCTCGCTTGTCTGTTGTTATCAATATTTTTGCCTAACTGACTTTTTGAATCTGCTCCTTTATTTTTTATTCAAATTTGTGTTCTTTTTTTTAACAAATGTATTTTCACTTTCCTGTTTTGTCATTGCCTTTTGGATCCCTCCAGTTTTGTCCTGGACATCGCCTACTGTGTTGCTGGAGATATTTTGATCGACTGGGGATTTTATGCCTGTGGCTTTTCCCCAGATATTTGTGGGTTTCCTGCGGGATGCCGTTTTGCTTGACCGGAGGTGACCGGAGGGTAGTAATCTCGGGCTAACAAGGTGGCGGCCAGGCAGGATCGCCCATACCTAATAAGGCACAGTACACTGGGGAGGCGTTTTGGTGCCCAAAAGGGCTTTTATATAAAAAGGATTCAATAGTTGCGCATAACATCCCTGATGCCTTCAATCTCATCCATGCTCCACTCCACGTTCCCGTCCTGTGTTTAATAATGCCATAATATGGGTAAGGGATACCCTTTGCATGTTAACCTTTAGTAGGTTTCCCAACTCTCCCTCTGAGCATTGCTGGCTGAACGTCCACATCTCCCACTCACATACCAATCGGAGTACCATCAGTTAACTGAGCTCGGCAGCTGCAGTCTACCCCTATTAATACAGTTCTTACTTACCAGCCCAAGAAAGTCATTAAATTAACTTAGTCAAAACACAGTACCTTTTCTCTGCTGTGGCCTGCTTGCCGTTATGCCCCAACCATCACATTAAACCCCCGCTCTGCCGCAAGTGGCTTTCACAGGGAATCTGTCAGGAGGTTTGAGAGCCCTCTGTCTCCATAGGGATTTGGGAGCCCAGTTTTCCTTCCATGGCTTTGCTCTTGGGGCCATGATTTCCTATGTGGCGGTAGTGCGTCTTCCAGGGCTTTGAAACCTTCATTTTGCTTTCCTCCGAATGCGGTTTACCTTTGTTGGGGCTCTGCCAATCCCATATTTCCTCCGTGGTGGTGCGTGCACGCTGTCCTAGGGCTTTGGGAAGCCCTGTTTGCTTTCCTCCATGGCGGTGCATGTCTTTGTTGGACACTGCCCAGGCCCGCCCACCTGGGCAGAGTCAGCGTTCCCTGCGCACATCAGCGCTGAGCACCGGCCCCTTAGGACACATGGGCCGGGGCTCTGGGTAAGTGCTGCTTTCTCGTGCTCTACCCATCTGGCCCTGGGGGGAGCAGTTAAAGCACAGGCCCCCACCCCCCGGCGGTGTTGGCAGTGTCACTCGTTTCACCGGGGTCTTCTTCACTGCCCAGCCCACCTGGCTACGGTGCAGGCGGGCTTCATCCGGCACGTCCATTCTCCTCCCCAGGCCGCACTGCACACGTGGGCGAGGACAACTTACCTCTAGGCTGCCCGGACTGGCACCCAGGCAGCCTGTAGCTACCAGGCCATGCTCTGGTTCGGGTCATGGCAACACACGGCCCGGGCTGGGGTGTTTTCACCCAGGTTGCACTGCACAAGCAGCCCGGGACTTTCTCTTCATCTGACCCACGCGGGCCACTGCCTCCCAGGCCATGCTCTCGCTCAGGGACTTCCCCGCACACGTGGCCCTGGGCGTTGCCATTCAACTCAGCACGCTTGGGGTTCTGGGGGCTGCTTGAGGCAGCGTTAATATTCCTTTTCTTTCTTTCTGTGCTCATTCTCTTCCTTGCATTCTTTATCTTCAAATCCCACCTTTCAACTATCACATTCCAAAATGTACTCTTACGTCCCGTCCCCTTTCCTCCATACTGCAGGGGCGTTCCTTCCTAGGGACTGGAGACAGAACCTTTTTCACAAGAAAAACCCTTCTTTCCCTTTAGATTTAGAGGGGTGCTGCCCCAGGTCATGCGCTATCCTGACTCTGCCCACTGGCGCCACACCTCAGTCCCCTTTTCCACGTCAAAGGGAACGGCCGAATTCACCAGCGCTCCTGGGTTTGGCTTCGGCCATGAAATACCACGTGCTCTTCCCCAGATTCTTCTATCTTTTTGTCTTCTTTTTGTCATTCAGGTACTTGGTACTCTGGCGTCACACTCCTCCCCGGCATATGTTGACTTCTGCGGAATTCAGCCGGTGTCAAGCCTGCGAGGGGCTCTTCCCTACATCCAACCCCTATGCTCTTTGCCTCAGCTCGGCTGGGAAGGTTGTACCGCGTGCCACGCACTGACACCATGCGCACTGAAGAACAGGCTAGCTAGGTGGAGGGAGCTATTCGAAAGGTCACCTCCAGAGGACTTGTAGGACTTCGTCAGACAGAGATCCAGGCCCAAGGGAGGGCTGCTATTTTCCATCGCACCCCGTAAGGACTCCTCCTTCCTGAGAAAATGCCCGAGCACTGGCACACCTACCAAATCTAGTTCAGCTACTGGCCTCACGGCCAAGGGGGCCATCGGATCCTTCCGGAAACAGTGCTGAGGGACCGCAAGGTTCTTTTATCGGGTGTACACCCGAGGGCCAATGCCCTAGTTACCGCCCTAATGTCCGACGGGGTGCCTGCACGCAGCACTACCGGCGACTCTGCCAAGGGCAATACGCCTACCAGGCCTCAGCCTGAGGTGCAAGGTAGGCCTCATGCTCCAACACCAAGAGTCTTGGAGGAGGCCGGGCCCAGGGTGCCAAGCACCATGACTGTGGCACGCAGGTCGAAAAAATGGTTGCCGCGCCAGATAAAATGGTTGCTTGTCTGATGCCACTCCTAGCAACGGAGCAGGCGGGAGAACGAGTTTCAAGATCGGACTGGTGTCCGCCAGGTACGTGGCCTACAGTTTATCCATCAGCAACGCAGATTCCCCCTGCAAACCAGACAGAGTGCTCTCCGGCCCCAGCCACTCCGTCAACATCTCCTGCCACCTCTTAAGCCTCCGAAGACAGGTTCTTCGAAAGGTTCCTGGTGCTGATGTGAACCCCACAGATGGGGGCCATCCTCTGGGATTCAGTCAGGGACTTGCTCGCTCTGGTCACTCCACCGGCACCTATAGTCATTCCTCCCATGGCTGCAGCACCAGAGGCCCCAGCGCAGCCCCCGCTGCCCTTGCCAGCTCCTTCAATTCCGGCTCCCCTGCCTCCCGCAGTTCAGGCGGCTCTAAAACAGCTTCCGGCTCCGCTCTCCACACCGCAGCCCACAGCACCCAGCACTCCTCCACCCGCTCCGGACCAGCCGGACACTCTGGTCGATACAGACGAGGAGGAGGACCCTGACACGCCGCCGTCCGCTAAGGCCTTCCACAACAGGCTTTCAGGTTTGGCAGAATATTTGGGCCTTCCTCACCCCAAGGTCGAGCAGCCTGAGGAGTGGGTCTTGGCAGAAGTCCTCACCCTACGGCCCCCTACCAAGACTGGTATCCTGATGCAGAAAGACGCCTTGACTCTGGCCAAAAAGGGCTGGCTCAAGCCACACTCGGCCCAACATGTCAATCGCTGCCAAGTATCGACAGATGAAGGGGGTACACTTTTTTTTTTTTAAAGATTTTTTTTATTGATTTTCTTTTAACCAAACAACAATACAAACGAACCCAACACACAGTGCAATTTACAACAGTTCAATTAAAACACCATTTCGTTTTTTTCCTTTTTTGCCACTGCTCCCCCAGTCCCACCCCCCATTATGAGCCTGTTTGTACTTCGCATTAAGTATCTGCAACATGTGGCAGGGTCTCGCTTCCCTCGGATTCCTTTGGGTCCGATATAGATCCGAACAGTTCCGCTATTAATAATTTCCATGCCATCAGGGTACCCACTTCCTCCTCCCCGCTCATGCTGCTCGCCTCCTGCCATACCATCGTTTCAGCCTCCGCCCATTCCTGCAACTCCTTCCACCATACCTCCACCCGTGGCTTGTGGCACTTCTTCCATCCCATGGCAATCCTCCGTTTTGCTAGCACGTATGCCAAATCTTTCAATTTCCCAACATGTTTAAGTTTCCGTGGTCTGGGGAACCCTCCCAGCAAGCAGTCCCAGGCCGTGTCTATGACGAGTGTGTCCCCCTTCTCCGCTAATTTTTGTGCCACTTCACCCCAGAAACACTAATTACTGGGCATGACCAAAACATGTGTGTCATGTCAGCATTTCCCATATCGCATTTAGGGCACGCCTGTCGCCATGCGTTTCCGAACTTGGATATCCTCAGAGGGGTCATGTATGCTCTATGCGTTATATACAGCTGTATTTGTTTTAGCCTTGCATTTCTTGACATCTTCTTGTGATATCCCAGGGCACTCCCCCGGCACGTTCCCACATCCCATTTTCCATCGGGGCCCCCACCTCCGCTTCCCAATCCAGTCTCAACGGTGTCAATTCCTTCCCAACCTTAGTCATCACCATCTCATACAATCTAGAAATCTCATGCCCTCCCTCTGATATGTCATATATTCTCCAGCATGGGGTCTGGCATGGATTCACATGCTCATGAATATTCCCCGTCGTCAGGCTGGGAATCCTCGGTAAAGAAAAAACCAGTATCAGTTTCGTTTCTGATCTGTCTTTCGTAGTAATAACCAATCACTGGTCTCTGCGTCATACTGACCACAGCCAATGACTGCCCTCTACCTAAGCACCGCCTCTGGCAGCCATCTTCAGATTTTTACCGCACGTTCATGTGTTGGGATCCTCGTGCTATTGCTCTCGAGCGTTAGTGCTATTTTTCGCGCTTTTTCACAAAAAACTTCAATTCTTTCGGTCAAAAGAGCCTCAAGCTCCACCGATCCTACATCCGATCAACGGGGACCCGTGTCGGATTCGTCTGTGCCCCTCAAGGGTGAAGATTTCGTCGAGCTACACTTCGGAGGACTCCAGAAGCTTCTCAGGCCCGGTCTCGGAGATGGCCCAGGAGAAGGGAAGCTCGACGCCCGGAAAGCTGTTCAGGGTCTGCCCTGGATGCCAGCTGCAGAACGTCTTTAAGGAAGACGAACACTCTTTCTGCCTTTACTGCCTTCATGAGGACAAAACGCACGTGGAGAAGGACTGTGCGTTTTGCGGCAACATGTCGGAACGGACCATGAAGGACCGTCATCAACGTCTCGCCAACTGGCTGGAGGGTAAGAGCCCGTCTGGCGAGAAGAAGAAGAAATCCGAGCGGTCTTCTAAGACCTTTGAGGGCGCCCCGGCGACGGGGGCCCAACATAAGGCCAAGCACCGCGAGTCCGCTGGCACCGGGAGCGCCGAACGGTCGGGCTCTACGGGCGCCAGGCAGGGCGCACCCTCCCCGGCACCATCAACCACGAGCCAACGCTCTGGGTCGGGTAAGAGGAAGGCCGAGCACCCGGCGAAGCTCCTGGAGAGGCCCCGGTCGAGCTCTAAGGCAGAGGAGGAGCGTGGCAGTGCCCCCTCCCTCAAGGATAAGGCGGTGAGCGCACCTAAGGTGGTGAAGGCCTTGATCCATCCGACCAAGCCCTCTATCGAAACGGTCGCGGCGGCCCTGGCTCAGCCTGTGGAGGCTGCGCCAGTGGTGGCGACCTCAGGGCCCAGAATCTCCCTGCCTCCTCGGAGGGAGTCTTCTTTTGTGCCCATCGATAGGACCCCCGTGAAACCCTCCGTGGGGAAGAAGAAGGGGGGGCAGGGCGTCGTCGTAGATTCGGCCTCAACCTCAGAAGAGGAGCTGATCGAGGTCTTAAGCCACGGCTTAGGCGTGGAACAAGGCCAGCCCGTCGGAATGGACCCCGACGCGGGTGACGACGACGACATCGTCGAGGATACCGACGGGGCCCCTGCTCGCCCGTCTGATTCCCCTCTGCCAGCGCCGCGAGACAACTCGGCGGCCATTTTGTTGGCCATACAGTCCTTATGCACCGAGATAAGGACGAGGCTACCGTTACCGACGGAGGAACCTCTCCCGTCGGGGGATCCAGAACCGGGACCTTCTGGTGTTCCCCCTACCAAGAAAAGAAGGATCCATCCTCCACCTCCTTTTCAACCGTCGCGCCCCGTCCAGCCCTCCTCCCCGTCCACCCGAGGGGATGATACGGGGACTGACACGGCAGCGACGGGTACGGACGACGAGGCATACGACGAGGATTTTCCGTCGTCGCCCCCCACCAGGGCTTCTCCGCCCGACGAGATCGGATCTTTCCACTCCATGATCTCCAGGGCTTCCGAGCTTTTCCAACTCTGCCCTGAGGAGAAGAAAAAGGAAGGCTTCCTTTATCAGCGGCGCGAGGCCAAGAGGAAGACGGTCCTCGCAGTGCCCCTGTTGGACGACATTTGGGATGAGGGCCTTTCCCTCCTCAAGAACCCTTCCACTACGCCAGCTAGAAGAGACCGGTACGAGAAAAAGTACCGGGTCCCGGACACGGCCCCCCTATGCCTCCGGGCGCAGCCTACCCCGGACTCCGTCGTCTCCGCGGCAGCCAGGAAGAAAGCGGGGGGGGGGTGCGGCCTCCACATCGACTTCCCCGCCGGACGGCGAGGGAAAGAAATTGGATGCTATGGGACGTAGAGTCATCTCGTCGGCAGCGACGACGATTAAAGCGGCCAACGCCTTGGCTATCGTGGCCCGCTACGACAGGGAGCTCTGGTACAAGATAGCTCCCCTGCTGGATTTTCTGCCAGACGACAAGAGGGCGGAGGCCCTTGAGATCCTCCAGGAAGGTGAAGTGGCTTCTGACCACGCCATCACCGTGGCGACGGACATCGCCGACACTGGGTTCCGCCAGCTGGGCAACGGCGTTTGCCTTCGACGTCGTGGATGGCTCAAAGCTACGGACTTTCGGCAGGACGTCCAGACCAGAGTCCTGGACATGCCCTTCGACGGGAGCAACCTGTTTGGGAAGACAGTGGACGATTCCCTTCAGGCCATCAAGGCGGATACTGAGACGGCCCGGGCCCTTGGAGTCCTGCAGCAACGACGGACGCCCTTTCGGAGCGGCGGAGGCAAGGGCGCCTCCAAAGGTTCCGGCGGCGGTTTCGCTTCCTACCGTCAAGCGGCCCGCTCGTCGTCGCAAGAGGCCTACAGAGGACGAGGCAAGTCTAGCGGACCCCGCCGTCGTCGCCAAGGAGGTCAAGGCGGCAAGGCCGCGTCCAAGCAGGATTGAACCGGTGGGAGGCCGGCTGGCGGGCTTCGTCAGCGTGTGGGAGTCCATCTCCACCGACCGTTGGGTGCTGGACGCCCTGGCCCGGGGCCACGCGCTCGAGTTTCAAAGAAGGTGCCCGCGCGTCCCCCCCGTGGCCAGGAAAGAACTTCACGTCCCTCAACTTCTCCTGGAGGAAAAGGCGATGCTCAGAAAGGGCGCCATCGAACTCGTCCCAAAGAGGCTTCGGGGCTCCGGAGTCTACTCGCGATACTTCCTCGGGAAGAAGAAGAAGACGGGAGGATGGCGCCCCATCCTGGACCTGCGACGGCTGAACAAGTTCATCAAGGCGCAGAAGTTCCGGATGGTCACCCTCCAGCACGTCCTGGGTCAACTGGAGGAAGGAGACTTCCTATCGTCGTTGGATTTGGAGGATGCCTACTTCCACATTCCCATCCTAAAGGGGCACCGAAAATTCCTCAGGTTCGTGGTCCAAGGTCGTCATTACCAGTTCAAAGCCCTTCCCTTCGGACTACGGTCGGCACCCAGGGTATTCACCAAGTGCCTCGCACCGGTGGCGGCGCAGCTGCGCCGCGAGGGGATTCACGTCTACCCCTACCTGGACGACTGGCTCATCCGCGCCAAGACGAAGGAGCTCGCCGTGGTCCACACGGCAAGGACCGTCCAACTCCTCACGGACCTGGGATTCTCCGTGAACTACGCCAAATCCCACCTGGTGCCCGCGCAAGTCGCACTGTTTCTGGGAGCGAGGCTCGACACAGTGTCCCTTCTGGCCTCCCCGTCGGAGGAGAGGACCAGGACCATCTTGGGCAAGGTGCAACGGATGTTGGTGGCCGACGCGGCCAAAGTGAGATCCATCAAGTCCCTCCTCGGGATGATGTCTTCCTGCATCTACCTCATTCCCATGTGCAGGCTCCGGATGCGCCCGTTGCAAGAATTCCTGGATGCGCGCTGGATCCAGACGACGGGCAGCTTCGAGGAAAGGATCAAGCTCGACGAGAGTTTCCGACGAGCGATACGGTGGTGGGGCACCCGCGCGCATCTGACGGCGGGCATGGACTTCCAGACCCCAGCCCACCAGGAGACTGTGACCACGGATGCCTCCCTGGAAGGGTGGGGAGCGCACACCGCAAATCTGCACGCGAGGGGACTCTGGCTCCCGACGGAGAAGTCCCTGCATATCAACGTCCTGGAGCTCCGTGCAGTGTTTTGGGCCCTCAGGTCCTTCCTTCCGTCCCTCAAGGGCAAGGTGGTGAGGATCTTCACCGACAACACCACCACCATGTTTTACATCAGGAAACAGGGCGGAACCAGGTCCCCAGCGCTGTCCAAGGAGGCGCAGGACCTGTGGCATTGGGCCGTCGCCCAAGGGATTTTTCTGGTGCCGTTTCATCTGGCAGGGATAAAAAACACCATCGCCGACTCACTCAGCAGGGAGCTGCGCTCGTGCCACGAGTGGGAACTACGGCAGGATCTGGTGGATCGCCTCTTCCGACGGTGGGGCACACCCCAGATCGACCTGTTCGCGACGGCGACGAACACCAAGTGCCGGAGGTTCGCCAGCAGGTTTCCCCAGACGAGGAGCATGGGCGATGCTTTCTCGTTCCCCTGGGAGGGCCTGTTCCTCTACGCGTTCCCTCCCTTGCCTCTGCTAATCCGGCTCGTCAACCAGCTCAAGAGGTCACGGTGCAGGATGATCCTCGTCGCACCTGCGTGGCCGAGGCAGATATGGTTCCCGGACCTTCTGGACTTGTCAGCGTCCCCGCCGATCAAGCTGCCGGCGGACGCGGATCTACTCTCCAGGGAAGGAGGCGCCATCCTCCACCACGACCCGAAGTCGCTGAACTTGCAGGCCTGGCTCCTGCAGCGCTAGAGTTTGGAGGATACGACATACCGGCCGATTGCAGAGAGGTTCTTGCAAAGGCCAGGGCGTCCTCGACTCTTAAATGCTACGGACACAAATGGAAGAGGTTCTCTGTCTGGTGCCACGCACAGAAGATTAACCCTCTACGGATTACGGCTCCCCAAGTACTGCCGTACCTGCTGACGCTGGCCAAAGCTGGTTTGGCACACGCGTCCATCAAGATTCATCTTGCTGCGATCTCCCGATACACCAGAACCACGGGGCGGACGTCCTTGTGGTCTCATCGTCTGGTGAAAGAGTTCATGAAGGGACTGTTCAGATCGTTCCCGCCGGTGAAGGCTCCGGCCCCGGCGTGGGAGCTCAACGTGGTGCTGACCAAGCTCATGGGACCTCCGTTCGAGCCTCTGCACTCGGCCCCGTTGAAGTTTCTATCGTGGAAAACAGCTTTTCTTGTGGCCATCACCTCCGCACGACGAGTGGGAGAGATCCAGGCCCTTTCCTGCAAGGCCCCGTACTTGACTTTCCACGACACGAGGGTAGTGCTCAGGACGCACCCCTCCTTCATGCCCAAGGTACCGTCGGACTTCCATCTCAACGAACCCTTGGTGTTACCTGTGTTCTTCCCGTCGCCTTCGTCGCCGGCTGAGAGGACTTTGCACTCGCTGGATGTAGCTAGAGCGCTGAAGTTCTACGTGGACCGCACGAAGGGGTTTCGGAAGACGTCACAACTCTTTGTGAACTTTGGACCTGTCAATCAGGGGAAGGCTCTCTCGAAGGCTTCCATCTCCAGATGGCTCTCCGGCTGTATCATGTACTGTCACCGGTTGGCAAACCGACCGCTGCCTGGCCGTCCGAGAGCCCATTCCACCAGAGCGATCGCAGCTACCACGGCGTTCCTATCTGGTGTGCCCCTGCTGGACATATTCAGGGCTGCTACGTGGAGGTCGACGCACACCTTCACGAAATTCTACTGCGTCGACAGGGATTCCAGGGAGGAGTCCAGGGTCGGCCAAGCAGTGCTGCGCAACCTGTTCGCCTGAGGTGAGCCTGGTGAGGAGGTAAGATGCTTAATGTTGAGTTGATGTGATGCTTAATGTTGAGCCTTTGCCACCTCCCGTGGTTGTGCATGTGTGTACTGCTATGTATTCTTTATTCATGAGCATGTGAATCCATGCCAGACCCCATGCTGGAGAAGGAACAAGTTACTTACCTGTAACTGTTGTTCTCCAGCATGGGTCTGGCATGGATTCACATGCGAACCCTCCCGCCTACCCCTCTGCGGCTCTTCACTTGGTCATACTGCCACTTCACGTGCTTCCAAATCTGAAGATGGCTGCCAGAGGCGGTGCTTAGGTAGAGGGCAGTCATTGGCTGTGGTCAGTATGACGCAGAGACCAGTGATTGGTTATTACTACGAAAGACAGATCAGAAACGAAACTGATACTGGTTTTTTCTTTACCGAGGATTCCCATCCTGACGACGGGGAATATTCATGAGCATGTGAATCCATGCCAGACCCATGCTGGAGAACAACAGTTACAGGTAAGTAACTTGTTCCTTACCCCCATAATAACGTCTGGTTCCTCTGTCAACACTGTTTCAGGCCATGTTTTCCGAATTTTCTGAACCATCCTATGGTACGTAACATATTGGCCCTTATGTAATCCCGCCTCCTCCCCAAGTTCTACAAAATCCCTAATGGTCCCCTCTTGCCAGATGTCCCCTAACGTTACCAGCCCCACCGATTCCCAGTAGGTTCTGATAATCACCCTCAACTGCTTATCTCCTCCCGCTAAAGCCACCAGCGGTACCTGCGGGGAGCATGGGAATGGGTCCTCCATCATCCGGCATGCTCGACGCCACATTTTCCACCCAAGCATCATCATGATCCCAGGGCGCTCCTTCATGTCTGACTCAGGCAACCATATAATTTCCCTTGGGTAAAATGGGGTACAGTCCTGCCTAAACAACCTAAGTTCAGGGGTCGCTTTGTCAGAGAGCCACTTGGCCACATATTGTAGTTGACTTGCTACATAGTAAACCTCAAAATTAGGCAGTTTAATTACCCCCCTTTTCATAGAAGTTCTGCAACTTCCATAGCGCCACTCTATTCCGGGTACCATGCCATAGGAAGTCCCTGCCCATACTATTCAGTTTAGCAAAAAACTTCTTGGGTATCATATGTGGGATATTACTAAAATAATGTAGAAGCCTAGGTAGGACCACCATGTTAAGCATTGCTCCCCGTCCCATCATTGCTAGGGGTAACTTCTCCCAAAACTTCATGCATTTCCGGATTTTTTCAACAGCTATCTCGGTATTGTGCTGATGTCCCTCTTCTGCCGTGTGATGCACGTCTATTCCAAGGTAACGGAAAGAACTAACCACCCATGGTATCTGTAACGCTGGTAACCTTTCCACAGGGGTCCCCCTATAGCTACCTAGCGGGAATATGCTAGATTTTTGAGGATTCACCGCTATGCTGGACAACCCCGCATACCTCTGCATCACTTCCAGAATATATTGAAGATTTTCTTCCGGGTATTTCAAGTATAATAACAAATCATCCGCATATAAGGATATTGGGTGCCGTTCCCCCCCCACCTCAATACCTATCGTATCATATTGTTGCCTGGGGTATATTGCTAGGGGCTCCAGGGCTAGAATGTAAAGCATCAGGGACCAGGGGCACCCCTGCCTGGTGCCTCTACTAAGTTGCCATCTCTCTGATATCACTGATCCCATTCGAACTCTGGCTAGCGGCTCACTGTATAGCATTTTTGCCCACCTGATATAACCCGGCCCCACTCCGTATCCTCCCAGGGCCGCCAACAGCCATGGCCACTTAACCGAGTCGAAAGCTTTTACTGCGTCTAAGGATACAATCGCCATTTTGCCTTCATTCCTACCCGCCCATTCGACCACCCGGTGGAGTCGCCTATGGTTGTGAGTTATATTCCTTTTCGGGACATAGCCATTTGGTCTGGGTGGATTAATTTGCTAATTACTCTTCGCAATCTGTTTGCTAGGACAGCCGTCAATATCTTGCTGTCCTGGTTCAGCATCGACAAAGGCCTGTACAAGCCACAGCTATGCCCTGGTTTGTTGGGTTTAGGGAGTGATATTATGATCGCTTCTCTGAGTGACTCCGGCAACCTTCCCATCTCAAACACTGCGTTAAGCATTTCAAGCATTGGGGGGAGCACTTCTTCTCTATATACTTTATAAAATTCACTAGGGAACCCATCTGCTCCCGGGGTCTTGCTGGTTGGCAACTGTTTTACGACCTCCTCCAAGGTAATTGGTGCATCAAGCTCTTCTCTTTCCTCATCACTTATCTTGGGCCGTCCTACATCTTCTAATGTTTCAGTTATCTCCTCTAGACTGCACCCCTCCTTGTCCCCGTATAGCACCCTGTAATAATCTGCAAATTCCTTGTTGACTCCTTCTTGGGTGTCCACTACCTCACCATCTTCTCTAGTTATTGTCCTAATCGGGGGCCTAGGGGTTTCGCTCTTGTACAGCCACGCTAAGAGCCTACCCGTTTTATCCCCTGCCGCATGCTGTCTCTCTACATACTTTTTATAATTGAGGTTGCAGAGCCTTTCCCAGTGTTCCGCACACCGCTGCTGTAATTTAAGTACTAGCTCTGTATCCACACTGCCATTTTCTAATGCTCTTTCTAGTTCATCTTCTGCTCTTTGTAGGTCAGCCAGGACCCCGCCCTGCAGGCCCTTTGACTTAGCTATGGCAACCCCCCGCATCACCACCTTAAAGGCTTCCCATAGTGTACCCGCCGAGTCAACACTACCAGTATTCACTTCAAAATAGTTAGTGATCTCATCTCATCTCTTATATCCTCTCTAAAGACCGGATCTTTGAGTGCCTCTGCTCGGAGGCGCCATCTCGCAATCCGCGCCCTCGGGGGGCAGTATTGCCACCCGAGGACCAGGGGCGAGTGATCCGAGAGGACCCTCGCCTTATATTCTATTTGAGTAATCTCTGTCATTATATCCGGCGTGGCAAAGACATAATCCAGTCTTGTGTGTAGCTGATGCGTGGCTGAGTAGTGCGCATATTGCTTTCCATTAGGATGTTTTGTTCTCCACACGTCTACTAAGCCAAAATCATCTAGTAGCACCTGCAATGCTTTAGCCGCTGGGGTGGGCCTGTCGATCCTGCCATCAGATCTGTCTTTCTTGGGGTTCATTACACAATTGAAATCCCCGCCCCAAATAACTGTACTGCCCATACACATACTAAGGTTGGTGCACAGAGTTCTGAAGTATGCCGCCGTGTTTTGATTGGGGGCATACGTATTTACGATGCATACCTCCTTATTCTCCACCAGCCCTCTCAATATAACCATCCTCCCATCAGTTTCCGCCACGTCCTGTAGTAGCTGAAACGGGACGTGTGGCGCCACCCAGACAAGAACTCCCCTAGCGTAGGCAGAGTATGACGCACCCACCACACTCCCTTTCCTTTTTTCCAACTAGCTCCAACTTTTCCCGAGTCAGATGCGTCTCCTGTAACAGTGCAATATCTATCTTTTGCCTTCTCAAATACAGCACAACCTTATTCCTCTTCATATAACTGTTAAGTCCCCTGACATTCCATGTTATTATCTTGAGATCTCCCATAGCTCGTTAATACTCTCCTCCCTTATTTCCAGTCAATCCCTCCCATTCACGCAATGCAGCTACAACCCTTTGGCTCGTCTATGTAGGCTCATGTTTGAACTTGAACTCCCCATAACTATGTACACACCAAACTTCCCACCTCCCTCCCTTTCCCTGGGGCTTAGCCTCACCCCATAATTCCCCCCCAACTACAACACACCACTGCACACAACCCCTTCCCTCCCCCTCCCCACTCTTCCCCAACAAATGCCCAGCTCCCCCGCATTTAGGCCTGCCCTGGATCCCCAGGTCAAGACCCCAGCAGGGTGTCGCCGCACTACCAGCGACCTAACTAAACACTAAATGGGGGTACGAAGATTGGCCCTGCAAGGCTCCCTAACAAAGCAATAATCAAAGTGCTCACGGGTCATGTTTCCCCGGCCTGGCAATACCCGTCAGCGTGCTGCTTCAGTTACTATAATCAAGTCCCATAGTCTTAAGTCCTGGTACCCTCCCATGTTCCCTTCGCTTGTTACTTATCTTCTCCTCCTCCTTCTCCTTCCTGCGCATCTGACTCCTGGGGGCAACCCTGCGTGTTGAGCCATCCCATCTTCCGGAGTTTCAAAAAAGAAGGTCCTGTTCTTGTGGAAGACTTTAAGCTTCGCCGGGTATAACATGTATTTGTGGCCCGCCTCTCGTAGTATTCTCTTGACAGTCTCCAAATTCATACGGCTCCGCTGCACCATCAGAGTATAATCTGGGTATGCCGTTATTTTTGCTGTTCCTCTTTGTATCGTTCCACCCTTAAGGAAATGTTCCAGGATTCTCTCCCGATAGTTAAGGATCTTAGCAATCACCTGTCTGGGTGGGTTGCCCAGCGGCGGTTTCCTCGTTAAAGCCATATGCGCTCTTTCCACCGAGAACCCCTGGGACAAGGCTCCCCAGCTATCTCCTGCAGCAGCATAGTTTTGATAAACTCCGTGGGGTTATGACCCTCCGCTCCTTCCGGTAAGCCAAGATACGGATATTGTTCCTCCGGGCACGTCCTTCCACCTCCTCCGCCCTGTTCTCTAAGTTGCCTACACGCTGCACCAGGGCGTAAAGTTCCGATTTGTGAGCAACACAGTCCTCTGTATTCGGGCCCACTTGCTTTTCCAAGCTTTCAGTGCACTCTGCCAGAGACCTGACATCTTGCCTGAGAAGGTTCAAGTCTTCTTGTCGCGCCCCGACCTTGAGCTCCAGCTCTGTTTTGAGTTCTGTCACAGCCAGTTCTTTAGGTCAGCGATCGCAGCAAGGACCTCTTGGTTCGTGCTTGTGGCGGCCACACCCCAACTCCTTCCGGGCCGGGAGGTGTCCTGGTATATACTCATCCAGCATGGGCTGCTTGCCCTTCAGCCTTGGGGGTTTGTTTGACATGGCGCTGCAACCAGGATCCATAGGCTGGCTTGAACTCTTGTGACTTCCATCCCCAGCGGGGCAAACCTCTGCTATTGTCCGGGCTCAAGGGGGCCACCCAGGATCACCCCAATTCTACCCCCTGGGTGTAAGAATGGATTATATTCTCCCACATAACTACTGAAACCTCTCCTCCTCGATTCCTCACAAGCTGAACAGGCACTTTGCTTAGTTGTCTGGCACAGCCACTCATTTGATGCCCAATCAATGGGGCACTAGTCATTCATTATCCAGTTCAATCCCTTCCTTGTACCACCAGAGGCAGTCCACCATAGCCTGCCAATCCACTTTCTTCCTCTTTCTATTAGGGGCGGTTTTCAGATGCCAATAATTTCTCAGCACAAGGTCTGTGCTGTTTATGCCATAGGTAATGAATGGAGGGGGTTATTACTCTGCAATGTCAGTGTTTATGGAACTATGTTGTCTTGCTTCCAATTGGGTTGTGACCCTTTACACCTCGCTTCTGGGCCTCTTTCAGTCATCTGGTGCCAAGGGCTGTGGGACCCACACACAGCGTGACGGCTGCAATGCTGCAGTCAGCCGTACCGGCGCCTGCCCAGGCCCAGCGCACACCACTCGCTTCCTCCGCCCTAGAGTGAGTCGGGTTGCTGCTTCAATTTCCCGGCTAGATCTGCCCTGCTCACCAGCACTGCCAAGCCCTAGCGCCGGCCGTCTTCCCTCCCGGGCTGTTCTACGAGCCTGCGCAAAATGGCAGATGCTGCCGGAGAGTCCGCGTGGGCTGCAGTGTCGTCCCAATGGTGCGCGGATGCACACACAGCCCTTTCCCCGGCTGTCCGCATCAATGTAGGAGCCCTGGTGTTCCTTGCGAGGTCCGCTCGATGCAAGCACGGCCGGGCCCTAGTGCCGGCCGCTCAGCTTCACTGGATGTTCTGACAAGTCAGCGGCGGCTACCGGAGTCCCAGCGTAGTCTGTAATGTCACTCCAGGGGTGCGCCGATGCGCACACAGCCCGCCTTGCGGCCGTTCGTCCTTCGAATGCCCATATCCCTTAGGGCCCTTTGTTGCACGAAGCCGCCATTTTGTCCATGTCTGTCCGCGGCTCCGGGGGCTTATCACTCTCAAATCAGATGTTCCCGGGACTACGGGGATCTCGTGCCTTCGGCGAATGTTGCCCGTGCCTTCATAAGCGGATGCTTATGTTCCTGGCATCAGAAGATTTCTGTAGCTGCACTTTTCCATAGGATTAATGAAGGATCTCTGGGAGCTCTCCCACTGGTACGTCTCTTCACATGGCCTTCAAGCCTTGCCCCCTGAAGGGGGTACACTCTTGGCGCACCCTCAACCGCACTCTTCTGTGTTCGCTGCTGCATCACTCTACTACAAGCCTCAGTCGTCCTCAGCCACCTAGTCCTCCGCGCTGCTAGGCAAAATGATCTTGCAGGCGTACGGGAAGACGCTGTACTCGGACGCCTCGCTGCACCTGCGTCAAGCCAACGCAGATGCCATGTTGGCAGCCGTTTACCAGAGGCTTTGGCGGGAAATAGTGGACTACCCTCTAGAACTTCCAGTGCAGAGCCAGGCACACTTCAGGGTGGGTCTAGGAGAAGCCAAGCAGGTAGCGCAAGGCATCATGGAGTCTGGCCGGGCCATCTGCATCACCATGGACATGAGAAGGACGGCGTGGCTTTGGGCTACTAAGTTTAACCCTGATGTCCAGGAATGCTTATTGGACCTTCCGTTTGAGGGTAGGGACCTCTTTCACTCTACCACCAATGAGGGATTAGATAATAAGAACAGCTTGCAAACTGCACAGTCTTTATCCTAACAAAGGCCATGCCCAAGGCGTACACCCATCAACGCTCCGACAGGGGGCAGTCGTTCGGCGGGTTCCGTGGCTTCCAGGAACAGAGGTCGAGGCAGCCTGATAGCTCGCCGAGTCTGCACCGGCTCAAACAACAAAAGGGAGGAGGGCAAGGGTTTCTTCCAGTTCCCCTCCTCAGCAGCAGCTTCAGAAGGAAAGAAAGTGTGACGCGTCCCTTCGGGTCCACACGTCTCCGGTGGGGGGCAGACCTGCCTTGCACATGCATTTTTGCTGCCAGAACTTTGCAGACCCGTGGATCCTCTCCGTAATATCCACGGGGTACCGCCTACCGGTACCTCCCCCCGACCCCCCGCTCTCACAGATTGGGACGGAAACTCTGTTGGCGACGATCCGGTCGAGAGCCTGGCAGTGGAAGAAGTCGGGGAGGATTGGGCTTCTATTTCAGGATTTGCACCATACAAAAGAACCACCAGGCTGGCCTGAGAGTTGTGTTGGACCTATCCACCCTCAACCTCTCCTTCCCGCTTCAGAAATTCAAGATGGTTACGCCTGCACTCCGAGACATTAGCCAGGAGAGACTGGATGTGCTCCCTGGATCTGAAGGACCCCTATCTACACATCCAAATTTGGCAGTCACATCGCTTCTTCCTGTGCTTCAGGATCATGGGCTGCCATTTCCAGTACAGGTGCTAGCCTTTGGCCTCTGGCCTCAATTCAGCCCTCAGGGTATTTACCAGACTCATGAATGCTGTGGGAGCCCTCCTCAGGGCCACCCTGTCTACCCGTACCTGGATGACTGGCTCGTCAGGGAGAGATCTCTGGAGGGGGTTACCCACACTTCCTCTGCACTTATGAGCATACTACGCAACCTGCGGTTTACTATCTTCCTCAAGATGTCTCACCTGCAGTCTATGCAGTCCCTCGCCATCCTGGGCCTCATCTGGCAAACAAGCTACAAGAAGGGCTTTTCACCAGTGAACCAGATTACAGCCATCAGGAGGGCCACTACGCACTTCCATACCAGAGAAGTAACCTCGGCCTGGTGGCACCAACACTTACTGGGTATCATGGTAGCGGTCCTCCTGGCCGTGCCACACACAAAACTCAGGATGAGGAGGTTACAGCTACACTTCGCAGCCTCATTGAATCGGGAGAGGGGTTCTCGGGTGGAGCTCGTCAGCATACCGCCTTCTCTCCACCTCCACCTGCACCTCACATGGTGGTCCAGGGACTACAACCAGCAGATGGGAAGGCCCTTCCAGCAGCCATCCCTGCAGGTCACCACCACGACTTACTCCTCCCTAGAGGGATGGGGAGCCACAAAATCCATGGAATATGGACTCGGCAGGAGTCTCACATCAACTGGCTGGAGCTCAGTGCTATCTGGCTAGTTTTTGGAGCTTTCCTTCTGCTCATTGGGGGCAAGACCATCCTTATCCAGACCGACAACTCCACCAGCATGTACTATGTCAACAAGCATGGGGGGGTACCAGGTCCCCTCCGATGTACAGCCTAGCGGTCAGATAGTTGGAATGAGCCCTGGAGAACATCTACCTCACGGCCGTCCACCTCCCGGGGTGGCCCACTTGGGAGCAGACAGGCTCAGCGGGCTTGGTGTGGACAATTACGAATGTCAATTGTACGACCAGGTGCTGATGGAGGTCTTCAGCAGATGGGGGCACCCTGAGGTGGACTTGTATGCCTTCCAGACCAACAGGAAGTGCCATCAGTTTGCGTCTTGGCAGGGACAGGGCCCCGGCTCCCTGGGCGACGCATTACACATATGATGGGATGGCAGGACGGCCTATGCCTTTCCTCCCACACCCCTGGTCCACAGGGTAATCTGAAAGATGAAAGAAGCTTGTCACCTCAGCATCATTCTGAAAGCTCCATGGTGGCCGGCGAGACTGTGGTTCTCTGAACTGCTCAGCCTCACGGACAGACCACCCATTCATCTCTGCTGGGACCAGCCCCTCTCCTGTCCCAGCCGGGGGGCAGGGTCATACATCCCCCCCCACAGAAGTTAGCCTTCGCAGCGTGGTTCCTGAGCAGGTCTCCCTCAGGCCCCTGAGGCTATCGCAGGATAACCTGGAGATCATTCAGGGCGCCAGGAGCACGGCTACCAGGAGCCGATAGGGACTAGGTTCCGTCACTGGACAGACTCTTAAGAGGTCTGCACGCTGGATGACGTACTCTCCTTCTCGGCAAACCTTTCACATTCAGACGTGCAGGTGGACACATGTCGCACATATTTGGCAGCCATGGGGGCCTACAGAAATTCAGAGGAGGAGGTCTTCTCCTCTTCCAACCGATAGTCAAATATCTTGCGGGCTTGTCCAGACTCTACCTACCCATCAAGAAAGCCACACCCCGTGTGGGACTCCATTGTGGTGTTGGGCGCATTGACGCACAAACCCTTCGAGCCAATGGCGTCCACAGACATCAGGCTGGTCACCATTAAGACAGCTTTGTTAGTGGGACTCACCTCTGCTCGCAGAGTCAGCGAGATCCAGGCTCTGGTGTCTTCTGAACCCTATAGCACTTTCCACAGGGATAAGGTGGTACCGCAGGCTCTCCCGGCGTTCGCACCTAAGGTACCCTCTGCTTTCAATCTAAACGAGGAGATAGTCTTACCTACATTTTATTTAGCACCAGGGACGAGACTCAGGAGTCTTTCAATGTCGGGTGCCCTCTGAAATTCTATCCGTGACAGGACCAAGGGCTTCCACAAGTCATATGCACTTTTTGTCACCTTTGGGGGCTCCAGACCCGGGTAACAAGCATCCAAGGCTTTTATTGCACGGTGGATGGTTGCGGCCATCAGAGACCTATGAGGGGCAGTACAAACCACTGCCAGCTAACATGCACGCTCATGCGGTCAGAGCCAAGGCCACGGCCATCACATTCCTGCGGCAGGTTCTGTGGCAAGTCATAAGTAGAGCAGCCACTCGTTTGGCTTACTGTAAGCATTACTGTTTGGATGCCGGCTCTAAGTCATATACGGCCTTCGGACAGGCGGTTCTAAAGTACTTAAATGCTTAAGAAGGGTCTCCTCTCCACCCTGGGCCTACATTCAGTTGTAATCGCCCATGCAGTATGGAGGAAAGGGGACGGGACGTAAAAGTAATTAATAATTATTCACCGCAGTGACTAACTTAGTCCCCTTTCCTCCAAACGTCCCACCATCCTCCCCACTCATAATACTGGTGTCATTAGGCAATGTTAAATATTGTCGGCACGTCAATGGTGACTTAGGTGTGGCGCCGGAGTCAGGGTAGCGCATGCTCCCGGGCCGCACCCCTGCGCGCCTCTAAATTTAAAGAGGAAGAAGGGTTTTTCTGGTGAAAGGTTCCGTCTCCCGTCCCTAGGAAGGCACTCCCATGTAGTATGGAGGAAAGGGGACTAAGGCCTAAGAGGTACGTTAGTCACTGCGGTGCAGTCAGTTATGAGTTTGTTACACATTTAAACATAAATAAGTGTCTTTTAAAATCCCTTTGTGTCTTGTGGTATTTATGTATATACTTTTCCTTAACACCCTTTTAAATGTAGGCCTGGGGTTACAGAAATGTGGTGAGGATCTTCAAGGACACCACCATCATGTTCTACATCTGGAAGCAGGGCAGGACGCATTCACAGCTCTCTCCAAGGAGGGCCAGGATCTGTGGCACTAGGCCATTCGTCAGGACATGTTTCTCGTACCTTTTCACTTGGCGGGCCACATGAACACCATTGCAGACTCGCTCAGGAGGGAGCTACGCTCTTGCCATTAGTGGGAGGGTAGTGGAGCAGACTTGTTCGTCACTGGTAGGCTCCGCTCCCGCATCTGTCATAGGGATGAAAGACAGGAAGACACAGCATGACACCAGGTATCCCAATACTGTATCAATATGTATGAGACACATTATGCACTCAGACAACTGTATCGAATGTACCCTCGCACTGAAGTGGTAGCAGGAGATTTGCAGGTAAATGAATATTGAAGAGCTGTAAATAAAACAGACTTGTGCAAAGTGATCTCATAGGAGAAGATACAATGACGCACCAAAATGATAAAAAGAATACTTAAAGAATGAAGATATAACTGAAGAAACAAAGTAACATACTGATACGTATGAAGACATCATATATACAAAGAAGATAAGTAACCAGTTGAATAATAAGTGTATATATGCAGAAACGCAAGGTAGATGAAACATATAGAAACTTGATGCAGTAGAAAACATAACATGGATAGAGAGACCCTGTTGGAAAAATGGAAACCGGCTCTCAGTGATAGTAATCGGAGAGCTCGACGGAGAGAAAGAGCTACAGACCCGACAGAGGCTGGAAATAGAAATGTGTGCATGAACAAAGAATAGTTTCTGGCAAGAGATCAAGGATGCCACAGCGAAAAGCTACTGAAGTGTACAAAGGGAGTTACAAAGGATATGCAGTATATGCCGGACATATTTCCCTTACATTAAGCAAATGAGAAAACATTTATGGATGCCAAGTATTGTCAATTAAAGATGGAGAACAGCATATGCGAGACGGAGCAACCAAGTTTCTAGAGGCCGAAGAGGGTAATTACGCCTGGAATAATCTTATCAAATGGCATTAAATAAAAGGCAAAATGGACAAAATAGTGGTCTTTTCACACGCTGTGCAATACCAGAAAACAAAGCCTACTCGTAAGCCCTGGCCGAATATAACTATGTACCTTAACTCCCTTTAAAGTTCCCGAGAAGAGAACATCCAGCAAGGTCAATTACAAAGGAAATGCCTTTGCTGATGAGAGATGAAAGAACTAATTGGACAAGTGGGCAGTGGTCTGACGTTATCATCTGCAGCTGAGTTTCGTTTAGCTTATGTGCTGCTTAGCGAGCCGAGTGTCCAAGGTTGGTAGCGTATGCCAACGTACCATGAGGTCCTATGTGGCGGCGAGCATGCAAAGTTGTGTAATAAAAATGTTAAGTTCAATGTGGTAAAGAGACGCAAACTTACCTGCTGCGAGAGTAGCACTTGGACTAGGAGGGGGCTGTTAATCTCTTGGCTATTAAGACAAAGCTAAAGGATGCCTTAAAATAACATTCGAGGGGATTGGGTCCTCCGACGTATTCCATATCTATGACATGTAATCACCACAGCTGTGCTGCTTCGGAAACTTTTTCGGCTCCTGCGTCGATGACGTCGATGCGCCGTCGTCGAGGACCTCCTCCGACGTCATCCGATGTGATAAGTAGGACGCACGACGCCCATAGCCTCAGTTCCGTTTTTTCCGCGAACGTGTTGCTTCGTGTTTCTCGGTTCAAACGCCTCGACTCTTTGGAGTTCTGTTCTTCTCGGTTCTTCGAACCTGTTCGTTTGTGAAATTCCTTCTGAAGATGTCTACTTCGTCTTCGACCCCGCGTCCGGGTTTCAAGAAGTGCGGGGAGTGTGGGTCCAAGATGTCGGTGACGGACTTGCACAACGCCTGCCTCTGGTGCCTCGGGGAGGCCCACGACACGGATGACTGTATCGACTGCCAGTCGCTCACGTCCAAAGCCTTACGCAAACGTAAGAAGAAGTTGTCGGTAGGTCGGGTGTCCAAGCCCCGGAAGTCGAAGTCTGCGGGGCTTTCGACGGGTGATTCGAGGGGTGACTCTCCGTGTCATCGTCGGAAGTCTCGTGGGTCTCCTTCTAGGAGTCGGTCTCGCCACTCCTCAGCCTCTTCGAGGCATTCTCGGAAGCGCCGACACCGGTCGTCTTCCAGGTCCTCTTCGGAGGGCTCTGCCCGGCACGTCGCATACCCCTCCAGCCGTGCGACGCCGGAGGAATGGGCTTCCTTCGGGAAGAAGATGTTGGCGATTCTTGAGTCGCAGGGTACTCAGCCGTCCGCGCCCCCGAGTGGGGTCGGTCGTGTGAGGTCGAGAGACACCGCTCGCAAGAGTGGTCGGCACGAGTCACGGGAGAGGTCCCGTTCGGACAAGGGGACTCGTTCTCGACGTACCCGTTCCAGGTCCCGGTCCTCGACGCGTTCGAGACCGTGTGCACCTGTGAGGTCTTCAAAGAAGGCTTCGACGTCTGTGGCGTCGAGGGCGTCGACGGGCTTTCTCGAGGCTCTGGCTCCAGGGAAGTCGTCGATGCCGTCGACGCTCAGGTCGTCGAGGGACACGCTCGGGGCTCCGGCCTCGAGGGCTGTGTCGACGCCGCCGATTCTGGAGGCGCTGCGTCTGACGTCGATGCCGATTTCCTCGACGCCGATCCTCTCGGCGCCGATGCCGGTTCTCTCGACGCTGGCGCCGATTCGCTCGACGCCATCGACGCCTTTCGTGTCGGAGGTACCCCTGGGCACGGGTGGACCCCCTAGGAAGGCTCAGGTTAAGAGCATGCACTCTCGAGTGCCTTCTTTTCACCGCCTGGACTATATTTCAGAGGCGGATGAGGATTCTGATGGCCTGGTTCCTAGTCAGGTTCCGGATGACATTGTCTCGGGCCATAGTCAGTTTGACGAGTTGAGACAGTCGCTGCATGATGCCAGTGGATTGGACACCTCTCCGGAGGTGGAGTTTTGTAGGCCTGAGCCTGGCTCTCATGCTGATTCCTCGTACCGGCGCCTTATGGCTAGGGTTTCTGAGTACTTGGGATGGTCTGCTCCCCCAGGGGAGTTTGTGCAGGATGATCTGACAGACATCCTTGATGTTGGTCCCCCAACTGACCCGGTTCTGCCGTTCCATATGGCTTTACAGAGAAGGGTGGCGGCGGCTTGGACTGCTCCGGAGAGTCTCTCGGCGGTGGGCAGTTCCTTGTCGCGAAAATACCGTCCAGCCAGTGGCGACCCCTGCTACTTGACCAGGCACCCCACTCCGGAGAGTTTGGTGGTGCAGGCGGCCATGGCCCCGGCAAAGCAGGCGTCGTACCCTACCATCACTCCTGATAGGGACGACAAGCGTTTTGATGGCTGGGCGAAGAAAGTGTTTTCTTCTGGTGTTATTTCGCTTCAGGCGGCCAACTCCATTTGTGCCTTGTCGCGTTTCACGCACACTCTGTGGAACTGTGTTGCGTTAGCGGCTGAACATGTTCCCGAAGGGGATGAACGGGATGGTTTCCTTGCTTTGGTCCAGGATGGTAAGGATGCCATGTATGAGTCCGTTCAGTCGGGTTTGGACTTGGCTGAATGCGTCAGTAGGTCCATGGCGGCGAGCACCGTGATACGCAGGTTTGCGTGGTTGCGGAAGTCGGGGTTTGCGCCTGATGTGCAGTCCCGGCTCCTCAACATGCCCTTTGATGGTGAACACCTTTTTGGCAGCAAGGCTGACGAGAGCCTTGAGAGGTTGCAGACCTCAAAAGCTGCAGCGAAGTCGTTGGGCGCTGCAGTTCGCCAACCTCCGCCTTTTCGTCCCAGGGGACAGCAGTGGAGGGGTGGTTCCTTTCGTTATTACTCCTCCTTCAGTAAAGCGAGAGGAGCTGGCAGTCAAAGAGGCCATCGCAGGGGTACCAGATGTGGACGACAGAGTACCCGTGGTGCCAAGGCCGCTCGGGCAGTTGCCTCTTTGCCCTCAGGTAACGCCGCAGCCGCTCCCACTCAGTCGTGAGGCCATGTCCCATGGTTCGCCGGTTGGGGGAAGGCTGGCGCAGCATCTTGTAGAGTGGCAAGCCATTACTTCAGATGTGTGGGTTCTGGAGATCATAACCCACGGCTACTGTCTTCCTTTTCGGCACAGGCCTCGCGACAATCCACCGGGGAACCTCTCTTTGCAGAGTCCGGATCCGCTCCTTGCGCAGGGAATTCAAGCCCTGCTGGAGAAAGGCGCCATTGAACTGGTGCCTGTAGCGGAGAGGAACAAGGGATGGTATTCCCCTTATTTTTTGGTTTCGAAGAAAGACGGGGGATTGAGACCCATCATGGACTTGCGCGGTTTGAACAAACTCCTCAGGAAGGACAAGTTCAAGATGGTTACTCTCTCTCAAGTCCTCCAGGCCCTTCAGCTTCAGGACTGGTTGGTGTCACTCGACCTCAAGGATGCTTACTTCCATGTGCCGATCCATCCCAAGCACAGGAAGTACCTGAGGTTCGCGGTTGGCGACTCGCACTTTCAGTTTCGGGTCCTGCCGTTCGGATTGACCTCCGCCCGAGGGTTTTCACCAAGCTCATGGTGGTGGTGGCAGCGCATCTCAGGCAAGGGGGGATTCACGTCTACCCCTACCTGGACGATTGGTTGATCAAAGGGAGCTCTCCCGAGCAAGTCCTGGATCATCTATCGGTCACCTGTCGCTCCCTTCACAGGCTGGGCTTCTCCCTCAATTTAAAGAAGTCCCATTTGACGCCAACACAGCGGCTCCAGTACATCGGAGCAGTGCTCGACACTTCCCTGGGGCAGTGTTTTCCTCCCCAGGTGAGGGCTCTTCACATTCAGCAGATGGTGCACAAGTTTCAGCATGCCCAGACGCTCCCAGCGTTCGAGTTCTTGAGGTTGCTCGGCCTCATGGCATCCTGCATTCTTCTGGTGCCAGAGGCTCGCCTGCGGATGAGATCTTTGCAGTGGGCACTCAAGACGCAATGGTCGCAGTCCTCCGGCAGGATGTCGGACTCGATTCAGGTGCTGTCCTCGGTCGCCCGGGACCTTCTGTGGTGGGCCGTCGAAGGCAACTTGATGAAGGGGGCTCCATTTTGGCTTCCCTGGCCGGAGGTGACGATCGTGACGGATGCATCCCTCACGGGATGGGGAGCTCATGCCAACGGGCTGACAGTCAGCGGTCGTTGGTCTCCGTCGGAGTCCAGACTCCATATCAATCTGTTGGAGCTGAGGGCCGTCAGGCTAGCCCTGAAGGCTTTTCTGCCGTCTGTGCGAGGGTAGAATGTCCTGATCCTGACGGACAACACAGTGGCCATGCACTACCTCAACAAAAATGGGGGGGCAGGGTCCCTTCCTCTGTGCAGAGAGGCGATGCAGCTCGAGTTCTGGGCCATCCAGCAGGAAGTTTCGATCTCGGCAGTTCATCTGGCCGGAGCCGAAAACGTGACGGCGGACTATCTGAGCAGGCAGAGCGCGATCTCTCACGAGTGGGAGTTGGCTCAGGAGATTCTCCTGGAGATCTTCGCCCTTTGGGGGACCCCTCAAGTGGATCTCTTCGCCTCCAGTGTCAACCGGAAGTGCGAAAGGTTTTGCTCGCGGGAATTTCCTCCAGAAGGAGCCTTAGGAGACGCGTTCGTGGTGGAGTGTTCATTCCCGCTGCTGTACGCGTTTCCTCCAGTCCCCGTCATCCCGCAAGTGCTGCGGAGGTTACGGAAGTTCGGTTCCCGGATGATCCTCATTGCCCCGGCGTGGGCTCGGAGGACGTGGTACCCGGACCTTCTCGACTTATCCATCTGCCCTCCACGTCGTCTTCCCTACCGAGACGATCTGCTCTCACGGGAGGGGGGTCAGGTTCTCCATCCAGTGGTCAGATCCCTCAACCTTCACGCTTGGCTTCTGAAAGGTTGAGGTATAAGGATTGGGACCTCCCTGAGGACGTGATGGAGGTGTTGCTTTCGGTCCGAAGACCGGCAACAAAGTCTCTGTACCGTTGCCGTTGGCGTAAGTTCTGCGACTGGTGCAGGGTTCAGAATGTGGATCCTTTTGCATGTGACATCCCCATGGTTCTGTCCTTTTTACTTTCTTTGGCCCACAGGGGCTTGCAAGTGGGTACCGTTAAGGGTTACCTGGCGGCGCTGTCCATCTTTAAGCGCTCGTCTGAAGAATGTTCTTACTTTAAAATCCCTTTGATTTCACAGTTCCTGAAAGGGCTCACTAATGTGTTCCCTCCGTCACCTTTCCTGGTGCCCGGTTGGGATTTAAACCTGGTTCTTAAGTTTCTTATGGGTGCTCCGTTTGAGCCTTTACATTCTTGCCCTTTGAGGCTGTTAACTCTGAAAACTGTGTTTTTAGTTGCGGTTACTTCCGCTCGCAGAGTGAGTGAGTTACAGGCACTTTCAGTTAAGCCTCCCTTCACTGTATTTCACAAGGACAGGGTTGTCCTTAGAGTTCGTCCTTATTTTCTTCCGAAGGTAGTGACGGAATTTCATTTGGCCCAGAAGGTTGTTCTTCCAGCATTCTATCCTCCTCCGCATCCTGGTAAGGAAGAGGAGAGGCTTCATAGGCTTGATCCTAGGAGAGCTTTAAGCTTTTATGTTTCTCGCATGTCCCGGGTCAGAGTGGATGATCAACTCTTTATTGGTTACGCTGGAAAGCGTTTGGGGCAAGCTGTGACGAAACGGACTTTGTCTCGCTGGATTATTTTGGCCAACTCGGAGTGCTACCGTTTGGCGGGTAAGGACCCACCGGCTGGCTTGCGGGCCCATTCTACCAGGGGTATGGCTGCGTCTACTGCCCTGCAGAGGGGTGTTCCTATTCGCAACATCTGTGATGCAGCCACCTGGGCTTCAGTTCATACATTTGTACGTCACTATTCCCTTGATACCATCCGAGCGCAGGATCTGGCCTTTGGCAAGGCGGTCCTTTGCTCTGCTATTTGATTGGCTGTTCTACATTTTGATTCTAAATTCTTTCCCTCCTCCTTGCTTTGGTACTGCTTTGGGAGTCTGTCATAGATATGGAATACGTCAGAGGACCCAATCCCCTCGAAGAACAAGTTACTTTCTTACCTGGTAACGTTCTTTCGATGGGATGGTCCGACGACGTATTCCATATCGCTCCCACCCTGCCTTCCCCGCTACAGAATTTCTTTTGCGATTGCAGCTTACGTTCCGCAAGGCTTTGTGTCTGACTGGCAGTTGACTTCTGTCACACGTTCTGGGGGAAAAAACTACAACTGAGGCTATGGGCGTCGTGTGTCCTACTTATCACATCGGATGAAGTCGGACGTCGGAGGAGGTCCTCGACGACGGCGCATCGACGTCATCGACGCAGACGCCGAAAAAGTTTCCGAAGCAGCACAGCTGTGGTGATTACATGTCATAGATATGGAATACGTCGTCGGACCATCCCATCGAAAGAACGTTACCAGGTAAGAAAGTAACTTGTTCGTCTCTCACGTGTAAGAAACTAAAACTATATAATAAAGATGCACCACGGGTAAGTATGATGGAATTTAACATTAGGCTGTGGTGCAGTGAAAAGGCCTTGAAGGCATGCTTTTTCTAAAATGTGCGTTCAGTTTATTAATCGTCTGGTAGCCGTAGCAGCTGGTAACACATTGTGAGTCTCACAATCCTATGATGGCCTGGTAAGAGGCAAAAACAATGTTTACTTTCGAGGTCATAATGGGAGCTCACGGTTCTCGTTGAAAGGCAATAAAAGCACAACTATTTTATAATTCGGCATAGTTCATTTATGAAGCCTTGTCCATTGACGGTTTCAAAAAGCCCCAGGCAGTTTCAAATTGTCCATCCATTACATTTCTGCTTGGGAAGAAGTCAAGAGCTCCTGATGTGTTACTTTAATGCGATAACTTGTTCTTAGTTCAAGGCTCTGACCAGTGTCATGGTTAGAAGGCTTTCTCATGAGAATAAAGATCAGATGACCGGGATAGATGAATAAAGTTCAGCTGGTCATCTGGGAATTGGGGGGGTTGGACTGTGACGTTACATGGGCCAGCCGGGGGTGGTGTGGTAGGTTTTTTTCGAATCCAATCACAAGACAACAATGTATATTTTTCCGTAAGGGTTGATCCGTTTTTACCAATCAACTGAATGCAGAAAGACTGTGTTGCAAAAGTACTAATGCTATTTAGTTTAGATTTTTATAAAAACCTTTGATTTAGGGGCATTTCTTTACAGAGCCTTTTCATGCATTTCTGTTCCGTGCTCTGTTTGAAATTGCTTTCCCAGCTGTGTGCGCCCTGAATAAAACTGCGTTACTTCTTGCTTGGAGTACACTACTTTATTTGGCTATTTTTGTAATTTTAATACCAAACTTTGTGGGGGCTCCATGCACATTTTCATGCGCCAATCCGCTACTGTTAAACTACTAAAAATCTGTATTATACGTAGTAGAAGGTTTTCCCGCCAGACAGCCAATAAAGTCATTAACACTTACAGGTTCTAGAAGTAGACATGTTCTCCTAACCAATCCCCTTGCCCGATAGGTTTCATTATTTGCCACGTAGGATGTCATAGCTGACGCATATCAAGGTGCGTGAGCTACAATTCATTTGCCAGATTGCCCTGCTTCATTGAATTGATAATAAAGTAGTATTTTGCCATATTCTTTGAGTTTGTCCGGTTATTGGGACCAAGATTGTTTATTATGGTAATCCCATTCTGCGCATAGGCATGCCCAAAAAGGGCTACTGCGCAGGAGCTACGCCAGGATGAAGTGGATCTTCTATTCCGTGAATTGGGACAGCCCCAGATTGACATCTTTGCGACGGCAACAAACTCCAAGCATCAGAAGTTTGCCAGCAGGTTCTCGCAGCTGAGGAGCATGGGAGGTGCTTTCTCATTCCTGTGGGAGGGACGTTTCCTATACACTTTTCCTCCGTTTCCACTCCTGCTATTAGTCATCAATACACTCCGACAAGTGTCACTGCAGGATAAGACTCGCTGCTCCGACGTGGCCGTGACAAATCTAGTATCCAGACCTGCTATGTCTGTGGGCAGCCCCATCCATCAGGCTGCCTCTGCTTCATGATCTTCCAGCCAGAGAGGGAGAGGTGATTCTACACCACGACCTGCCGTCGCTGAATCTCGGGGCCTGGCTCCTGCAGCCCTAGAATTTGGACATTCCGCTTTACCGTTGGAAAGTAAGGACATCCTGGCCAAGGCCAGAGCCTCTTCAACGTTACCGTGCTACGGCCACAAGTGGAAGCGGTTCTCTGTGTGGTACAGGGCTCAGAAGATTACACCTCTGCGTGTGTCAGCTCTCCAGCTCGTACCATACTTGCTTTCCTTGGCCAAAGCTGGATTGGCTCAAGCCTTTATAAAGGTACACTTGGCCGCCATATCCCTTTGCACCAGGACACCGGGTAGGCCTGCACTGTAGTTGTGCAGACTGGTCAAGGAGATCCTCAAGGGCCTCTTCAGGGCTTTTCTGCTGGTGAAGGCTCCGGCCCCAGCTTGGGAACTCAATGTGGTCTTGAAGAAGCTCATGGAGGCCCCCTTTGAACCAATGCATCAGGCCCCTCTGAAGTTCCTCTCGTGGAAGATTCTGTTCCTCGTGGCAATCACCTTGGCCTGACCCTTTGGGGAGATCCAGGCACTGTCATGCAGACAGCCGTATTTATCCTTCAAAGCTAAGAGTGTGGTACTGTGTAAACACCCCATTTTTGTGCTTGAGGTGCTGTTGGAGTTCCACCTCAACAAACCTTTAGTGTTGCCTGTCTTTCAGAATCCATTGTCGCCAACAGAGAGGGCGTTGCGTTCGCTGGATGTTGCTCTTGCCTTGAAATTCATGCGGCATGCACAAAGAGTTTTTCGAAGACTTCTGAATTCCTCAATTTTGGACCTGTGAATCGCGGAAAGTCCTTGTCGAAGACTTCCAGCTCCAGGTGGCTCTCAAGCTGCATCATGCACTGTCATCGTCTGGCTAACAGATCTCTTCCAGGCCAGCCTAGAGCCCACTCCACCAGAGTCATCGCAACAACAGCGTTTGTCTCTGTGCCCGTGTTCGACATCTGCAGGGCTGCTACTTGGAGGTCCACGCACACCTTCACGAGGTTCTACCGCGTCAAAGGGGATTACAGGGATGAGTCCCAGGTCAGTCATGCGGTGCTACGCAACCTGTTCACTTGAGATTAGTCTGTTCCAGGGCTGAGTGTTGATACTTCTGTTGTGCCTTGCCATCTCCCATGGTTGTGTATCTGTACTGCTGTGTAATCCATGAGCATCTGAACCCATGCTGGAGAAGTTTTAGGTTACTTACCTTTATCTCTTGTTCTCCAGCATGGGTCTGGCATGGACTCACATACTGCCTTTTAAATGCTTAACAAATCTGAAGATGCCACCAGAGATGGGGCTTAGGGAGAGGGCTGTCATTGGATGGGGGCAGTATGACCCATAGGACAGTGATTGGTTTAGAGGAGAAATACAGTTTTCACGCTAAAGCAAAACTGTTTTTTCTTTTTACAGAGGATTTCCAGCCTGACAGGAAATATTCATAAACGTGTGAATCCATGCTAGACCCATGCTTGAGAACAAGAGTTACAGGTAAGTAACTTAAACATTTTCCAGCATTGTTACCTTTGATAGATTTACATTTGACCCTTCCTCTTGCCCCACATGTGGCTCATTGCACTATTGCATGCGCTATACGAATCTGAAAATGGCCTCCAATGATGGAGTCAAGGGTGACACTGCCTATTTACTGAAGGGTAAATGACCCAAAACAACACTAAGGGAAAACTAAAATCAGTGCTTTTTCTATGGAACATTTTAAAGTTACCAAGAATTCCCAGTCCCACGATGGGAATATTAAAACAGCATGTAAATCTATGGAAGATACCAATACCCGAGAACCGTAATTATAGGTAACTAACGTATTCCTCGTCAACTCACCTCAGTAACGAAAAGCAGCGAGGTCATCCTATTTAGTCAGGGAATGGAAATGCACAGATTCAGACTGTAGGATGTTTTAATTAGGCAAACACAATTTTATTTTTTCAGTAAAATTATTTTTATGAACCCTTCCCAACCCCACAATTTGACTATTGATTCCTTACAGCCCCCCTCCCCTTTCGGGGTGCGAAACAGACAGGGTTGCACAGAAACACTATTTATTGATAAAATATAAGTAAATCAATTTAAATATAAACTAATTATGCACCTTTAAATTCCCATGTCAATGATGACTACAATGAGGAATGATAAATACACTGGTTCCATCACATTTCTATTCTATGCTTACATAAAGGTGGACTTTTGTAAACACATAGATCGCCATGTATATCTTTGGTTTACTTTGAGCGTGCATCCACCATGCATTGAAAAGTCTTTCGGGCTCAGGATAAAGCTGTCATTTTAAAGAAAGCCAAATTAACTCGGAACTTCCCTGTCTCTCTCTACTTCCCTGTAACTTAAAATGGATACCTCCCCCCCTTACTCATTTGATATGTCAGAATTTAGAACAGCGTTCTAGAAAACTCAATTGAAAAGCATGCTATTCAACATACCTGCATGTAAATTGCGTGTAGAGAAACATTTCTTAACGTGTCTGTTGGGTAGATTCCCTTGAATCTATAAGCTAATTAAACTGTGTTGCAACAGTAACATCACACTAATCTGTCCCCTCCGTACTACTCATTCTACATATTAATGAAGAGGGCAGTCTAATGGGAGTGACTTCTAAACCCAGTTTCCATGCCGAGTTGACGTTATGTCATTTCGGAAGTGTCTACTTTAAACAAATGTAATTTTCTGAAACATCATGTTACTCACATGTGATTATGTTACTAATCGGTTCATCAGATGGTTCTCACTCGGGTGAATCCAATCATGCAATTCCCATCTTGGTATGGCATGTAATTTCTGTTAATAGATTTTTATCTTTTACCCACCGATACTTTTACACAAACATTATTTTACATCTCAGAATAACAGCCTCGCCGGCACAGACGCTAGGATATTTGAATCACAAGCTGCACCGTTTCTGCCCAAAAAATCTGAATTTGCCTAATTTAAATAATTAAACGCATAAAAAAATAGTTTTACATTCAAATGATGGAGCGTTTCACCATGAACAATTTAAACAAAATTAAGTATAATTTTGTTAAAGTTATAAACAAAAATATGATTTCAAATGTAAATAATATAGTGCATTTTTTCCGTTGCATGTAATGGGATCAATCACATGAAATTTGATACCATCCCCTGCCTGACAACAGAGCATCTACTGTCATCCTCTTTGAAGATTAGAGATGTCCATTTATTACTCTTGAGAATGCGGTTGTCGTAGGACCAGTGTGTGGAGGCTCTTTTAAGATACAGTTGCTGACAAAGGGCATTTTTGACCCATTTCTGTACACTTGAGTGCTTCCAGCTTTTGCCTGTCCCTTGTGCCAGACTTCAAATCCCCAAAGGTGTGAATTCCCTGGCTGATGGGAAGGTAAGATTTGAGGAAACCACTGGCCAGAATCTTTTCTTTGTATTTATAGGGCATTTGTTTGCCTCTGGAAGGCCTGGCTTCTGAGAACAAAAGCAAAACATTTCGTCCTGTGCTGGCCCAGGCTGTCATAAAACTTTATAGTTCAGGTTTAAAAGACCAGAGTTTCAATTCCTTGGAGCAAGCCAGCCGCTTTGCTCAATAGTTGTTGGAGGAGGTCAGGAAAATACCCTTTTGCTTTCCAGGCCAATGTTGGTTTCATTCACAAATGCATCCTTTATAAGTCATTTTATTTTCACCATTACTTTTACATTTCCGATTGTCCTTCCTTCAATAAAAGGTTGCTGAATACTTTCAAGTAACTGAAAAGATTTTCTTTTTGTACTTGTCATTTATTTTAGACAAATATTCTGGTTGTTGATGGGCTTCTAGCATCGCACAGTTCCTTGCATGTCTTTTTCACATGCTTTGTGCAGGGGGCAGCTCACATGTGGATTTTTAGATGTTTTATTTTGCATCCTTTTCTTTCACAAAGATGTGCATACAAGATGCTTAGGTCCTTCAGGTTGTATCTGAAGGCAGCTACTTTCATTGAATGTCCTATTGATCACCCTCCGTCCTGTCCTTCCCTTCGCTCGGATTTCCTCCTACTAGAGAACATTTGAAAACTACTGGCCAAGGCAACCATGGAGCTGTTACCTGTCAAGGAAAGAGGGAAGCGTTGCCAATCACTTACATTTTTCATAATGAAAGTGGACTTGCCTGCATACCCATCGTGGACCAACGGTTACTGAATTTGTACCTGTGCTTGCTAGGACAAATTCAAGAGGATCACTTAATCCCTGATCCTCAAGGCCCTTGAGCTGCAGGCCTGGCTGGTGCCCCAGGGCCTTCAGGACACCTATGTTTGTGTGCCTATCCTCCTGCAGCACAGAAATTGCTGAGGGTTGTGATTGGGGACATCCATTATCAGTTTGCCTTCATGGCCAAACTCCATTTCTCATCCCCCCCAGGGACTTCACCAAGCTTTCATCTTTTTTTCAATTGCAGTTCTCAGGTGGTACTGGATTTGTGTTTTTCCTTACCTGGACAAGTGGATTTCGTGATCTCATCCCAGTTCCACAGGCTCTTTTTTTCCCTGGTTCCACAGGTTTTCATTGCCCAGTTTCACCGACTCGCCTTCTTCCTCCAGTCCCTGTGCTCGCCTTCTTTCCCCAATGGAAAATGGGGTTAAAACTTGAAATCCCACAGCCCTGAGCTCACTTCCAAAGAATGCCCTTCCCAGGAAGCAGACCAAACTGGGCCTGGAAACCAACTCTGAGAAAAATGTACATGGATCACATTCCTTTGTTATATTTAGCAAGACTGAATTCCATGTTGATTGTCCGAAATTGCATTTTCACAAGGTATTAAAATGTAGCTTTGATCAGATTTCAAATGTATCGGGCTGGGGGCCGGAGAGGGAATAATGGCTTTGTATTGCAAAGCTAAAGCAGTATAGAGCAGAAAGAAGAAGCACATTTGTAATTTAATTTTCCAGGGGGATGCTTGGGGGAGCAGTTTCCTTGAATTTGGAAAAGATATGAAGAAGATTGTGACGGTCACATTAGAGTGCCCCAAACACCTCCAGAATGGCAATGCTTCCTATTAGAAGGACATGTATGAGTTGTGCCTCTTTGTCACCCACTGACCACTTGACAAATGGAGCTGCTTTTTTCATCCCCATGTCCCCAAATGAGGACTAGCAGCACTCCAGACATTGAGACAGTGAAGACCCTAGACAGAATGAGACGCATGGTAGAGAGGCAACACTGCCATATAGCTGCTGAGCATTCCTCTTGTGAGCTGTATGAACACTGGACTGCTCTCACTCATTTTTGTTTTCCTGGGAAGTGGCGCTCAGGGTCCACTCGCACCCACGAACAAGGCTTTTAGGTCCTGTTGCTGAATTAAACAATCAGAGACTTCATTTTCATAATGGCAGAATGGATTGTGAGCCCTCTGTTGCAGTCAGGCTGGTATTCCTTAAAACAAGCTTCAGCGTCCATGGGGCAAGTAGATATAGATTTGAAAATTCTACAAGGAGGTAGGGAATAAGGAATTGCGTATATATGGGAAAAAGATCTGCATCACTGACCACCTTATTAGTGCAATTCACCATAACTCGTACAAATATGCTCAACTCCTTAAATATAGCTCCCTTTACAAATGATTTGAAACTGGTAACCTGAATAATGAGGCAGCTCGAGGCAATATCCCTTTGAATAGAACACAAAGCTGCTGCTGGGCGTTATGATATGATGTAGCATTTATAACGTCCCTGTACACAAGTGTTTATAGGCGCGACAAGACCAGGAAGGGACACCGGGGAGGGGGGAGCAGGACAAAATAATGATCTTACTAGGCCTTGTGTCATTCAGATCTTGCAAGTGCGGAGAAGAGGGAAGGTGAGAAGGGCAAGGGGGAAGTGCAGTTAACACAAAAGTGCAGCCAGCGGGGGGCTCATCAATGCTGAGAGAAGAGACTGTAGGGTTTCAGATACAGACCCTTAAGTGCTGGCCGAGTTCAGAGAGTGACCATGTGACCAGTGCATGGAGCAGTCGGGTGCATCAGCAGAGCAGAGGAAGAGAGAAAGCAGAAGCGAAAAGGAAGGTCTTGAGTTGCTTCCGAAATCCAAGGTGGTTCGGCTCAAGCTTGAGAGATGCAGGGAGACTGTTCCAGAGGGAAGATACCCTTATGACTATGTACCAAGAAGAAAGCTTTGGAGAGATCACATTCCCCACTATTAAATTACGGAGTCCCTTGATGCTTTCAGGGTTTGTTACCTCGGTACCATGTTACTTAATAGTCCAAGAGGTAAACACTGCAATTCGGGGGACAATACCAAACCCAGCAGTCCTTTTGTCTTGTCCCAGACATCCTTCCAATTTTTTACTTTAGAGTCCTGTGGAACGCCCCCTGGGACGAGAGGAACCACTTCTGTTTGCATTGGAAGTAAAGCTCTACCGTACTATGGAGCTTGACACTTTGAACAAGCCTGACACTGTTTACTTAGATCATTCCCTGAGCGGGTTCCTCAGTTCTTTTGTGGAAAAACCTATCAAACCTATATGTATATTTTTAAACTGCTTCCTATTTGTGAATAAATGAGGTTGCAACCATACTTGCTGTGTTTTGTTAATCTGCCATGCACACTACCATGGGCAGGTTTCATGAGTGTGCAGGTTGGTTTGGCCTCCAAATCCTGATGATCAGAATCCCAATGCTCGCAATCCCATTTGACTGAAAACGTGTCTTGGTTCTTTCAGTCAATCATGACGACACACTGTTTGTCTTTGGGAGGTGCATAATACAGCCACTGTCATAGTGGAGAACTACGATCCTGATTGTTGCGAGTCTGTGCTCCCTCACAAATCATGTCCTCCCCACACACCAACTTGGCTCAGTATATTGATTGTGTGTTTCCTCCTCTTGCATGCAACCTTCTTCCTATGAATGTTGCCCAGATGGCATTTATTTGCGTTGTTCCTGTTCATCCTTCAATCCAAGTCTGTAGGCGGTGAAAAAAACTATGTTTTGCTTCCTACTTGTTTGAATATGCCTCAGTCCCCTAAGTCCTGCCTTGAACTGGGGCACGACTGTTCCTTGTTCTCGCCTTCTGCCACTTGCTGCTCCCTATAATCCCCCAATCCCCAGGCTCACAGTCTTTACCTGTCTTGTTTGCCCTCTTCCCCACTTATCGTCCTTCCCTCTACCACATGGAAATCGAATAATGAGAATGACTGTATCCATGTTGACTTCTTGGCAATTTGTGAAGGTGAACTTACCATGCATTTTGGGTTTGTGACTGTTATTTTGGTGACCATACAGGTTAGAGGAAAGGGGTTTGGTAAAATACTTGGCAAGGGTAGTTCCCTGTCATTTTTGTTTTCGGTATTTTTGCACTCGCAGTAAACGAGTGATTCGACCGTCTGTTTACAAATTCATAATTGATTAAATTACTCCATGCGCAAACTGGATCGCGAAACCTTTAGACAATGGGACTCGGGTGCAACTTCTTGCACTATCAAGTTAGGATGGGCTTCACTGGCATAAGATGTGGCAAACCCAATATAAATTGAGCACATCCACACCGAAATTGCTTCTTTCCTGTGCACCACAGATGATGCACCTAGAGCCCAGCTGGTCTGTTTTACCAAATATGTACAATTCGCCTCTGGACACTTTAGAATTTAAGCCTTGCAAGGAACGTAAGGGTTATGTTTTTATAACGCTGCAAAAATGCCTTTAAAACAAAATAACAAAAACGTAATTTCGCTCACAGAAATTACCATTTCACTTTTTGCGCTTGTTTCACCATCCCACTCCTTGCTTTTGTAATAAAGGTATTCTCCAGCATGGGGTCTGGCATGGATTCACATGCTCATGAATATTCCCCGTCGTCAGGCTGGGAATCCTCGGTAAAGAAAAAATCAGTATCAGTTTCGTTTCTGATCTGTCTTTCTTAGTAGTAACCAATCACTGATCTCTGGGTCATACTGCCCCCAGCCAATGACTGCCCTCTCCCTAAGCCCCGCCTCCGGCAGCCATCCTCAGATTTTTACTGCATGTTCAAGTGTTGGGAATCCTCGTGCTTAGCTCTCGAGTTTTTTGCTGCGTTTTTGCGCTTTTTCAGGAGATTTTCTCATTTTTCGGTTTAATCGAGCCTCAAGCTCCACCGTTTCTACTTCCGGTAACGGGGACCCGTTTCAGAATTCTTCTCTGCCCCTCAAGGGTGAAGTTTTCGTCGAGTTTACGCTTCTTGGAGGATTCCGGAAGATCTACGGCCTTCCTCAACGGACATGGCCCAGGACAAGGGAAGCTCGACGCCCGGATCCAAGCTGTTCAGGTGCTGCCCTGGATGCGGATTACAAAATGTTTTCAAGGAGGACGAGCATTCGCGATATCTCTACTGCCTTCATGAGGACAAGACACGTGGAGAAGGACTGTGCGTTCTGCAAGAACCTTTCGGAACGGACCAAACAAGATCGTCGTTCCCGCCTCGCCGCCTGGCTGGAGAAGGGCGGGCACAGCAGGTGAGAAGGCGAAGAAAAAGTCTGAGCGGGCTTCTAAGTCCTGTGAGGGTGCCCCGGCGACGGGGGCCCAACAGAAGGCCAAGCACTGTCAGTCCACGGGCACCGGGAGCACCGAAAGGTTGGGCTCTTCGGCTGCCAGGCAGGGCGCGACTTCCCTGGCACGTTCAACCACGAGCCAGCGCTTTGGTTCGGGGAAGAGGAAGTCCAAGAACCCGGGTAAGCTGCTGGAGTGGCCCCGGTCGATCTCGAAGGGACCCGAGGGGAAGCGAGGCGCTGACCCTCCCCCAAGGCAAAGGCCCAGGACGCACCTAAGGTGGAGAGGGCTTTGATCCAGCCGGCAAAGGCCTCTATCGAAGTGGTCGCTGCGACCCTGGCGAAGCCGGCTGAGACTACGCTAGTGGAAACGGCCTCTGGGCCCAGAGTATCCCTGCCACCGCGGAGGGAATCCTCTTTCCAGCCCATCGTGAAGACCCCGGCGGAAAAAGAGGGGGGCCATTACATACTCGGAATCAGCCTCTGAGGAGGATTTGATGGAAACCGGGAAGGGCCTCAACGAGAGGTTCATAAGCCTCAACGAGAAGTTCGAGAAGGTTCGATCCCAGGGGACGGTTCCCACTGAAGTGATCGAAGATAGCGACTATGGCAACGAAGAGGGCCCAGTGGGGCAGCCATCCCGTCCGTCGCAGCCATTACCCGAGCCCCGGGATAGCTCAGCGGCCATTTTGTTGGCGATCCAATCCTTATGTACTGAGATAAGGTCGAGGTTACCACGGACTCCGAAGGAGGATCCAGAACCAGGCCCGTCGGGAAGCCCTCCGAACAAGCGGAGGAGAGTCCACCCCGCTCCTCCCTTCATGCCCGTGAGGCCTGTGGACCCCTCATCCCCCTCGCCGGACCCTAGAGAGGCTACGGCGACAGATACAGCAACGGGGACGGACGACGACGACGGCGGCGATGACACAACGGACATCCCGTCTTCACCCCCCCACCCTCCCCACCTCGGGCTTCTCCACCCGACGAAATTGGCTCCTTTCACGCCATGATAGCCAGGGCATCCGAGCTCTTCCAGCTCTGCCCTGAAGAACAGAAAAAGGAAGGGTTTCTTTACCAACATCGAGATGCCAAGAGGAAGACGATCCTCGCGGTGCCATTGCTCGACGACATCTGGGACGAGGGGCTGGCTATCCTCAAGAATCCTTCCACGACACCCGCCAAGAGGGACAGGTACGAGAAGAAGTATCGAGTCCCCGATGCCGCCCCCTGTGCCTCATGGCCCAGCCCAGGCCGGACTCTGTCGTCTCGACATCGGGCAAGAAGAAAGCAGCGGGTGCGGCGGCTTCAACTTCCACTTCCCCGCCGGACAGCGAGGGCAAGAAGTTGGACTCCATGGGACGAGTCATCTCGTCGGCGGTGACGACGATTAAGGCGGCCAATGCCTTAGCGATCGTGGCCCGCTACGACAGGGAGCTTTGGTTCAAGATAGCTCCCCTGCTAGACTTCCTACCAGACGACAAGAGGGCGGAGGCCCTACAAATTCTGCAGGAAGGAGAGGTGGCGTCGGATCACGCCATAACGGTGGCAACGGACATTGCCAATACCGGATTTCGCCAACTGGGCAACGGGGTTTGCCTCCGACGACGAGGTTGGCTCAAGGCGACGGACTTTCGCCAGGACGTCCAGACCAGAGTGTTGGATATGCCGTTCGACGGCAACAACCTTTTTGGGAAGACGGTGGACGAGTCGCTCCAGGCCATCAAGACCGACTCGGAGAAGGCCCGAGCCCTGGGGGTACATCAACAACGACGGCCCTTTCGGAGCTCCGGAGGCAGACAGGGCGCCTCCAAGGGATCCAGCGGTGGCTCTTCTACATACCACCATCCGGCCCGCTCCTCGTCCCAGGAGGTCTACAGAAGTCGCGGCAAGCAAGGGGGATCTCGTCGTCAAGGAGGCCAAGGCGGCAAGGCCTCCTCCAAGCAAGACTGAACCGGCCGTGGTGTCGGGCCCCCACCGAAGCACGCCGGTGGGAGGCCGGCTGACGAGTTTGTCAGCGTGTGGGAGTCCATCTCCACCGACCGTTGGGTGCTGGACACCCTGGCCAACGGGCACTCACTGGAATTCCAAAAGAAGTGTCCTTGCATTCCTCCCGTGGCCAGGAAGGAGAATCACGTCCCTCAACTGCTGTTGGAGGTAAGGGCGATGCTCAAGAAAGGTGCCATCGAGCTCGTCCCCAGGAGGCTCCGGAGTGTACTCAAGGTACTTCCTCTTCAGAAAGAAGACAGGCAGCTGGCGCCCCATCCTGGACCTGCGTCGGTTAAACAAGTACATCAAGGCGCAGAAATTCAGGATGGTCACCCTCCAGCATGTGCTGGGATAGCTGGAGGAATGCGACTTCCTATCGTCGTTGGACCTGGAGGATGCTTACTTCCACATCCTCATTCTAAAAGGACACAAAGTTTCTCAGGTTCGTGGTTCAGGGACGCCACTACCAATTCAGAGCCCTGCCGTTCGGATTAAAGTCGGCACCCAGGGTATTCACCAAGTGCCTGGCACCAGTGGCGGCGCGGCTGCACCTGCAGGGGATCCACGTCTACCCCTACCTGGACGACTGGCTAATCCAGGCAAGGACAAGAGAACTCGCCGTCGAGCACACAGCGAGGACCGTCTGGCTGCTCGCGGAACTGGGATTCGCCATCAACTACCCCAAATCCCATCTTGTTCCGTCGCAAGTAGCACTGTTTCTGGGAGCGAAGCTCGATACAGTGGGGCGATTGGCCTGCCCGTTGGAGGAGAGGACAAAGGACATTCTGGGCAAGGTGCGGCACCTGCTAGCCACGGACGTGGCCAGGGTGAGGTCCATCAAGTCCCTCCTCGGGATGATGTCCTCATGCATCTACCTTGTACCCCTTTGCAGACGTCGCTGGTTTCAGGCGACGGGCTGCTTCGAAGACAGGATCCCTCTCGACGAGGAGTTCCGTCGGGCGATCCTATGGTGGGGTACCCGTGCGCACCTCACTACAGGCACGGACTTTCAGACCCCGGCGTTTCAGGAGACTGTGACGACGGACGCCTCTCTGGAGGGTTGGGGGCCCACACCGGAGATCTCCACGCAAGAGGCCTTTGGCTCCCGGAGGAGAGGTCTCTCCACATCAACATTCTGGAGCTTCGAGCAGTGTTCTGGGTGCTCAAGTCGTTCCTTCCGTCCCTCAAGGACAAGGTGGTGAGGATCTTCACCGACAACAGCACCACGATGTTCTACATACGGAAGCAGGGAGGCACCAGATCCCCAGCCCTATCCAAGGAGGCCCAGGATCTGTGGCACTGGGCCGTCGCCCAGGGGATATTTCTGGTTCCCGTCCACTTGGCAGGAATAAAAAACACCATCGCCGACTCACTCAGCAGGGAGCTGTGCTCGTGCCACGAGTGGGAACTACGTCAGGACCAGGTGGATCGGCTCTTTCGACGATGGGGCAAACCCCGGATTGACCTTTTCGCGACAGCGACGAACTCCAAGTGCCAGAGGTTCGCCAGCAGGTTCCCGCAGCCGAGGAGCATGGGCGATGCTTTCTCGTTCCCTTGGGACGGCCTGTTTCTATACGCGTTCCCTCCGTTGCCGTTGCTGCTCCGTCTCATCAACCAACTCAAGAAGTCCAGGTGCAGAATGATCCTCGTCGCACCGGTGTGGCCGAGACAGATCTGGTTCCCGGACCTTCTGGACTTGTCAACGTCCCCACCAGTCAAGCTGCCGGCGGACGCGGATCTTCTCTCCAGAGAAGGAGGCGCCATTCTTCATCACGACCTGGAGTCGCTGAACTTGCAGGCCTGGCTCCTGCAGCACTAGAGTTTGGAGGGTACGATATCCTGGCTGACTGCAGAGAGGTTCTTGCAAAAGCCAGGGCGTCCTCAACTCTCAAGTGTTACGGTCATAAGTGGAAGAGGTTCTCTGTCTGGTGCCGTGCACAGAGGATTTCTCCAGCATGGGGTCTGGCATGGATTCACATGCTCATGAATATTCCCCGTCGTCAGGCTGGGAATCCTCGGTAAAGAAAAAACCAGTATCAGTTTCGTTTCTGATCTGTCTTTCGTAGTAATAACCAATCACTGGTCTCTGCGTCATACTGACCACAGCCAATGACTGCCCTCTACCTAAGCACCGCCTCTGGCAGCCATCTTCAGATTTTTACCGCACGTTCATGTGTTGGGATCCTCGTGCTATTGCTCTCGAGCGTTAGTGCTATTTTTCGCGCTTTTTCACAAAAAACTTCAATTCTTTCGGTCAAAAGAGCCTCAAGCTCCACCGATCCTACATCCGATCAACGGGGACCCGTGTCGGATTCGTCTGTGCCCCTCAAGGGTGAAGATTTCGTCGAGCTACACTTCGGAGGACTCCAGAAGCTTCTCAGGCCCGGTCTCGGAGATGGCCCAGGAGAAGGGAAGCTCGACGCCCGGAAAGCTGTTCAGGGTCTGCCCTGAATGCCAGCTGCAGAACGTCTTTAAGGAAGACGAACACTCTTTCTGCCTTTACTGCCTTCATGAGGACAAAACGCACGTGGAGAAGGACTGTGCGTTTTGCGGCAACATGTCGGAACGGACCATGAAGGACCGTCATCAACGTCTCGCCAACTGGCTGGAGGGTAAGAGCCCGTCTGGCGAGAAGAAGAAGAAATCCGAGCGGTCTTCTAAGACCTTTGAGGGCGCCCCGGCGACGGGGGCCCAACATAAGGCCAAGCACCGCGAGTCCGCTGGCACCGGGAGCGCCGAACGGTCGGGCTCTACGGGCGCCAGGCAGGGCGCACCCTCCCCGGCACCATCAACCACGAGCCAACGCTCTGGGTCGGGTAAGAGGAAGGCCGAGCACCCGGCGAAGCTCCTGGAGAGGCCCCGGTCGAGCTCTAAGGCAGAGGAGGAGCGTGGCAGTGCCCCCTCCCTCAAGGATAAGGCGGTGAGCGCACCTAAGGTGGTGAAGGCCTTGATCCATCCGACCAAGCCCTCTATCGAAACGGTCGCGGCGGCCCTGGCTCAGCCTGTGGAGGCTGCGCCAGTGGTGGCGACCTCAGGGCCCAGAATCTCCCTGCCTCCTCGGAGGGAGTCTTCTTTTGTGCCCATCGATAGGACCCCCGTGAAACCCTCCGTGGGGAAGAAGAAGGGGGGGCAGGGCGTCGTCGTAGATTCGGCCTCAACCTCAGAAGAGGAGCTGATCGAGGTCTTAAGCCACGGCCTAGGCGTGGAACAAGGCCAGCCCGTCGGAATGGACCCCGACGCGGGCGACGACGACGACATCGTCGAGGATACCGACAGGGCCCCTGCTCGCCCGTCGGATTCCCCTCTGCCAGCGCCGCGAGACAACTCGGCGGCCATTTTGTTGGCCATACAGTCCTTATGCACCGAGATAAGGACGAGGCTACCGTTACCGACGGAGGAACCTCTCCCGTCGGGGGATCCAGAACCGGGACCTTCTGGTGTTCCCCCTACCAAGAAAAGAAGGATCCATCCTCCACCTCCTTTTCAACCGTCGCGCCCCGTCCAGCCCTCCTCCCCGTCCACCCGAGGGGATGATACGGGGACTGACACGGCAGCGACGGGTACGGACGACGAGGCATACGACGAGGATTTTCCGTCGTCGCCCCCCACCAGGGCTTCTCCGCCCGACGAGATCGGATCTTTCCACTCCATGATCTCCAGGGCTTCCGAGCTTTTCCAACTCTGCCCTGAGGAGAAGAAAAAGGAAGGCTTCCTTTATCAGCGGCGCGAGGCCAAGAGGAAGACGGTCCTCGCAGTGCCTCTGTTGGACGACATTTGGGATGAGGGCCTTTCCCTCCTCAAGAACCCTTCCACTACGCCAGCTAGAAGAGACCGGTACGAGAAAAAGTACCGGGTCCCGGACACGGCCCCCCTATGCCTCCGGGCGCAGCCTACCCCGGACTCCGTCGTCTCCGCGGCAGCCAGGAAGAAAGCGGGGGGGGGGTGCGGCCTCCACATCGACTTCCCCGCCGGACGGCGAGGGAAAGAAATTGGATGCTATGGGACGTAGAGTCATCTCGTCGGCAGCGACGACGATTAAAGCGGCCAACGCCTTGGCTATCGTGGCCCGCTACGACAGGGAGCTCTGGTACAAGATAGCTCCCCTGCTGGATTTTCTGCCAGACGACAAGAGGGCGGAGGCCCTTGAGATCCTCCAGGAAGGTGAAGTGGCTTCTGACCACGCCATCACCGTGGCGACGGACATCGCCGACACTGGGTTCCGCCAGCTGGGCAACAGCGTTTGCCTTCGACGTCGTGGATGGCTCAAAGCTACGGACTTTCGGCAGGACGTCCAGACCAGAGTCCTGGACATGCCCTTCGACGGGAACAACCTGTTTGGGAAGACAGTGGACGATTCCCTTCAGGCCATCAAGGCGGATACTGAGACGGCCCGGGCCCTTGGAGTCCTGCAGCAACGACGGACGCCCTTTCGGAGCGGCGGAGGCAAGGGCGCCTCCAAAGGTTCCGGCGGCGGTTTCGCTTCCTACCGTCAAGCGGCCCGCTCGTCGTCGCAAGAGGCCTACAGAGGACGAGGCAAGTCTAGCGGACCCCGCCGTCGTCGCCAAGGAGGTCAAGGCGGCAAGGCCGCGTCCAAGCAGGATTGAACCGGCCGTGGGGTCGGGCCCCCACCGAAGCACCCCGGTGGGAGGCCGGCTGGCGGGCTTCGTCAGCGTGTGGGAGTCCATCTCCACCGACCGTTGGGTGCTGGACGCCCTGGCCCGGGGCCACGCGCTCGAGTTTCAAAGAAGGTGCCCGCGCGTCCCCCCCGTGGCCAGGAAAGAACTTCACGTCCCTCAACTTCTCCTGGAGGTAAAGGCGATGCTCAGAAAGGGCGCCATCGAACTCGTCCCAAAGAGGCTTCGGGGCTCCGGAGTCTACTCGCGATACTTCCTCGTGAAGAAGAAGACGGGAGGATGGCGCCCCATCCTGGACCTGCGACGGCTGAACAAGTTCATCAAGGCGCAGAAGTTCCGGATGGTCACCCTCCAGCACGTCCTGGGTCAACTGGAGGAAGGAGACTTCCTATCGTCGTTGGATTTGGAGGATGCCTACTTCCACATTCCCATCCTAAAGGGGCACCGAAAATTCCTCAGGTTCGTGGTCCAAGGGCGTCATTACCAGTTCAAAGCCCTTCCCTTCGGACTACGGTCGGCACCCAGGGTATTCACCAAGTGCCTCGCACCGGTGGCGGCGCAGCTGCGCCGCGAGGGGATTCACGTCTACCCCTACCTGGACGACTGGCTCATCCGCGCCAAGACGAAGGAGCTCGCCGTGGTCCACACGGCAAGGACCCTCCAACTCCTCACGGACCTGGGATTCTCCGTGAACTACGCCAAATCCCACCTGGTGCCCGCGCAAGTCGCACTGTTTCTGGGAGCGAGGCTCGACACAGTGTCCCTTCTGGCCTCCCCGTCGGAGGAGAGGACCAGGACCATCTTGGGCAAGGTGCAACGGATGTTGGTGGCCGACGCGGCCAAAGTGAGATCCATCAAGTCCCTCCTCGGGATGATGTCTTCCTGCGTCTACCTCATTCCCATGTGCAGGCTCCGGATGCGCCCGTTGCAAGAATTCCTGGATGCGCGCTGGATCCAGACGACGGGCAGCTTCGAGGAAAGGATCAAGCTCGACGAGAGTTTCCGACGAGCGATACGGTGGTGGGGCACCCGCGCGCATCTGACGGCGGGCATGGACTTCCAGACCCCTGCCCACCAGGAGACTGTGACCACGGATGCCTCCCTGGAAGGGTGGGGAGCACACACCGAAAATCTGCACGCGAGGGGACTCTGGCTCCCGACGGAGAAGTCCCTGCATATCAATGTCCTGGAGCTCCGTGCAGTGTTTTGGGCCCTCAGGTCCTTCCTTCCGTCCCTCAAGGGCAAGGTGGTGAGGATCTTCACCGACAACACCACCACCATGTTTTACATCAGGAAACAGGGCGGAACCAGGTCCCCAGCGCTGTCCAAGGAGGCGCAGGACCTGTGGCATTGGGCCGTCGCCCAAGGGATTTTTCTGGTGCCGTTTCATCTGGCAGGGATAAAAAACACCATCGCCGACTCACTCAGCAGGGAGCTGCGCTCGTGCCACGAGTGGGAACTACGGCAGGATCTGGTGGATCGCCTCTTCCGACGGTGGGGCACACCCCAGATCGACCTGTTCGCGACGGCGACGAACACCAAGTGCCGGAGGTTCGCCAGCAGGTTTCCCCAGACGAGGAGCATGGGCGATGCTTTCTCGTTCCCCTGGGAGGGCCTGTTCCTCTACGCGTTCCCTCCCTTGCCTCTGCTAATCCGGCTCGTCAACCAGCTCAAGAGGTCACGGTGCAGGATGATCCTCGTCGCACCTGCGTGGCCGAGGCAGATATGGTTCCCGGACCTTCTGGACTTGTCAGCGTCCCCGCCGATCAAGCTGCCGGCGGACGCGGATCTACTCTCCAGGGAAGGAGGCGCCATCCTCCACCACGACCCGAAGTCGCTGAACTTGCAGGCCTGGCTCCTGCAGCGCTAGAGTTTGGAGGATACGACATACCGGCCGATTGCAGAGAGGTTCTTGCAAAGGCCAGGGCGTCCTCGACTCTTAAATGCTACGGACACAAATGGAAGAGGTTCTCTGTCTGGTGCCACGCACAGAAGATTAACCCTCTACGGATTACGGCTCCCCAAGTACTGCCGTACCTGCTGACGCTGGCCAAAGCTGGTTTGGCACACGCGTCCATCAAGATTCATCTTGCTGCGATCTCCCGATACACCAGAACCACGGGGCGGACGTCCTTGTGGTCTCATCGTCTGGTGAAAGAGTTCATGAAGGGACTGTTCAGATCGTTCCCGCCGGTGAAGGCTCCGGCCCCGGCGTGGGAGCTCAACGTGGTGCTGACCAAGCTCATGGGACCTCCGTTCGAGCCTCTGCACTCGGCCCCGTTGAAGTTTCTATCGTGGAAAACAGCTTTTCTTGTGGCCATCACCTCCACACGACGAGTGGGAGAGATCCAGGCCCTTTCCTGCAAGGCCCCGTACTTGACTTTCCACGACACGAGGGTAGTGCTCAGGACGCACCCCTCCTTCATGCCCAAGGTGCCGTCGGACTTCCATCTCAACGAACCCTTGGTGTTACCTGTGTTCTTCCCGTCGCCTTCGTCGCCGGCTGAGAGGACTTTGCACTCGCTGGATGTAGCTAGAGCGCTGAAGTTCTACGTGGACCGCACGAAGGGGTTTCGGAAGACGTCACAACTCTTTGTGAACTTTGGACCTGTCAATCAGGGGAAGGCTCTCTCGAAGGCTTCCATCTCCAGATGGCTCTCCGGCTGTATCATGTACTGTCACCGGTTGGCAAACCGACCGCTGCCTGGCCGTCCGAGAGCCCATTCCACCAGAGCGATCGCAGCTACCACGGCGTTCCTATCTGGTGTGCCCCTGCTGGACATATGCAGGGCTGCTACGTGGAGGTCGACGCACACCTTCACGAAATTCTACTGCGTCGACTGGGATTCCAGGGAGGAGTCCAGGGTCGGCCAAGCAGTGCTGCGCAACCTGTTCGCCTGAGGTGAGCCTGGTGAGGAGGTAAGATGCTTAATGTTGAGTTGATGTGATGCTTAATGTTGAGCCTTTGCCACCTCCCGTGTTTGTGCATGTGTGTACTGCTATGTATTCTTTATTCATGAGCATGTGAATCCATGCCAGACCCCATGCTGGAGAAGGAACAAGTTACTTACCTGTAACTGTTGTTCTCCAGCATGGGTCTGGCATGGATTCACATGCGAACCCTCCCGCCTACCCCTCTGCGGCTCTTCACTTGGTCATACTGCCACTTCACGTGCTTCCAAATCTGAAGATGGCTGCCAGAGGCGGTGCTTAGGTAGAGGGCAGTCATTGGCTGTGGTCAGTATGACGCAGAGACCAGTGATTGGTTATTACTACAAAAGACAGATCAGAAACGAAACTGATACTGGTTTTTTCTTTACCGAGGATTCCCAGCCTGACGACGGGGAATATTCATGAGCATGTGAATCCATGCCAGACCCATGCTGGAGAACAACAGTTACAGGTAAGTAACTTGTTCCTAACCCTCTGCGGATTACGGCCCCTCAAGTTCTGCCGTACCTACTGTCGCTGGCCAAAGGTGGACTGACTCACGCCTCCATCAAAATACATCTGGCTGCCATCTCCCGATATACCAGGACTGCGGGACGGGAGTCCTTGTGGTCTCATCGCCTGATGAAAGAATTTATGAAGGGACTATTCCGATCGTTCCAGCCGGTGAAGGCCCCTGCCCGGCGTGGGAGCTTAATGTGGTGCTGACCAGGCTCATGGGGGCCCCATTCGAGCCTATGCATTCGGCACCTTTGAAGCTCCTGTCATGGAAGACAGCGTTCCTCGTGGCCATCACCTCCGCACGACGAGTGGGAGAGATCCAGGCCCTATCTTGCAAGCCTCCATACTTGACTTTTCATGAAACGAGGGTGGTGCTGAGGACGCACCCCTCCTTCATGCCCAAGGTGCTGTCGGACTTCCACCTCAACGAGCCCTTGGTGTTACCAGTTTTCTTCCCGTCGCCTTCGACGCCGGCCGAGAGGACTTTGCACTCGCTGGATGTAGCTAGAGTGCTGAAGTTCGACGTGGACCGCACAAAGAGTTTCCTGAAGACTTCACAGCTGTTTGTGAACTTTGGGTCTGTGAATCAAGGGAAGGCTCTCTCGAAGACTTCCATTTCCAGATGGCTCTCTGGCTGCATCATACACTGTCACCGGTTGGTGAACCGACCACTGCCCGGCCGTCCGAGAGCCCATTCGACCAGAGCAATCGCTGCTACCAGGGCGTTCCTGTCTGGTGTGCCCCTGCTGGACATCTGCAGGGCTGCTACGTGGAGGTCGACACACACTTTCACGAGATTCTACTGCGTCGATCAGGACTCCAGGGAGAAGTCCAGGGTCGGCCAAGCAGTGATGCGCAACCTGTTTGCCTAAGGTGAGCCTGGTGAGGAGGTAAGAATTGCTTAATGTTGAGCTTTGGATGTAATGCTTAATGTTGAGCCTTGCCAACTCCCGTGGTTGTGCATGTGTGTACTGCTATGTATTCTTATATTAATGAGCATGTGAATCCATGCCAGACCCCATGCTGGAGAAGGAACAAGTTATTTACCTGTAACTGTTGTTCTCCAGCATGGGTCTGGCATGGATTCACATGCGAACCCTCCCGCCTACCCCTCTGCGGCTCTTCACTTGGTCATACTGCCACTTTGCATGCTACCAAATATGAGGATGGCTGCCAGAGGCAGGGCTTAGGGAGAGGGCAGTCATTGGCTGGGGGAAGTATGACCCAGAGATCAGTGATTGGTTACTACTAAGAAAGACAGATCAGAAACGAAACTGATACTGATTTTTTCTTTACCGAGGATTCCCAGCCTGACGACGGGGAATATTCATGAGCATGTGAATACATGCCAGACCCATGCTGGAGAACAACAGTTACAGGTGAGTAACTTATTCCTTTCCTTAACTGTCCATCCACAGAAATTCTTCCTAAACGAAATTCAAAATCAATATATGTTGTTCTCAGTTTTTGAATTGGGTGTTTTACATACGGATAGTATGAGCATTTTTATCATGTTAGGCAACAGCTTCTTCCCCACCTCATTAGCGCTTTTGTTTTAGCTGGGGTGAGAACTGCACTCATGGATGTGCTTTGGGGGGTGCCTCCATGCACCTAGGTTCCTTAAACATGTGGATATTTGTCATCTTTAACCTCTTAGAAGTGATCATCTATTGCAGGGAGTGGGTGAGGGTGCTTGGCTAGTCTGAACGTTCATGTCTATTGTAAGGGCGCAGAAGGAGGAGACTGACGCAAAGATGACCTCTCTGGGGCTAAAGACTTATTGAATTAGGAAAGAAAAAGAAAACCTATCTATTCCGAAGAATGGTTTCCCTGCCTCAACTAAAGCGATAAAGTGACTGTTGGGATGTCTGTCACCTCAAGTGTCTACCGTCCGGTGTCAAGAAAACCTTACTGCTGTCCTTTACACTAGAAACTAAAGACTAAGGCAGTATTGCTATAGTCCCAGGAGAATGACTCCTTTTTCCTGGGGTATGGTTCCTGGCTTGTTGAAAGAGTTCCCAAATCTTAGAACAGTCTTGTGTCTCACTCATCTGGGGGGAATGGTTCCCTTCCCCTGATAAGTTCCAAACAATACTTTCTTGGTGTGCCAGGAGAATGTCTCCCTTCTCCAGATGTCCGTTCTCGGGTAGCCTGGGGGAGTGGCTCACTTCCCCAGGCCTTTTTGGACCTTACTGCCGGTCCAGGTTACCAGGAGAATGACTCCCTACTCTTACGTCCTGTCCCCTTTCCTCCATACTGTATGGGCATCCCTTCCGAGGGACGGGAGACGGAACCTTTCACCAGAAAAAACCTACTTCCCCTTTAAATTTAGAGGTGTGCGGGGGTGTGGCCCAGGGAGCATGCGCTGCCCTGACTCCGCCCTCCAGCGCCACACCTCAGTCCCCTTTTCCGCATCGACGGGAACAGGGCGAATTCACCAGCGCTCTTGGGTTTGGCTTCGGCCATGTAATTCCACGCACGGATGATACTTCTCTTCGTCTTTTTTGTCTCATCTATCATTTAGGTACTCCGTCCTCAGGCGTTGCGCTCCTCCCCGGCGCATGTCGACTTCTATAGGGTTCAGCAGGTGTCCATCCCACAACAGGCTCTTCCCAACTTCAGACCCACCACGCCCTCTGCCTACGTTGCCTTGGCCCAGACCACGGTTAGCAATCCGGTTCGACGTGTGACTCGCTGTCCTTGAAGGCGCAGAAGAACAGGCTAGCCAGGTGGAGGGAGCTCTTCCAGAGGTTGCCTTCAGAGGATCTCAAGAACTTCGTGAAGCATCGAACCAGACCCAACGTAGGGCTGATATTTTCCAGCACATCCCCCAAGGGAGACTCCCTTCCCAGGGACTCTCCAGCATGGAAGGGATTTACCAGATCCTTCTACTGGTACGTGCACCAAGGCTGCTGCAGCTAATGGCCTTCAAGTCGACGGATCCTCGGGTCCTCCTGGGCGCAGTGTTGAGGGACCAGAAGGTTATTTTACTGGGTATGCAGCCGAGGGGCTCTGCCCTTTTACCAGCACCATGGCCGAGGGGCTACGGCATAATACCGGCAATACGTCTGAGGTGGCGCCTAAACGCAGCTCTACCAACCCCCGGGTCGAGGGTGTTACACCTACCAGGCCGAGGCCCGAGGAGCAGGGTAGGCCTTGTGATCCACACGCAAGAGTCTTGGACGAGGGCAGGCCCAGACACATGACAGGCAGCTCAACAAAATGGCCGCCACGCCAGAAAGAGGCACCCGTCCGACGCCATTCCAGGAATTCAGCAGAGTGTCTAAGGTGGGACTGGCCTCAACTAGGGACGTTGTCTACAGTCTACCCCTCATTAGCACAGGGCAGCTTTCCTTTGCATTCATATGGACAGGGTATACAGCGGCTCCAGCAGCCCACTGCTGCCCTGTTGGCACCCCCTGCCACCTCTTTGGCCAGTGAGGAGGTGCTTTTCGAGAAGTTCCTCAGCCTCATGAGGTCTCCTCAGATGGGGGTTATCATCAAAGACGCCATCAGGAAAGTCCTCTCCAGCCATGCTAGCGGCACCACAGGCGCCTACATCGGGACCCCAGTGCAGCAGCCTCCTCCGGCTCCACAGCCAACTCTGCAACTGTCATGATCCCTACCCCTAACCCTCATAGGCAAGTCAGCCTCCCAACTAGAGCCAGGTTACGGCCTTCCACTGTGGCCTCAAAGGTCTTGACATCTCGTCAAAGTCTCTCTTGGAGTCTGTCCTGGCACCTTTGGCGCCAGACTCATACTTGGTGTGAAGATAACATTAGGGTTTGGACTTCTTATAGACTTTTATTCAACATGGATGCACCCACATAGCTCAGTTCCAAGAACTGTGCTATGCGATGTAGTGTTTTGGGTGTGGTTGGTCCTTGAGATACCTGGGGCTATATAAGCCACGCCCAAGCAGAGGAACACGCTTTGCGTTATTCCGTGGTTTGCAGCGTGACGCTCACCGTGTCCACCTCGGTCTCCAGAGTTCCTTGTTGCCTGCCTTATCCTGAAACCGCGCACCTGAAAGAACAACATCATCATTAATACAGCACTTACCTGTGAGTAGCATCCTGTCTTTGATCCATTGCAAGCTGCAGTTCTACCCACTTGACTATACTCGATTCAGAGAACACCAGCATCTTGGCGCTGCATCCTTCTCCGGAACACTGCAACCTTGAAAGGAGCGAGATAGCATTAGTGAGCGCTTACTCACTCCTACTCGAGAACAATGAAAACCACAAGACTCTTACTCTTACCTGGTTCAGTCATACCTCGGTCAGCATCCATTCTGGAACATCGCAGCGGCCTACAAGAAAAGGGAAAGACACAGGTTAGCAAAAGAAAAGACAAGATAGCGCCGTGCACTGCACATTTACTTAGGGAATACCACCATTCACTGCGCATTCACTTACCGACTCGTGCTCATCTCCAATCAGCACGGCAACGCCTAAATCTCTTTCCACACCTATAGGAAAGAAGTAGAGACATTATTAACAAACAAAGCGGGACAAGATAGAAAGAAAGAGCAGAATATCAAGACTGTAAGGCAGCAAAACCTACCATATCAGAGTCGGAGTCACAGCAGGTCTGGACTCGACAGGGCCCGCACCAGTGAAGCAACTAGGTCGGAGCACACCCACACCAGCTACGCCCCCCTGCACTAAGAAGCAGGATGAGAGAGCATTGCACAAAGAATTAAGGTGAGAAGGTCTAACGGAAGGTTTTGAGTTCAAGGGAGGCGGGAGTCAACATACAAGAGACAGTTAAGTCTTGAATCCAGTTCTCCTGTATTGCAGGCCCAATCCTCATCTGAAACATTACCAAAGGACCAAGGGAGAGGGTTCGAGAGTGCAAGTTTTCCAGCCAGGGCTGATTGGCGGCCCCGTGGATACCAGGTGAGCGTAACCGCAACCTCTGGTCCCTATACCCCAGCCTCCGGCGCCATCTACTCCTCCTCCTCCTCCACAGTATCCTCCAGATCCACAGGATACAAGGAGGAGAATCCGGACACACCAGGGCCTTCCGCAAACATCTTGCTGGCTTGGTGGAGTACCTGGGCCTCCCCCAACCCAAGATCGAACAGCCGGCAGAGCGGGTTCTGACTGAAGTCCTCACGTGACACCCCTTTGCCAACACGGGGATTCCACTGCAAACCGATGTAGTCTCCCGGGCCAAGAAGGGGTAGCTCGAGCCCCACTTGGTCCAGCCGGTCAGTCGACGCCTGGACGCCAAAAACAGGCAGATGGTGAGGGATACACTCTTGCTCTCGACCCATCCTCAGCCACACTCCTCAGTGATCGCTGCGGCATCACTATACTCCAAGCCACAGTCGTCCTCAGCCGCCTCCTCTGCGATGCTGATAGGCAAGGAGGAGAAGATCTTGGAGACGTACAGCAAGAAAATCTACTCCAACACATCCTTGCACCTTCGTCAGGCCAACACAGATGCCATGCTGGCTGCCGCCAACCAAAGGTTATGGTGGGAAATTGCGGACTTCCTCCCAGAACTCCCCGCCCAGTGCCAATCACTCTTTAAGGCGGGGCTAGCTGAGGCCAAGTGCTCATATCGATTCCTCAGGCCGTGCCATCTGCATTGCCACGGACATGCGAAGAACAGTCTGGCTCTGGCAACGAAATTCAACCCGGATTTCCAGGAGCGCATTCTAGACAGGGGGGGGGGGACCTCTTCCACTCCTCTACGGACAAAGAGCTGGACAAAAAGAAAAACAGCTCACAAATGGCAAAGTCTCTCCATTCTTAAAAGACCACACCCAAATCGTACTCTCAATCTCAGCAGCTCTTGGAAAAGGGTTGTACATATGGAGGAACGCAGATCCAGGCTGCCGGACTGCTCGCCATCTCAGAACTGGCGTAAACAACAAAAGGGTGGGGGGGAGGTACGGGAGGGCTTTTTCCAGTCCCCCTCCTCCGCGTCAACCTCCGAGGGAAAGGAGGCATGACCCGCCCCTTCGGGTCAACGTGTCTCCGGTGTGGGGCAGGCTTGCTCTCCATGCACATTTCTGGCACCAGAATTTGCGGACCCCTAGGTCCTTTCCGTAATATCCACGGGGTACCGCCTTCCTATTCCAGCCTCTCCTCCTTCCTCCCCTCCACTCCCACAGGTTGGGATAGCAACTCTTTTGGCGGAGATCTGGTCGCTCGTAGGGAGCCAGTGTCATGATCACTTCTTCCAAGGAGCCAGGACCAGCCCAACGTCCTTGGAAGCAGGCCCCTAATCCTAGGCACCAGCCGGTCCCCACTGGGACCTTTTGGACCTTGTCCTGGCGCCGGTGGCACCAGGCGTCAAAACCGTTGGTCCCGGCACTGGAAGCGCCGGGCTCATATTAGGCGTGAAGATGCTTGGGTGGATTTACCTGCAGCAGACCATGCTGCTTACTTACCAGCCACTTAGAAGCCATCTGAGAACAGGAACTACTTTCTTACCTGGGTGGGGCAGCTCCACTCCCTGGATACAGCAATAGAACTCTTCTGGAAACTGGAACTCTTTTTCTTACCTAGACGGGGCCGTGGAAGAAGACTCCTCATCACTCCAAGGCTATTTAAACCACACCCGATAGATGAAGCGTGCTTCGCGTTATTCTGCATCTGCAGCAGAACGCTCACCGAGTCTGCTCCGGCCTTTCTTCTTCTGATCCTGAACCTGCAAGAATTCTACTTACCATTTCTGTATCCAGCCAACATCAGCACCTGTAAAGAACAGAAACAACAGGTTAGCAAGACGAACTTTACACGCAGAGCTTACTTACCTGATTCATCGGCTGCGGCCGCTTCTTCACGCCGCATCTCCACCTGCAAAGACTAAAGCATTGTCATACTTACCAGCACGCTGCGAATTCCGGATTTCTTCGTTCCACATCGCCGCCTGTGAAGACAAAGCATCGTTAACAACTTACTGGCATTCCGCGAACTCCGGCGCTGCAAACCAACATCTGCAAGACAAAAGAAAAGACATTAAGCAGGTATTTACTTACGTCCATCACGCTCGTCGCAATAAAACGCCTGCGAATACCCCGGCGTCTCTTTAACACGAACTAAGCTGCAAGGAAAGAGGCAGTTAGAGCGCTTGCCATACTTACGAACTTCCAGGCGCTTCAATTCATCCTCCATCTCAGGAGCCCTGCAATACATAAGGGGAAAAGCATTATACAGAATCTTCCATATTAACGTGCCACGCATTTAAAGACTATAAAGACAAAAGGTGTCCAGAAACTCACCGCTCGTGCAGATAACGACGGTAATCATCCTCTGAACTCAAGAGGCCTATGTTTCACCAGTGAAGGAACTGGCAACGGCACCCTGCACCAGACGCAGATGGAGAGCCCAGCATTCACCTATATAAGGTGAGCACGTTAACCCGGGGGGCTCTACGAAAAGCTGGGAAGCGAGAGAGAGAGAGAGAGAGAGACATTCGACAACCCAGACCATTAACCCCCATATTCTTTCACCTGCAGAAACCTCACTCTTCGAGTCCGACACACAGTGCGAAGAGGTTCGACCCCAGAAGCCAATCGAGTCCTGCACATCACTTTTCGAGTCACAGACAGCTTCCTGCCAAGACCCGCGCCTCCGTGGGAATCAGGTGAGCGTTACAGCCAGGCAGTGGAGGAAGTTCCAGCCTCCCAGCGAGGCTTTGGCTTTTACTCCAGGATTTTCGCCATTCAGAAGAACCAGGCGAGCCTGAGAGTTGTGCTGGACCTTTCCACCGTTAACATCTACTTACCCCTGCAAAAATTCAAGATGGTTATACCAGCTTTTATAGGGGAGACATTGGATAAGGGAGACTGGATGTGCTCCCTGGACCTGAAGGATGCGTACCTACACGTCCCGGTTTGGCAGACCCATCGTTCTTTCCTACAGTACAGGATCATGGGCTACCATTTTCAATACCAAGTGTTTCCATTTCGCCTCAACTCGCCCCCAGGGTCTTTACCAGACTTGTGAACGCTGTGGCGGCCCTCCACAGAGTGCAGGGACTCCACATCTACCCATACCTTGACGACTGGCTCGTCAGGGCTACATCTCTGGAAGCGATTCGCCACTCTTCCCATGCCCTTATGAACACACTGCACAATCTGGGATTCTCGCTAAACCTCAAGAAGTCACAGCTGCAGCCTACGCAGACTCTGGCATTCCTGGGACTAATTTGGGACACGTGCTCCGAGAGGGTCTTCCCGTCGGAGGACAACATCTCGGCTATCAAGAGGGCCACTGCCCACTTCAGCAGAGAGGTGACGTTGGCATGATGGTACCAACATCTCCTGGGTCTACTGGCAGCAGTCCTATTAGCCGTGCCGCACACAAGACTAAGGATGAGAAGGATTCAGCTGCACTTCGCAGCCTTATGGAATCTGGAGCGGGGCTCGCAATCCGAGATCAACGTTCCTCAATCTCTCGACCAGGACCTAACATGGTGGTCCATGGACTGCAACCTACGGACGGGCAAGCCCTTTCGGCCGCCCTTGCCGCAGGCCACCATCACCACAGACTCCTCGCTCGAGGGCTGGGGAGCCACCCTTGACGATATCTCGGTCCACAATCAGGAATACCACATCAATTGGTTGGAGCTGAACGCCATTTGGCTAGCGCTCAGAGCATTCCTACCACTTCTCAAGGGCAAGGTTGTCCTCATCCAGACAGGCAAATCGACTAGCATATACTACGTCAACAAGCAGGGAGGCACCAGATCCCCTCTTCTGTGCAGACTGGCGATCAGCATGTGGTAATGGGCCCTGGAAAACATTTACCTCTCGGCAGTCCACCTCCTGGGGGAATCCAACCTGGAAGCGGACAGGCTCAGCAGACTTGGGACACTAATGAGTGGCAGCTAAACAACCTTGTTATTCAAGAGATCCTAAACAGGTGGGGTCACCCCCACGTGGATCTCTTTGCCACCTGGCACAACAAGAAGTGTCCCCAGTTTGCATCCTGGCAAGGTCAGGGCCCTGGCTCTCTGGGCGACGCATTTCACCTCCAGTGGACCGGCATGAAAGCCTACGCCTTTCCGCCCACTCATCTTATCCACAGGGTAATTTGCAAGATCAAGGAGTCTCGCTGACTCATCATTCTGATATCTCCATGGTAGCTGGCCAGGCCATGGTTTTCGGAGCTACTCAGCCTCTCGGAGATGCCCTCAATACACCTTCCGACGAGCTCAGCACATCTTCACGGAAACTAGCCCTCACAGCGTGGTAACTGAGCAGGGAACGCTTCAGTACCTTAACCTCTCTCAGGCCAATCTGGAGATCATACAAGGCGCCAGGAGCAAAGCCACCAGGGCCCAGTACAAAAGCAAATGGACCAGATTCTTGCACGGGGCAGACTCCAGGGGAATTGACCCCTTGGCTTGCAGCACTTTGGACGACGTGCTCTCCTTTTCTGCGCACCTCACTCTTTCAGGCTACTGGTGGACACCTGCCGCACATACCTTGCAGTCATTGGGGCTTACAAGAATTCAGAGGAAGGCATTTTTTCCTCCTCCAATCCTATCGTCAAACATCTGACGGGTCTCGCTAGGCACTACCCACCCGTCAAGAGACCGCACCCAGAGTGGGACCTTAACATAGTGTTGGGCGCACTGGCACACAAACCATTCGAGCCAATGGCATCCGTGGACATCAGGTTGGTCACCATCAATACAGCCTTACAAGTCGGCCTTACCTTGGCTCGTAGAGTCAGCATGATCCATGTGCTGGTCGCCTCGGAGCCATATACCACCTTCACAAGGAAAAGGTAGTCATGCGGACGCACCCGGCATTTCTGTCCAAGGTTCCGTCTGCTTTCCACCTGAACGAGGAAATAGTCCTTCCTACGTTTTTTCCCGATCCTAAGGACGAACCACAAAGAGCGCTGCACTGCTTGGATGTGAGGCGTGCTTTGAAATTCTTCTTGGACTGGACCAAAGGCTTCCGCAAATCAAATGCCCTGTTTGTCACTTTTGGAGGCTCAAGACCAGGCTATCAGGCCTCTAAGGTTTCCATATCCCACTGTATGGTCTCGGCCATCAAAGAAGCATATGAGGGCCAGCACAAGCCGCTTCCGGGCAACATGTATGCCGACGCAGTCAGGGCCAAGGCAACGGCCATCGCATTTCAGCGCCATGTCCCTTGGCAAGTCATAAGCAGGGCGGCCACTTGGGCCTCTCCCTCGGCTTTCTGCAAGCATTACTGTCTGGATGCAGGCTCTACATCTGATGTGGCTTTCGGACAGGCGGTTCTCAAACCTATTTGCTTAAGGAGGTTCTCCTCTCCACCCTGGGGCTACAATCAGTTGTAATCGCCATACAGTATGGAGGAAAGGGGACGGGACGTAAGAGTAATTATAAGTTACTCACCGTAGTGACAAACATACTCTTAGTCCATAGTCCCCTTTCCTCCATATGTCCCACCAACCTCCCCCTCATAATACTGGTTTCATTAGGCAATGTTGAATCTATTGTCGAGGCGTCAATGGGGACTGAGGTATGGCGCCAGAGGGTGGAGTCAGGGCAGCGCATGCTCCCTGGCTGCGCCTCCAAATTTAAAGGGGAAGACATTTTCTTCTGGTGAAAAAGTTTCCGTTTCCCGTCCCTTGGAAGGGACCACCATAACGTATGGAGGAAAGGGGACTATGGATTAAGAATACGTTAGTCACTATGGTGAGTAATTTATAATTTCTCCTGGTATCTTGTTATCAGTTCCTTGCAACCAGGGGAATAACTTCCTTCCCCTGTTGGTTTTTTCATTAGGTTTCACACCTACAGCACCCAATTTTCAAATGTTATTGAAGTCCTCGACCCCAGCTTCTCTTCTTTAATTTGGCCCACTTGGTTCACTTCCCTGCTACAAGGAAGATGACTCGTATTTTGTTTAGAGTCCCTGACCCTCCTTTGGCGTTGAGTGGGCTTTTCTCTGCCACTGTTGTGCGGGACTCTCCCTCTCAAGTTCTCTTTATGGTGCTTGGGGTCCCCAACCCTTCCCTGGTGGTCAACGGGCTTCGTTCCACCACTGTGATGAGAAGAAGATGTGTAGGCTTTCTGCCATTGCTGTCAAAGTCCTCCGGTTTTAAGCCCTGCATCAACTGCGGGCGTCAGATGTCCATCTCCGATCCTTGCAGGATCTACCTGTATTGCCTCGGGGAGGAACACAACTTTGCTGATAAGTAGCTTCATTGTTTGTTCATCAGTTTACCCGTGTCTTTTGGCTGAGTGTGTTCGTGTGGTGGTGAAGTGTCTGGAAATTCCGGGTTAGTGCTAGCATTCTTGTTGGACCACACAAGTGTACTTTGCTTCTGGTCCAGTAGTTTGCTAAGTATTACTCTTGGGCTGCGGTCATCTGTGCTTCGGTGTTGCTTTCCTGTGTAGTTGCTGTTCTTGCCGTACAGTTACTTCTCCAGCATTGGATCTTCCATAGATTCACATTCTGTGAATATTCCCTGTCGTCAGGCTGGGAAATCCTCGGTAAATTAGCAGTTTAAATTAAAATGAAACTTAAGTCACTTTAGTGCTCCGTCGTCATTTTGGGTCATACTGCCCACAGCCAATCGGGAATACTCCCTTAACTCCTCCCCTTTTGGCCATCTTCAGATTTTTTTACTGCACGTTCATTTTTGGAGTCCACAAAAATCTTCTTGAACAATTTTCTTCCAAATTATATAACATAAATTTGATATCTGAACGTTAATCGTGTTTTCTTCGTCCAACTAACAATGTGGTACCAACGAGACCTCTGTCGAACGTTCCCGCCACCGGATATCGTCGAAGATGAGTCAACAACGCACTTGGGCCTACCTCATAGCGGAATCTACGAGACAGTGCCAGTTCAGGGTGTGTGCCGATGTGGGCTGAAGAATGTTTATGTGGAGGATCACCATGAGGAATACCTCTATTGCCTTCAACTTCACCAGCAACATGTCATCAAAGACAGCAAGATCTGCCAGTCTTTCTCGTCGAAGACCCTGAATGACCGCCGCCGCTGTCTCGTCGCTTGGTTGGAAGATGCCGGTGAGGTCTCTGACTCGGCTTCGGTACGAAGTCATGCCTCGTTGCGGCAGGGCAGGACGGCCCAGCGAACCACCTCAAGTCGCATGACAACCAGGCCATAAGCAAAAAAACGCAGGAGGAGGCCTCAGGCGATAGCTTGAGGTCATCTCACAAGGACCGGCCCTCGAAGGTCGGTACCCAAGGAGAGGCAGGGTGGGGAAAAGTGCCAAAGCCCTTTCATCAACTAAAGGGAAGCATCTACTTGAAGGTCCATCTCCAAGTCTGGTGAGCATTCCTCTCCGACCTTATCGCAGTCAGCTACGAAGCCGCCTTCGTCGCACTCCAGGTCATCTACACCGAAGTAAACGCCTGCAGCTTTCTCGTCTGCGAAGACGGCAAAATCCGCAGATTTGTCATTGTCCTCATCGACGACAAAACCCTAGTCTGTGACGAAATTATCTACTTTGCCGTCTATGAAACTGTCGACAAAAGCACCTTCATCGAGCAAGTTGACAAAACAGTAATCGATTTCAACCTCGACTACAACAGTCATCGACCTCGAAGACTACAACCACGAGCGCTTCATCGACCATACGGTCGTCGACGGCACCATTGACGAGTCAAGTCTCGCCAATCCGTTTTCACCGTTGGCCTTGATACCAGCACAGTAGAACCACGGCCAGAAATGTGTTTCCAAACCTGGGGGTTGCTCTATTACCAGGTGGCCTAGTAGTCCCAGAACCAAATCTTTCACAGTCAGAAGAGGAGGCGGCTTTTGTGTCGCAGAAATCCTCTCCCCCTAGGGCATTGCCACAGAGGATTCCACCTCAGGGTGAAGCAAACCTCAGACCACCTTCTTTGAACCCCTTGTCAGCAGGGGTTGTACAGCCTTTACAACCTTTGCCCCAAAGGGATCCTATGCTGTCAACTGCAGTCCAGCATCAGCAGCCATGCACTCAAAGGAATGTATCATAGAACCGTTTGTCAACACTGACATTGGTGGTGACCTTGCATGCACTGCCTTTGAGACCACTGGTTGCCAACATCAACAGGCAAGTGCGTCTGAGGCCCCAGGACCTTCCACAGACGGATACGAGATTCCTTATCTCCCAAGCCGAAAAGAAACCGGTCAGTACAAGAGGTGCTGATGGATGAGGGATCGGAAACGGAGCCTGAAGAGGTCATGACCCCCACACTTTCCGATATAGGTGAGTTTGATGACTTCATTACTGCGGATGATGAGCCAGATGAGGTGACCCTCAGGGATTCTCCCTCTGATGAAGTAGCTTTCCATGCGCTCATGTCCAGGACGTACACAGTGTTCGGCTTAGCACCGGAGGAGCAAAGGGAGGAGAGCGTTTTATAACAACGTAGAGAGCAGCAAAGGAAGTCCATCATTGCAATACCTTCAGTGGAGGACATCTGTGTGGACGCTCTGGTTTCCATGGCGCACCCTGCAACTGCACCTCCAAAGGAGGATTGTTTCGACAAAAAGTAAAGGGCTCCAGAGAGCACAGTTGCCTGTCTCCACACGCAGCCTATCCGAGACTCCATAGTTTCTGTGACGGCCAAGAAGAGATCAGCCAACCCATCTTCATCCTGCTCAATGCCCCAGACAAGGATGGAAAACGCCTCAACTCCTTTGGCAAGAGAATCCGCACGACAGCTGCCATGACTATCAAGGCGGCGAATGCTATGGCCATACTTGTCCGCTATGATTGCGCGTTATGGTACACGTTGGGGCCCCTATTGGCATTCTTGCCAGAGGACAAGAAGCAAGAGGCACTGGACAATATCCATGAGGGAGAGCTTGCATCTGACCACACCATCACTGTTTCTGTCGACATCGCCGACACTGGCTATTGACAGATGGGTAATGGAGAGGTCCCACGCCGACATGGTTGGCTTAAAGCCACAGACTTTCGACCGGATGTCCAATCCCGGGTTACAGACCTGCCTTTTGGATGGCACAGCCCTGTTCTGTAAAAAGGTAGATGAGGCCCTACAGGCATAAAGACACACTGAAACCGCCTGCTCCCTGGGCACATAACAATACAAGCACCAGTCCTTTTGTATAGGAAAAGGGCATTATAATATAACTTTGCGGGACAACCGCAATACGTACCAGTCGTCCACGTCCTACAAGAGCCCTTATTCAACAGGGGATCAGTACAGGAAACAAACCCAAACCTACAAGGGTTCCCAGCGACGCCAAGTCTCCTCCCAGCCTAGGGGCCAGTCCGGCAAGCAAGCATGACCAGTTGAGAGCCGGAGCCTCCCACTTCAGCACCCCATTTGGGGGTCATCTATCAAACTTTGTCGATGAATGCCCTTGAGTAACATCCGATGAATGGGTGCTGTCCCTCCTCCATCCGGGGCATTCGCTGGAGTACGTAAAGTACCCTCCAGACATTCCTCCTGTACAAAGACCAGAAAAATTGCAGCTCCTCCTAATCCAAAAAATGCAGTCTCTGCTACGGAAGGGTGCTGTAGAAAAGGTCCCCGGGAACGAGATACAGAAAGGCGTGTATTCTCCAGCATGGGGTCTGGCATGGATTCACATGCTCATGAATATTCCCTGTCGTCAGGTCGGGAATCCTCGGTATAGAAAAAAATCAGTATCGGTTTCGTTTCTGATCTGTCTTTCTTAGTAGTAACCAATCACTGGTCTCTGGGTCATACTGCCCCCAGCCAATGACTGCCCTCTCCCTAAGCCCCGCCTCTGGCAGCCATCCTCAGATTTTTACCGCACGTTCAAGTGTTGGTAGTCCTCGTGCTGTAGCTCTCAAGCTTTTGCTGCGTTTTCGTGCTTTTTCAGGAGATTTTTTTCATTTTTCGGTTAAATAGAGCCTCAAGCTCCACCGTTTCTACATCCGATCAACGGTGATCCGTTTCAGAGTTTTCTATGCCCCTCAAGGGTGAAGTTTTCGTCGAGTTACGCTTTTGGAGGATTCCAGAAGTTCCGAGGCCTACCCCGGACATGGCCCAGGGGAAAGGAAGCTTGACGCCCGGGAAGCTGTTCAGGACCTGCCCTGGATGCCAGCTTCAGAATGTTTTCAAGGAGGACAAGCATTCGTTATGCCTCTACTGTCTCCATGAGGACAAGATGCACACGGAGAAGGACTGTGCGTTTTGTGGGAACATGTCGGAGCGGACCATGAAGGATCGCCACCTCCGTCTCGCCAACTGGCTGGAAGGGAAGAGCCCGTCAGGCGAGAAGAAGAAAAAGAAGTCTGAGCGGTCTTCTAAGTCCTGTGAGGGCGCCCCAGCGATGGGGGCCCAACAAAAGGCTAAGCACCGCGGGCACCGGGAGCGCCGAACGGTCGGGCTCCTTGGCTGCCACGCAGGGCGCATCCTCCCCGGCGCCATCAACCACGAGCCAACGCTCTGGCTTGGGTAAGAGGAAGTCCGAGAACCCGGCGAAGCTTCTGGAGAGGCCCCGGTCGATCTCGAAGATTCTGGCAGAGGCGAAGCGAGGCTCGGACCCTCCCCCCCCAAGGCGAAGGCCCCAGGCGTCCAGAAGGTGACGATGGCCTCAATTCACCCTGCTAAGACCTCGATTGAGGATGTCGCCGCGGCCCTGGCTCAGCCTGTGGAGGCTACACCAGTGGAGGCGCCCTCAGGACCCAAAGTCTCCCTGCCACCGCTGAGGGAGTCGTCTTTCAGGCCCATTGAAAAGACCCCCGCGAAGTCCTTGTTGGAAAAGGTAGGGGAGGAGCTGGTGGCCATCGTGGATACGGACACGACCTCTGAAGAAGAGCTCATCGAAGTCGTGGAAGAGGCCCAGCCCATCGGGGGGGATCCCGACGAGGGTGACGACGAGAGCGACGGTGTCGCCGACAAGGCTCCTCAAGAGCCCTTGCGCCCATCGTTACCGGTGCCGCAGGACACTTAGGCGGCCATTTTGTCAGCGATTCAGTCCTTATGCTCGGAGATAAGGACAAGGTTGCCCCTTCCCCCGACGGAGGTACCTGAGCCAGACCCGACGGGGGAACCGGAGCCAGGACCTTCGGAAAGTCCACCGCATAAGAGGAGGAGGACGCATCCTATGCCACCTCTCCCACCTCTGTGGCCTGCTCTGCTTCCCCCCGGTTTACTACCCACGGGGATGATACAGGCACGGACACGGCTACGACAGGTACAGATGACGACGGAGGCGACGACGGGACGTGTCCCCCGTCACCCCCTGCTCGGGCGTCCCCGCCCGACGAGATTGGATCCTTTCATGCCATGATTTCCAGGGCATCCGAGCTTTTCCAGCTCTGCCCAGAAGAGAAGAAGAAAGAAGGGTTCCTTTACCAACGGCGCGAGGCTAAAAGGAAGACGATCCTCGCCGTACCGCTTCTTGATGACATCTGGGATGAGGCGCTCGCCCTCAAGAACCCTGTCACGGCGCCGGCAAAGAGGGACCGGTACGAGAAGAAGTACCGGGTCCCCGGCGCTGCCCCCTTGTGCCTTCGGGCACAACCTACCCCGAATTCGGTCGTCGCGGCGGCAAAAAAAAAAGCTGGGGGGGGGCATCGGCGAGGGCAGGAAGTTACGACAGGAGTTGTGATTCAAAATCGCCCCTCTGTTAGACTTCCTTCCGGACGCCAAAAGGGCTGAGGCCCTTGAAATCCTACAGGAGGGTGAGATTGCTTCGGACCACGCAATCACGGTGGCAACGGACATTGCCGACACCGGTTTCCGTCAGTTGGGCAACGGCGTTTGCTTGAGACGACGAGGATGGCTCAAGGCCACGGATTTCCACCAGGACATACAAACCAAGGTTTTGGACATGCCCTTCGACGGGAACAACCTGTTTGGGAAGGCGGTTGATGAGTCCCTTCAGGCCATCAAGACAGACACAGAGACTGCCTGGGCACTGCGAGTGCTCCAACAATGACGGCCGTCCTTTCGGAGCTCCGGAGGCAGACAAGGTGCCTCCAAGGGATCCGGCAGTGGCTCCTCCACGTACCGCCAAGCGGCAAGATCTTCGTCCCAGGAAGCCTACGGGGACGCGGCAAGTCAGGTGGTGCCCGTCGTCGACAGGGAGGTCCAGGAGGCAAGGCGGCCTCCAAACAAGATTGAACCGACCCTGGGTGCTTGACGCCCTGGCCCAAGGGCATGCCCTCGAGTTTCAGAAGAAGTGCCCTCGCGTTCCACCCGTGGCCAGGAAGGAAAATCACGTCCCTCAACTACTGTTGGAAGTAAGGCCGATGCTCAAGAAGGGTGCCATCGAGCTCGTCCCAAAGAGGCTTCGGGGCTCCGGAGTTTACTCAAGGTACTTCCTCGTAAAAATGAAGACTGGAGGATGTCGCCCCATCCTGGACCTACGAAGACTGAACAAGAACATCAAGGCGCAGAAGTTCCGTATGGTCACCCTCCAGCACGTGCTGGGACAGCTGGAGGAGGGCGATTTCCTGTCGTCGTTGGACTTGGAGGATGCATACTTCCACATCCCCATTCTAAAAAGACACCGAAAGTTCCTCAGGTTCATGGTCCAAGGGCGGCACTACCGGTTCAAGGCCCTCCCGTTCGGATTGAAGTCGGCACCCAGGGTGTTCACCAAGTGCCTCGCACCGGTGGCGGCGCGGCTGCGCCTACAGGGGATCCACGTCTACCCCTACCTGAACGACAGGCTCATCCGGGCAAGGACGAGGGAGCTCGCCGTGGAGCACACTGCGAAGACCGTCCAGCTGCTCCCGGACCTGGGATTCTCCATCAACTTTCCAAAATCCCACCTGGTTCCGTCGCAAGTCGCCCTGTTTCTGGGAGCCAAGCTCGACACAGTGGCACGGCTGGCCTCGCCGTCGGAGGAAAGGACCAGGTCCATTCTGGCAAGGTGCAGCATCTGCTGGCCACGGACATGGCCAGGGTAAGATCTATCAAGTCCCTCCTCGGGATGATGTCCTCCTGCATTTATCTGGTGCGCCTTTGCAGGCTTCGGATGCGCCCCTTACAAGAGTTCCTCGTCGCCCGCTGGATCCAGTCGACGGGCAGCTTCGAGGACAGGATCCCTCTCAACGAGACGTTCCGTCAGGCGATCCGGTGGTGGGGTACCCGCTCCCATCTGTTGGCGGGCACGGACTTTCAGATCCCAGCTCACCAGGTGACGGTGACGACGGACGCCTCCCTGGAAGGTTGGGGAGCGCACTCCGGAGATCTTCACGCGAGAGGCCTTTGGCTACCGGAGGAGAAGTCACTCCACATCAACATTTTGGAGCTCCGCACAGTGTTCTGGGCCCTCGGGTCCTTTCTCCCGTCCCTCAAGGGCAAGGTGGTGAGGATCTTCACCGACAACACCACTGCGATGTTCTACATCCGGAAGCAGGGCGGAACCAGGTCCCCGGCCCTATCCAAGGAAGCCCAGGATCTGTGGCATTGGGCTGTCGCCCAACGGATGTTTCTGGTGCCTCTTCATCTGGCAGAAATAGAAAACACGATCGCCGGCTCACTCAGCAGGGAGCTGCGCTCGTGCCACGAGTGGGAACTACGCCAGGATCAAATGGATCGACTCTTCCGACGATGGGGCGAACCCCAAATCGATCTCTTCGGGACGGCAACGAATTCCAAGTGCCGGAGGTTCGCCAGCAGGTTCCCCCAGCCGAGGAGCATGGGCGATGCTTTCTCGTTCCCCTGGGACGGCCTATTTCTTTATGCATTCCCTCCACTGCCGTTGCTGCTCTGGCTCATCAACCAGCTCAAGAGGTCCCGGTGCAGGATGATCCTCGTCGCACCGGCGTGGCTGCGACAGATCTGGTTCCCGGACCTTCTGGACTTGTCAACATCCACATCAGTCAAGCTGCCGACAGACGCAGACCTTCTCTCCAGAGAAGGAGGCGCCATTCTTCACCACAACCCGGAGTCGCTGAACTTGCAGGCCTGGCTCCTGCAGCAAAAGAGTTTGGTGGGTACGACATCCCTGCCGACTGCAGAGGTTCTTGCAAAGGCCAGGGCGTCCTCAACTCTCAAGTGCTACGGACATAAATGGAAGAGGTTCTCTGTCTGGTGCCGTGCACAGAAGATTAACCCTCTGCGGATTACGGCCCCTCAAGTACTGCCGTACCTACTGTCGCTGGCCAAAGCTGGACTGGCTCACGCCTCCATCAAAATACATCTGGCTGCAATCTCCCGATATACCAGGACTACGGGACAGGCGTCCTTGTGGTCTCATCGCCTTGTGAAAGAATTCATGAAGGGACTATTCCGATCATTCCCGCCGGTGAAGGCTCCTGCCCCGGCGTGGGAGCTTAATGTGGTGCTGACCAGGCTCATGGGGGGCCCCATTCGAGCCTATGCATTCGGCGCCTCTGAAGTTCCTGTCATGGAAGACAGCTTTCCTCGTGGCCATCACCTCCGCACGACGAGTGGGAGAGATCCAGGCCCTATCTTGCAAGCCTCCATACTTGACTTTTCATGACACGAGGGTGGTGCTGAGGACGCACCCCTCCTTTATGCCAAAGATGCCATCGGACTTCCACCTCAACGAGCCCTTGGTGTTGCCAGTTTTCTTCCCGTCGCCTTTATCGCCGGCCGAGAGGACTTTGCACTCGCTGGATGAAGCTAGAGCGCTGAAGTTCTACGTGGACCGCACAAAGAGTTTTCGGAAGACGTCACAACTGTTTGTGAACTTTGGGTCTGTGAATCAAGGGAAGGCTCTCTCGAAGACTTCCATTTCCAGATGGCTCTCCGGCTGCATCATGCACTGTCACCGGTTGGTAAACCGACCGCTGCCCGGCCGTCTGAGAGCCCATTCGACCAGAGCGATCGCTGCTACCACCGCGTTCCTGTCTGGTGTGCCCCTGCTAGACATCTGCAGGGCTGCGACGTGGAGGTCGACGCGCACCTTCACAAGATTCTACTGCGTCGATCGGGACTCCAGGGAGGAGTCCAGGGTCGGCCAAGCAGTGCTGCGCAACCTGTTCGCCTAAGGTGAGCCTGGTGAGGAGGCAAGAGATGCTTAATGTTGAGTTGTTGTATTGCTTATTGTTGAGCCTGTTGCCACCTCCCGTGGTTGTGCATGTGTGTACTGCTATGTATTCTCTTATTCATGAGCATGTGAATCCATGCCAGACCCCATGCTGGAGAAGGAACGAGTTACTTACCTGTAACTATTGTTCTCCAGCATGGGTCTGGCATGGCTTCACATGCGAACCCTCCCGCCTACCCCTCTGCGGCTCTTCACTTGGTCATACTGCCACTTTACGTGCTACCAAATATGAGGATGGCTGCCAGAGGCGGGCTTAGGGAGAGGGCAGTCATTGGCTGGGGGCAGTATGACCCAGAGACCAGTGATTGGTTACTACTAAGAAAGACAGATCAGAAACGAAACTGATACTGATTTTTTTCTATACCGAGGATTCCCGGCCTGACGACGGGAAATATTCATGAGCATGTGAATCCATGCCAGACCCATGCTGGAGAACAACAGTTACAGGTAAGTAACTTGTTCCTTCCCGCTACTTGCTGGTAAGCAAAAAGGGCTTGCTGAACAAACCAGGGGGTTGAAGACCCATTCTAGACCGAAGTGTGCTCAACAAGTTTCTGAAAGATCAAAAGCATGGTAACACTGCAACAAGTACTCACTGCTGCCCCAGGGGGATTTCCTAGCTTCACTCGATCTTGGATGCATACTTCCAGATTCCTATTCACACTTCACACCTGCGCTACCTTAGTTTTGTGGTGGCAGGAGAGCACTATCAGTTAAAGGCTCTTCTTTCGGCCTCAGATCAGCCCCTCAGGTGTTCACCAAATGCCTCGCACCAGTGGTGGCTCACCTGTGACGGAGAGGAGTCCACGTCTACCCATACTTAGGCGACTGGTTAATAAGAGCCGTCTCATGCTCTCTTGCGGAGTTCAACACCTCTGTCACTATCCAATGTCTTCAACAACTGGGGTTCTCCATCAACTTTACGAAGTCTAAGCTGGCCCCCCTCTCAGAGGGCACTGTACATCGGAGCGCTGCTAGACACCAGCATTTGCAGAGCCAGGCCCTCAGACGAGAAAGTGTTGGCCCTTCTGCAGAAGGTGCATTGCCTCAGCAAAACCCGCACAACCACAGTCTGCAGTTGTCTTCATGCATTCCACTGATCAACTGCAGACTATGCATGAGACAAGTGAAGGAGTTCTTGGATGCCAGATGGGTACAAGCTTCAGGCTCTTGGGAAGACAGCATTACGCTGACTCCAGCCTTCAGGAAGGACCTGCTCTGGTGGTCAGTGAGGGAACACATCCTGCATGGCGCCCCCTTCAGACTTGCATACCATCAGATCACCGCCATTACGGACGCTTCCCTGGAGGGCTGAGGAGCCCACTGCCAAGACCAGCACACCAGGGGTTTATGGTCAGTCGGAGAATACCCAGCACATCAATCTGCTGGAGCTACGGGTGATATTCTGGTCACTGAAGTCTTTCCTCCCCCAGCTCGAAGGGAAAGTGGTCTGGATTTACACAGACAACACAACGTCCATGTTTTACATCCGCAAGGAAGGGGAGAACTGGGGGAGAGAGACCAGGTCCCCACAGCTCACCCAGTTTGGGGGACGCCTTTGCATTCCCTTGGGAGGGACATTTCTGTATGCCCCTCCTCCCCGTTTCCTCTGGTGCCACGAGTCCTACACACATTTAAACAGTTTCGGTGATGATTGATATTAGTGGCCCCTGCGTGGCCGAGGCCGTATTTGTACTCGGAGCTCCTGGCTCTGCGACAACTCGCATCAGGCTGCCCCGCACCAGTCGCTCCTGTCCAGGCACCAGGGAACAGTACTGCACCACGACCCGGCCTCTCTCAATCCGACGGCATGAATCCTGTGGTCCCAGAATTTGGGAACCTTTCCCTCCCGCAGGCTTGCCAGGAGGTGTTGGCTAAAGCAAGGGCCCCGGCCACTCTAAAATGCTACAAGAGCAAGTGGAAGTATTTACAGGTGTGGTGCAGAAGACATCACCTACATCCCCAGACAATCAACCCAGAGAATCTGATGTTGTACCTCTTGTCGCTAGCAGAGTCAGGGTTGACGCACTCCTTCATTAGAGTGCACCTGGCCACAATCTCCACATACTGCTGGTCCTCTGGAAAGCCTTCCCTCTGGTCTCATCGGCTAGTGAAAGAATTTCTAAAGGAATGTTTTGGTCATTCCCTCAAGTCCGCCGCCCCAGCCTGGGAACTCGACATACTGCTCACAAGGTTTATGAGACCACCTTTTAAGCCCATGCACCAGGCATCCATCAAGCGCCTGTCGTGGAAGACTGCTTTTTGGTGGCAATTACTTTGGTGAGATGTGTGGGAGAGATACAGGCATTTTCTTCAAAACCGCCTTATTTGACGTTCCACAGGGCTGTATTGCGGGCTAATCCAAAGTCCATACCTAAGTTATCTTCATCCTTCCATCTTAACCAGCAGGTGGTGGTGCCACTGTTTTTTGGCTCCCCTGCATCTCCGGCAGAGTGCACCCTGCACACACTGGATGTGGTGCTTGCCCTCAAGTACTATGTGGCCCGCACAAAGTCATTCCGTTTAACGGATCAACTGTTTGTCCCATTTGGACCTACAGGGCAAGGCTGTCTCAATCTGCAATTGCGAGATGGATTGCGATCTGCATCTCATTCTGCCACCAGCAGGTGCGCAGACTGCTCCCGGGAAGACCCTGGACGTATTCCACTAGGGCAGTTGCTGCGACCGCTGCAATTCTCTCCGGGATCCTGCTGCCAGACGTCTGCTGCGCAGCACGGAAATTGGTGCACACATTCACCAGATTCTACAGCATTGACAGGGATTCCGCAGAGGAGTCTAGAGTCGACCAGGTAGTTCTACAAAACCTGTTTGCATAAGCTTGGCAAATCCCCTGTGGTAAGTGATCCGGGAAACTCCTCCACCCTTGTGTATTGGTTATTGTTTTTACTGCTTTGTAATCTGTTCACAGCATGTGAATCTATGAAAGATCCAGTGCAGGAGAAGGAACAAGTTACTTACCTTTTAACTCCTGTTCTCCAGCATTGCTATCTTTCATAGGTTCACGACCCTCCCGCCATGCCCTCATGGCTCGTCATTTGGCTCTTACTGCCACTTCAAGTGCGCGTGCCAAATCTGAAGATTGCGACATGGGAGGTGTTAAGGCGAATATTCCCTATTGGCTCTGGTCAGTATGACCCAAAATTACAACAATAGAGCACTAAAGTGACTCAAGTTTAAGTTTAATTTAAACTGTTCTATTTTACCGAGGATTACCAGCCTGTCTGGGATTATTCACAACATCAATACGTATCAATGTATTTACCCACTAGCCAATGTTTGCCCACCCAGAGTTACAATGGTGTCATTTGAGCTGGGTGCCAGTGTGTTAGTCAATTGAAATGTTATGCTACGGTATTGATGGTTTGTTAATTTGCAATCTATGTACTTCAAAGGCAAGTTCACTCTAAGAATGGTTGCTGACGTATCGACACTATAGCACAAGCAATATAGGGAGTTAGCATGGAGGCAAAAGTTTTACATCCCTGTCTCTAAAGTACAGAGGTTTCACAATACTTACCTTTATATATTTATCTGGCACTGATTCATGAAGTTACTTCTATCAAGATGTATTTAATGGCACCAGTGTGTTCTTTGTGAAGTAGAATGCTCCTTTTGTGGCACTTTATCTACAATTTCTTTTAGCCACTGTGTTGCATAGGAAATTGGGGGAACTGAGGTACATAATAAAATTCATTAATGTATTGATCCACTTTCTAGCACGCAGCAGTGACAGTCTGTTAGTGAGCCTCACCTTTTGCCCCCTAGTGTCATTTTTAATATCTCCAGATCCATTTGGTACCTGTGATTTAATTCGGAGATGTGGAAGAAAGGATATTACTGAATAGGAGTAATGTTTTTCTGAATTCTGTAATAGTCAGTGCAAAGATGAAGTATCCATTTTTTGTTCAACTCTTTTTCAATCAAGGAAACACTCTCGGCACAGCTTTCTGTGAGGGATAAAGACCTGCAGAAGTGGCGTGAAGAGCGAGACCAGCTGGTGGCTGCACTAGAAGTACAATTGAAAAATTTAGTTTCCAGTAATATTCAGAAAGATGAAGAAATACAACAGCTGAAGGGCAACATATTACGGAACACAGAAATGGTAAGCCTCCAGCCTTTCAAGTAGAAGTATCATGTTGCATTTAAATAACCAACATTTTCGATTAGTTTAATAAATGTGTGCTTTCTTCCCAGTGTTGAGGCATATTTAAAAAGTGAAATTTAGCCATTTTACTTTTATGTTATTGCTATTCAAAGATAACCTGAAACAAGAATTTTTGAAACCTTAGGAACACCCCTAGCTTCACATTCAGCAGTGTTCAGTTTAGCTCTTAAAGGGCCCGATGTAACTGTGGACATTTCCTTGCCTGGGTGTTGTGGGGGGTGTGGAGGTGGAGGGTGACCAGTGGATCCACACCATGACTGGCTCTGAAAAGCAGAACTGGTGGTGGCACCTGGCACCCATGGTCACTCTTCCTCCGGTCCCCCGCACTAACCACCCACCCACCCTGCAGGGGTCAGTCAGGGTGGGGACATCATCACACTTGTACAAGTTGAGCCATTTGCTTTTTATTTCTGTGCCCACACTTCTCTCGTTGTCGCACACAGTGCAGATTGATTACACGGGTCTAAAAATACGTAGTATCAGGGACTTGGATGCCTTTCAGCAAGCCATTGTAAATGCAGGGTTTAGTTATGCAGATATAAACCCGTTTCTGACTTAGTTTGAGAACATGGACTGGTGCAACTGATAATTTCATGTCTGTTTTATTGCTATTTCAATCTATAGGTGGTATGAGCTTATTACGGCAAGTAACTGAATAAATATGACTGTGGCATGCACTTATGCAGTAATGCACTTTTTTCTGCTTCGTAAAAAGCCCTGGAATGAGCATATATTGTATGCACTAGTGAAGTGTGTTTATATTCATAATACTTCATAATACTTATGACTTTATTTGTGTCTATTTTATTTAATGAGTTGTATGCTTGGTATACCATGTGGTAATCCAATATTCTTTTATATCACTACATTGTGCAAACAAGCCAATATGCACGTGTTGAGTATTCAGCATGTCCTAACATTTGTGATGGCAAGGGACAGTGCCATCAGTGTGATTTTGGATTTTTATGAATTTGACATGATGCAGTAATTCTGTTTTTGAAAGTGTGATCTGCTAACCAGACCTTGCTTCATAAATGCGACATTACAGAATTATTGTGCACGTATGCCTTTTCTAAAACAGCTTAATGGCTGTCTCGGCACCAGACATGGAAAGGCATATGACAGGTTCAAAGGTCACGTGCATTCCTGACTGCTGCTGCTGGAACGTAGTTCCTGCGTTCAGAAGTGGCTTTCTAACTGTCTGCAGCTCTAAATTATAATAATTGTGTAACCTTGTTAGTGTAATGGGCTGAAAAGCTGTACATAAGCCATGGCCATTGTGGCATGCTGGCTGCTATGATCTCACAACTATACAGCCACTTCAATTTGATATTGCACTAGTCCCCGGCTCTGCGAACAGGACACAGCTATGACAGGACAGATGTGTATTAGTGTCTAGTCTGAGCACTTACATGGCAAACCACTCACTACAAAGTGCTGACCACTAGAGTCCCTTTAAAGCCAGCAGGCGTAGGTAGGGGGTGTAGTTCTAGTTGCCAGAAGGTACTGGTGGGTTCCACCGTCTTAGTTTCTGTTAGTGCTCTCTACCACTGCCTGTGTCGCCCCACTACATTTTATTTCTTGTAAAAAATGCACTCTGCGTGTGATGTAAGAAGGCAAATGGCACTTGTAACAACTGCCTGCATTTGACCCATTACAGCCAGTTTTCTTTGACCAGTCCCGTGTGACAGCCTTTACAAGGAGTCGGCACCCCCTCCTCCTTTGGTTCATCTCTGGCTCTTGGAAGAACAAGAATTCCCCTGGAACTCGGTTGGGGATACAGCTTATTCCAAAGCGCTCTGCCATAGATTTTAAGACAGAAGCTTTCAAGGTAGAGGAGAGATCTGCCCCCTAGCAACCCGCAGGGAGCAGTGGCAGTGACACTGCTCTTGGACCAAGTGTCCTCTTCACTTGGGAACACCTCCTGTATGTGCCAGACAATATCCTGGACTGGAAGTACGTTACTGAGAATTCCTGTGGGCCTCGCAGCAACCCAGAAGCAGCTAGAACCCTGTTTAATCACCTCAAGACATCTGAGAGTCGACTTGGGCAAACTCTATGCAGTTTGAGCCACTCTAGGATATGCAGTGCCGCTTTTGGAAATCTACACATCTTCAAACTGCTTACCTGCCTTGAGAGCCATCCAGCCATTGCGAGTTCAAGGTCTGCACAACTGATTTGCAAGCCGACTTGGCCTGTGGAAGCCATCGACTCGCCAGTCTTGAATGTTGACTCGACCCAGCAGAATCATCTTTTCACCGCTGATTGGACTGCAGCCTCAAACCATTGGAAGCCACCATCTTGAGCACCATCTCGCCCGACTGGAGCCCACACATCGAACCTACTTGACATCATCTCGCCAATTGGACTGCACAACTTAAGTCTCAACCTCATTATGATTGCAGACAACGCATCTAAAAGTCTTTGTCGAGCACCCAAACACAAGAACTAGGGTATTTGTTAGAGGCCCAGCCCCCTGGTCCGTTTTAAAGGACCATAGTGACTTTTAAGTGCCCCTTCTATACCTTCTAAAGACCTATCCCTGAACAATTGACGTTGCTGTAAATCACTTGCCATAACACCACTGCTTATCAACCATGAGTGTCCTTTCACATCAAAGTTCTGTATTCTTTGTTTTTCCTTTACAACGGTGGGGATTTAGTGTTTATTAGTTGAATGCATTGATTTCTTTTTTTATTAAAGTTCCTATTTTTTAGAACCTTGATGATCTATTCTTTTATGTTGGACCAGTTGTACTAACGCTGCTTTGTTTGCTACTCACACCCCGACCAAAGACTATAGCCTGCCCTCTGCCCACGTTACCAAGAGATAAACCGTGTTTATCGGGCTGTCCCTCTTTCACCATTGATTGTGAACACTGCTGTATTCGCATTAGTGTTGGGCTGAGTAGGTGGTTTAACTACTACTCGTCCTTGTACTCTTGCAAAGAAGTGGTAATTTCATTGGACACTAATATTCAACAAGCCAGCCAATGTGTGCTTTTGCAGAGTGATGCTTTTGAGCAAATGTGCATTCAAGTGTACCATTTAACCAACGTTCATGGACGAATGGGCTTGGTAGCACAGTAAAGGGTACTTCGGTGCAAGCAATGCTTCATCTGTCAGCCCCTGTAATGGAAAAGCAAAATCAATCACCCTTGATTAGACACCCATTTAAATTAAAAGCAGTAAGCCCTGCCACAGTCCAGACTGTTTAAAGAGAAGTGCAATCAGATGAAAAAACAGGGTAAGAGGAAAACTGAGGAAAGGCTAAGTGCAATGGCATATAAAGTAATCTTTGTGGTCACTTGTGGTTTGTGAGTTGATACTACTAATGCATGTGAGGGCCCCGCCAGCACTCTGATGTTGGTAATTGAGAATACTCCTATGTCCTGTCCCCTTTCCTACATCCTTGTTTGGGTCGTCCCCCGACATGTGGACGGTACTGGAACCGTTGGCAGCAAAAAATTGAGCTTCCCCCTTTAAATTTAGTGTAGCATGTGGCCTCAGGCGTGGGAACGCCCTGCTGATGCCCTACCCTCCAGCGCCTCACCTCAGTCCCTTTATGCACACGGACGGTGTCGGACCTGGCAGTTGGGGGCAGAGATTTTTTAACTTTCTGATTGCTCCCTGTTTTGTTTTTGTCAATTCTTATTTCACTTCCCTTCAGTGCCTTGCCTCTCCCGGCGCATGTTACCAAAGGAGGCTTCACAAGGTGTCCCTCATGTGACTGTTCATTCCAAGCCTCGGACCCCTATGCACTCTGCCTGGAGTGCTTGGAGCCCAACCACTGCTGGGACTCGTGTTCGTCCTGCAGCGCGCTCGGTCGCAGGGCATTGAAGAATATTTTGTCGCGGTGGAGGGCGTTCTTCCACACTGCTCTTCTGCACCACCTTTAGAACTTTGTCTCCAGGACCTCTCGTCAAAACAAGGTAGGCCCTCTGCTAAGCACGGCTCCCCAGCGCGGCGACTCCTTCCCCGGGTTCAGGTTGTTACAGGCCTGTGGCCTCTAAGGCTACCGGCTCCCAAGCTGATGGACCTGGGGGCTCTTCTGGGCAGTCCGAGGACTGACTTGAGCCCTTCCTGACTACTGGCTCCAAAGCTGAGGGGCTCAGGGACCCTACCAGGCTGTGCTCGGAAGGGCGATCAGGCTCCTCTTCTTCTACATCAGGGGTTAAGGGATTGTCGAGTGCCACCTTCAAGAGCCTGTCCTTGGCTAGACCCAGCATGGCTACCGCGGGCTCCCAGCGTACTTGACCTCGCTCTGAGGCCGTGAATCAGGGCGTTAGCACCTACCAGAGGGATCTCTGAGGTAGACGCTTCTGCCTCGGGTGCAAGACCCAAGCTGTATCCTCTCGTGTCTGAGGCCTCTCTTGGCTCAGGGCCTTCACGCCCTCTGAACCAGGGTGTAGCGCAGGGCTTCAAAATAGTAGAGCCGCATGTGGCAGTATGCCAGAGAAGGGGGCCATCTTGGATCGAGCTCAAGGCCTGCCAGTGCTTTCGCCCTTTGAATGGGCTTTGCAGGATGATCCCACCCCCCTTCTCTTGAAGCGGCAGCGGATTCTACGTTCCAGGTTTTTGGTCCCCTCAGGGCTGCATCTACCCATCACAGCTGTAAAGCTACACGCAACAGGCGCCTCAGTGCTTTGACCAGGAGCAGAGGCCCAGCGCCTCGGAGGTCCGGGCCCCTTGGGATTAGACAGCTTGTGAGGATCGCTTCTTAGAGTGCTTGCTCTTCCTGGTGTGTTCCCCTCAGATGAAGGGGCTCCTGAAGGACATTGTGAAGGTCATCCTGCAGGTGGTGCTGCCTTGGCACCCTCCTCTGGGTATGCCTCCGGTTCCTCCTGCGCTCTCGGTGCCGGCCCCTCCTCCGGTGTCATGATCCCAGTAAATGAGCACAGTTCCCATTCAGGCATACTGGAGAAACAAAGGACAACACATCAGTCAGCAGGTTTACAGTGGCTACAGGACTGGCACGAATGGCATTTGTATCATACATAGTATTGCACCCATAGGCTATCATAGAGTTCACATTGGTTTTCATACATTAAACATGGCCGCCGCCAGGTCCACGGATAACTTGCATCACATTCTATGCCTTTTACGGAGGGAGCTACTTAAGCCCCGTCTCCGCTAGAGCGCTCGCTTCGCGTCTGCTCTGCTGACAGCGGGTAATGCTACCGGAGTGTCTCCTCACAGAACCTATCAAAGGAAAAAGAGATATTAGTTTCCTCAGATAAAACAATCGAATTCCATTGTTATTTAAAAGACTTACCGAACCAAAGTATTTCCGAAGCGTTTCTTCAGTCAGCTGTTGTTTCTCAGCTGCAGCATCTTCTGTCAGAATTTCCCCCACAGCCGCAGGACCTTCTTCACAGCAGTCTTCGTTCGCGGTCGCAGTACCTTCATACAGAAGTTTTCCTCAGCAGAGACTGCAGCTTCCGAAGGTATTTCTTCTACAGTTTTCCGAAAACTTGCAAAACAAAAGGTATTTCATGAACGAATTAACTTAATAGAAATAAGAAAGAAAAAGTTTAAATAGTTACATACCTGAAGTGTCTTCAAGTGTTCACTGCTTAGTTATTTCCGCGCTCTTCCCTGAAGGCTACAGTCTAGCGCATTGTGTTAAAAATGTCTTCATACAGCGTTTAGTCGCAGTCATTCCGCAGCCACAAACTTTTCCTGAATCCAAGAACCTGTTAAAATAAAGAAAAATATTAGAACGAGAGATCTCTCCAACGTAGGGACAACTCTGAAATTAACGAACTATAATATTTGTCTCAAATTCTTACCCAAGACAATTTGGAAACGCAAAGACATTATTAAAGACAAGTCTTTTGAACACCGCAGCCTTCCAAGTTAAAAGGTCTCATACCAACGTGCCCCTGTAGACTACAGGATGGAGAGCTCCACAAAACATACACACAGGTGAGAAGGGAGGGATTACCAAAAGCACACTACTACACAGGATTTTCCTCAGAAGAGGTATTACAGTAGTTCTATTGTATTTATTGTTGTTTACACAGGAGAAGAATCCTAAAGGTGCCCAAGTATCAGATCCACTGGCTGAGAGAGATATTATGCTCCAGAGGAATCCAGGTAAGCGCTACATCTCGGTTCAGACCCCACCAGTTGTTCTGACCCCTCCCCCCACCTTCTCTACCACTAACGCCTTCCCCTCAACAACTGTTGGACCTGTCTGCGGCTCAGAAACCTGAGGGGGGACTCCGCCGGCACCTCTGTCCCAGGCCCCCCGATTCCCCTTGCTCTGTAAAAAGAGTGGGGGGGGGGTGGTGGTGATGACGATGATGATGAAACCTCAGCATTGGTTAAGGCCTTTCATGACTGCATTCAGGGCCTGGCAGAGTTTTTGGGGGTCCCTCTTCCTGAGGAAGTCCCCAACCCGGAGTTGGGAGCTCTAGCAGAGGTCTTGGACAAACGCACCATGTTCCAGTCTGGCATTCAGCTCCAGAAGGATGTTCTGCAGGTGGTGCAGAAGGTCTGGGAGAAGCCCAGGGCCAACGCCCAGATGAACAAGAAGTTGGACAGCAAGTTTAAGCTGGCAGACGGGGAGCCAATCCTCCTGGCCTCCCATCCGCAGCCCTATTCCTGTGTGGTGACTGTCGTCATCCTCCACGGGAGATGCCTAGGACAAGGTCCTTGGGGAAAGTGCCGTTACTCAATCGCAGGACTGCATCTGTGGCAGGCCAGCACTTACGCACTCTTGGCTGCAGCTAACCAGAAGCTGTGGCGGGAGCTCAGGGAATTTCTGCCCGACCTCCCTTCGGGGGAAGCAAGCCTCCTTCAAGGCGGTCTGTCTGATGCCTGGGCCATTGCGCTGGACCTCATGGAATCCTCGGTCGTCCACAGCTAGCAGAGGGCTGTGCCTGGTGGTTGAGATGAGAAAGACGGCGTGGATGCACGGCACAATGTTTTCATCTGATATGCAGGAGCAAATCCTGGATCTGCCCTTGGAGGGCCTGGACCTTTTTCATTCGTCCACCGATGACGAATTAACAAAACCTCAACTCAAACAGACAAGTCCTTGGCATTCCTGTCAAAACCAGGTCAGAAATCCCTCCCTCAGTCCCACGGCAGGATAGAGTTCAAAGCCTGTGCTTTCTCCAGCTTAAAGGGGTTCCGAGGCCACGATACACGGACACCTGACCGGTCGCCCAGCGACAACAGGAGGAAGCAGCAGAGGACGTGGCACAAGTTTTTGTGCTCCCACTCCTCTTCCCCAGCCTCAGACACCAAGAAGCAGTGACGTCAAGGTTGGGTAACAGAGCTCGCCTTTGCGGGGCCGTTTAGCTCTGTTCCAGGACACCTAGAAGCCTCTTTTCAGCAACCCGTGGATCCTATCCAAAGTCTCCACAGGCTTCAGTCTTCCTCTTCCTTTGCCTCTACCATCCTCTCCTCCTCTTCGTCGGATCGGGGTCCCAGCTCTTTTACGCAATGTCCTTTCTCTCTTGGAGGTGCAGGCCATAGAACCAGTTCCTCTTGTAGATAGGGACTTCGGTTACTATTCCAGTCGGACAGGATCACAATATCACTGCTCCTGCTGGCAGATCTTCGCTGGTGGCTGAAGGAGGACAATGTTTCAGTGGGAGCCCCCTTTGCCCGACCAGAGCGTACGCTGGTGATGACTGACTCCTCCCTCTCGGGTTGGGGGGCTACTCTGGCAGGCTATGCGATTCATCGAGCACGATCCAGGACAGATTCTCTTGCATATCATTCTGCTCCAGCTCATAGCAGTGGGCCTGGCATTCAAGGCGTTCTTGCCCCTCATCAGGGACAGGTCTGTTCTGGTCAGGGCAATTCTACTTCGATGTCTTACTGAACAAGCAAGGTGGCACCTGCTCCCCACACCTCTGCGAGGAAGCGATTTTGATCTGGGAATGGGCCCTGACGGAGGGGATTTGGAGCAGTCCATCACCCGGGGAACAGTAATTCAGAAGCGGACCAGTTGAGTCGCTTGGGGGTTCAACACCTACAAGTGGGAGTTGCACAATGGCGCCTTGATGCCCCCGTTACATTGTTGGGGGTTCACAGACCTGGATTTGTTCTCATCCCCTTCGAAGTGCCTCCAGTTTCTTTCATGAGCAGGTCGGGGGTCATTGGGAGACGCCGTCTAGATCTGTTGGCACGGCCGCAGGTGTAATGCGTACCCACCTACCCCTCTGCTCCAATGAACCCTCTGCAAGTTTCGGGCCTCTGTGGGTTGCAGCCTCATCCTGGTTTGCCTGCCACTGGCCTTCGAACCCGCAGTCGGAGACAGAGAGGGCCCTGCATTCCTTGGATCTAAAGAGGGTCCTTGAGTTTTATCTCACTCTGACAAAATCCTTCTAGAAGTTAGAGGCATTGTTAGTGACTTTTGCGGGCTCCTCCCCAGGCTCTCAGGCTTCCATCACTCGTTAGATGGTTCAGGCCTTTTCTGAGGTGTACACAGCTATGGGCAGACCAGTTCCTAAGGGCAGTAGCATTTCAGAGACATGCTTTTTGGGATCTCATCCACAAAGCATCTACATGTACCACTCGGTCAGCCTTCTGTAAGCACTACTCACTGGACACCAGCTCCAGGCGCAATGCAGGGTTGTGTCAGGTGGTTCTAAAGAACCTTTTTGCTTCGTCCTAGATATGAGGCAGGTTACCACAGCTCCACCCTATGTTTCTTAATCAGTGAAATCACCCACAAGGATGGAGAAAGGGTGACGGGCCGTATGAGTAATTGAAGTTACTCAATGGCGTGACTAGAGTACTCAGTGTCCATAGTCCTCTTTCTTCCATACATTCCTCCTGTCTTCCCCCGCTAGTATGGGAATGGCTAATATGTATTAAGCATAGCCAGGTATCTAAGCGTCCGTTGGGTTCAAAGGGGACTGAGGTGAGGGGGCGGAGGGTGGGGCTTCGGCTGGGCGTTCCTGAGTCCGTGCCCCCACACGCTATTCTAAATTTAAAGGGCAAGCTCAATTTTTCACTGACAAACGTTCCGGTAGTGTCCCCATGTTGAACGCCCACAAGGATGAATAATAGAGGACTATGGATCGTGAGTACTCTAGTCACTAATGTGAGTAACTTTAAATATTATCTACATCCATCCCACGATGAAAACGGCTGTTCCGACGACCAGTCTTTTTCTTTTAAGACGCGGAAAGTTTATCATGGAAGGTTAGTGGCCTCGCTTGAAGAAGGTTTTAAGGCCTCTGACTCGGCCTCTGTGCACAGTGTGATGAATCATAGATGATTCCCACAAAAATCCTGATCCTGACCCTGGCGATGGTGTTCTGCGGGAGGATCACATGGGGGGGGAGGGGGAGAGCAGGTCGAGGGGTGGGAAACCCCTTTGAATAACTTGCCCAAATATCATACCATCCTAATGGCTTACTGGAAATTGTGAAAGCAAAAGGGGATTTGAGCATTGAGGACCGAAAGTCCCACAATCCTCAAAGTACTGGGACGAAGAAGAGGGGTGAAGAGGCTCAACATTGCAAGTGGCAGTCTAATTACTCGAATGACCCACACAAGGGAGACTGGGAGGTACAAAAGGCCCCTTCGGGTGCAGGCCTTAAAAAAGTTGCATAAGGAGCAGTAGTGAGAAGTGGAGTGAGTGCTGTAACTTCACGTGGCCGTTTAAGTGGAAGGAAACTGTGGTTGATGCCAGAGTTGCAGTGATTAGCAGATTGAAGGCTGGTTCTGAGAGTGTCTCTCCTTCCATGGCCCTGTCTGCAGAGGCTGCACAGCGGGAAGTGTTGCTTATGAAAGCTTTCCCCAAGGTAAAATGTGGACCGGTGGTGGCAGGCGAGCACCCGAGTGTCCCAGGAGTGAGAAGCGCTTCATTCCCGACCGGCGCTTCCACTGGAAGCGGGCTGCCGGGGGGCGTGCACCAGAGAACGCGGAGGACCTGGAAGCAGTGGAGCGAACAGACGTGTGTACCATTCGTTGTGTCACTACCAGTATGTGACCCCGGAACGCTCCGTGATCGCGTGCTTGCTCAATCTAATGCTTTAGAATATCGAACTGATACCAAGAAGCCAAAGTGGCAGAATATGAACTCTGGGCCAGTAAGATATCATAATACTGGAAGAGGTCATAGACTTTGAGAAACATAGTAGGGCTATATCAAGTCAAGTGTGTAAGACCCACCATTGCCAAAGCCAAGAGTTGGAATAGAAACCATTATCAGCAGTTGGGTAAAGAAAAGTGGGGAAACAACCTTCATGATGGTAAGTATTCAGGACGAGAGGAGCATAACCTGCATTGTATGTGGCAATCCCAAGTGTGGAATAAACAGCAACAATGTGTTTTCTGTATTCCCAAGAGAAGTGATGAAAACTAATGTTGTGGAAAGTTAAGACTTTGGTTGAAGTAAATCGCATCACAGAAGTACTTGTCGTAGTAGTGGACGTTTTCACTAGTCCTGGCAGGCGAGTTCACCGGGGCAGCGACTTTGTAGTAGTAGACCTTGCAGTAGTGGACCATATGGAAGTATTTGAAGTACTGTACTGTGCTTGAACTAAAAGAGGTTGTAAATCGTTGTGGAGTTATCCTGATAAATAATCTTTTTGTTGCTCCAGATGAACTGTGGAAATATCCTTATTATTTGAAAGATGTTGTGATGAACTCTCTACCACCAGTTGAGAAATAGACTGGTTGACTATTTGGAACTGTTGATTCAATTCCCGGAAGAGACTTTCATGAAACCCAAGGAACTTTATTATTTGAACTTTGTTACACAATGGGGAAGGGGAATTCACTCGGTTTACAAGGTGAAACGGTTACCTAGAACAGAGCTGTTAATTTTGTTAATTGAATTGCCATGTATTACCTTATTGAGTTGTTGTATGCACAAGTGTGAGGGACAGAGTGTTGTATTATTTATTTACTTCTAACGCGCCGGCAGCCCCCACAGGCATCGGGGCACACAATTACACTTTTAGACAAAAATAAGGACAGGTGACTTCAAGATCCTCAGGTTGGACCAAAAGGTGGAATTGGGTGATCTATTTACTTAGAGGTAGGTTTTTAATGCTCTCTGAAAAACCATGAACTTCTCTTCAAGTCTGAGTTTAAGAGGAAGGGCGTTCCAAAATTTTGCAGCGCCGACAGGAAAGGATCTTCCTAAGCCATTAGCTCATTTAATTCCAAGGCAGTGGATCTGCTAGGTTGGAGGAGCGCATTCATCTGGTCGGAGAGTAGTGGGAGACTAAGGACTTGTGGGACAGTCCCAAAGAGGCAGCGATTAACAAAGATGGCTGTTTTGAATAAAATCCTGCAATGCAAACCAGTGGAGGTCTCTCCTGTGCTTGGAGATGTGTTCTTTCCTTGGAATTTTCTTAATGCAGACAGCGTCATTCTGAATAACTTGGACCTTCCGTTGGCAGGTGGTATTTGCCCCCATCAGCAGTGCATTGCAGTAATCCAATCACGATAGATTGGTTGCGCGGGCAGTGGTGGCACAGTTATTTTTTGTGAAGAAAGGCTGAATGTTCCTCAGCAGCTGGAGATAGTAGTTAACATTCCTGCTGATCTGATTGATGCAAGTGTCGGCACTCAAGGACAGTTCGAAAAGAGTGCCCAGAGTTTTTACTTTGTTCTGAACTGGAATTACAGTTGTTGATTGTGAAGTTTTTTTAGTCTGGGTTCAGTTTGGAACAGGCCCGTGAAGAGCCAAAGATCAGAAACTCAGTCCTGCCTCAATTGAGGCACATCCAATTTTTTGTCAACCACGGCTCTATTAAATAGAGATGTGAAGGAGATTGGAGGAATCCTGTGCATAGTCCCTAGTGATTTCCAGAACGAGCTGCGTGTCATCCACATTTTTTGTAAAAAAAAAATATGCCCGATTCCTCCAAAAGCGTGCAAAGGGATCTTATGTACAGGTTGAATAGCATTGGAGACATTCAGGCTCCTTGGGGCACACTGCATTTGTTGGGGGCCAAAGGTGAGAACACGTCACCCCCAATAAATTCTGGACACACAGTGGGTCAAGGATTGCATCCACTCAATGGATCCCATAGAACAATTACCTTCGAGTCTGAGAGTGGTCAAGCAAGTCGAAAACTGCTGACAGGTCAAGTAAGACCAAAAGGCCAGCCTTTCCCTTTTTGTTGGTACCTAGCATGTGTGTTTGGAGTCGATTCCATACTCTGTGATGGTCTGAAACCGGATAGCCTGTTGTGAGAGTGTTTCTTTAGCTACTTTGTTAGGCAGGGAAATCCTGGTTGGGGTAAGGATAAGGAGGTATTTATCAAATCTATTTAAGTTGATAAAATGTAATCTTTTGAAAAACCTTCACCAAGTTGTCTGCCTCACATTCCTGACCCCTCACAACAGAAATGCCACAACAAGGGTCGGCAGATCCATAGAGGGCACCATAAGAGGTCGACATTCTTTGAGGACACTAACTTTGGGAAGATGCCAAAAAAGTGTAATCCTTTCACGCTCCTCCTTCCTTTTCGTTGACAATAACTGCAACGCCTACGACCACTTTGTCAATGGGAACAGCGTTGACCCCTTTGTCCGAGAATAGGGGCTCAATGACTACTCTGTTGACAGGCCGTGCACCATCAACCAGTCAGGCTCCGCCCATGGGTCGCAAGTCATCACACTCGTCCACGAGACCTAAATAACTGTCATCAAGGTCCTTGTCGACTGCTCCGATCATCTCATTGATGATCTTGTCTTTGACAGCTTTCACCCAGTCGACAACCCCGGTGACGACCCTGTCCAAAGCCACGATTACTGTCTACACAGGTCTTGCCACCGTATCCCGGGTGGTTCTGCCTCCAAGACCTCCTTCAGCTATATTGGCTTCAGCGGTACCAGCGCTGCTCCGTTGACGCCCTTGCAGGCTCCTATGATAGCCTCCTTCCCCAGTGGTAAGTATGGACATGGAGCTGCCTCCAGCTTTCTCCTTACTTCCAAAGTCGAGCAAGGCCAGGCAGGTCCACACCCTGTCTCCTGTGGGGATCTCTTGGACGACGAGCTTCCAGAGGTTTTCTACTCTGACAAGGACGGTGGGCAAGGGGAACCTGACACCATACTTCTGAGCCTCATCACTCTCTGCAGCCTGCTCCACTGGCTTAACCAACCAGCCCTTGGCCTTATGCCCCATGCTAGTGCCCGCTGCACCCAAGGATTTGTCGATTGACATTCTGTCCACTCTCCACACACTAGTCTAGGAACTGCAGCAGTGTCTGCCTCTGGCAGTTTATTGCCGGCTCCTTCATGTCCCTCACTGGTGCCAGCCACCTCATCAGACCCCATCTGCTCCTTGCCAGCTGTCCATTGAATGCTTCCCATAGTGGATGCTGCTTCACTCAGACACCGTTACATCCCAGGGTACCTGGGAGCAGAGTGGGGGCGGGGGGGGTGGAGTACCGATGATTTTGATAACCTCATTACTGCGGATGGCGAACTTCCACTGACTCTCCACCAGATTAAATTGGTTTGTTTCATGCTGTGCTTACGCGTGCTGCCAAACTGTTAAATCTGGTCCCTGAAGAGAAAAAGAAAGGTTTCCTTTTTGAGAGGCAGGAGTCCTCCTGGAAGACGGTTGTGTCAATTCCTCTGCTACATGACATTTGAGAGGACAGCCTGTTGGTCATGAAGAACCCTTTCTAAGCTCCTCTTAAGAAAGAGCAACTGGAGAAAAAGTACAGGTTGCCTGATACAGCTCTTAAATGTCTTTTATCCCAGCCATTGCTGGACTCTGTGGTTTCTGCTGCAACACGGACGATGTCATGCAACCCCTCTTCTCCATGTGTGGTTCTGTCCCATCAAGAGGTCAAGAAACTGGACACAATTGGCAAATTTATCATTACTAATGCTGCATCAATGATCAAAGCTGCAACGCCATTGGCCATTCTCTCAAAGTACGATGGGGAGCTACAATATAAGCTGGGCCCAATCATATATTTCCTCCCGGATGACAAGAATGCAGAAGGTTTAGCTTTATTCCATGAAGGAGAGGGGGCATCTGACCACACAATCACAGTTGCCCTGGACATCGCAGGCTCTAATTTCCATCAGATGGACAATGGGGCAGCGCTGTGCAGTCGGGGATGGTTCAAAGCCACAAACCTCCGTACGGATGTCCAGTCAAAGGTAGTACAAAAGCCTTTCATCTGAGTGAACCTCTTTGGATAAGTCTGTGGATGAAACCCTACAGTCTATCAAAACGGACACCGAGATGGCCCACTCTTTGCGCACCCTTAAGCAGCAAAAGCAGTCGTTTTGCTCCTTCAAAGGGCGCTTCTCAATGTCTTCAAAAGACTAAAGGCTGTCCTATTGTCAGCCCTCTCATTCCAACACTCGAGAGGCTTATAGGGGACGAGCAGTCATACAAAGGTGGAACCCAGTGTTGCCATTGGAAGTCCTGCAGGACGCAGACACCCAAACAAGCCTGACAGTCCGCAGCCCCACTTCTGCGCCCCGGTGGGAGGCTGTCTGTCTCAATTTGTCAACGAGTCGCACAACATCTCAACGGACAAATGGGTGCTAAATATAATCCAACCGGGTAACATCCTGGAATTCCAGAAGAAATGCCCTACCATTCCCTCTGTCTCACTAAAGAAACAGCACGTTGCTCTGCTCCTAAGGGAGGTTCAGGCCCTATTAAAACAAGCATTGGCAATGCCAATAGTTTTGGCGTTTTCCGAGGTAATTTGCATTTATAGGTACCAGTGTGCAAGGAGGAGGGTGCAAAGTTTTAAAGGAGGTGTACTCCTGATTAGTCGAAAAAATCCAAGCCACTATTGCATTACAGCCTCATAGTACACCAGGAATTAACACTTAATGGTGCGGCATACAATTGCCAACACACTTCCAGGGGTCATGCCAACCACAGAGACTTCTTTTTGGCACCCCTTTCTGCATCGAGTTGGTGATTAAGCTGGGTCGGATGACTTTTTTTCTTTTCTCCCTCCCCCCTTATCTACAACAATGCTGACTTTGGGCCTGTTAGGAAAAGGAACTCCTTTCACAGTTGGAGGAACAGAGGATGGTGTACAAGTGTTATGTTTAGAGGTGGTGTTATGAAGTCCTTTCTGGACTGTAAGAAGACTGGTTTGAATACATCCAACTATTATCAACAATTCACGAGTACCTGGGAGTTGTACATAGTGTAACGAAAGTAACTTGGAATTTGTAACAGCGTAGGACAATAGTTATGTGTCAAAATACCACCTCTTTTAAGTTCAACACAGCTCTGTTACCCCATCTGCTCTCTAGATTTCTTATGATATGCTTATTGCTATCACTTACCCGCCCCCCTCCCCAAGCCCCTTCATGCGTCCTCACCTGCTTCCCAGTTCAGTTAGTTGTTTCGGGGCCATTATCTAGTATTATGGACTAGCGCTGCACTCCATACAACTGCATAAGGTTTATGGCGAGATCGATGCTCTCCTGAAGGAAGATCTACACAGTACAAAAGAATTACAAAAGACAAATTAATGGTGGGTTTAAGATGTTGCAACTACCACAAGAACCCTTTGGAAATGAGAACATGGGGAGGGGACAGGATGGGTGGAGGAGGAGGGGACACGTCTCTGTAAACTGCTGCTGGGGAGATTTGCAGAGAAATTCAAGCATTTAAAGAAACTTCTATAAGTAGCAGTGCTGCTAAATTGTACATATCTGTTTACATTATTTTTATTCCCATCCACTGTACCTTTTTCATTCAACGAACATTCTTAATTTTGAAGATCAAAAACTAGCACATCAAACTTTCAGACTGTCGAATCATTCAGATTTTCTCAGTGTTTACTGCACTTAATGTTGTGATGTAGGGCACCCTTAATGGAGTACCATTCCAGGCACAAGCCAGTGTGCATCACTGCTCTGGGCGTGTGCGTCGGTTATGGGAATGCTTGCCCGTGACCCTGACTGAAAGACAGGGATCACCACATCTAGTGCTAGTGTGGTGAGCAATAGTGTCCTGTGCCTACTAGTGAACCTGCTGGCATTCCTCCCCTTTGTAACGCTTTGTGACGGGTGTGCAGGGCTTCCATATGTTAAGAGTTCTTGTGGCGCGCCCAGGCCCATTTATCTACTCTATTGGGCCTTTTGGGGCTTCATTTGCTCCCAAGACAGGCATACTGAGTTCGGACTCATGACATAAGCCAGCAAGCATCTATGGTATGGCTGGTAATGCATTAGGTGAGGAGGTTTCTGTCTCTTCCTCTTCAGCTGCCTCGACCCAAGAACCTGCCACAGCAGCTCGTGCCAGTCCTTTCTACCCGACAGTAGAAGCCACACTACATTCCATGGCAGCCCAGTACCGTAGTTTGGTGTCCGCTGTGCTCCCATGTTAGGGTCAAGGTGGGTCCTTTTGGTAGAAAGTCTCAATGTTCATTATAATATCTGCCCATCACTTCAATAGAGAAACACGTGGGCTACTTAAATCAGTTGCTGTAATACATTTTTGTAGAGGAGCACCGCCATTTCTGCCATAAGTAAAGGAAACGATTATACCAAGTAAACGCTGGCACACTCCGACAATTGCAGTGAATGTTGATTCCTTTAATCGCAACCCAGGGCCCAAAGCCACAGCTAACCACCCTTTACCTCCACACTTCTTTCCAAACTCTGGATGCCTGTAAGCTTCGAATGTTCGGAACATTGGAGGGTGCCATTACCGCATACAGGAACACTGACGGCACATACCCGGAGCCGACCGAAAACCCCAAATGCAAAACCAGAGGCACTGAACAATATTAGCCACTCGAGGTTGAAACGAGGAAAAAATGGCATGAAAAACGCAGGCGAAAGCTGGACCTGCAGCAAGGCTGGGTGGACAGAAGAAAGAGCGAGTAAGTGTTTAGTCTTCATCTCGCAAACTCCAGCATTGAAAGTCACACAGACATGTGACAGTACTCCTGATTGATCGAAATTAGGTTAAACCACTATTGAATTACTTTGTGCGTTGGCAGTTGTATGCCAATGCATTTCCAGTTGGCATGCCAACCACAAAGACTGCTTCTTGGAACCCTTTTCTTCTTGTAGCAATGTTTTGGCAATATTTGGTGGCTCCACTAAAAAGTGCCAAAACCGAAAGATGGACAATAAAAGCCAGTTCCCGTGCGCCTCCGGGGCTCCAAAGGGTTCTCTAGATATTTCTTGGTTCGAAATAAGTTGTGCGGGTGGAGACCCATCCTAGACCGAACACAGCTAAAAACAAATCCTCAAATCCCAGATATTCAGGATGGCAATGTTGCAGCACATGCTCGGCCAGCTGGAAGAATGTGACTTTCTAGTGACCTTTGAGGAGTCGTATTTCCACATCACCATTAATCGCAAACACCGGAAATGTATGCGTTTCGGCATTCAAGGAAAGCACTACCAGGTCAAGGCACTACCCTTCAGCCTGAAGTCAGCACCAAGAGTTTTCGTGAAGTGCTAAGCTCCGGTGACAACAGCACATCTCTGATGTGCAGTTGTCTACAGCTATCCCTATAGACGATTGGCTGATCAGCTCCCGCTCTCAAGCTCTGGCAATGCAGCACACCACAGAAACCATCTAGGTCCTGCCTTTATTCGTATTCTCCATCAACTATCCAAAATCCTGCATGGTGATGTCTCAGAACGCCCTGTTCCTGGGGTCCAGTCTCAATATACTGTCTTGTCCGAAGACCCCCCTCAGAGGAACGGGTCAAAGCCATTTTAGGAAAGTTTCAGCGGCTATCCACAGCCCAGATAGCGACAGTTACGTCCATCAAGTCTCTGCTGGGAATGATGTCCTCTTGCATCCATCTAGTTCTTCATTGCAGATTAAGGATGAGGCCCCTTCACGTGTTCCTGGATGCCAGATGGATGCAGATCTCAGGCTCCTGTAACGACAAGATCACCATCAACCAGTCATTCCATCGAGCCCTGCATTGGTGGTCCATTCGTCCGCACCTCTTGCTGGGCTCTCTTTCAGTCCCCTGCTCATCAGGCAACGGTCCCTGCTGATGCCTCTCTGGAGAGTTGGGGCACCGACTCAGACCAACTCTGTGCCAGAAGCCTCTGGGTACTGGAGGAGGAGTTGCACATCAACGTCCTAGAACAAGGTCCGTCAAGCCTCCGCTCCAAGGGAAGGTGGTCTGCATCTTCTCTGAAACACAACCACCATGTTTTACATCAGGAAGCAGGACAGGACATGCTCACCCCATTCTCTCCCGAGAGGCGCAAGGCCCGGGGAACTGGGCCACAGCTCAGCAAAGGTTTCTCATCTCTTTTCACTTAGTTGGCATTCACAACACCATCGCAGACTTGCTCATCAGGGAACTGTGATACTGCCACGAGTGGGACCTCCACCAGACTCTAGTGACTCTACTCTTCAGCAAGTGGAGTTGCCCTCACATCAATCTCTCTGCCAGCGTGGCCAGTGCCAAATGCCACAAGTTTGCCAGCAGGTATCCTCCGGCGAGGAGTCTAGACGCCTTCTCATTCCCTTGGACGCCTTCTCATTCCCTTGGGATGGACTGTTCCTCTATGCATTCTCCCCGATTTCCTCTGCTACTACGTGTTCTAAATACACTCCCAATACCATTGCCGAATGATCCTCATTCCTCCGGCGTGGTCCAGGCAGATCTGGTACTCGGACCTTTTCCATCGGTCAATGGCTCCAGCCATCAAACTGCCTCCTCTTCCAGACTGCCTCTCCAGAGAAGGGGGGTCTATTCTGCACCACAATCTAGTCTCTGAATCTAGCAGCCTGGCTCCTGAAGCCCTAGTTGTTGGGCACTACAGGCTACCTTTGGGAATGCAGTGACATTCTAGCCAAGGCTAGAGCTCCATCTACACTTTCCAGCTACAAGCACAGGTGGAAACGCTTTACGGTGTGGTGTCATTCACAAGGAATATATCAGCTGCGCATCACAGCTCTGCAGCTACTGCCATACCTGCTCTCGCTTGCAAAGTGTGGCTTTGCACATGCATCAATAAAGGTACACCTGGTCGTCATTTCCCAGTATACTCTTGCTACTGGCAAGCTCTCCCTGTATTCTCTGACTCGTGAAAAAGTTCCTCAAGGGCATGTACAGAACATTCCCGCCTGTCCCCTCCTGTCAAAGCACCAGCTCCTACCTTAGGAGCTCAATGTGGTTTTGTCGAGACAGAGTCCTACCTTTCAACCCCTGCATCAGGCATCTTTGAAGTTCTTGTCCTGCAAGACTACCTTTCTAATGTCCATCACCTAGGCTTGTTGGAGAGATTCAAGCTCTTTCATGCAAGCCACCCTATGTGTCCATTCACCAATCCAAGGTGGTTCTGCAGACACCTCCATCTTTCATGCCAAAGGCCCCATTAGACTTCACCTGCTGCGTGGTCTTTGCATTCACTGGACATTTCACTTACCTAGAAGTCTTGTGTTGCACGCACCAAAGCTTTTCGAAAGGCTTATCAGCTTTTTGTTACATTTGCACCTTTGGGACAAGGAAAAGTCCTGTTGATGGTTTCCATCTCCAGGTCGCTCTCTGGCTGTATCATGCATTGCCATTGTCTAGTCAACAGACTAGCCAACGACTATTTCCAGGAAGGCCAAGAGCCCACTCCACCAGAGCAGTGGCAACAACTACTGCATCCCTGTCTGGTGTCCCCCTGCTGGATAGCTCTAGGGCTGCTATGTGGAGGTCTACCCACACCACCAGATTCTACTGCATCGACAGGGATTCCAGGGAATAGTCCGGTGTTGGCTAGGCAGTGCTTCACAACCTGTTTGCTTGGGGAGCCAGGGGGGGCGTTCCGGCATTAGTCGCATTGCTACTGTTGAGCCATTCCACCTGTACTGCTGGGTAATCGTATTCATGAGCATGTGAATCCATGTAACCCGGTATAAAATAAGCGGTATCGCATCGCAATTTGCGATACAATACTCCTGATTTGCTCATGTCGCACTAACTGCGATACGATTTTCGAGCGTGTGTCTGTTTTCATTTATTACTTTTCAAGCCTAACTTTTGTGCGCAGAGCCTGCATGCGAGAAAGAGACTCCGGGCGGAGCTGAAACAGTGTTTCAATGCATGTGCTCAGCCCAGGCACTGAGGCACCTGCTGCCATCATCTAAAGCGCATGGACAGACGAGTACATGTGCAGAAGTCCGGCAGCTCGACTCATACAGCTTCCCAGTCATCCTGCGGGTCAGTAAGGACAGATCAAAGCAGGTTCCGTTAGATTTATTTATATGGCTCAAGCACTATTTCCCACATTATTTAATCTAAACAGCTGCTAAGGGAGGGGGCAGAGGGTCATGATGGGGGTGAATAAGATCCACGTCAGCGCCATGTGTGAGGCGGATTTAAAAGCTCACACAGAAGATTTGTTTTATTAGTTTATAACTATGTTCATTTTGGTTGTGGTCTAGGAGCATGACTTGCTCGCACACAAGCATGCAGCGCAATTGAAACCCCTACTTCTCAAGCAGCCAGCTCATTGCTGTAGCATGGTTACAGTCGCCCTCTATAACTCCCCCTCTCATTATTAGTGTTTAGTGTCTGCATATTCGTCAGTAGCTCGGCAGAGGCCGGGGCTGGCTATGGCTGGCAGTGAGGTCTGTGTGCTTTGGGGAATGCAGGCCTTGCGCCATTCTACCTTACACCCTTCTGCTCAGCCCTTTTAGTTTAATTCAGCAGACTTCCTGCCTAAACACCAGTGGGCTTTCTCTCCAGCCCGAGACTGCACAGTGTGTATTTCATGGAAGTTTGCTCTCTGCCGACTGACTGGAAGATGCGTTTGTATAGTTTTACTTTTTAGACTCCGAGTCTGGGTTCTCTTAGGGCCTGGCCGTTACAGAAGGGCTCTTGGGTACGGCATGCAGTGCTTTGACAATGCTGGGCTGTGGGAGAAAAGAGGCAGCCTGCAAACGTCGCACATGACTATCATTTTTTGGAACCTGAATCGCGTGATCCGTGGTAGTGGCTTCCAAAAGTTAGGAGAAAATTGTATATGTTACTTATTTTTTAATTTAATTGGCCACATTGTAATACAGGCACTTCCAATATACTATGGCCCAGATTTGGTGCTGCTGCTTTAATCAACTTGGGCAAGATAAATATTTGTGCTGTTCCTGCTGTGATATAAATTGTGCCTTGAAATTATTAGATCGTACCCTCTGTGCAACTGCACGTTATCACTAAGGCTGGTGAAAACATGTTCCTGACACTTTTCCACAATACCTATGGCTTACATGGTCTTTAACGCGTCTTAAATGTGGGGAGGATCAGACATTGGGGTGAGAGCTACTAATTGACTGGGAAATGTCAAACAGTGAGTCTATGGTTGATTGCAACAGAGTACATCTGCATATAGAAAATCCCACATAGCTCCACTCAGCTAACACATCTGCGAATACGGTCAAGGGAACATGGACAATAATTGCTTTTATGTAGTTCTTAAAATGTGTTTCACGTCATGAATAGCAGCAACTCAGAGCAGGTTTTTTTAAGGTCAAATAACATTGCGTTCTGGTACATGCAGTCTTCAATTCAGGATGGGGAACGTAAAGCTACATAATGTGTGTGTATTCTATATAAGTTGTTAGGTTGGTTTATCGTAATTTGTATCCTTTGCAGTTTAGTGCTATGAAAGTATGAGTTTAGTTAATGCACGACAAACATTTACAAATAATCGTACCTTGCTGATCAACAGCCCATGTTGAGCAATGAGTTCAAGTTCCTAAATTGCACACTGGGTTCCAGCACCGGCTTCACCACTTAAGGAAATAGGGAGATTCTGGGCAATTCATTTTCCCTCATTATGTATTACCATTAAAAAAAAAAGTCCATAGAAGTGATTTAGTTCGTAGCGAGCCATTTAAAATAAGTCCCTGTCATCTTTTGTGGACTGCAGTAATGTTCTATATATATATTCCCAAACAGTTGTTTGGAAATGGGTGCTATTCAGGATTGTGGACCACTTTGTGTCACTCCCAGTCCCAACCCTTGCCGGGGAGACAGGGACACTGCAGGCAACTACACCTTTACTGCTTTCAAGATCCTATAGAAAATGAAAATTAATTGCAATGTCCTGCGATTCAGATTACGTTTGAAAGAAGGCCTTAGGCCTGCAGGTTGTGTCAAGACTGTAGGCTGTGTGCTAGCCAGGGGGCTGGGAATATATCCCACAAAACGCAGGTAGCATGATGTGCACGCTTCCTGCCAATTCTGTGAGGGTCAGTACAACTCAGTGACACTACTAATGAGTGCTGCTACAAGTGATGGAGGAGTCAAACTCTACAGAATCCGAGTGCAGCCTGTCAGACTCCCCTACCTCCAAGTAGCACACTGCGTTGTCTGTGACCTTTTTGTAGCCAGCCTCATGAACAAATCCAGTAAGGGCACACGGGGCCGAGCCACTGTACCATTTGAAGGATGGCAAGACAGTGCCTGATCACCTCACCAAGGCTGCAGTGTTCCCATTTATTTCTTCTCACTCAGTGCCGCAATTCTTTACCACATGCCAACTATTCTGATAGTTTCAGCCCGCCCCTCTCTACCTCCTGCGCTTTATATACGAACCCCGCCTTAGTGTCTTTTCACATGATGCAAGTGACAGCTGACAGGAAATGTTTGAGTATGAAGTGAGTAACAGTCTGAAGCGTGTTTCCTTGTTTCACAGTACGTCTCAGTGAATTTGCAATAACTGAATGAGAACAACTTAAAAACTGTAGTTGGTGTAAATGGACAATGTGCATAGACATGAGCATATGTGTCATCACTGCATTGGTAGATCAAAGCACGTCTGAGATGCAGAAACTAGAGCAGGGAGCTTGCTGTCCTGGGTTTTTTTGTAGCCCCCATTCTTGTAGTGGCTAGGCATTTCCTCTTCTGAATTGTACAAGGAGGTGAATGTTGCCGAGTAACCCCTTTTCACTTGATGCATTATGTTATCGTTTACTCCAGTATTTGTGGGTTTGAGATATGGAATAAACATTGTGGTAAGGGAGCCTTGAATTTGATTTAATGTTTCGCACCAATAATTTAACATTCTTGTACAACCACGTTTCATGGGCCCCCGCAAGACGTCATACATCATTACCTCTCCTTGTTAAAGCTCAAAATAGTTTCTATAGTAAGCCTATAAAAAAGGAAAAATACAGTTTTTCCTCAAATAGCAATGATAGTCAAGTGACTGACATGGGAATTTAAATTAGGTTTCTATGAGCGAGCTGAGCAACAAATAATCTTTGTGGTCATGTGTACTGCAACAAGTAATTGTTTTAAAATCGTTAGGGTTTTTTATGAATGCACAACTGATAGCTTCCAGTTTTTGGATATGAAAACGCAGGAAGAGTGAATGATTTGCCCAAGATCACAGGTTATTTAGGCTGCGAAGATTACATTTGGGCCCAGCCTACACTTTAAGCTGCTTTTAGCTGTAGTTGTTTGTACAGATGTGTGCTAAGCTTTGCTTTTCGCGTGTTAACATAGTGCCTGGTTTTATATGAGATGAAAGTGCACCAATGACCAGCACTGTCTAAAATCTTTTTACATTTATAGAAGTGCACAAAGCCCAGAGGCATCTAGGCGTTAGAAACATTGGCTAAGGAATTGCAGGGAAGTACTCGGGTGTTACAAGCTATATTTAACTGCAGTACAAGGCTAGAGAGTCAAGTTTTGTGGGATGCAAACAGGTAAGAGATTTACGTATACAGCACAGGGCTGGTCAAAAATCGGCAGTTCCAGACTCGTTAAATAACAAAGAAAGCACAGGGCTGAATAAGTCAAAATCAGTAGCTACAGGCAGGTTAAATTACACGTATGTCACAGTGCTGAAAATGTCTGTAGTTGCAGCCAAGTTAGAATACAATGGCAGCAGGAGGCTGCCAAGTCGCCTTAGGTGGGATGCAGCTAAGTTGGATTACAAGTATAGCACATGGCTGGAAAAAGTCAAAATCTGTGGTTGCAGGAATAAGATTACAACGACAGCATGAGGCTGTCACATTAAGTGGGTTGCTATCGGGTTACATAAGCAGCACACGATAAAAGGAAATAAGGTGGTGTTGAATGGAATTTGGACAAGGGGCCGACCATCCAGGTCAGTGTGAGACGAGTGTATGAAGCGGGGAATTATCAGCTGCATCTTAAACACTAACACATAGTAACCCTCTCGTGAAGTAGAGTGGTCTCTATAGCCTTCAGATAGGAGTCGACCCACAGCATTAGTATGGGTTTGGGGTATAGAAAACAAAATGCACGCCCTCCTAGGGCCATACTATAGTGTGACTACTGTGTTGCAACAGGCAGATGAGGAGAGCACCAGTGCGTGTATAGAACAATGAACTAGGGTGGTTAATGAGGGAAGGCTCGTCGCACTGCTGACATTGACGTAAATAGCGATGGGGGTGCAAGTATCACAGTCAGATAATGGAAACAGTGATGGAAATTGGATGCTGGGTATCTCTCAGGAAAGCCGCTCACATGGAGAATGGGGGCTACATCGGTCAAACCAAGGGAGTAATGAAATGTAGCATGACGTGCCCGGGTCTCATGGTTAATCAGTTTTTGGTGGAGGGCAATGAACATTACTTCATTATTGAAGTTCATGGGACCGTTTGGCCCGGACAGGCCCAGACAGGAATGGTGGATGGCCCTTAAGGAGGCTAAATGTTCTAAATAACTTAGTTATAAAATAAAAAATGACACACACGCACAAACTGTTAAGTCTTTATTGAGGTCATGTTGGAATTAACTGCTCATCCCAATGAAAATAGTGACATGAAAATTGCTAATCATTTAGGTTGGATTGCTAATCAAAATATTTTTACTTAGAAATTTCAACTAATCCATTTTTTAAAGCTAATAAATGCTTTGTGTAAGATCCAGTGCTGTAGAAGGAATATGTTACTTACCTGTAACTCCTGTTCTCCAGCATTTGTATCTTGATTGGATTCTCATTTAAACCCTCCCTCCTTCCCCTCTATGGCTCTTCTTGGTTAATACTGCCACTTTACGTGTACAACCAGTTTGAAGATGCCCTCCAGGGGTGGAGCTAAGGAGGATTAATGTCATTGACTGGGGCAGTATGACCCAAAGTGACAGCAATATGCTATAGCAACGAGCAGTTTCAGCTTTAAAGTGAAACTGCTTTAATATTACTGAGGATTCCCAGCCTGATGACAGGGAATATTCCTGAGCATGTGAATCCATGTAAAATACCAATGCTGGATAACAGGAGTTACATGTAAGTAACGTATTCCTTACCTAATGTTAAGCAAGGCCATCCTGCCACCCAAAGGTAGTCTTAGATTTCCATTGCTCTCAAAAGATCTCCCTCAACCTCATACTTACAAGGCAGAGTAATGATTCCATCTGCTGAGCCCAGTGCAGGCCCTCCGCTAATAAGTCTCTTGGATGCGGGAGACGAGAAGAGACGATTATGCTGGTGCTCGTGCTGGTAGGGCCGTCACCAAACAAACCATGTCAAGGTGGATCATCCTCTGTATCTTGGAATGACAGTCTGGGTGATAATTATGTGCCTGCGACTCTCAGGCTCATTGCATCAGAGGGCTAGCTGCCACCTTGGCTCTGCAATGTTGAGTCCCTGTTCTGAACATTTACCAGGTGGCTACGTGGGCGTCTCTGCACACGTTTGCTAAACATTAGTGCTTAGATCCTCAGTCAGGACAGGTTGCTCTCTTAGGTAGAACGGTCCATCAGTGTTCTGGTTTGTGGTGTGCTGCTCTCCTGCCTCTTCCAGATCAAAGTGCCGCTATGGAATTCTAATTTAGATGAGGAATTCATGAGAGAACGGAATCCACTAAAAGAACAAGTGTCTTGCTTCTGTAATATTCTTTCTGATGGGATGCTCTGCCAACAGATTCCTCATTGCCCCCCCAACCTGGCCGATATTTAGTACACTTGTTTCTCCGGTCCCTCAGCATCCGAGTGCTATGGAAAAATGGTGGAACTAAGGTCACAGGCGATGCACCTCAATATATACTGGCCAGACGTCCTGTCTGGCACGGGGCATGTAGAAGCGTCAGGGGTGGCTGATGTGGAGTCACACTCTGCACCCTCTAGCAGTGGAAATGTTTCAGATGAATAGTTACACTGAGAGATTGATATCATACATGAGGAATCCGTGGATGATAAATCCATCAGGAAGAATGTTACAGAAAGGTAATTTATTTGTTCTTGTACAACAACTATATTAAGGAATTCAAGGAATTCAGAAACTCTGTCGATTTCTGGCATAGAACAACCCTCGGGACTGGGTGGCGTGCGAGGACCGCTGCTTTGAGTGCTTCCTCCTCCTCATGTGTTCCCCGCATATGACGGGGCTCATCAAGAATCTTGTCAACGTGGTGATCTTGCAGGTTGTGGCACCCCAGCCTCCTCCTCTGGTTCTTCCAGCGCTGCCTGTTCCAGTACCTGTCCCTCCTCCTGTCCAGGCCCTGCCGGTTGTTCAGACCCCTCCATCTCAACAGCCGTCCTGACCAAGCCAGGGTAAAAGTCATCTCCTCAGGCTCAAGGCAGGGTCAAATTCGAACCCTGTGCCTTCACTGGATTCAAGGGGTGGCAGGACACAGAGTCCTGACAGGCCGTCCAGTGATAACAGGAGGAAACAGCGAAGGACTTTGCACAGGTTTTTCCGCTACCCCCTCCTCTGCTCCTGCCTGCGAGGAAAAGAAACGGTGATGTCACCGTCGAGAAACACAGATCTGTAGGGTGCCCACTGGCTCTTTACAGGACAACTGGAAGCGTCTTTTCAAGAACCACTGGATTCTATCCATAGTTTTCACAGGCTTCAGCTTCCTCTTCCTTTTTCTACTCCATCCTCTCGTCCGATCGGGTCCTCTGCTCTTTTACGGGTGGTCTTTTAACTCTTGGAGATGCAGGCAGTGGAACTGGTTCCTCAGTCATACATGCGCTCCGGTTTCTACTCCAGGATATTTGTGGTACCCAAGAACAACCAGGACGGCCTGAGGGTAGCCCTGGACCTGTAATTTCTAAATCTGTCTTTACGGTTTGACTGCTTCAGGATTATTACTTCTGTGCACATAGTCTCTCTGTGTGTGCAGGGGACTGGATGTGTTCACTAGACCACAAGGATGCGTACCTGCATAGATCTTCTACAAGCCGCATCAGAAGTTTCTGCGGTTCACAATTGTCTTACCACTTTCAGAACAAGGTGCTTTCTTTCCTGCTCTTGGACAGCTTGTCATCGGCAGGCCCCTCCTCTTGCCATCACCGGCCCACTGTACTCTGATCATCAGTAAAGTGCCTCGTCCCGACTTTGCTCTGTTCCTCCTGCTTGTCTGCTGAACTAGTCCTAGCAGACCCTCTCCATATTGGACTGCCCCCTCTACTCTACAGTCTGCTTCTCTTCCCTGCACTGATCTGTGAAGCTTCAATCTCTGTTAGCCCTCTCCTTGGATCTACCTTTCTCCTGCGACCTACTTCTTACTACGTGGGACTTTGACCAGTGTTCCTCTATCAGCCCTGACTGCAGCGCTGCTCTATGCCGACCCTTCCTTCTTTAGTCTGCTCATCTCCTGCTGCCTGCCCCCTCTCCACTGTGGGTCATCTGTCCGCCCGCCCCTGCAATCTACCCTGCAATCTACCTCATTGTCATTGTGTGACTTACCAGTCTAGTGCTTGTGTTTGCCTTAGCGCTATCCCTCAGTCCACTGCCCTTCTCTGTTACTGCATCTTCCTCCTTCCCTGCAGCACTCGGACCTCTGTTGTCTCCCCTTCCCTCTTACATACAGCGTCCTGCATCCTCACTTGCTCAGTCCCTCCATCCTACCACCCTTGACCTCTCATATGCCGGCCTGAACTGCCTCAGGGCTCGCCAGCTAATTTACTCCGCCCTATCCCATCCGGCCACCCGCCCCTTTCTCCCTTGGCTTCCTTGCCCTCTGACTTCTCCCTGGGCCCCCTCCTGCATCCTTGCTTCCTTCTGTCCCTAACCCTACTTGCCCCTCCCCGTCTACACCCACTACTCATCTATACGCTGGTCCGATAGCACAGCGAGTAGAGCGTTCGCTTTGACATCTGTGCAGAGTCTGCTCACGCAGGTTTGAATCCCGGCAGGGCCAAACTCAGCCTTTCATCCTTCCGAGGTCGATAAATGAGCACCACACACCATAGGTAATAATAAGCAGCACTCAGATACCTGAGGGTATGTAGCTCTATATAAATATTAAATTATTATTATTGTACACAGCAGCTTCCTGTGTTCTTTTCTCCTAAAACCCCTAGTGCTTTCTCCCCTTTCCCTTCTTCCCCTTCCCCCTTTCCCTTCCCCCTTGAGCTCCCTCTCCCCACATTCCCTCCCCTCCTTAGCCTCTCTGCCAACTCACCATTCTCCTTTGCACATCACTCCCTTCCTCCCCCTTTGTCATGCGCGCTGCCAGACTCTCCTCAACCACCTTGCTCCTGGTTTTCTTCCCTCCCTCCCCTTCTCCTATCTCTTCCTCTCATCCTCATGACCACCCCTATGTTTAACCCCCTCCCCTATTTACCCCATCTCCCTCCAACTGTCTCTCATCGTCCTAACCTCATCTACTCCCCTATTGTCGAACCCTCCAGTCTTATCAACATTGCCCTCTGGAATGCCAGATCCCTCTGCAACAAGACTGCAGCTGCTCTTGACATGTTTTTCTGACTTAACCTTAAATTCTTCTGTGTAACTGAAACTTGGACCCCCCTTATCAATTCTACTGTACCTGCCCCTCTCACTACCACCCCCCCCCCCTTCTTCTTCTCTCATGTCTCTCGCCCTTCTGGTCGTGGACGCGGAATTGGTCTCCTCTACCATCATAAATATCTTTCCTTCACTCTGTCTCTTCCTACCTTCCCTTCCTTTGAATACCTGTTCAAATCCTTTACTTCCCCTATTTCTATTTCCTTTCTAATTATATACAGACCTCCTGGCCCCTCTCTTTCTTTTATGATGACCTAGACCACCTCCTCTTTCTCATCTCTCCCTCCCCTCTCCCCTCGCAGTACTCAGTAATTTCAACTTTCACCTTTGCACTTCCTCTCAACCTTCCCCTCCCCTCTCCATTCTGGACGCCTACCTCCTCCCTACTCCTCCTACTCACTCATCTGGCTCCACTCTTGACCTTATCTTTCTCATCCTACTCCTCCTCACCTGTTTCTTCCCTTCCCAACTATCTTTCTGATCATGCTTTACTCTCCTTCTTCCTCACTCCTCCTTTCCCTTAATCCACTCCCTCTTCTACCCCCATTTCCTAATCTCGACGGGATCTCCGTAACTTTAGCCCTTCTCTCTTTTTTTAATACCTGCTCTTCTTTCCTTCCCCCTCTCTCTGACTTCTCTCTCGGCCAATGACACCCTATCCTCTGTCCTCTATCTCCTCTAGTCTCAATCAACACTACCCACTTTCCTCCTCCCGCCTTTCTCGTAAACCTTCACAACCTTGGCTTTCCCCTCACCTTCTGTCCATGCGTCGTCTCCTCCGTCGCCTGAAAGACACTGGCTCAAATCCTGCTCTCTGGCTAATCAAACCTCCTATTTCTCATACCACTCTTTCTGACTCCTGTCTCAGCTCAGCTAAACATTCCTACTACTCTAACCTTCTCCATTCACAAGCCTCTCTCCCTCGTATTTTTCAAACCCCTTCTCGTCTCCTCTGCTCGCCTGCTCCTGACCCCTCAACTACTACTCCTCTCTCTCTTCTTGTTTATTTTGCTGACTTCTTCTCTTCCAAAATTCTCTCCTTAGGCCAAAACATTCTCCTCTCCCCTTCCTATTCCCCTCCTCCCCCTCTTCCGCTTGCATGTCTGACTTCTCGCCTGTCAATCCGTCCTGTGTTTCCCTTCTCCTGTCCAAAACTCATTCTACTGCTGCCCCCTCTGATCCCCCTCCCCACCCTCCTTATTCCTAAGATCTACCCTCTTCTCATTCCCTACATAACCTCCTTCTTTAACATCTGTCTCTCCTCTGCTACCTTCCCTTCTGCCTTCAAACACGCTACTCTCATCCCTATCCTTAAAAAACATTCTGCTAAGCCCCTTCTCGCAGCCAACTTCTGTCCAATCTCGCTTCTTCCATTCATCTCTAAGCTTCTTGAACGCCTAGTCGACTCTCAACTTCAGCTTTTGTATCCAATCATTCTCTCCCCGCCCTCTCAATCTGAATTCCGCCCTAAACACTCCACTGAGACCACTCTCACATATGTTCTCTCCTTACCCCTCGCTATGCTAAGCAATCCTCTGTCCTCATCCTCCTTGTCCCTTCTGCTGCCTTTGATACTGTTGATCACCCCTTACTCCTCAATACTCTTTCTTCCTTTGGCTTCAAAGTCTCTGTCCTCAATTGGCTCTCCTCCTAGCTCTCTAACCGTTCGTTTGCTGTTTCCTGGGTCGGTCGTACCTCCTCCACTGTCCCCTTGACTGCGGTGCTCCCCAAGGCTCTGTACTCTGCCCTTTCCTGTTCTCACTTTACACCTCCCTTCTTGCCCCATTATCTCCATTTGGTATTTCTCACCATTTCTATGCAGACGACACCCAGCTTTTCCTCTCCTTCTCGTCTTTCTCTCCTGACCTCCATCTCAATCTATCTTCCTGCCTTACTGCTATCAAAAACTGGATGTCTTCCCACTTTCTCTCCCTCAATACTGATAAGACTGAAGTCCTATTCTTTCCTTCTAACACACTTCCCCCCCCCCCTCCTTTTATCCACTTCCCCCTTTCTAATCTCCCCTTCTCTGCTCATGCTCGCAACTTAGGTCTCCACTCCGACTCTTCCCTCTCCTTTTCCCACCATATTTCTCTTACCTCTCGTGCCTGTCGCTACCATCTCTTCAGTATTCGTAAAATCCGTCCCTCTCTCACCTTCCATGCCACTAAACTCTTAATCTCTTCCCTCATCTTCTCTCGTCTTTTCCATTGCTCTACTCTCTCTTTGGACTCCCTGCCTCTCATCTTGTTCCCCTCAAATCCCTCTACCATTCTGCTATCCGTACCCTTTGTCTTCTTGCTCCTCACAAATCCATCTCCTCCTCGCTTTCATTCCTTGGCTGGCTTCCCTTCCACTCCCAACTTAAATTCCAATTCCTATCTCGTTTTTAAATCTCTCCATGACCTCACCCCCCTATCTTTCTTCTCTCCTCTCATTCTACACTCCCTTCCGTTCCCTCCGATCGGCTTATCTCTTCCTACTCGCTGTTCCCTCGTCCCCATGCGCCTCTTCGCGTTTCCGTTCCTTTCAGCTCCTGGCCCCCCTCCAATGGAACTTTCTCTTTCTATCCGCTCCATCCCCACCTACTCCCTCTTCCGCCCCTACTTTAAATCTCTTCTTCTCCACTCCCCGCCCTGACCTCCTTCCTTACCTTCCCTTCTCCCACCTCCCCTCCAAGCCCACCTCCCCTACCCTCTCCATTCCATCTTACCCCTTGAAACTTCATCTATAGTCCCTGTCTTGACTCCCTCTTCTTTTCCCTTACTCCCCCATCCCTTCATCTGTACACTGACCTAGGTAAATTGTGCTACATACTGTTTCATTGGTTTGTCTCATGTTTGTAATTATACTTCTATTTTATTATTCTTTGTATTCTTGTTATAATGTAAAGCGCTATATAAACTTAATAAATACAAATAACTTCCGCGCCTGGGTTAAGTTGCTCTACACTGGTCCATCGGCCAGGGTTCGCACGGAAGATAGGTGCTCCTCCCCATTCCAGATAGCTAGGGGAACACAGCAGGGCTGTCCCTTTTCACCGCTGATATTTGCTATAGCCATGGAACCCTTTGCCGACATGCTGCGCCAAACACACTCCCATAGGGGCCTACGCACTGCCGGCCAAGCCGACATTGTTTGTCTGTATGCTGATGATGCCATCCTTTACATTCGCTCCCCAGAAGCCAACGTTGCCCCTATCCTAGAAGATGTGGTCCGATTCAGACACGTATCGGGTCTAAGAGTAAACTGCTCTAAATCTGTCCTATTCCCACTCAGACTCCACACTGCCCCTTTCTGACCTGGGTGGATTCACATGGTCCCAATCCAACATTACTTACCTGTGGGTGGTGGTCTCGTGGCATGCGGCGAGGCTACATGAAGACAACTATTGTAATTACCTCACACACTTGGACACTAAAACAGAGTTGGAATAGACTCCCTATCTCCTTAGCGGGTCGGCTAGGCGTACTCAAAATGGTGGTACTACCCCAACTCCTTTACCGTTTTACGAATCTTCCCCTGTGGCCAGGCGATGATTTCTTCTGTCCGCTGCAGCGTATAACTAACACCTTCCTATGGCATTCCGGTGCAATCCGACTCAAGCTGACCACCCCCAAGGAACTGGGTGGGTTCGGCAGCCCTGACTTCACTAGATATTGGTTAGTGGCTCAAGCACAATTTGCCTCCTACTGGTTTAACACCGCAGACCCCCCTCCACACGTCTGGTTGGAGAAGCGAACGGTCAGTGATCGTGAAATTGGGTCCCTTATTCTTAAACCCGGACCCAGCTGATCCAGACTCGGCTGATCCCGTTGCCAGTACATCCTTGACTCTAACTAAAATCTGGAAGCTGGTTGCAACACCCTACCCCTTCCACAGGGACCTCCCCCTCTGGAATTTCTTCCCCGATGTCCCCTATATCTCACAATCCGTAGTGTCCCGCTGGGCTGATTCAGGCTTCCTGGTACTCCGGGATATTTATAAACCGGGCAATTTCCTTGAATGGACAGACCTCCCAGCCCCCCTCAAGCAGAAACCTTCTGCATGGTTACAATACTCTTCCCTCCGGAAAAAAGCTCAAGGCCAGATACCCCAACTTTCCCACAATACCACCAGACAAGCCCATAATCGAAGAGTTGTGCAACTTTGACTGCTTTAGAGGCAAGGTATAAAGGCTCTATACCCTACTGCAGATTAGGGCTACTCCCTCCTTTGGTAAATTGAGATGTAGGTGGGAGGAGGACCTTGAATTAGAGATCATTGATGAGCGCTGGTCCCAGATGTGTGCTCGCACCCACAAAGTATCCTATAACTCCCGGTTCAAACTAATACAATTTAAAGTGTTACACAGGTATCACCACACTCCGGGTAGACTACACCACATGTTTAGTGAACTTTCTTCCAGCTGCCCTAGATGCGGTGCAGATCAAGCCCCCTACATCCATATGATCTGGAGCTGCCCGCGACACTCACAGTATTGGTCCGAAATATGCACCACATTGTCTACTGTACTAGATTGCACCATTGACCCGTCCCCAATGTGATGCCTCTTCCATGATTTCCCTAAACTGGGCCGTGACTCCAGAAAACTGGCTGCACTTTGTATGTTACTGGCAGTACGCTGCATCCAGACCAACTGGCTCCGGCCTAGGGCACCCACGTACACTCAGTGGCTCAGGACGGTCACGTGGGCACATGACACAGAGGAGGCCTTGGGAACACTGCAACATCCACACTCAAGGCCAAGAAACATTTGGCGTAGATTTCGCAATTACATGTCCGCGGCAATCTCGAACTCGGACAATTAATCCTCCATCTCTGACCTCTCCCCCATGCGTTTGTCATACCATGAATAATGGTTCTTAAGCTTTACACCCATGCCTTCACTCAGCTCCCTGGCCCTTTTGACGCGCCCGGAAGCCAGCACCTTATTTTGAAGCATGTTTGTAGGGGATTGGGTCCTCCGACGTATTCCATATCTATGACAGGTAATCACCACAGCTGTGCTGCTTCGGAAACTTTTTTCGGCGTCTGCATCCTGCATCGATGACATCGATGCGCCGTCGTCGAGGACCTCCTCCGACGTCATCCGATGTGATAAGTAGGACGCACGACGCCCGTAGTCTCAGTTCCGTTTTTTCCGCGAACGTGTTGCTTCGTGAATCTCGGTTAACGCCTCGACTCTTTGGAGTTCTGTTCTTCTCGGTTCTTCGAACCTGTTCGTTTTTGTGAGAATCTCCCTCGTGTGAAGATGTCTTCTACTTCGTCTTCGACCCCGCGTCCGGGCTTCAAGAAGTGCAGAGAGTGTGGGTCCAAGATGTCAGTGACAGACACTCACGACGCCTGCCTATGGTGCCTCGGGGAGGCCCATGACACGGATGACTGTATCGACTGCCAGTCGCTCACGTCCAAAGCCTTACGTGAACGTAAGAAGTTGTTGTCGGTAGGTCGGGTGTCCAAGCCCCGGAAGTCGAAGTCTGCGGGGCTGTCGACGGATGATTCGAGAGGAGACTCTCCGCGTCATCATCGGAAGTCTCGTGGGTCTCCTTCTAGGAGTCGGTCTCGCCACTACTCGTCCTCTTCGAGGCATTTTCGGAAGCACCGACAGCGGTCGTCTTCCAGGTCCTCTTCTGAGGACTTTGCCCGGCACGTCGCTTACCCCACCAGCCTTGCGACGCCGGAGGAATGGGCTTCCTTCAGGAAGAAAATGCTGGCGATTCTCGAGTCGCAGGGTACTAAGCCCTCCGCGCCCCCGAGTGGGGTCGGTCGTGAGAGGTCGAGAGACACCGCTCGCAAGAGTGGTCGGCACGAGTCACGGGAGAGGTCCCGTTCGGACAAGGGGACTCGTTCTCGACGTACCCGTTCCAGGTCCCGGTCCTCGACGCGTTCGAGACCGTGTGCACCTGTGATGTCTTCGAGGAAGACATCGACGTCTGAGGCGTCGAGGGCGTCGACAGGCTTTCTCGAGGCTCCGGCTCCGAGGAAGTCGTCGAAGCCGTCGACGCTCAGGTCGTCGAAGGACACGCTCGGAGCTCCGGCTCTGAGGACGGTGTCGACGCCGTCGATGCTGGCAGCGCTGCATCTGACGTCGACGCCGATTTACTCGACGTCGACGCCAATCCTCTCGGCGCCGATGCCTGTTCTCTCGATGCCGGCGCCGATTCACTCGACGCCCTCAACGCCTTTCGAGGCGGGGGTGTCGGAGGTACCCCGTGGCACGGGGGAAACCCCTAGGAAGGCTCTGGTTAAGAGCAAGCGCTCTCGGGTGCCTTCTTTTCGCCACCTGGAATATATTTCGGAGGCGGATGAGGATTCTGGTACCTAGTCAAGTTCCAGATGAAATTGTCTCGGGCCATAGTCAGTTTGACGATTTGAGGCAGTCACTGCATGATGCCAGTGGACTGTACACCTCTCCGGAGGTGGAGTTTTGTAGGCCTGAGCCTGGCTCTCATTCCGATTCCTCGTACCGGCGCCTTATGGCTAGGGTTTCCAGGTACTTGGGATGGTCTGCTTCCCCAAGGGAGTTTGTGAAGGATGATCTCACAGACATCCTTGATGTTGGTCCCCCAACTGACCTGGTACTGCCGTTTCATATGGCTCTACAGAGAAGGGTGGCGGCGGCTTGGACTGCTCCGGAGAGTCTCCCGGCGGTGGGCAGGTCCTTGTCGCGAAAATACCGTCCAGCCAGTAGCGACCCCTGCTACTTGACCAGGCACCCCACTCCGGAGAGTTTGGTGGTGCAGGCGGCCACGGCCCCGGCAAAGCAGGCGTCGTACCCTACCATCCCTCCTGATGGGGACGACAAACGTTTTGATGGCTGGGCGAAGAAAGTGTTTTCTTCTGGTGGTATGGCGCTTCAGGCGGCCAACTCCATTTGTGCCTTGTCTCGTTTCACACACACTCTGTGAAACTGTGTTGCGTTAGCGGCTGAACATATTCCCGAAGGGGACGAATGGGATGGTTTCCTTGCTATGGTCCAGGATGGTAAGGATGCCATGTGTGAGTCCGTTCAGTCGGGTGTGGACATGGCTGAATGCGTCAGCAGGTCCATGGCGGTGAGCACCGTGATACGCAGGTTTGCGTGGTTGCGGAAGTCGGGGTTTGCTCCTGATGTGCAGTCCCAGCTCCTCAACATGCCCTTTGACGGTGAACACCTTTTTGGCAGCAAGGCTGACGAGAGCCTTGAGAGGTTGCAGACCTCAAAAGCTGCAGCAAAGTCGTTGGGCGCTGCAGTTCGCCAACCTCTGCCTTTTCGTCCTAGGGGACAGCAATGGAGGGGTGGTTCCTTTCGCTATTACTAGTCCTTCAGTAAAGCGAAAGGAGCTGGCAGTCAAAGAGGCCAACGCAGGGGCACCAGAGGTGGACGACAGGGTACCCGTGGTGCCAAGGCCGCTCGGGCGGTTGCCTCTTTGCCCTCAGGTAACGCCGCTACCACTCAGTCATGAGGCCATGTCCCATGGTTCGCCGGTTGGGGGAAGGCTGGTGCAGCATCTTGTAGAGTGGCGTGCCATTACTTCAGATGTGTGGGTTCTGGAGATCATAACCCACGGCTACTGTCTTCCCTTTCGGCACAGGCCTCGCGACAATCCACCGGGAACCTCTCTTTGTAGAGTCCAGATCCGCTCCTTGCGCAGGAAATTCAGGCCCTGCTGGAGAAAGGCGCCATAGAACTGGTGCCTGTAGCAGAGAGGAACAAGGGATGGTATTCCCCTTATTTTTTGATTTCGAAGAAAGACGGGGGATTGAGACCCACCATGGACTTGCGCGGTTTGAACAAACTCCTCAGGAAGGACAAGTTCAAGATGGTTACTCTCTCTCAAGTCCTCCAGGCCCTTCAGCTTCAGGACTGGTTGGTGTCTCTCGACCTCAAGGATGCTTACTTCCATGTGCCGATCCATCCCAAGCACATGAAGTACCTGAGGTTTGCGGTTGGCGACTCGCACTTTCAGTTTCGGGCCCTGCCATTCGGATTGACCTCCGCCCTGAGGGTTTTCACCAAGCTCATGGTGGTGGTGGTGGTGGTGGTGGTGGTGGCAGCGCATCTCAGGCAAGGGGGGATTCACGTCTACCCCTACCTGGACGATTGGTTGATCAGGGGGAGCTCTCCCGAGCAAGTCCTGGATCATCTGTCCGTCACCTGCCGCTCCCTTCACAGGCTGGGCTTCTCCCTCAATTTAAAGAAGTCCCATTTGACGCCAACACAGCGGCTCCAGTACATCGGAGCAGTGCTCGACACTTCCCTGGGGCAGTGTTTTCCTCCCCAGGTGAGGGCTCTTCACATTCAGCCGATGGTGCACAAGTTTCAGCATGCCCAGACGCTCCCAGCGTTCCAGTTCTTGAGGTTGCTCGGCCTCATGGCATCCTGCATTCTTCTGGTGCCAGGGGCTCGCCTGCGGATGAGATCTTTGCAGTGGGCACTCAAGATGCAATGGTCGCAGTCCTCCGGCAGGATGTCGGACCCGGTTCAGGTGCCGCCCTCGGTCGCCTGGGACCTTCTGTGGTGGGCCGTCGAAGGCAACTTGATGAAGGGGGCTCCATTTTGGCTTCCCTGGCCGGAGGTGACGATCGTGACAGATGCATCCTTCACGGGATGGGGAGCTCATGCCAACGGGTTGACAGTCAGCGGTCGTTGGTCTCCGTCGGAGTCCAGACTCCATATCAGTCTGTTGGAGCTGAGGGCCGTCAGGCTAGCCCTGAAGGCTTTTCTGCCGACTGTGCGAGGAAAGAATGTCCTGATCCTGACGGACAACACAGTGGTCATGCACTACCTCAACAAAAAGGGGGGGGCAGGGTCACTTCCTCTATGCAGGGAGGTGATGCAGCTCGAGTTCTGGGCCATCCAGCAGGAAGTTTTGATCTCGGCAGTTCATCTGGCCGGAGACGAAAACGTGACGGCGGACGCTCTGAGCAGGCAGAGCACGATCTCTCACGAGTGGGAGTTGGCTCAGGAGATTCTCCTGGAGATCTTCGCCCTTTGGGGGACCCCTCAAGTGGATCTCTTCGCCTCCAGTGTCAACCGGAAGTGCGAGAGGTTCTGCTTGCGGGAATTTCCTCCAAAAGGAGCCTTAGGAGACGCGTTCGTGGTGGCGTGGTCATTCCCGCTGCTGTACGCGTTTCCTCCAGTCCCCGTCATCCCGCAAGTGCTGCAGAGGTTACGGAAGTTCGGTTCCCGGATGATCCTCATTGCTCCGGCATGGGCTTGGAGGACGTGGTACCCGGACCTTCTCGACTTGTCCATCTGCCCTCCACGTCGTCTTCCCTACCGAGAAAATCTGCTCTCACGGGAGGGGGGTCAGGTTCTCCATCCCGAGGTCAGATCCCTCAACCTTCATGCTTGGCTTCTGAAAGGTTGAGGTATAAGGATTGGGACCTCCCTGAAGACGTGATGGAGGTGTTGCTCTCGGCCCGAAGGCCAGCAACAAAGTCTCTGTACCGTTGCCGTTGGCGTAAGTTCTGCGACTGGTGCAGAGTTCAGAATGTGGATCCTTTTGCATGTGACACCCCCATGGTTCTGTCCTTTTTACTTTCTTTGGCCCACAGGGGCTTGCAAGTGGGTACCATTAAAGGTTACCTGGCGGCGCTGTCCATCTTTAAGCGCTCGTCTGAAGAGTGTTCCTACTTTAAAATCCCTTTAATTTCAGTTTCTGAAAGGGCTCACTAATGTTTTCCCTCCGTCACCTTTCCCGGTGCCCGGTTGGGATTTAAACCTTGTTCTTAAGTTTCTTATGGGTGCTCCGTTTGAGCCTTTGCATTCTTGCCCTTTGAGACTGTTAACTCTGAAAACTGTGTTTCTGGTTGCGGTTACTACCGCTCGCAGAGTGAGTGAGTTACAGGCACTTTCAGTTAAGCCCCCCTTCACTGTATTTCATAAGGACAGGGTTGTCCTTAGAGTTCGTCCTTCTTTTCTTCCGAAGGTGGTTTCGGAATTTCATTTGGCCCAGAAGGTTGTTCTTCCGGCATTCTATCCTCCTCCGCATCCTGGTAAGGAAGAGGAGAGGCTCCATAGGCTTGATCCTAGGAGAGCTTTAAGCTTTTATGTTTCACGCATGTCCTGGGTCAGAGTGGACGATCAACTTTTTATTGGTTACGCTGGAAAGCGTTTGGGACAGGCTGTGACGAAACAGACTTTGTCTCGCTGGATTATTTTGGCCAACTCGGAGTGTTACCGCTTGGCGGGTAAGGACCCGCCGGCTGGCTTGCGGGCCCATTCTACCAGGGGTATGGCTGCATCTGCTGCCCTGCAGAGGGGTGTTTCTATTCGCAAAATCTGTGATGCAGCCACCTGGGCTTCTGTACATACATTTGTACGTCACTATTTCCTCGATTCCATCCGGGGACAGGATCTGGCCTTTGGCAAGGCGGTCCTTTGCTCTGCTATTTGATTGGCAATTCTAAATTTCGATTCTAAATTCTTTCCCTCCTCCTTGCTCTGGTGCTGCTTTGGGAGTCTGTCATAGATATGGAATATGTTGGAGGACCCAATCCCCTCGAAGAACAAGTTAACTTCTTACCTGGTGACGTTCTTTCGATGGGATGGTCCGACGACGTATTCCATATCGCTCCCTCCCTGCCTTTCCCACTGCGGTTTTCTTTTGCGATTGCAGCTTACGTTCAGCAAGGCTTTGTGTCTGACTGGCAGTTGACTGATGTCACACGTTCTGGGGGGAAAAAAACAACAACTGAGGCTACGGGCGTCGTGCGTCCTACTTATCACATTGGATGACGTCGGACGTCGGAGGAGGTCCTCGACGACGGCGCATCAACGTCATCGACGCAGACGCCGAAAAAAGTTTCCGAAGCAGCACAGCTGTGGTGATTACCTGTCATAGATATGGAATACGTCGTCGGACCATCCCATCGAAAGAACGTTACCAGGTAAGAAAGTAACTTGTTCATCTATGTAATGGTGTATACTGTTGTTGTGTTATGAGCATCTCTATTATTTTGTATGTCGTCAAGCCAAATAAAAAAAGTTAAAAAAAATACAAATATTAAATTTAAAGGGGAAGCTCAATTTTTCGCTGTCAAATGTTCCGGTACTGTCCCCATATGGGGGGACGTCCCACACGGATGGATGAAAGGGAGCTATGGACTGAGTACTCTAGTCACTACAGTGAGTAACTATAATATGCCAACTTCCAGAACAGTTGCTTCGAGAATATATTTGGCTAAATAGATTAGTTTGCTGCTATCATGCCTAAAATAACTGTTCCATTCTCTTTACCATTGATAGAAAGATCCGAGAAGTTTGTACAGTGAGCAATTATAGTATTATTTTATTTCACAATAATTTGATTACAAAGTCTCCAAGTAGGACCGGATTCACATTAATTAGGGACTCTATAGTGTGCCATTATTTTAAGTTCTGGAAACAATGGGACACTAAAGAATCTCGTCTCTGGTCACAAACCTTTATCGCATTGAGATTGCTGCAACATCCATTTTATGTATCGGAACATATCCCAAGCCAAACATTTATCAAGCTGCATTGAAACAGTTAAATATGTAAGTGTCACCTTGTAGGCACCCACCATGTTGTGCAGACTTACTGTGTACATTTCTGAGACGCCATGTGAACCTTTTTTAAGAAGCTAGAGAGGCTGGCGTCAATCTAGGGCAAGTGTTATGGAGAGAGAGAGAATACATTATGATAATAAATACACTTGAAATGAATTAAGTAAATGCTTTTAATTTTTTCTGCTATCCTTCACAGACCGATTCGCAGGTGACAGGTTGCTGCTCATTTTGTAGATAAAATATGCAGTCTGACTGCGATCCAATGTTTCATTAATGCATTGTTTTTTTTTGGTTCAACTTGGATATGCCTACACCTATAGCTTTTTAAATGTGGCAATATTTTATTTAACAGGAATCTACAGACATGCTGAAAGGACCAGTGTCTCGTTGCAGAGACGGGACACAGGATGTTCCTGCTGCAGGCGATTTGGAGACTTGCTCCCAATCTGCTGTTCTCCCTCTTGGTGTATCGAAGGCTGAAGAGCTAATGTCCGTTAAACAGGTAATTCGGTTGAGGTGCATTTCAGTGCCAGGCGTTGTTAATGATTTCTACACTAAAGGCATGGCTAGTTTACTTGGCCATTGTGCGTCTCTTTACATAGGCACGTCTCATGCGAAGGTGACTAGCACTTGCTGACTTTCACACATGAGATCCAGTTCTGTGAGACCGGTAGCTAGGGTGCAATTGCCCTAGAGATTTAAGCAAGATGCTCCCCAGTAGCTCTCTGGTGCCTCTAAGATATACAATCATTAAATCAAACAAGGGGTTTACAAGAACAGCTAGTTCATCTTTGACTACTGATGGTGTACTTCGTAGTATCCAAATGGCCTGGCTCAGATTACAGCAAAGCGCATCAAGGCAGTCGCAGCTAATAAAAATGCGCCCTTGCAAGTAATAAGATCAATGAAAGCTTTTTATGAGTAGACAAATCACACATTGGTCCTTCATCTTGGATAGTGGTTGAGAGTTTCTTCCTGTGAACACTCTAGTCACTGAGTCTCTGTAAAATCATTATTCAAGCAGGAGACCAATATAACCCATGGTAATGGGAGTTAAGTGATAGGTACTGGTACTCAAATGCAGTATCATCTTGATACCACCAAATGATATGCTGATGAATGACCGCCATAAGCCTTTTAAAAAGAAACCATTCAGAAGTAACTGGCAATTTGTGTAATGTGCCATTTTTTGCTACATAAGCAAAATTGGTCTGTCGACGCTGTAAACCTGCTGTAAAAAAAAAAAACTCCAGTTTCTCAGTATGTTCCGTGGGACAAAGCGGTTTAGATATCACTACCGTGCATATGGGTGGTGTGTGTTTGTTTAGTTATTATGCATTCAGCACCCTATCCGTTTTTACTCCTAATAATAATTTTATGTAAATCTTGAACTTACATAATTTCTGTAAATTCCATGGTCAGTTTCTGTCGATGAGCAACAGCTCTGTACGATGTATCACACAATTTCACACTAACTTGCGGTATGGCCACTCTTAATATTTTAAATGTTATCTTTCTTCTATTCCCACAACTTCTGTCCTTCAAGCAATTCAATTGCTGCCTAGCATTCAAGGCCAAAGTTTGTCCTGTTCAAAGGTAGAGACGTTTCACTTTCAATTTCGGAAAAGAATAAAGGGAAAAAAATGAAAAGGCAATGATGCTGTACAGTGTTTCAGAACAGGAAGGACAGCTTGAAACATCCATGTAAAGACCATGTTAATGTGTCAACATTCAAGAATCGTGTGGTGCTGCAATGCACGTGTGTATATCAGCCCTCAAAGGAAATTCCACATAACCCCAACCTCGCCCTCCTCCAGAACTGTTTCATGCCACCAAGCGTATTCCCTGTTGATGTTGTGGCTCTAGCATATTATTGTACCTTTCACAATGTAACGTGTGAGAGTTAGACAGAAGCCTTTGCTACATGGAGAGAGGATCCAAGCTTACAAACGCTGTAATCTATAGATGGATGAGCAAAAAACCAATTGTAGCCTTCCATCCCCTCTGTAATATTGTTATGTACACTGTCTTACCAATCAGCGGTGCGTGTTCAGACTTTGTGTGTGATGTCATTACTGGCGCTGTGGCCTTCTGAAAGGCACCAACATTCATTCTGTATTCAGAGAACGTTTGTGATATTTTTTTGTATTCTGTACATTTAAACAGTGTTATCCTTGCTAGCTATTGTTTGCCCTCTTTCACTAGGGGGGTTGTTCGTTGTAGGGGGAAGAGCGCAAAATGGGATACCTTTTGATTGTGCCGTGCTAACTGTAATTCATGCTTGTCCATCCATACTCCCTTGCGCACCTGGGTCAGCCCTCTCTGTAACCATCATGCGAGACAGGTGACATAGTACATCCCTGAGCAGTGTGTCATCTTGTTCTTAAAATTGCAGTAGCTGGTGAAAGTGCACGATCGTGCCGCTGAATGAAAAAGGGGTTTTTCTTGGGAAGTCAGTGTCAAGTCAGGAAGGGGAATGAGACAATAAAGAATTGGTTCCCACTATTGGAGCAGGGTGTGCCCTTGGTGTCAGATCAGTTTTCAGATGGGTGAGAATACCTGGGTAGCACAGGAGAACACAGCCAACATCAAATGTCTTGGACTGTCTTGCCTGCTATCCAGGAGCTGTGTGCTTCCAATGATCTCACCTTCACCCAGATGCTCACTATGTCTAGAGCACTGGTTCTGTCTAGGCCTTTCCAAAGGCACCAACATTCGCTCTGTATTGAGAAAACTTTTGTGATATTTTGTTTTGTTAATTCTCCATGAAATCACATACTGGAATGAACTGGACAATATATTTGTATGATCTAGTGACACTCAGATACTAGGCACAGTATAAACCAATAACTCTGATGCGGGATAGCACATTTATTATAGGGGAGTTTGACCTTGGGGTGTAATATTCAATTACAGTTCTTTTTGAGTTCAAATGTTATGAAATGGTTTTCATACTAAAGTGTTTCAAGGCGCTATAAATTATTTGAATCTAGAAGTCAAAATTTCAACAAGTTTGGATTTTGGAGGACAAGGCTCTTTTGCAATATTTTGTGGCATTGTATGTGTCCTGGGAACAAAATCAGCATCCAGTCCATGAGTATCCATGGCCAACACAGTCAATGTCAGATCTTTGACAAATTCAAAGTACATTTCCTCGTATATTGGCTTGGCCAACCATTGTTTTCCTCGTTTTGTAAAGCCCTTGAGGTAACAAAGCATCCCGAATGTCCCTGAAGCTTTCGCTTGTTTCCTCCCTACGTTGTTGCTATGGGCAAATACAGCTAGACTTGTTCTGGCCTCCATACCGTCTATGCCGAAGTGCAACCTTTTGGGCCTGTACTTTAGGCACATATTATGGAACACCTTCAAATCTCCAGTGTGACGGAATTCTGAGAGTCCCTTCAGGGCTCTCAAAAGTGTTTTATCGTACACCATCTTTTCGATTGCTTTGTGTGGAGGTGAACATGGCACCAACCACTTTTTCTTCCATTCCTTCTCCCTCTACAACGGTCCATGTGCACATTCGTGGAAATGTTGGTTTTCTTGATTGATTTTGCAACGTGTCATACATCAAATTGATGCCGAATGTGTGGAAACTGCTCTGGCATGGCCTTCGCTATTGAAACGTAACTGTCAGTGGCTATTGGGTCTATTGCCGTTCCCCTGCATTGCAGAAGCTGAATGGATTTGATGAAACCATGTTTCTCCATGGCCACAGACAATGAACATTCAGACACCTGCACCACGACAGAACTCACAATTCTTTTACGTTCCATCTCTTGAAAGTGTTAAGTGCAGTACTTTGCGGAAAATCCTGGACTGTCGCACTGTCCGTCACCAGCTAGCCAGAAACGTTTGCCAGGTACTGTCCGTTGACATCTGTTCGACATTCCAAGCATGACTAATAGCGGGGAATGAGAATGCCCTTTGGTGTTTGTAGTATTGAGTTTTTTTGGGGGGGTCATTAGCATTTGGTTTTACATATTAAACCTTGTTATTTATCAAAAACAACATTACAATAGTCAGATAATAAAAAACAAACACAAGTGCGTTAAAATTAATCTTACAAAATCTCTTGAAACCCCATCTTCCAGGGGGATTCTTATCTACCCCAATTAATGGATTGCATGTAAGATCTGCTATGCAGCTCAAATAAACATATAACGTGATAGATTGACAACGTTATTTTTTTCCTATTATTAAAAACGCTTCTTTCGGAAATGATAATAGAGCAAGAGTTAATGAAATGCGTTCGCCTTGGGTCATAGCTGACCGCCAGTCCTCTGCTGTCAGCGTGGCAAATTGCGAGAAGAATTTCCCCAACCACCTTCTCCTTTGCTGTGATAGTCCTGGACATGTTAACGTCCAGTGGTACAGCATCTCTTTAGCCTTTACAAAGTCTGCATTCATAATTTCTAAGATTTTTTTTTTCTTTTCTTGCTTCTATAAGTTCTAAAGTGGGCATCAAGTTCATGCGGAAGTGCAGGAATTGTGATCTCAGCTGTTAACACAGAATTCTTTCCAAGTATCGTAGAGGTTTCCCTCTAGATCTATGTTCCAATCCCCTGTGGCCGACAAGACTCAGTTCTTTCACCTTTTACCTAGTGTTAATCCAGTCTTGATCAAATAACTTTTGTTTGACTTTGGCCGTTCCCTCATCAAGTTCTCTTCTGATGAGTTCAAATCATACATAATCTTTAAACAATCATTTTTCCAAATTTCCAGTGGTGGTTCCATAGTATTCTGTAGGGCTTTATTTAGCACTTTGAAACCACCTTCTGGTGTGCCTAGGAGGCATTTGTGAAAAAAGGCTAGAATTTTCCATTGGTTGATGGCATACAAGGAAACCAGCCCCAGCTCCTCTCTCAGCAGTTGGATCGGCAAGCAGGACGGGAGTTTTAGCAAGGAACTCGAGACCCACAAACTGACAACTTGAAATCTTGCTGAAAGTTGATCCGCTGAACAGTAAAGCTGCTGAACAAAGTAGATTCCCAGCTGGCACTTTGCCGAGCATCGATTGAGCAGAAAATGAAAATGTATTATGGAGGTGGACACAGGTTGCATGGATTTTCAGGTTGGTGCCTTGTAATGCGCAAGACACATTCATCAATGGCTCTCTGCATATCTTTCACCCTATTGTATGTTCACATTTCAGCATTTGTACAATCTCGATCAGGCAGCTATCAAACACAATTTACTTTTGCTCCTTTAATAGCCAATCGTCCTGCAATACTGTGTTTTGTGAGTCGACGGTGGTGGACAAATCGCCAAGACTTGGCAAACTGAAGCCGAGATCTTGAGCAAGTTCATCAGTCAATTGTGTTGTAAGCTTCAACCTCTGTCAGTTAATGCTGTGATAATTCAGCATGAATTGGAGAAACCGGTAACATTGAATGTTTTTTGGGCAGAACATTTTTAGGGTGTAGATTGTGTGAAGGGCTCTGCAAGCAGTTGCAGTGCATCATCACTTTCTACATTTTCATGTGTTCGAACTGGCACAAAGTAGCAATGGTCCAGGCTGACTTTGTAAGGGTCGCATGTAACATTCCATTCATTTTCCAGCCAACTGGACGTATGCGTCTCTAATCTGCTTGTGGACTGTGCCACACTGCGCCTCAGATATTAGTAGCTCCATTGTGAAATCTGTTTGGCAGGCGACATCTTTGGTTTCATGCGATCATCTTTATACTCCTCATCTGGGCTTCTAAAAGAATAAATAGAAGATGATGCTAAATATATTGCACACATACAGAACATACAATGTTGCAACTAAAAAGCTACAATGACTAAAACACTAGTATGTTCTTTTCCCTTGGTTTCTTGATTTGCTTCAAAACAGTGGCCTTCTCTTTGAAGACTGTGATATCAAGCTACAAAAAAAGTTTATATAATTTTAATACAGCAAATTTGATTTCAAAGCAAACAAACATAAGTACAAATCGAAAACAACTAGACGGACTGGAAAAGATAGCAACATAACTAAAATGTATCCATGATGCAATGCGATGCCCAATTCTACTTAATTTGTTTACCTCTGTTCCATGCGGCTCTTCTAAGTCCACATCTGGAGTACTTTCCTTGAGTAGAGTAATATTAAAAAAATGTCAATGTCAGCCAAAGTGCACATTAAAAGTTTGCATTCGACAGAGCACCACGAAGCTAAGTATTTTACATAGATTGCGAAGCATAAACTTTTAGGGTTGCAGTCACAACACAAATAGAACATTAGTATGGATAAAACCTCGAGACGAGTTTACTTGACTTGGTCATAACATTCAGTTCGTATTTCACCTGATATCCATCCTAGTTCACAGATGGACTTGATTTGAGGTCACCCTGCAAAACATATTGATTACAGTGTTACCCTGCAAAGTATTCTGTTCTGTAATGTGTCCTTGGTAACTGTTCTGCATTGGGGGGAATGTGGAGGGGGGGGGTGCAACATTGCAACCAAAACATGGCATGGTTACATACATTTCTGTCTCAAAGTATATCCAATGTAGGATGTACTCTGATTCTTGAGAGTGAACTGTGAATAGAAATACCTCAAGCTGTGGACCTGTTCCAAAGGAGGAAGTGATAGTAGTCAAAGTTCCAGCATCCAATACAGTGCTTGTTTTAATATGGATAAAAAACCTAAAAGAAACAGAAAAAATGCAATGCAGAAGAAGGTACATACTGAACTGTAAAAATTAGATTCAGACGATGGTAGACACTCCCATACCTGCTTCCTTGTACAAATAGCCAGTACTGAACATAATACTTTTAGGTATGTTTGCATTCAAAGCATGCCACATGCAAGTAGTTCAATCGCATACAAAGAGTAGTGTCATATAATTACTTGGTAGGTGTATGAGGTTGATGTTGACTCCAGAAACTAAATGCTCGAAGTAAAGAGGGGTATGTCAACCAACATATTTCTCAAACATAATTTATGATATGATAGGGCATTTATAACTCGCCTATGCACAAGTGTTTCAAAGCGTGACCCTCCTAAAGGGTACTGTGGAAGTTGTCATCAAGGATCACATTTATTAGTTAGTGGCTCCTAAAAACGAGGAAACATCAAGTATACTAAGATTCATTGTTTCACACTTCTGTTGAATCATCGGGTGACTATGGAAAATGGTGTAATGGAACATTTATGCAAATAAACAGATGGAAGATAATAATTATAAATGCAGAGCATTGTCCTACATACCAACAAACATAACAAACTCAACCTTCAGTACTCCCCTAATCAGCTGCCTGCGGAAATAGAGTTCGGATGCTATTTGGAAGCAATTTAGGAAGCACTCGCAGTCTTTTTTTTTTGTGTACCTTGACTGGTCGTACATATCCCTGGTAAAGTGCAGGCTGCGGAATCGATTGGACCTCACGTCGGCCAAGATATTCTGGGCCCTAATTTCAATCTCGTCCTCTGTACAACCGCAATTTTTAAGCCATCTTCTTATTAAATCAATATGTTTTGGGAATACATGCAGGATAGTACCAGGAAGGTTTGCATGGCTTGCAGAAGTGCAAACGACAACAGCACATGATGGCATTCTTGAAAAGTGTGTGAGATCTGTATAAAGAAATATGAACGATTAGCACAAATTATTCTGGATGAATGTGAACAAAGGAATTTGCACCAGAGATTTGGCTTAAAAGTTTAATTAAAATAAAGAAAAGCTGTGTAACCTAGTCGAGTGAACTCTGTGAGAACTTTATTATACAATTATTTATAGTGCACATTCTACTATAACGCACAGTGATGAATTGTGGTAGTTACCGAGAAGAAAAAACCTGGAATAATCGCTAATGCCTAGTCTTTGAGATGCATGAACATTAAAATCCTGGTTACGTTAGGTTGAAATCGACATCAACGTTCAGAGTAACGATCGATTAACATAGGGAAGTAAATAGGTGACTTACCCTTATTTTGGCAAACAGGTGAGCCGATTCAGCAAGCAGAGGAGCAAGTATCCGGTGAACAGGTAGCTCGGTGACGATATACCTTGTAGATCTCCCACAGTTTCTCACGGTAAATCTGAAGGTGTTTATAAAGGCTTGCAGAAGTGTGTGTTTAGTTGAATGTTTGACGTGTTCATAGTCACCCTCTCTGCCTCCATCCCAATGGTTCCCATCTGCCATATGAACCCACCCTGCTGCCTTTCCAGCGCACAGGCATAGGCCTACTTGTACAACATGTAGGGCAAGCCTTGTAACACGAATGCAAACATGCTTGTGTGGGTCTTCATTACCATCAAAATACTCAACTGGGTAATATTCAAACGCGGACCGAGAAAGGAGGGTGGATAGGGACGAGGCTCGCACAAAAGGCAATGAACACTGCTCATTGGACAAAAACATAGCTTGATTGCAGGGACAGGGTCTTGAAGATGGGAGTCTGGAGAAACTGTATGGCATGGACATGCGGAGTAAACGCATTTATGGCCCCTGGAAGGAAGCTACCAGTAATTGCAATATAGCACGCCAGACAAGATGTAGGTCCACAACACACAAACCTGATACCCCACAAGGTGGTCAATTGGTGACCTAAAGAAGGCTAGTTCCAGTTTCATGTTAGAAGTGTATAGCAAGTACAGATCTAGGATAATGATACACACTTGTTTATGCATGGTCTTAGGTGCAAACTGCCATTGGTACTGTGGAGGGGTGGAGAGAGGGGGATGGATGGACATGAAGCGGGGAGTCTGGATACACAGGGTCTGGGGAGGCCATGTGGACAATGGTCACTGTGCGGAAGATCCCTTTGAAGTGTACATGGTGTTTGACAACTTTAGCGGTGACACCCACATAGCCCCCTTGGGAGCGCACGGCCATAGGTTGAAATGCTATGGATACTGGATGAGGGGGTGGATGGGCATGAGGCGAGCGCAAAGGTGCACCAACCAGGGCTGGACTGGCCTACACGGTACTCTGGAGATTTCCCGGTGTGCCTCTGCACTTTGTGTCTATTTTTTTAAAAATTATTTTCACATTATATTGTAGGAAAGGGTTGAACAATCTCAAAATGTGTAATATGGGACCACATTGCAAATGATTTCCAGTGCCTCCTATTTGTTCCCAGTCCACCCCTGGCACCAACCATTCTTTCATGACACTCCTAGACGATTGAGCGTGTTCTTGACTCACTGAAAAACTCTTTTTAAAAAAAAAAAAAAAAAACAAATTCGTATTTACTCAGTTGTATTTTATTTAATTGGGTGATGTTGATGGCACCAACAACAACAAAGTACAAATTGTATACTTGAGGTTGAACTACAGTATGAGAATATCCCCTGTACTGTCCGCTGTCACTGGGGAATTTCTTGCAAATGGCACGAACGACACAGGCGTGTATTACTTGTCGAACGCGGTATCATACGCGCCTCTCATGAAGCCACCATGTAAACGAACGATAGGCCACCAGCCTGTACCACCTGTGAAAGAGAAACATGCGTATTTTAATTGAATGAACCTGATAAGTTTACCAGTCAACTTCAAAGTGGATCCTAATTTCGATGTTGTAGTTGCCCTTAGAAAAATGAAGGCGAGCACCCTTACCGCACGCGTCCCAATGATATGCTAAAAGAAATAATGACAACGCACCCTAGTGGTTTGATCTACCATCTGCTTTTCTTGGATCCTAGTGATATAGGTGGACACGTGTTGCTTTTGGGAGAATATACTGCTGTATGGGATTAGGGCTGTGCTGGGTGTTCTGGAATGGTCCGTGCATGGGGGTCGGGCTGGTCAGACCCTGGCCTGGAAGGGTGGCGGTTGAGAGGGCACAGGCAGTTTAGAGAAGATGAATGTACCCTTGGGATATGGCTTGTTACGGTCTCATGCTCTCCGCACAGCACATTCTTTCGGGAATAATACTACAGAATTGTAATGAGGCATGGCTGGACTTTGGTGAGAACAGGGCTCGCGCGCAGCTGACAGGGGGAGGAGATGGTGTGAGTGTGGGCTTTCTGTGCGAGGCGCTGGGGATGGGAGAGCTGCATTTCTACAGACAGATGGATTTTCGGGCCTAGTAAAACATTAAATTCTAGTGGTCTCAGTGGTGAAAATTACATATAATATAGAGTGTACTTACTCGTTGCTTGGATTGTGAGGGCAAACTGTTGCGCAAAGTTCGTGCACAAGCACCATCATAATCCTCAAAACGGACCTTGTGAGGCAGGCTGCCCAGTTGTCATGCAGCTCGGTAAAGCAAAGCTATGGTGTGTCTTCTTTGGCTATGTAGGCCAAGCATCCAGAGTTTTCTTGGCAGCAGCAGTTTTCCACCTCGGTTGGCATGAGCTTGCAACAATTGCAGGTACACCAGGTTGAAACGTCTCCCATGCGACTCGGCTGCAACTCATGCTCGGGTGATTGATATTGAAAACTATCGTCTGATTCCCCATAGTTTCTGCAGCCTTCTCTTTCCATTGGTTCCTCCTCTGAATACTCAAGCTCGTACTGGTAGGGATGTATTGTTGACATTGTACGACAAAGATTTAACCAAAACGCAAGTAAAGAGTGAAATCAGTTCCACTACTGTAAGTAACGTTTCGCAGGGGCTTCATACTAGGAAGATAGCTGAACCGAGCAGAAACGAGCCACCGGCGATCTAAACTAAATACAATGGAACTATTGACAAAGAAACTAGAATGCTGTCTGATCAGAAAGGGTCTGTTTACACTTCTTGAGGAAAGAGACGTCCTGCCATTTCCATGGAGGCACGTCAATAACTTGCGCACAGAGAACGTTGAATCAAGACGTGCATTGGCGTTGTGGAAAGGGCTGAGTGCGTCTAGTGATGTCAGCTTTATGGGTGGGTAATGTGAGTTATTGCCGCAAGTGCACTTGAACTTGGGGCGAATGATCCACAGATAAGATTAGCACAAGATGGCCACGCCCAACACGTTTTTTTCGCATGTGTAAAAGTGAGGAAAACTAAGGTAAGATGCATAGGAACATTTTTTATGATCAATCCCAGTGTGCTTAACACGACATGCCTGAACGATCCGGACAATAAACATTTTGAGCGCACTGTACCTTTTAACAATTTCAAATCCTGCCTGCTTATTTTGAAGGTCCAGGTCCAATATTGATGAACTGCAGCGCTCCTAAAACGTAATACTTTTCAAAAGGCAGTGTACTCTGCTTTGGATAATTATCATTTTAGTTGGGTATGGGCAAATGCTTTGTGAATTCTGTGTCTTGGCAAAGGAGGATAATTCCCAGCACCAACATGAAATGTAGGGGTACATTGCCAGTGTGCGCATGGTATGTTGCCTGATGGGCTAGGCTTCAAACTTCACCATAGTGAGACATTAAACCCACATTGTTGTTTTTTTAATTTTTTAATTTTTTTGTGTTCGGTTTTTTCAAACCTTTACAAAAGATCAAAAACAAATAAAATTCTTAGAAAATTCACAGAATAAAATACAAAATACCAAATCATCTGTTCCATTAATACAGTCCACAATGAAAAAGGAGTACCAAAAAAAAAAAAAGAGAACAAAATAATCAATACAGTAATCCATATAAACATACTTTACACTTGGTCAGAAAACAGTATTCAAATCTTATAACTAGAGCCATCAAGCCAACACCTTATTTCCAGGCACATGATGTTGAACACAAGAAGAAAAATCTTTTGCTCAATGTTAGAGTTAGACTTTTAATAAACCCAGATGAGGCTAAGCTCTCGTGGACAGTTTGAATACTCAGACATAGTTTCCATGTCAGCTCTTCGTCATATGTGATGGAATTAACATTGAGGGGCTCCAGATATTTAACCCTAAGCGGGTGCAATGGGACACAATCCATACCCAGATGCTTTAGAGACTCCTCATTGCACAAGCAGAACCTACATCTACCTTGATCTGTCGGAATCAACATTCTTGTAACCAGAATTTCTCTAGTGGGCAAGATATTCCATCTTGCCCTCAATATGATGCCTCTATACAGTCTATCTGGAAATTGTAAAATGACTCTGGTGGGTGAGCCTCTGGCTCTGTGTTCATGATTCAGGTGAGATAAGGATTGGTAGGAGTGAAATTTTCCAACCGTTTGATACCAATCAAGATCGAATTGGACACGTTTTTCAGACATAGGGTTGGACATCAAGCTTTCTATAGACATTACGATCTCCTCCAGGATCGCCTCCGACCTATCTCTTAAAGAGATCAATGTGAACGAGAAATCCAGATTTTCTCACATTAGGTGGTACAGTGTATTTGGCACTCCAGTTTTAATTTTGGAGTACAAAGATACAAAGATATTTTGGCCCACTGAACCCGTGCTCACATTGAGACAATAGCCAACTCGAACCTGATTGCAGAAATAGGGATCGCATTCGGCACACCCAACTATCTTCTCCAAATGCGGCCCTCTATACGGTTCAAGATCACATTCACTTTCTTGGGTAGCAATTCCAGGCCATAGATTAATTTGGGCACTATTTTACTCTCATAAAAGATCAAAGCAGGTTTCAAGGAAACCTACCGAACTTTCCGTCGATCCTGACCACCTTTGCTTCGAGCAATTTCGCCTTATGTGTGATTGAATCAAATAATACCTGTAGCCTGGATATGCAGAAAAATTAAACCCCAAGTATCGCACCATCCTAGCCAATTTCAGGTGGATCTCGCTCAACTTGCCGATGTACCCAGATGTTTTTACCCTCACTTTCTTGAAGTATTAATTGTTAACCCATTGCTTTTAGCATATGCTTCAAACCTATTAAGAGACCGTTGCAACCCCACCTTGGTGTTATCGAAGATCAATAGGTCATCGGCATATGTGAGCCAAATTATTTTATCCCTGCCGATCTTAAGTCCTTCTTTAATTAGTGCAATGGCCACATCGGAAAAATATTGGTTGCATAGCCAGGGAGCCAATGTGCAACCCTGTCTCACCCCCTGAAATGATCTAATTCTCGACAGATCACCATCTTGATTCAAGCGTACCCGGACCCCACAATTCTCATAAACCCCACTGATTAACCTCAATAGCCCCAAGGGCAGGCCCCAACTGGCTAGTTTTTACCATAATCTGCCTCAATCAACTCGATCAAAAGCAGCCGTAAGGTTGATCAAGGCCATATACGTGCAACCCCCTGATGTCAACCGTGCTGCCTCTTGCACGCACTTCAGGGCAAGCCCATTAATGTTGGTCGAATGACCCCTTCTAAAGCCTGTCTGGAATTTATCCAGCAGGTGACACCTGTGTGCCCACTCTTCCAAGTGAGATAGCAGGAAAGATGAAAAGATCTTACAGTCCGCATCAATTAAAGAGATCGGGCGATAATTTGTTGTTCAAACCTCTGTTCTTTAGGTTAAGCATCTTCGGACACTGGCGTTCCCATGTTCTTCTGTGTCTTGTATTTGGGAGATTTCCTTTCAATACAAAAAGAGTCACGTCTTTCAGTGTATACACCTCCTGCATGAGATTTGTTCCCACTGGTGTTTGCTTAGTTTTGCGTTGGTATATCTGTGTATGTGAGAAATAGGTAGGTAAATAGTCTGCGCCAGTGTTTAATACATCCATTTGGTGAAGAATAAATATACAAAAGTGGTTTATTGTTCAATTACTTAAGTCCTTTTGGTCATAATGTATGTTCCAAAGCCAACATCATCCAATAGAGCAGAGCATGTCACACAGGCTAGGAAATCCTTGCATTGGTGACCAGTCCATGTTAGGGAGAATTCTCTGTATAGGCTAATTTCCCAAACCTAGTGACTCCCCCAGCAGCTTTGCTGGATTTTTGGGGTTTATTTTTTTCTCCTGCTAAGTGAGACTCTTTTTCCCCCACTCTTAGGCATGATTTGAGAATGTCCTTTGACTTTGTAATGTGTTTTATGGGCTATGGGGTCTTTTATTCCATAGGGCTTCATGTGTTTTTGGTAAGTGTGTTACACAGCACCCTCAGTGCAGTAACACAGGGGTGTCATAGTGACCCCCCAAAGATAGACTCCATACCCTGGGACTGACTACTGTCTCCCAGGGCATGTAAAATCACCATTGACTTTACTAGTCTTAAATTGTGAACAGAACCAGTACAAACCATCATATTGTGGAAGTACTGGTAGGGGTAATTAGATTGCCCCTGGGTCTGTTTTTCGCGGGGGCACTGTACAGTCCCCCCTCGAGTTTCTGGCTGGTGGCAGTGGTTACCACGCGAAATATTCCACCGGAATATTTCTTATGGGATTTTCCCATTCATTTTAAACGCACCACTGTTTTTGGTACAATGTAAAGATACCGCCAGATTATTTATTTAATATTTATTCCCCGGTTGGGTATTTTTGCCAGGACTCGGTTTTAAAATGGCGTTTGTGTTCGCCTCTGTAATTCCAACCCAAGTCGAGCCCTTTGTTCCACTTTTGGCGGGCTTCTACACAGAAGCCTCCAAAAGTGGTGCCACTCTGTCTGGGTCTACAGGATGTGTGGGAGGGTGGGAATAGGCACCCTAGACTGAGTTGCCTCGGCAACTCAAGTCGCACTCTTGTGTGATTGGCCCAGTGGTGAGCCGCCCGGCTCACCACTTAGCATGTTTGAGTGACAGCTAGGACTGATGAATGGGGGTTTTCTGCATAAAAGCAGGGCTTTGGGCACTGGAACTTCAGAAGTCACTCACAGGACCTAAAGAATCCAAAGAGGGAGAAGCTGAGCCGACCTGCAACGACGACACCACCGGTGGAGCCCTGCTGAACCGACTCGACACTTCCGAACGACAGAGAATATCATCTTCCTGGAGAGTCTTCTTCCTTTGAACTGGTGGGGTTAACCAGTTTGCCCTCTTTTCGCCTTCCTGGACCGTCTCGTGGTCGAATCGCCCATGCCAAGCACCCCGGCGGCCGGATAGACACGCTTCACCACTACTACGAATAAAAAGGGTAGTACCTTTTAACCGGGAAACTCCGCGGCTGGTTTCTTAGCTGGCAGTGCAACGACCTCCAGCTTTCCTCCACGTTGAGATCTTCTCTTCCCCTGGACGAAGCACTGACTTGCACCCGCTGCCAGGAAGAACTGTTCCCGCTGGAGCTTTCTCACCATTTCAGGTACTGTGTCCCGCCTGGTCTCCCTTGCAACAGACTGTTCAAGGTGTCCCGTAAATCCTTGACTCTCTATCCTGGGGTGACCTGGGACCTGTTAACTAACTTTTCTGAACTGATCCAACTCCTTTTTGAACTATCTGCAAAGACTTTTAAAGTGTACTTCAACTGTGTGATCTTGGGCACATTCCGCCTTGATCTCTCCAAGAGTGGGCCTGGCCTATGAAATTTCTTTCTCTACAGTAGAATCTGCCTTTCTTGACTTAAGTGTTGGTATTGTGTGCTTTCCTAATTCTGCCTTTTCCCTCCCTTTTTAAATAATTATTGGAGTGCCGTCTTGGTTAAGCGCTCACCTCTGTATTGATAATAAGTGGTGTTCTTTTCCTAAGACTTGTCGAATAATTAATCAGGGAGGTGTATATATTTCTAGTGACTGTGTTTGAACTTGCCTGACATATTAGTGCCAGTGTATTTTTACAAGTGTTTTTAAATAAATAAGTATATACTTTTATACCCAAACTCCGGTCATTGTTTGCTTGTGCTACTGTATTTTTGTACCTAATCCGTATACTCTATATACTGCCTAACTCTTCTTGAGAGATGTCTGACTGCTCAGCCACAGCTACCAGATAAATCTGGGTGGTACAGACTGCTACCAATTGGGTTTACTGCCAACACCCGTAGTCTTAAACTTTTTGCAGTGGTCCCTAAGCGAACTGCCCAGGTTTCTGCCTAACAGTCCACCACCGGATTTCTCATAAGATCTTGTCCCTTACACGTAAATGTATAGCGCACCAAGCACCGGCCAATCTGGCACAGTGGCTCAGTCCTGCGGTTTCTACGCTCCAACGGTCTTGGCAAACTTTCGGTGCCTCGTTTCAAATTGAACTATTTTGGTTGCACCTGTTTCGATGTCTCTGCACCGTTCTTTTGGAATTCTCTGCCTTCACATAAGAGATATGTCTTTGTTTCTTTAAGATAGCTATTAAGACCTTTTATTTCAATTCTTAGGACTTGTTTTGGGTAGTATATGGCTGTTGTACCATTCCACAAATCTTAGTATTGTTGATACTATTGGCATCCCGTATAACATTGTTCCATCACAATACTTGCAACATTCTGTAAGCTGTCCACACATCTAATCGGTTTCCTCACAATAATCTAGTGTTCACAACTGTTTCTGTACATTAGCTTTTGCAATGATAAATTCACTGTAGGCTATTGTCCTTAGTTCATAGATAGTCTGTAAAGATAATTAGGTAGAGAGGGGAGAGAAAGAAAAGGGGTATTAGGGAGGGGAGATTTCAAGCCAATATAGTGTTTCTCTATTTATTCACTTCATTGTTAGTGAAAGTGGTCAAGTAATCATCTTCCCTGTGATTATTCTGTTATTAATTACAAGTCCCATGGCAAGTTGCAAGTCAACTGCAAGTCCCCAGTGAACGGAGGATAGCACAGGGGCAAGGCACTGGTCTTGGAAGCAAGACCACGCAGAGCACCAGAGGTTTGAATCCTGGATCCACTCTTAGAAACCGAACTAAGGTATGGTATTAGGCGTGTTATAAAAAAAATTACATTTTAAATTAGATTTCCCATTTACATATACTTTTAGCATAAGCATCTTAGTAGCGTATTAGTTCTGCAAATCATTGTAGCGAAGGTTTCAGCTTATGGTCTTTTCCTAGTTATTTTTCTATCAATATGCATGTTTGCATTTTAACCAAACAGTTAAGGTCCTAGGGATAATATGGGTTTTGTAGAGAAACCAGTGTCGCACAGGTGCTGGATCAGTGATATTAGCTGTATGGTTTTCTTTACACTCACAAAACGCATGAGAAGTCTTATGAGTTGGGATTAAGGTGATTTAATTTCACACTTAAGCCGACACTTGTTTCGACCCGACATGGGACTTTTTCAAGGCTGTGGTGGGTATACAGGGTGTGTAATCTTGTACGTTGTTGGTAGTAAGCGATAACCCGAGTAGTGAGAACCAAGGTGAGTGATTGTGAAGGGCCAGTGTTCAAAATGTCAGCTTTGGTGGTTTTGTGACATTTGTAATTGGTATGCCGATATGATATAGTGAAGAAAGTTATTTAGAGCATGGCATACATGATGAAATCATTCCAATGGTGTGAGTGGTGACCAATGTGGGTGACATAATGTACATCAGTTTATTATTTGAGTGAGTTGAATTCAGATATTTCAGGATGTATGCAGGTTAGTTGATGATGACATAGGTGGACACATAGTTCTAGCAGTGAAAGCAAAGTAAGTCAATTGACGAATTGCACCAAAGAAAATGGAAAAGAAGGGGAAGAAGAGAAAAATTAAGCATTAGTTGGTGAAGGTATAGGTACCGGGCTGTGTGGGGCCATGTTAATGTTTCATGAAGGTAAACTTCCTTACCGTTTGTTATGTGCCGGAAAAATATATAATGGTGGTGAGCTCTGGCGTGAAGCTCTTGATGGATAAACTGTGGAGTAAACATAAGAGTGGGTTATGTACCAGCGTTGACATGTTGACACTGATGGGTGCAAAAGCGTTTACAATGCTCCTAATGGCTGGGATGTTTGTTGGGTGCCAGGTTTTTTCATACTTGAGCTCGATGTGCCTGGTCTGGTGGTCCAAGTTTTTCATTGCTTGCAACTGTGGTGTGTGTTAAGGCGAACAATCATGTGGAAAGGGCAAGCACCAGGAGTCGGCATGCGTCCATGTCAACTCGCATTGTGGGATGGGGTCCTTATTAAGCGTGAGCTAAAGATGTGTGGCGTGTCTGAGGGGGCCCAGAGAGCTGGTGAATAACCAGATACTGGTTTGTTGATAATGTGGCAGCGAGTTTATGGGAGCCCATGAGGTGTGTAGGCCCATTTGGGTGTGGCTAGTTAGCCAAAATGGGATTGGGTATGAGGAGATTGGCAGTGCGGCGCCTTGGCAAGGCAACGTGCTTGGCCAACCATTCAGAGGTCGGGTAGAGCGAGTGCTGCTTGGAGGTAGCAATTTGAAAAAGTCCAAACCAGGAGGTGAAGTCATTGTCCCCACCTCCAGCGGCCACTCCTCCGTCGGCTGGTAATACACCGCCAGGGCACCCCGCAGACCCTCCACACACTGGGGAACAACAAGACAGATGAAGAAGAGCAAGACACGCCTTCCTCTGCAAGAGCGTTTCATGACAGACTTGCCGGCCTGGCTGAGTACCTTGGCATTTCCCCAGCCCCAGAAAGAGCAGCCGGATGCAGGGGTCTTGGCAGAGGTCCTCACCATCTGTGCAGATGCTAGATCCGGTATACCACAGACAAAAAGACATGAAGACCCTGGCTAGAAAGGGATGGACCAGGCCACACTCCACACGTCAACAAAAAGCTTGATAACAAGTATAGGCAAGTGTAGGGCAACTCGCTTCTCTTGTCCGTGCACTCTCAGCCTCTGTCATCGCGGCGGCGTCCATCTATGCCAAACCCCAAGCATCTTCTCCCAACACATCCACATCCGCGCTGTTGGGCAAGGAAGAGATGGTACGAGTCATATGGCAAAATGGTGTACTCTAATGCAGGACTTCACCTCAGGAAGGCCAGCGCCATATTGGCCATAGCGAATTAAAGGCTGTGGCAGGAAATCGCCGACTTCCTCCCAGAACTGCTGGCCCACAAGCAACCCTCATTCAAGGCCAGCTTGGCTGAGGTCAAGGTAGTGGCACAAGACACAATGAAAGCCAGTCGCACACATCGATACAGCAGGTCGCTCCATATGTGTAGCAACAGACATGAGACGGACGGCCTGGCTTGGAGCAACCAGATTCAATCACGATGTCCAGGAAAGAATCCTTGATCTCCCATTTGAAGGTGGTAACTTGTCTCACTCCACCACAGATGAGGATCTGGACAAAAAGAAGAGCAGCTCCCAGACGGCCAAGACACAGGCGATTCTTATGAAGCCAGCATCCAAAAGCTATGGGCAAACTCGAGCAGATGGAGGTCAAACATTTGGCGGCTTACAGGGTTTCCAGGACCAGGCAGCTGGACCGATCTAGTCCGCATCGGCAGAAGCAACAGAAATTATCCCATAATGGGTTCTTCCAGTCCACCTCCCAGGCCCCAGCCTCTGAAGCAAAGATACAATGACGTGTTGCTTCAGATCCACAGCACCCCAGCGGGGGAAGCAAGTTAGCCCTCCACAGTCAGTCCTGGCTGACAGTGTTTGCGGACCCATGGGTGGTCTTGGTAGTCTCAGGGCTTACATCTTCCCATTCTGTCCCAACCCTTCTGTTCTCCCCACCTTCCCCAGATCGGGACACCATCACTCCCAGCAGGGCCACCATGTATATCCGTACCTCGACTGGCTAGTCAGAGCAGAGTCGCCAGAGCAAGTTGGGGGCACAACTTGCAAGCTCATGAGCACATTATACAACCTGAGGTTCTTAATGTACTTCCAGAAGTCACTTCAGCCTACACAAACCCTAGTGTTCTTTGTACTCCTGTAGGACACACAGGCAGATATTCCCCACAAAGGAAAAAGTAACAGCAATCAAGATGGCAGCGGGGTATTCCCTCAGCAGAACAGTTCTGGCAGGCCCAAGGACATTAAGGCTACCGGCTTTCAAGCCAATGAGTTCAGGGGCTCTACCGGGCATTCAGTCGACAGACCCAAGGCCGGCAAGACTACTGGCTCCCAAGCTGAGGTGCCCAGGTGCTCTTCCGGGCGGTCCACGGAGGGACAATCCAGTTTGTCTTCCAAGAGTAGTCAGAAGCACAATCCAAATTCACTACTAGCTCCATAGCTAAGGTCCACCCTGCCTACCAGAGCCACCGCTGAGGTGGTTGTGGAGGGCGTTTGGACTACCAGCCAGCAGGCCCAGGGCTCTGAGCCTACCAAAGCCATATATGAGGTTGACACTTCTGCTTTAGGTTCTAGGGCCAAGGAGTACCCTTCCTTGTCTGAGCCAGCATGTGATACGGGGCCTTCTTGCCCTCCCGCCCAGGGCGTGGCACAGGGCCCAAAGATGGGAGACAAGCACGCAGCAGTTACTGGGAGGCTGGCAGCAATTTTGGATTCGGATCCAGGGCCTCTCCTGGGTCCTTCGCACTGAGAGAAACCTGACGATATCTCCCTGGCTAGTCCCCAGGGATCTATCATCCAGGTGGCCAGGACAAAGCTATCGCTAGGATGCAGTGCCTGGGTGTGGACTACTGATGGAAGATCACCTGGTTTGAAGGTCCTTGGGGAGTGGGATACCGTTGGGTGAGACGCGGTATCCCCTTCTTTAAACACCTTTTCCCCATCCTACCACTTAAGATATTCCAAAACACTGCCCCCACGACCCCACCCCCTTTTTCCCACAGAAACACTTTTGCACAACACAGAAGTCCACAGAACAACACCAGAGCCATTTACCTGACATGTCCCATTACAAGGGTCAGGGAAAGTCAGCTAATTAACCAGAATCTCACACACCTGAGAGCCCTTTCCCTTCCCCACAGGGATAAAAGGTGAAGCACAAGAGCACAGGACGAGCAAGTTAGTACACACGACGTGAGCGCTAACTAAGCACAGACCTAGAGGGTGACAAGGAGGGAGTCGACGTTGCCCTTTCCAACCAAGACCTCTGAAAACTCTGTAGAAGGAATAATACATCCGCGAACAATAGCCGGCGGGTGTTGCAGCAGGTCTCAACGGTACATGAGACCCTCCTTCAGTGAGAGACGCTTGTGTATGTGGTGCCAACCTTGACTCCAAGCAAAGAGAAAGCCAAGCGCTTCATCACAGCCAGTTAGTGGAGGAAAGTGTTAACTGTTGAACGAAAAATAGCCAATGGCTAATTTGAACTTTGAAACGCAAAAGGCTGCTATTGATGAAAGAGGAAGAAAACCAGCAACAGAGAAGTCTGGCACCACGTGGGTGCTCACACAAAAAACTCGGGACGATTACCCGATGTTAGAAACTACGGTAACCAGAAAGCCTTGAGAAAAGGCGAGAAGAGGTCAAAGTGGTCCTAAAGGGGTCTTGTAAAATCCTCTGTACCGTCTAAAGTCTTTGACCAACAGATGATTGGGAAACTGAGGGAAATTAATCCCACTTGGTGAAATGAGCACATGAACAGTGTGTTACGAAGGTTGGCAATAATGAACCCGGCAGAGGGATGCTAACGAAAAGGGTAAAAGCCTGAAGTCCCTATGAACAGTGTGTTGACAGAAGTTAACCCTAACGAGGGATGTCCACAGTGAACTGTTTTACAAAAGGTGGCCAGAGTAAACCCTGCAGAGGGACGCCGACAAACAGGGGTGAATCTTGAGGAACTATTTAAAATGATCTTAAGATTTGTGAAAGCAAGAAGTATTGTAAGTCATGGGGAAGTGAAGTGTTCCCCTTGTCACTTGGGTTCCGTGCCCGGCCGAGGGAGATCCAGGGCTGGAAAGTCATCACCCAAAGTTCACTGAGAAAGGAACTGTTTAGTTAATTTGTTGTATATGACTTGAGGGGTCTGCGCCTAGAAGAGGGGGGACCCAGGGGTAAAGCCATCACCCAAAGTATTTGTGGAACAGAACTTTGTGTTTCTTGAGAACATCAGGGCTCGAAGGCAAGAGACATTTTTTGAAAAGAGACTTAACTATTGAAAAACCAGATAGCTGATAAGGAACGGTCGGCTCGTTCTTCGGAGTCTTGAGCGTGTGCTGTGCTGTCCCGTGCTAATAATGTGGGCAAGGGAGACCTCAAGGCAATCACATCCTGACTTATTTGTGAACACCTTTTTCTTTATTTGAAAACCCTATCCCACACACTTTCATTAATTAGTTGTAATGAATTTCCAATATTCTTTTTAGTATAGGGCTTTTACGTTGACAAGATGTCACAAGGAATCCCTTATTTTTCATTTGATGGTCGAAGCTTGCTCCCATCTTGGGTTTAGGTTGGGTGTTTTTCCACCCTGCACTTGAAGTTTAATCAACACCCTTGAACTGTGATCACGTGTCTGTCTTTACTGTTGTTACCATGACTTCCTTACAACACGCACAGTGGGCCACGCATGAGGGTTCCAGTCCCTTTCCCTCTGGAAGCGGTGGTGGACCCTATAGTACAGGCGAATGGTCTCCATGGGGTTACATCTACCCTTTGCAGCCTTACGGCTACACTCCCCAGCCTCCCAGAGGCTTTGATCAGGAAAGGAGGCCCAGTGCTGCTCAAGGCCATGATCCGGTGGCGTGCAAGTATCTCTTCTTAGAGTGTGTCATCCTCATGCGCTCCCCACAGATGACTGGGCTCCTTAGGGGTATTGTCAAGGATCCCACAGATCATGCCTCCTAGGCCTCAGACTCTGGGCCCTCCTCTGATTCCATCTGCGCTGCCTGTGCCTGTTTGTCCCCTGATCCAGGCCCTGCCGGTACTTCAGAACCCTCTGCCTCCTCCGCAGTCGCCAATGGATCCACAGCTATCTTCTGGTCCGGATCAGGGGGGAACCCCTCAGACTCCGGTGACTCAGGACCCGGACTCCCCTCAGCCTGTAAAAAAAAAAGGGGGGGGGGAGACAATGCCCCGGATGAAGAGCCTTCGTCCTCAGTGAAGGCTTTTCATGACGGTCTTCAGTGCCTTAGAGTTTTTGGGGGTCCCTCAGCCACAGCAGTGCCCCAGGAGTTGGGAGTGTTGGCAGAGGTGCTGGCCTGGGGCACCATGAGCTGTTCAGGATTTTCTCTCCAGAAAGATGTTCTGCAGGTGTCAAAAAAGGTCCGGGAGAAGCCTAGGTCTAACACCAAGATGAAAAAGTAGTAGGACAGCTAGTTCAGGCTTTTGTCCCCCTGGCCTCCCACCCCCAGCCACACTCCTCAGTGGTTGTGGTGGTGGCGGCTTCCTTGTATTCTAAACCATCGTCTTCGTCGTCCTCTACTGGGGCTGCCTCCGGTTGTCTTTCCAAGGAGGACAAAGCCCTTGAGTCTTTTGGCAAGAGTTGCTACCTGAATGCGGGGCTGCATCTGCGGCAGGCCAAATCCCTCTTCACCGCGTTGATCCAGAATCTTTGGCTAGAGATTGGGGAGTTCTTGCACAACCCCCTCTGGCGAGGCAAGCCTCCTTCATGACCGGCCTGACGGAGGCCCGGCTGTTGCGCAGGACCTAATGAAGTCTTCGTTCTCCCACAAGAACACATCCAACAAAGGGCTGTTTTTGGGGGTCGAGGTGAGGCACACGGCGTGGATGCATTCTACTAAGTTCTCCCCTGATGTGCATGAAAGGATCCTGAATCTTCGTTTTATTGGGTTGCATCTTTTTCATTCGTCCACGGATGACATGCTGACAAAAAAGAATACCTCTATACAGGCGGCTAAGTCCTTGGCCATCCTGACTAAACTGGTGCAGAAGTCCTTCCCTCAGTCCCAGGGCATGACCAACTTCAAACCCTGCACTTTTAGCGGCTTTAAGGGGTTTTCGGGACTGTGGTTCACAGAGGCCTGACAGGTCCCCTAGTGACCACAAAAGGAAAACCGCAGAGGACATTGCATGTTTTTTTCCTCTCCCCTCATCTGCTCCCGCCTCAGACACGAAAAAGGCAAAGTTGTAACGGTCAGGGAACACAGCTCGCCTGTGGGAGATGTGGGGGGGGGTGTGTCTGTCTATTTCAGTACAGCTGGAAGCATCGTTTCAGGAGTTCTTATTTCTTTCTATAGTCACCACAGGCTTCAGTCTTCCTCTACCTTCCTCTTCCTCTCTTCTTCAGCTAGGGTGCTTTTATGGGAGATATTCTCTTTTTTGAAGTTGCAGGCAGTGGAGCCAGTTCCACAGTCAGACAGGGGCGCCGGCTTCTACTACAGGATTTAGGCAGTATCCTAGAACAACCAGGCTGACCTGAGGGTAGTCCTGGACCTATCATTCCTCGGCCTATCTTTATCGCTCAAACTCTTGAAGACGATTACTCCAGCGCACGTAAATTAGTCTCTGTGCGCAGGGGACTGGATGTGTACCTTCATGTGCCCCATCTACCAGCCGCATCAGAAATTTCTGTGATTCATGATTGTTGTACCACATCCAGTACAAGGTGCTGCATTTCAGCATGAAATCGGCCCTTCGTGTGTTTAGGAAGCTGATGATTGCGGGTGGCTGGTCTCCTCTGCCTGGAGGGCCACCACATATACCTTTATTTGGATGACTGACTGGTGAGGGCCAGCTCGCCCCAGGGGGCGGTGAACTGCCAACGGCTGGCGGACATTCTTCACCAGCTGAGGTTCTCCCTCAGTCAGCGGAAGTCGCAGCTAACTTCCACCTAGGACCTGGTGTTCTTGGAGTGCGCTGGTACACGGCCGTACAGCGGGTGTTCACCGTGCCCGAGAGGCTCCGTTCCCTCTTCCAGGCTGAAAGCGCTCTTTCTTGCCAATTCGACATCCTCAGCATGGTGGTTCCATCATCTTCTGGGATTGATGGCATCTTGTGTGTTCATGGTGCGGCACTCCCACCTCGAGATGAGGCGCCTCCAGCTCCACCTGGCAGCCAGTTGTGTCCAGGAGACTGGGTTGCGATCGGACAAGATTTCTATTCCCCTGTCCCTCCTCCCGGATCTTTGCTGGTAGATGATGGATTGCAATGTGGCAGCCCCCTTTACCCAGCCGTAACCCACTCTGGTAGTGATGGCGTATTCCTCGCTTTCAGGCTGGTGGGGGGGTTACTGTGGAGGGCTATTCGATTCATAACGCGGGGTCCAGGGCAGAGGGCCTTCTGCTTATCAATCTGCTTGAACTCAGGACGGTTGGCCCTGGGGCTGAAGGCTTTTTTTACCGCTCATCAGGGACAGTGCGGTTCTGGTCAGGACCAACAAATCCACAACAATGTTTTACTTGAACAAGCAGGGTGGCAGCCATTCCCCCCCCTCTGTGGGTGTCAATCTGCGAATGAGCCCCGTCAGATGAGCTATGGATTTCCCTGGGGGACAGCAATGCATAAGCGGACCAGCTCAGCCGCTTGGGGTTCAACACCTACGAGTGGGAGTTACAGATCAACTCCTTGTTTCCCCTGTTCCAGAGATGGGGGTTTCTGGATCTGTACTTATTCGTATCTCCTCTGAATTCCAAGTCCCCCTGGATTACTTCCTGGGCAGGACAGTGTCAGGGGTTTCTGGGGCACGCGTTCCAGCTTTGCAGGCACGGTTGCAGGTGTGCTATGAATTTCCTCCTCTGTTGCTCCAGTGGACCCTCTGCAAGTTCTGGTTGTCCTGATTGCCCCCCGCTGGCCATCGATGACTTGGTTCTTAGATCTGCTGTAGTTGTGCTCCCAGTCCATCTTTCGATTCCCAGGAGGGGCTTCCTGATGCAGCAGGGCGGGCCATTGTAGCACCCAGACCCAGCCAGGCTGGCCCTAGCAGCCTGGTTCCTGACAAGCTGAGACTGCACCATGCTCAGTTTTCAGAAGACAACTGGGACATCAAACAGGAGACCATCTACTCAATCCCAGTAAAAGAGAAAGTGCACTAGATTTTGCCACTGGGCTCACGACAAGGGGCTGGTGCCCCTCACCTATCTGGATGACGTGCTGGCTTTTTCCACACATCTTGCTCTTTCCAGTATTCAAGTCGATTCCTGCTGCGCCTATCTGGCAGCCATTGGAGCCTACAAGAATTCTCACGTTTTATCAGCAACCGACCCGGTGGTTAAGGCTATTTCCTCTGGTACATAGGCTGCATCCGGTCTGTGAACTATATGTGGTGCTTGTGGCCTTGCAGCACAAGCCCTTGGAGCCGATGGCCTCAGTGGACTTCCGGCTGGTGACTCTGAAGACAGTGCTACAGGAGAGGGCTCTTCTGGTGGCTATCCGGACCACTACAGCTCAGTGATTTCGACCCAGAAGAGGATTCTCTGGCTGTACAAGGTGATCTGGTTGATCCCACCAGGCTCAAGGGAAATAAACTCCGGACTGGATCTTCTCTGTCGTTGAAGGGTAGATAGCTCAGGACTGCAGCAGGGCGTCACCGGGATCCAGGAGTTGCAGCAGCCGTCTTCGGTTCTTGTAGTTCCAGTGGTGACTCTGACTTCCAGACCAAGAGTCCTGACTTTTATGCCAAAATCCCCCATTCACACAGCCTGGCTGTCAATCACAAAGCAGGGGGGTTGTCCAGCCCAGACAACCACCTCAGCCAATGGACACAAAGTGTGACTTGGATCTCCAAGGAGACCCTGTGCAGGGAGTTACTAAAGCCATCCATCACATTCAGCCCACCTAGACACCCAGACGCCAAAGGAGGGCTTCTGGGCAGAAGCCCGCCAAGGACGGTGAACAAAGAAACCAAACATGGTTTGGCGTGAAAAGCAAACAATAAGAAAGACCTTTCCAACACGAAATGGCGAAAAACCACCTAGGACCCAAGTTAAAACCCGCTACCCCATATCGTTTTTATGTTTGCGTCTGTCACCACAGCCAGAACATTAACACGGGAATCCGTGTAAAAATGATAGTTACCACTGCCAGCAGCCATGTCGAGTCGGGAAGGGGGACACAGTGCCCCTTGAGGTACAGAAGGACAGGGGAAAGATATTCCCCTCCAGTACTCCATTGTAAGATGGCTTGTACTGGATCTGTATTTTTTAAAAGGACCAGTAAAGCCAATGGTGACTTTACAGATTTCTGGGGGACAGTAGTCATCCCCAGAAATGGAGTTCACAAGGGAAGTCTAAACGACATCCCTGTGTCACTGCACTAAATGTGCTGTGTGACACATAAGTAAAAAGATGATGCCTAGGGAGCTGGTGACACTCCATAACCCATGAGCACAAAAAAGTACAACACACACAAAAATACACTATAAGAGTGGGAAAAAGGCTCACACTCTTACCAGGTGGAAAAAATAAACCCCAGAAATCCAGCAAAGCTGCTGAGGGACTCACTAGGTAAGGGACATTAGCCATGAATTAGAATTCTCCCCAACAGTGGTCTCTGACATTTTCGAATATACGTGTGCTTTTCTCAAACTGTGCAAACTCCATTATGTGCTGCTTGTAGTTCTCGTTGGCATTTTCAAATTTAGGTGTGCGTTTTTCCAACTGTGCAACCTCCATTTTGTACTGCTTGTATTGCTATCTGACAAATTCGCGTTTAGGTGTGTTTTTCAATTTTAAAGATCTTTTGAACCTGCACATTCCACATTGCCCTTTACTTTTGTCTGCTTTGCTGCCTTATGAATATCTACAGTTGCATAGTCCTTCTATCCCTCTCCCCTGCTATCCTCCTTGACCCCCCCCCCCTCTGCATCTACCCCCATGGTGCTCTCCGTCCACCCCATCTTTTTTTTTTAAACTTCAATTTTTATTAGCATTTTCTAAATGTATCACTGCTTTCAACATTTACCAAGCTTCACAAACAAAAAGGATAACAGCGCTCCCACCCCTCCATCCTCTTTTACCATTTGCACCTCAGGTCGTGGCACAAAGGGACGGCGGGATACTGTGTGAGGAGCCGGAGAAAGCCCCCCCCCCCACCCGGAGAAGAGAAACTCGTAGCCCCTCTTGCGCCTGAGGCCCCGGAAAGAGGACTTGACTGCCCATATACAGTCCGAGGGGGCGGGGCGCACACTCAAGCCCATGGTGCCAGCACCACAATGCCACAGACTACCAGGGGTCCCGCCGAAGGCAGTGGGAGTCACTCCTAAGAACCCCACCACCGAGCGCTGACAGGGAATCAACACCAGAGGTCCCCGGTGCGGCCCAGGTCCCGAGGCGGGATTCTGGGCTGCGGACGGGCACCCCCGGAGTCTGGTTCTCACAGATAATCTATGAAGGGCAATGGTTTATGCGGAACAAGTGAGTAAAAGAAAAGGAGTCCCGCCATTGAGCAGGTCTGCCATAAAATAGCCAGCAGACAGGCGAAAAGAGCCACCCTCCACACAGGGGCAATCCATAGCAGCAGCAGTGAGGCGGAGGTCTGGGGGACGAGCGTGGCCCCGGACAAAGTATTAACAGAAAGGAGGACTTCATAGTGTCACCCATCCCGGGTTGCACCAGGGAAAGGAAACCGGACCCCCCCCCTCCTCAGACGGCGAAAGATAACAGTTGCCAGCATAAGCCCGGGGAGAGGCGGTGGGGGGAGGACAGGCCCACAGAAAAGCAGACGGAGCAGAGCAACTAAAGTACCATCATAGACTCTCAGTAAATGAAAGGGTTTCTCCCACCCACAAGAGGACTGGCAGCCCAGAAAAAATTCAGAAAGTGGGGGGGGGCCCTCACAAACACCAGTCGCCCTCAAGTCGGTGCCAAACATGGGTGACGCCACTATCAAGGAAGACATCGCCGGGGTTATGGCAGAGATAAGAGCCCTAGGCACGGACATTCAAATATCCATTTCAGAACTACGAGGGAAGATGGAGAGAATAGAGGGAAAGGTGGAGAATCTCGAACAAAACCAGATCAATGTCGACCTGGTTGAGATGAAACCGAACGCCAGAATGACAGATATAGAACTGAGAGAAGAAGAGTTCACCCTGAACCTACACGACCTGGAGAATAGAGAACCGAGAACTAATATGGACATAGTCGGTATGGAAGAAGCAGATGGAGAAACTCCTCTCCAGGTCGAGAAGAAAGTGCAAGACTTTGTGAACCTCCTCGATCAAGCGGAAGGAGGGAAAACAGTGCAGATTGAAAGAGCCCACAGAGGAGGGACAGCGTTCAGTGGCGTAACACGCTCCCACCTGGCCAGACTATTTAATTAAATACGGGAAACAGGGCAAGCCCCGCCCTCCTTCGAAAGAGCACTTATAGTAGTCATCCCCAAATGTGGTAAGGATCCCACCAACTGCAAATCATATCGCTGATCTCCATCTTAAACACAGACGTAAAGGTGTATACTAGGGCTCTTGCCATCCGTATGGAGGTAATCCTACCCCACTTGATCCACCCGGACCAAGTGGGCTTCGTCAAAGGAAGACAGAGGGCAGATGCCGTGCGTAAAACCCTGAACATTATGGAGCACTCGATGGTGGAGGGTGGAAATCATGCCTTGCTCAGCCTAGACTAGGAGAGAGCTTTTGATCGGGTGGAATGGGAGTTTCTCTGGGCCACATTGGAGTCCTATGGATTTGGGGAGCATTTCATGATAGGGATTTGAGCGATATATAAAGCCCCCACAGCAAGGGTAGTGGTCAATGGGAAAACCTTGAGGGAGTTCAGCCTCTGGAGGGGGACAAGACGGGGCTTCCCGCTTTCACCCCTCCTGTCCGCCCTCTCCATAGAGCCCCGGTGAACATGATCAGGAAAGAGCCCTCCATAGAGGGTATCGGGGTGGGGGACAAGGAATATAGGCTGGAAATGTTCGCTGATGACCTGGCCAACCCAACTGCCTCCATACCAAGAGCCCTCCAGACCATAAGGGAGTATGGTCGATGGGCTGGTTTGAAGGTCAACATAGATAAATCTACTTTGTTCCCCTATAATAGCCTGACTGAACCCCCCCCTCCCCCCCAGGGGGGGGGGATTTCCCAACCTGTGCATTCCATTTACACCAAAGACGCTCAAATACCAGGGAATAAACATCATAAGAGACAACAGAGATATTTATACTGCAAATTTCCCCCCTCTCATACTGATCTGGACAGGTGGACAAAATCTCCTGGCTGGGTCGCCTCAATGCAGTCAGAATGGCAATCCTCCCCCGAATCCTCTATCTAGATCAGATGTTGCCAGTAACCATCCTAGGGGACCACTTGACAGAACTGAAGGGTAAAATTAACAGATTTTTATGGCAGGAGTAAAAGCAGAGTATAGCACACAACACCCTGATACGTGACAAAGAGGGGGGGGGGGGAGTAAACCTGCCGGACCTTTATGCACACTACCGGGCAGCTCTGTTCATGGCGTCTCAGAGGGGACAAAGACCAGCAGTAGGTGGCGATAGAAAATTACTTAATGAGACCAGTGACATTAGGGGAATGGCTCTGGGCGCCGAAGTCGGCATTCCCAAGCAAGGCCTTGAACCACAGGATATAGGGCCCGCTTCTGAAACTGTGGTGGAACAAACATGAAATGAAGGGACTCACAACATGGCCTTCTCCCATGAGCCACATTTCGGCTCCCTGATCAGAAAAGATATTCAGGACTTACCTCGTTTCCAAGAGTGGTTTGAAGCGGGCCTGGAGAGAGTTGGTCAAATGATAAAGGACAACGCTTGCATCTCCCTCCAGGAGCTAGAAGACGGGCTTAAAATAAAACCCCGATCGGTCTTCCTTTTCCTGCAACCAAAATGGATGCTGTTGTCCCCGAAATGGAGAGAACATCTACAAAGAGACCTATCTCCACCGGAAGGGATATTGAGCGGGTCCACATCCACAAGGGTCCTCATCTCTCAGATATATAGAGCCCTGTTGAGCAAAGAGACGAGCGCGAACGAAGCCCTCTGGAAGAGGAAAGGGTCTTGGGTAGACCAGTCCATAAAGATCTCTGGAAATGCTTCTGCAAAAACGCCCATAAAACCTCCATCTTGTGCCAATACAAACTACACAGACAAAAACCTCTCCACGGGTGGTAATATGATCCTGTGCGCCTCTCCAGGATGTTTCAGGGATCTAGTCTTCTATGTCGGAGAGGCTGCGGCCAACAAGCAGACTACTGGCATGTGTGATGGCCGTGTCAGAGTGCAAGCATTCTTGAAGGAGGTCCTGGCATGGGTCAGAAGCGTAGACGGCGTTGATCGAACTTGTAATCTGTGGCTAGTCCTATTTGGCTGGAAGAATTGGAAGGCCAATGGTTGTGGCTGCCGCACATGCCATGCTTCCTCCTCTTAGCGGCAAGGGTATGCCTCACGATAAATTGGAAATCAGACTCTCCTTTCAGAAGGAATAACTCCCTCAGTTGTTGTGCTAGAAACTGGCTTGTAGCTAACATGCACAGCTTTAAATCGCCCCTAAAAACGCATTCCAAATCAATACGGTTATCGCGAATATCGCACAGTGAAAAGTTTGCCGCAAATTTTCGTTTTGGGAAATTCTTACACGTGTAAAACAGCTTTTGATTGCTTCCGACTTGAATTTTAAGATCCCAAATTGTTTTTTGGTATTAAATCATTGCTTGCGTTTGTGTGCAACTATCCAAAGCGGCTCCCATAAGAATTTATAACAATTTCAGCAATTTTGATCATATTTGAGGTTTTTGCCAGTCCATTCTAAGGACAACTTTAAAAGCCAATTCTGACAGCTTGACAGTCAATTCCGTTTTCTCTTGTGTTTGAAAGGGGGAAAGTGGGATTGATAGTCTGTTTGAATTCTGCCATTCCTGAATACCTGCTCTCTCCTCCTATCTCTTTACATTGCCTATTGGGGGGGTTGAGGGGTGTGCAGGGGAAATCTCTAACCACAGTGCTATCCGATCTGAAACCACACACAAGTATTATTTTCTGTGCTGAATTGTTTTGCTCACTACTTACTCCTTGTGTATTAAAGAGATCATACAGTGTTACATCACCCCATTGGTGATTGTTGTGTACCTATTAAGACATATTGTGATAACATTTTAAATACATAAATCTTTACCTTTGCAAACCAACCTGATTCCCGTTTCAGTTTGTGTGACCGGGGCGGTTCCAGGAGAAGGGCGTGATTTGAGTGGTATATCGTTCAGAATAAAGAACTTTTGGACTAAAATAAATAAGGATTTCAGTTGTGCACTACATGCTAGGCGTTGACTTGGGTGTATGCCGGATTGAAATCACTTACAGCAGGAAATGCAAGGAAGAAAGTTAGACATAGGTGGCAGATGGGCGAGCAAGCTTTGATCTTGGAAGCCTCTATTATTAATGTGGGAATGTTTATTAATACCACCCCATCTCAAAAAACGATGTTTGCTCGTACTTTGGATAAAGCAGACGGATTATTAGCCCAAATTAAAAACAAAAAAAGTACTGTTGATTCTCCCTGAGCCTGTTAATTTTGATAACATGAAGGCTGTTCCTGCTCTACTATACCGCATGGAGACAGATATGATCTCAAGAGCATTTGATTGGGGAATGGTTAAAGCACATTTGTGGTGCAATACTCCTTGAAGCTCCCAGACTGTATACCGATTCACACCTTGGGGTTTGAGTTGAGCTTAACTTCTATGAAGTGTCATTTAAATTGGAAGGTGCCAACATGATACAGCAATGTACTGGTTCCGATAGGTTCGCTGTATGAGGATTTAGCAGAGGCACTGACCACTGCAGCATTTGCTCCATTAATTAATTTCGAGAGGGAAGGGGAGGAGATCTTAGTGGAAGGCGATATGCAAATAGCAGATCTTGTTAATTGGCCAGTCAAAGCAAAAAAGAAACTGTTCGTTCACGATTGGTCTTGTACAATAGATAGTGTGAATTCTCTAAAACTGTATAAAAATCCTGACTGTTGCTGCTATAAAAAGATAAGAGTACTAAGATTTCATTATAATAATAATTTGCAAATATATAGCCTTACGAACCCTCAGGCATCTCAGTGCTGCTTATTATTACTCACAGCGTGTGGTGCTCATTTATCGAGCTCAGAAGTTTGGCCCTGCCGGGATTCAACCCTTCTTCAGCAGGCTCTGCACGGATGTCAAAGCAAGCGCTCTACTCGCTGTGCTATCTGACCGGCTAATATTTCAAATCCTGATGGAATGTGAGGCACTAAGATTTCTCAGAGCAGCTGTGGTCAAAATATGTACATGATATGAAGTATTTTGATGTGTTGGAATTCTACAATGAGCTGTTAGCAGAGAGTAAACTGGGCTAACCTGTTCTGTAATATAAATTACTCAGTGCCGCTGGGGTCATTCAGCTAAAATGGTGAGGATTAAAATGAACGTGAATGTTTTAACGTTGTACTGTATTTTAGACCATGTGAGAAATATAATTGAATTTAAGCTTAATGTTTTAATGTTGATCATGTGCTGTAAGTTGCGTGGTGTTTTAGAATTTTTCAAACTTTTTCAAATATCTTTATTAAGCCTTTTCTGTGGTTAACATGTAACACATTATAACATATCAACAAATCTGCCATCATCCCCTCGGCCTGGGCTTGAGTTAAGAACTTTTATGGAATCGAATAACGTTAGCTCAGCTTAAGTCCATTTTTGCTATGTAACCCCTTACTCCTCCTCCCCCCACCTCACAACAGATGAGATTGGCAACAAATACCAGATGAAATCAATGGAGCTTGGACGGGTCGGAAAAGTGTCAGTGGCAGCGCGCGGGAAAGCTTTGTGTATGCATTGAGGAAAGGTAACCATTCCATTTCTCTTGCGGACGAGAGGTCATGCAGTGCCCCTGTGATATTTTCCATCTCCTAAATTTTCTTGGCATTTTGCACTAGGAACACAATGTCCAATTGTTAAGCAGATTTCTACAAATGTGCGTGTTTATCATGGGCATAAGTGTACAAAGTTTCATAATTCTAGCGGAAATACATTTTGCGTAAAATCACATTTCTTGCCATTTCTTTCCAGAACATGGCACACGATTTTGCCACCTCTTGAAACGTGCAGCCAGACATTAAATGAACAACTTTGTTATTTTTATATTTTTCACAATTTTGACTGGCAAGTAATGATTCTTTTTTTTTTTTTATATATTATATTTTATTGGTTTTCTAACATACAAACTTTGGTCCTCACCGGGCCAAGACGCAAAACAAACTAAAAACAATAACACCGTACAATGGAATACTCAAACAAGCAAATCATACAAAGTCGTATTAAAGTTATTGTGCTAGTGTGAAGGATCCTCTACTGCCCTGCACATTCTACATTCAAGGAGTGTTATATCAAGTCTGGTTGCAGAGTTCACACCTCGTCTTCCCATCGGTGCCATATCTTGTCCGCCTTTTCAGGACAACCTCTGGCTTTATACACTCTTCTTTCTATGGCAATGCAAATCTGTACATCAGTGATCCACTGGCTAATTTGCGGCGTCTCTGGAGCACCCCATAGTTGTGCTATATTCCTTTTAGCAATTGCTGTTGTTGTCATGAAGCAGAGCTTTTCGTACCTTGACAAGTCTATTTCACTGTCCGCTCCAAGGAGTAGCAATTTCGGGTCACTGGGGATCGTAGCACTCTAGTAAGGATGTCACAGCATTGCCGCCAATAATCGCAGATGTTTGGGCATTCCCACAGTGTGTGAAAGAAAGTTCCTTCTTCTCTTTGGCAGCGTAGGCAGTCGGGTTCTGCTATCTTACCCCAGTGGTACGGGGCTACCCTCGGGTAGTAGATTCTATGTAGTATTTTTAGCTGTACCAATCGCAGCCTGGTCGATATGGCCACCTCCCGGGGGAACATTAGTATCTGAACCCAGTCTTCCGGTAATATCTACCCAACTTCAGCTTCCCATTTTGTCTTGAGCCGCACCAGCTCTGTTGTAGCAAAGGAGGTGATGACGTTGTACATTACTGTGGTGACTTTAGCCCGGATGCAGTCTGTTATTATATTGCGTTCTATTGGCGTGGTATCTGGCACGTCAGCTAGCGTAGGGAGGTGCTGCTGGAGTGCCTGTCGGAGCTGTGTGTAATGGTACCTTTCTGTCTCTGGGAGGTTAAAGGATATAGCCAGTCCTTCATAGGATCTGATGGCGCCATTGGTTACAATGTCGCCCACCTTCTCTATACCACACCCCATCCATACTGGCCATCTCGGTAATTTGGTTACCCTGTAGAGGTTTCCATTATTCCATAATGGTTGGATTGGCGTGACTGTCTCCCCATCCCATGAAGGTATGTGATTCAGCCCAAATACGGGGTGTCTGTGCCGCTATGTTTCTGGGGGTCGCTCTGGGCATTGCCTTGTACAGTTCCAGGGGGGGGGGGGGCAAGCCCGTACATGTGGCAGTGTTGGGTCTGCGTACATTGCATCGTTTACTACCGACATCTGGCTGGCCCAGTAGTATGTCTGTAGCCTTGGTAGGCCAATTCCACCCTCCCATATTGACCTTTGTAGTGTTCGTAGGGCAATTCTCGGGCCTCCACCTCCCCATAAGAGCTTTCTAAGTATATTGTCTATGTTCTGGAATTCTTTCACGGGTATGTATTGGTGGGCGTTTTGGAGCACATACAGGTAGCGGGGGAGTGTCAGCATTTTGAACAGTGCGGCTCGGCCTAACAGGGTCAAGGGTAGGGTCATCCAATGCTGCACATCCCCTGTGAATCGCTCCGTAATGGGTTGTAAATTGTTCACTGTGAAATCTAGGTTCCTTGTGATCTTAATTCCTAGATATTGGAAGTGATCAGGGGCTATTCTGTATGGGCAAGGCTCGGGAACCCCACTACCTAGAGCATTTAGTGCAAATAACGTGGATTTGGACCAGTTTACTTTCAGGCTGCTAAAAGCACCATATTTCTGGAGCAACTGTGTCACCACCGGGCACGTCGTCTTGGGGATCCCTCAGATATAGTTGTAAATCGTCTGCATATAATGAGACTGTCTTCCCATTCTGAACCCCCCGGGATGCCACTCCATGTGGGTGCCTCTCTCAGGAACTGGGCCAGTGGTTCCATGGCCAGCGCAAAGAGTAGGGCTGATAGTGGGCAGCCTTGTCGGGTCCCTTTTCCCAATGCAAAGGAACGTGAAGTCCAGCCGTTCACTCGGACTTCAGCCATTGGTGCCTCATATAGGAGTTGGACCCAAGAGAGAAACTGTTCCTGAAACCCCATTCTTCGCATGATAGCCCATAGAGCCTCCCATCGAATGGAGTTGAACGCCTTTTCGAAATCTATTGCAAGTACACCCAGGGGGATGTTGAGGGCCTGGGCCCGCTCAATGGCCAAGTGTATTCTTCTTATGTTCATTCTTGAGGATCTGCCTGGCATAAAGCCACATTGGTCCAGGTGGACTAGGGATGTTATGACTTGCTGTAGGCGTATCGCTAGGAGTTTGGCCAGAATCTTGGTTTCACCATTAATGAGGGAGATGAGCCTATATGAACTGCATTGATCCGGGGGCTTATTCACTTTGGGTATAACAGTTATTGTAGCTTTCCTCAGGTCCACCAGGAGGCGTCCTGTTGTCCAGGCCTGTTGGAACATGTTGAGTAGATGGGGAGCTGGGTTGTTACAGCCTATCTTCTTCCAGGTTTCTATAGGAAAGCCGTTCGGTCCAGGGGTCTTCCCAGACTGGAGCTGCATCATGGCCATTGCAATTTCGTCTTCCGTGATGTCTCGTTCTAGGCCAGCAATCTGAGTTTCATTGAGAGTCGGGAGGGTGATACCATCTAATATAGAGGCATCAGGGGGAGTTGTAGGTGCCTTATATAGTATCTTGTAAAACTTTGCGAATTCCTCAGCTATGTCCTGGTCCGTGGGGCAGGGTTCCAAGTTTTGGGACACAATTGCTCTCACATGGCTGTGCCCTTCGTCTCTCCTTTCAAGCCAGGCTAGGACCTTCCCCGCTTTGTCCCCAATATCATATATTCTGGCTCGCAAAGCACTGTGTGCCTGCCTGGCATTGTCCAATGTAATGTTTTGCAGTTTCTTTTGGGCTCGCATCAGTGCTCTGTTGGTATCTGGACACTCGTTGATAAGATGTTTTTCTTCTGCTTGTTTTACATTTGTTTCTGCCTCTCTCAGTGATTCCGAATGGATTTTCTTTTGGGCCGTCGTCCAGGAGATGATTTCTCCTCGTAGCACTGGTTTGTATGCCTCCCAGAGTGTAGAGGGACTCTGTAGTGGTCTTTTGTATGCGTTCAATCAGCTCAGGGGAACCTAGGTAGTAGTTATTCAATCTCCACAACGGTGGAGGAGCTGGTTTGCACGTCGTGAGTGATATGAGTAGAGGGGAGTGATCTGAGATGCCCCATGGAAGGTATTCGGCTTGCGTTACTGTGTGTGTTAATGTCGCGGGCATGAAGAAATAATCGAAGCGTGATAGCGATGCGTGTACTCCAGAGTGGAATGAGTACCCCTTTTCTTCCGGGTGTAGGTCGCGCCACACATCCTTAATACCAAACGCTTCCACAAATGTGGCCAGATTGGTTCGACGGTTAGGGTCTCTGTTACGTAGATGTGTACGGTCTTGTACATTGTTCATGACGTCATTGAAATCTCCCCCTAGGACCAAAGTGTCTGAGGTGTCGCTGGTTAGCAAGGGCGTTACAGCGTCCATAAATCTGGATTGGAGAGTCGGTGGGGCATAGATCGCCATAAGGGATATCATTTTGTTCCAGAGCGTGCCTGTGGCATATATGAATCTGCCCCCAGTGTCCTGTATTGTTTTGGTGAGGGTGAGCGGTAATCTTTTGTGGATTAATATCAATACCCCTCTGGCTCCCATCGTGAAACCAGCTTGTATGGTTGTGCGATAGTTCAAACGTTTAAATAGTGTGTTGGATGTACCCGCCAGATGGGTCTCTGTTAGGAAGACTATATCCGGACTGTTCCTGTTCAGGAACTGTCTCCAGGTGAGTAGTTTTAATGTTTTATTCTTATTGTCTTGTAGAGTTGCGTTCATGTGTATGGTTCCAGCTGGCAATGGAGCCTCCCATAGTGGGGGCGTTGGACGCGTGTGATTCGCAGCGCGGAGCAGTGATTGCTAGTCGATTAGTCACTGTTTTATGTAATATGTAGTGCTTCATCGAGTATTTCCAACTTGTAAACTTTTGCCAAACTCCCTGCTCCCCATACTTCATCCCCAACCGAAGCATCTGTCGCCCCTTAACAGTTCAAACTTTACTTAGGCAGTATATCTAGGCAGTCTAGGGCTCTGCCTATCGTTGTACGTTCGTTTCTTGCCAAAAGGGGGGGGGGGACGGTTCCATTCGGCAGCCATTACTTACTTTCTGCCATGTGAAACTTGTTTTTAGCAGGTTTCATTTCTCTTTTGTGTTTCGTGTTTTCACTTGCCTTTTTTGTTGCCGTTTCCGTCATGCGTTTTCGTTTTGTGGCACATTTTCCTGCCGCTGTGGTGGACTTTTGTCCGGTGGTGTTTCTGGATGTGGTCTATTACGGTTGTTTCCAGCCTTCTCCTTTCCATTCCAATCGCCTTCAATGTGCCTTTCTGCCCAATTCCATGCCTCTTTGGGATCCGAAAAGTGTACTGTTTTGCCCTTGTAGTATATCTTGAGTTGAGCAGGGAAAATCAGACCATATTTGATATTGGCGCGCTTTTTGGACTTCTCTAGTGAAGTCAGGGAAAAAGGAGATCTTCGAGCCGTTATAGTTGATGGACCCTTTCGTTCTTGCCATTTGTAGTATGGCATCCCTGTCTCTATAGTTCAGAAGTCTTGCTATGATCGCACGTGGTGGCGCCCCAGGGGTGACCGTGCCTGTTGGGATGCGGTGGGCTCTTTCGATAGAAAAGAATTTGGAGAAGGATTCAGTGTAATAAATGTCTAATAGCCATCTTTCAAGAAACAGCTCCATGCATTCTCCTTCAGCTTTTTCCGGCAGGCCTCGGATGCGGACGTTATTGCGCCTTGATCAACCCTCACTTTCGTCTACTCTTCCCTCTAGGGATTTCATTCGTTGTAGTATGGTGGTTATCTGGCGGTTGACACCTTGTAGATTGTCCTCGGTCACCGATATGCGTGCTTCCGCCTCACCGGTGCGTGCGGTCAGCTTCTGCAAGTCATGTCTCAACAGGGGTACCTCAGCTCCAATGGCGTCCATTTTCTTCTCCATTGATGTCCTGGAGCTGGCAATGGCGCCCATCACATCCCTGAGGGAGAAGTCCTCCATGATGTCAGGTTCGGTCGATGCTAATCTCTCTGATGATCTAGATAGCAGAGTGGTTGCTTACTGTTCTATCCTGCTTTGGGTGGAGGTTTGTCCTTCCCCATATTGCAAAGCAGGGCCTTGTATTATGAAGAAAAGTACGTTCTGTGGTTGGGAGGCATTTCTCAAATCGCTATGGGTTGGTAGAAGCTGTTGCCCGGGGCCCGTGTCTGCATCTATGCGCCAGTATTTCAGGGCCTGCGCTGGGAAAGCAAACGGATCTCAGTTCACTCGCACGGCAGTCTCTCGGGGTGTTGCTCTACCCCAGGCGGGTGGCCCGCTTGCAGCGAGATGGGATCACGGGAACTCCTCTCCCACAGCGCGTTCCAGGCAGGCAGACAGATTTCAGGGCCCACTCCCGCCTCTCCTTACCGGGTCTCGTGGGTTCCTCCTCCCGGTGCGCACCACAGATCAGCAGAGTAGCAGGTAAGCAGCAGGCTGGCGGGCGCTCAACGATGTACGGAGCGCCTGCGTCCATTCGGGAGGGACGGGGGGCAGGAATTCCGAGTCCCCACACGTAGCCGGTCCCCTCTCTTCAGCAATCAGTTGGTCCGCGTAGGGGGGGGGGGGCAGTCCCCTCCCTCTGAAGCAGCGACCATCTCCGCACAGCTTCTCTTCCACAGGTACCAGGATTTGCAGCATCGCCGGGTTGGCGCTCAGCAGCGCCCGGCGGCCATTTTGGAAACTTCCCAAACGTCGTCACTCCAATTTTACCAGCTTATATCTCTGAAACTGGCAGCCAATTTCACACTTGGACCACCGGGCATGAGAAACGTTATGTTCCGATACCCGAAAACACCTTTTACTTCACATGGGCAGTCGTTTTTCTAGCAGGATATCGCAGGATGCGGCTGACGGCCTCAGGAGCACCGAGAGCTCACGTCTTCATGCCGCGCCCGTTGGCCACGCCCTCCGGTTTTGCAAGTAATGATTCTTAAAAAAAAATGTTCTTTGTTAATATTCAGCCACAGATGGTGGTTTGTGTCCGCCTCTTTTTGTCTCCCTGCAGTCCAGGAGCAGTCTCCTCCCTGTTTGCTCTTGGCAGAGGCCATTTACGACCGTCTTCACACCTCGCATTTCCTTAGTAGCAGCTGTTCATTGTCCTCATGCCTCTGTAGACCAGGTTCTTTCCCAACCCCTAATTAACGCTTTTGTGTGATTTCCTGCTGGGGGGAAAGACCTTCCTTCTGTGAGAAAACCTGTTATTCCAGTTTGGTAGCTTCAGCCAGGCTTGATTTAATTGTTAATTCTGTTGAATTTTTCCTTAGCGCAAAACAAACTTGCATCAAATCACAGCTAAAATTCTCATTCAAGATTTTAAACCATGGGATCAAAACACTTACTAGTTGGGTTACTGTCAGTAACAGGCCTCTTAGATTGCAAACATTTGATTTCAGTTTATACATGCTAAAGTTTAATCAGGCAGGCTCCTGACAGCTGTCATCCAGCAGCTCTCTGCTGTACAGCGATTTTTCACATCTATAGACAGGCCACTTTTGCTGTGGAAATCTCTTTATGCTCTCAGCTTTTCAGGACCTTGTAAGTTCACAATGATGTCTTAAACTAAGTGAATTGTAGCACCCAGCAAGAATTTTGGATGTTTGAGGTGTTCTGTACCAGCTTTCTGCAGTTTCAGCAGCACAGAAAAAGGGATTTAAAGCAAGATTTGGGGGGTTTATTTAGCAAAGCACTGCTTTTTCCTTCTGTACTCCATTTTCAATTGTTGTTGAGCCCAGTGACATATTCCAGGAGTGAGATCTCTGTTCCACCACTGAAAACATGTGTGGCAGATTGGGCCACCATCTCTTTGTGCATTGCACAGCGCGATTTTCAGAGGTTTTGGCGCGCACAAGGGTTTTGCGGCCATTTTTCTATTTCTGGCACTATCATAACACAGCGATGCAGCTTAGCAGAGCAAAAGTGGGTCAATACATCCCACACCACAACGCGGGCGACATTGGACTTTTTCTCATTTATGACAAGCTATTTTTTAATGGCGTACTGCTGGATGGAAATCAATTGCGTTTGAAGCCCAACCTGTGTCTTATCCAGCATATAGGTAAGGTACAGAATGGGAAGATGAGCTATTCTGGCCAGCGCAGAAATAATTTGCTCCAGATGGTCACCCAGCTCTGCCCAAGTAAAGGTTGAACATGAACGGAGCAAGGATGCAACCATGTGTTTATCGTCGCAGAATTGGGACGCTGTTAATCAAAGCTCTCTGCCTGTTCAAATGCAGCTGAAGAGAACTTGTCGGCACACTCCACGACAGTGCGAGCCATCAAGTTGCGGTTGGGCATGATGTCCGCCTGCATCCAGCGCGTCCCTTATTGCAGGCTGCAGACAAGGCCTCTTAAGAGGTTTCTGGACGCATGTTGGCTGCTGGTATCAGGCTCTTGGACAGACAAGATCACACTCGCCCAGGAGTTCCAGCAAGCTCTACGATGGTAGGGAGGGCGTCCACATCTCACACAGGAATGTCCTTTTCAGATCCCACCATACCAGGAGACAGTCCCCACGGATGCCTCCCTAGAGGGGTGGTGGGGCCACATCAGAGAGTTGCATACTAGAGGTTAAGGACCTTCACATCAACGTCATGGAACTCTGGCCAGTCTTCTGGGCCCTCAAATCATTCCTGTCGTTGCTGAGGGAATGTGGTGAGAATTGTCACAGACAACACCACCACCATGTTCTACATTCGGAAGCAGGGCGGGACGCACCCGGCACTCCCTGGAAATCAAGACCCTGTGGCACTGGGCCATTCTTCAGGACATGCTCCTCATCCCATTTCACCTGGCAGGCACTAAGAACACCATCGCAGACTGGCTCAGCAGGGACCTGTGTTCCTGCCACAAATGGGAACTTCGTCAGGATCAAGTGTCTCTTCTCTTCTGCAAGTGGGGTCAAAATGGATCGACCTCTTTGTGACTGCGGCCAACTCCGAGTGCCAGAGGTTCGCCAGCAGGTTCCCACAGCCATAGAGCCTGGGGATGCCTTCTCGTTCCCATAGGAGGGGCTCTTCCTGTGTGCTTTTCCTCAGATCCTGCTCCTTATACGAGTGATCAACACACTCAGTGTCATTGCTGGATGATACTCATTGCTCCGCTGTGGCCTCAACTGACCAGGTATCCGGACCTGCTCCATCTATCCAGCTCCACTTCCTGATCTTCTTGCCAGAGAAGACTGGGCAATACTGCGCACAAGCCAGCTTTGCTGAGCCTCACGGCCTGGCTCTTGTGGCCCTAGAGTTTAGCCTTTATTCCCTGCTTCTGGAATGTTAAGATCCTATCCAAGGCCAGAGCTGCCTCTACGTTGGCATGCTATGGCCATAAATGGAAACGCTTCATGGTGTGGTGCAGGGCTCAGAAGATTACGACGCTGCGTGTCACAGCTCTGCAGCTCCTTCCGTACCTGCTTTCTCTGGCCAAGGCTGGCCTGGCTCATGCCTCTCTCAAGGTGCACCTGGCTGCCATATTCCGTTAAACCAGGACACCTGGTAAGCCATCTCTGTTGTCGCACAGGCTCATCAAGGAGATCATCAAAGGCATCTTCATGACTTTTCCACCAATGAAGGCTCCTGCTGCAGCTTGGGAGCTCAACGTGGTTTTGACTAAGCTCATTGGAGCCCCATTTGAACCAATGCATCAGGCCTTACTGAAGTTGCTCTCGTGGAAGACTGCTTTCCGCGTGGCAATTACCTTGGCCAGGTGGGTCAGGGAGATCCGACCCTCTTGCAAGCAGCCGTTCTTCTGTGCTACAAGGGTGGTTCTGTGGACCCACCGCACCTTCATGCTGAAGGCGCCTTCAGAATTCCACCTAAACAAGCGTTTGGTTCTACCAGTCTTCTTCTGAACCTTTCCACACCAGAGGAAAGGCAGTTGTATTCGCCGAACGTTGCTCGTGCCTTGAAGTTTTGTATGTGGCACGTACATACAAAGAGTTTTTGGAAGACATCTCAGCTCTTTGTGAATTATGGACCTGTGAATCGCGGGAAGGCCCTGTGTAAGGCTTCCATTTCCAGGTGTCTCCGGCTACATCATGCACTGTCATTTGGCCAACAGACCCTTTCCAGGTTGGCCCGAGAGCCCACTACACAAGAGTCATCGCAGCGAGGATGGCGTTTCACTCTGGTGTTCAATGCTGCTACGTGGGGGTCCACCCACACCTTCATGACATTCTACTGCATCAACAGGGATTCCAGGGAGGAGTCCCAAGTCGGCCAAGCAGTACTACACAACCTGTTTGTCTGAGGTTAGTCTGTTCCAGGGTTAAGTGTTTTGCTTCTGTGGAGCTTTGTCACCTCCCTTGCTATGTAATCGTATTCATGAGCATGTGAATCCATGCCAGACACAATGCTGGAGAAGGAACAAGTTACTTACGTGTAACTCCTGTTCTCCAGCATGGGTCTGGCATGGATTCACATGTGAAACCTCCTGCCCTCCCCTCTGTGGCTCTTCTTGATTCATACTGGCACTTTATGTGCTGTACCAAATCTGAAGATGGCCACCAGGGGTGGAGTTTAGGGAGACAACTGTCATTGGATGGGGGCAGTATGACCCAAAGGACAATGATGGGTTTAGACAAGAAATGCAATTTTCGGGCTAAAGCAAAACTGCTTTTTTTAAATTATTTTTTTTACTGAGGATTCCCAACCTGATGACTGGGAATAGTCATGAGCATGTGAAAACATACCATACCGGTGCTGGAGAACAAGAGTTGCATGTAAGTAACCTTTTCCTTCATCCCCTGAGAGTAGATTCTCAAATTGAGGATTGCATGCAACTAACTAAGGACATTCGCACTATTTGGTGCAATGTTCTGATTTGTGGCTTGTCACTCAACCCATACGTGTTACATCACTAAAAGCCTTCAAGGTCGACTTTTCAAAAAACATGATTTTTAAAATCGAATCCTCCCTCGCGGCCCTTGCAAGCCCTTTCCCTTTGACAATCTGAGTATTACAGAAGAAGTTGAAGTCACTCTGTCAATCCTTTTCAAATTCATAGGTGGCATAACCACCTGCATCGAAGCCAGATCAGGCACTTCCAAATTAATTTGAGTAAGGATGTTAGCGTCCCTCTGACCATATGGGGAGTTTTATTTTAACATTTTCTTCAGCCAGTGTTTCACATTTTTTTTTTTTTTTTGCCCCTTTTCCTTGTCTTTTTTCCTCCATTTACTGTTATCTCCCAACGTTTCCTTTGGGCACTCAACAGCCAATATCAGATCAGCAATGGGGCGAGCCATCGGTCTATCAACATCATTTTTTAAAGATTCCACTGTGGAAGTAAGCTCCATAACACCATCTGCAAGAGATTCCAAGTTAATTATCGCTCGGTTGCAAAGTATGCGTCAATAATTCTAACTTGCTTTTAAAATCAATTTTATTAGCATTTTTAAGTGAAAAAAATACTGCCAAATATTAAACATTTGCACAGTTAGGACATAACCCACCCACCACCCCAGCTGCCTTAGCCCTGTTTCTGCCCCATAACTCAATCCTGTTCAACACATTCCCCACCCCTCCCCTTGAAAATCTTTTCTCCTCCTACCCAGAGTATTCTTCCCACCTCCCCCATATTTTACCATACTTTCCCTGCATTACCTTAATCTGATACGCTATCTATTCCATACTCCGACAGCAGTCCATTCCTGCTTCCCATTTCGCAACTGTCGGTATGCCGCCTGATCCCCATGTGATCGCCAGGTCCCTTTTGACCACCATAGCCACTTTTGCCATCCACTGGATTTCCCATATGGACCCCTCATAGTCTTCACTCACATGTAACAGTAACAGCTTGGGGTCTTTGCAGAGTGTCTTGTCTAGGACTCTAGCCATAATGTTCGTAAAACACCCTCCCATGGGACTGAGATCAGCCGGCACTCGCACAGCAGGTGGTAGAATGTGCCCACTGCCTCTCCTATTTAAGGCATATGTCCGACTCTATCCTGTCCATCTTCTGAAGCCGGTCCCTAAAGAAGTACAACTTGTTCAGAATGTTGTACTGGATCAACCTCATCGACAAGGATATAATGACCTCCCTGACTGCCACCATCACCTCCACCCAGTTCTCACTCTCCAGTGGGCATAGATCTCTACAAAAATGCTTACTTAATGTTGTCATACTGTTGGAAAGTAACTTAACACCATATTTACGTCTGGAATGTCTGGCGCGGTTAACCTAGCCTGATTATCCAACTCTAGCAAAGTATAGTGCAACCCATTATGCACAGAGCCAATCTCTGCATTTGAACCAAACATTTCAGAACTAATGTCGCTTATTGGTTGTTCAGTTAGAAAGGAAAAAGCACCAACATCCTCTATAAGAGCATTTAGATCGAATATGGGATTCAAGAAATTTGTGTCTGCCAATGGGATCATTGGGCCACCCTTGATATCCCACGTCTCCAATTCTAGGACACTAATCTCTGATGAAATTGATGGAATCCTCCTTCGTTAGCTCCAATTCGTTTTACTATTTTACTTATAACTTCTGTGCTGAAGCCTGGAATGGCTTTGAAGAAATCGTCCAATCTTCATTGTGAGAAAGGTACTTTCAAAGAACTGGCAAAAGGATATTTCTCCAGCATGGGGTCTGGCATGGATTCACATGCTCATGAATATTCCCCGTCGTCAGGCCGGGAATCCTCTGTATAGAAAAAAATCAGTATCAGTTTTGTTTCTGATCTGTCTTTCTTAGTAGTAACCAATCACTGGTCTCTGGGTCATACTGCCCCCAGCCAATGACTGCCCTCTCCCTAAGCCCCGCCTCCGGCACCCATCCTCAGATTTTTACCGCACGTTCAAGTGTTGGGAGTCCTCGTGCTGTAGCTCTCGATCTTTTGCTGCGTTTTCGCACTTTTTCAGGAGATTTTTCTCATTTTTCGGTTAAATAGAGCCTCAAGCTCCACCGTTTTCTACATCCGATCAACGGGGATCCGTTTCGGAGTTTTCTACGCCCCTCAAGGGTAATGATTTCGTCGAGTTATGCTTTTGGAGGATTCCAGAAGTTCTGAGGCCTACCCCAGACATGGCCCAGGAGAAAGGAAGCTCGACGCCCGAGAAGCTGTTCAGGACCTGCCCTGGATGCCAGCTTCAGAATGTTTTCAAGGAGGACGAGCATTCGTTATGCCTCTACTGTCTCCATGAGGACAAGACGCACAAGGAGAAGGACTGTGCGTTTTGTGGGAACATGTCGGAGCGGACCATGAAGGATCGCCACCTCCGCCTCGCCAACTGGCTGGAAGGGAAGAGCCCGTCAGGCGAGAAGAAGAAAAAGAAGTCCGAGCGGTCTTCGAAGTCCTCTGAGGGTGCCCCGGTGACGGGGGCCCAAGAAAAGGCTAAGCACCGCGGGCACCGGGAGCGCTGAACGGTCGGGCTCCTTGGCTGCCAGGCAGGGCGCATCCTCCCCTCCGCCATCAACCACGAGCCAACGCTCTGGCTCGGGTAAGAGGAAGTCTGAGAACCCGGCAAAGCTTCTGGAGAGGCCCTGGTCGATCTCTAAGATTCCGGCAGAGGGGGAGCCAGGCGCGGACCCTCCCCCCAAGGTGAAGGCCCCAGGCGTCCAGAAGGTGACGATGGCCTTAATTCACCCTGCTAAAACCTAGATCGAGGATGTCGCCGCGGCCCTGGCACAGCCTGTGGAGGCTACACCAGTGGAGGCGCCCTCAGGACCCAGAGTCTCCCTGCCACCGCGGAGGGATTCGTCTTTCAGGCCCATTGAGAAGACCCCCACGAAGTCCGCGTTGGAAAAGGTGGGGGAGGGGCTGGTGGCCATCGTGGATACGTGCACGACCTCTGAAGAAGAGCTCATCGAAGTTGTGGAAGAGGCCCAGCCCATTGGGAGGGATCCTGACGAGGGCAACGATGAGAGCGACGGTGTCGCCGACAAGGCTCCTCAAGAGCCCTCGCACCTGCCGTTTCCGGCACCGCAGGACACCTCAGCGGCCATTTTGTCAGTGATTCAGTCCTTATGCTCGGCGGCAGCAAAGAAGAAAGCTGGGAGGGCATCGGCCTCGACATCAACTTCCCCGCCGGACGGCGATCATCTCATCCGCAGCGACGACTATCAAGGCGGCCAACACCCTGGCTATCGTAGCCCGCTACGACAGGGAGTTGTAGTTCAAAATGGCCCTTCTGTTAGACTTCCATGGGTCTGGCATGGATCCACATGCGAACCCTCCCGCCTACCCCTCTGCGACTCTTCACTTGGTCATACTGCCACTTTACGTGCTACCAAATCTGAGGATGGTTGCCGGAGGCGGGGCTTAGGGAGAGGGCAGTCATTGGCTGGGGGCACTATGACCCAGAGACCAGTGATTGGTTCCTACTAAGAAAGACAGATCAGAAACGAAACTGATACTGATTTTTTTCTATACCGAGGATTCCCGGTCTGACGACGGGGAATATTCATGAGCATGTGAATCCATGCCAGACCCAAGGTAAGTAACTTGTTACCCTTTCTCCGACTCTGTGCTTTTTTGCAGACGTCAGGCTGGCTATTGGCTGAAAAGCTGCCTGTTGCCTTTATCGTAATGAGTCCGCTTCAAGGGCAGCAATTCTTGATGATTCAGCTGCCTCAGCTATTTTCAATTTACCATTAGCCACCTTATCCACTTGTGCCGATGAATCAATCTCCCCTTGCATATGTTTTTTTTTTTTTTTTTTGGTGTGACATCCTTAATCAGAAATATTCCTGTCTGCCCCACCATCTCAACGGTAAGTGTTTTAACTATTTCCATATTTAATGGGGTTCTGATCTCTCAAATCTGTATGGAAGACTCTCCAGAACTTTTTCCACTCATGCATGTTCCTAATGTAATTTCATTACATGCTGGGGCATCATGGTAACTGATTGGTTCTGCACATTCGATACATATGCTCTGAAACTATTTCCAAGGCTTTGCATGTTTTCTAATAATACCTTCAGTAGAGACACTTTATTCAGACTCCTTCTGCTTCCAGAGACATGGGGGTCATAAGCTATTTGCCTCCACGTATCTGAAAGCTTCTGGCGATGTGCACGTAGGCTTCCACTTCTACGACTAAACCTACTGATGATGGATCCTGCAATAAACTTGCTTCCAAGGGTACAACTTGACAGTTTGTGACAATTTCTTCAGTCATATCGTTAATGATGATCGTCTCTGCATTACTCGAAGATTGTACATCCTCATTTAGATTTCATGCAGATCGCTAGTCACAAGTTATGGATTAGTGTTAAGCAGAATCCTTGGCAGTGCCCTTAGGGACCACTACACAAGATTAAGACTACAGGTGGTAGTACAATTTCAGCTTTGGTACAAGCCTGTACTACACAGTTAGAGTGGTAGCAGTAGCAGAGCAGCCAGACTTAACTCAAGAGCAAATGAGCAGTAGTAGAGAATACACCAAGGGCTACAATTACTTTGACTCAAGCAAACACTGACTCAAGGTTTTTGGTTAAAAAGTAAAAGTACATTTATTTCTAGACCTTCTTTTCGTAAAACACTTCACTTCTATTAAATGAAAACCACATGTAAAATACACTACACACAACCAATTCACTTTGTGCAGTACAATTCAAGGTAAGTACCTTTGGATTTGACAGACCGGTGTTGTGAAACAAAGACCTTACCAGGGGTTTTTACGTGATCATTTTTTGACAGTAATGACATTTTGGTCTTACGAAAGAGACGCTTACCCGCGAGAACAAATGTTACCTTAGTCAAACACACTTAGCACATGAATTAACACGAGAGTTGGGGTCAAAAACCATAGGCAATACTTTTGTCAAGGCAGATAGAATCAAGAGACACTTTCTAACACGAAGGTAAGTCAATAGGCCTGTGCCAGTTTCGATGGGACAGGGGTCCTGTTGTCGAGGATCACAAGGTTAGCACAATTCATGATTCAATATTGCCAGGAGTACTTAGATATTGTCAATAGGAAAGCAAAGGTTATAAGAGGGAAGGAAGATAAGGACAAGCCTTTGGTGAGGAGAAAAGGGTTCACCCTAGTTCCTCGAAGTCTGACACAGTACCTTATTTGTATGAAGAAGAGCTGGTACCACATCAGTTGTTCCTGGTAGTGCCTGCAGACTCACGGTTCGTGAAGCTTCAGTCGTGGGGACAAGGAGGATGATTTCTGGAGCAATCTGCACTACCCAGGGAGGAAGCCAGCAGCAAAGCAACAGTGAATAAAAGGTGCGCTCCTTTAAAACGGGAGAGGCTCTTCAGATGGCTATCCGGACCACTACCCCAGTGTACAGCGATTTCGACCAAGAAGAGGATCTTCTGCCTGTGGAAGGTGAGCTGGTTGATCCCACCAGGCTCAAGGGAAGAAGTCTTCGGACTGGATCTTCTCTTGTTGTTCAAGGGTAGATAGCTGAGGACTGCAGCAGGGCTTCACCAGGACTAGAGAGTTGCAGCAGCCGTCTTCTTCTCTGCTTCTCTTTGGTTCCTTGCAGTTCCAGTGGCGACTCTGAATTCCAGCCCAAGAGTCCTGCCTTTTATGCCAAAATCCCCCATTCACACAGCCTGGCTGTCAATCACTCAGCAGGGGGGTTGTCCGGCCTGGACAACCACCTCAGCCAATCAAGACAAAGTGTGACCTGGGTCTCAAGGAGATCCTGTGCAGGGGGTGACTACACTCCTCCCTCACATTCAGCCCACCTAGACACCCAGTCGCCACAAGGAGGGCTTCTGGACAGAAGCCTGCCAAAAGCCGGCAAACAAAGTAAAACACATGAAGGACTTTAACAAAAAAAATGGCGATTAAACCCAACTGGATCCGAAATAAAAAGTATTTGGTCAAGCGGGTTTAAGTTCGAGGCTAATACGATAGCCTGGAACAGTACCACGTTTATATAGTATAATCGTGGTAGAAAAGTTAGGGTAGATACCACTGCCACCAGCCAAGTCTAAATGTTAAAAGAGCAAAACAAAGCTTAGAGAGGCACAGACAAAAAGGGATAGGAATTAACCCTTTCCAGTACTCCATGCAAGATGGGTTTTAAATGACTACATAAAGTAAATGGCAACTTTACCTGTTTCTGGGGGACAGTAGTCAGCCACAGAATAATGGCGTCAGGGGGAAGTCTCAAAGACAACCCTGTGTCACTGCTCTGAAGGTGCTGTGTAACACACACAAAAAGGGGGGCTCATGGAGTGGTGTGCCCCAGAGCCCAAGATCACACAAACAGTAGAAATACACATGGCAAAACACATGTAAGAGTGGGAAAAATGCTCTCACTCTTACCAGGTGGAAAAAATAAACCCCTGAAATCCAGCAAAGCTGCTGAGGGACTCACTAGGTGAGGGAAATGAGCCATAAATGAGAATTCTTCCTAACAATTAGCGTCCCAAACCAAAGGGATACACGCAGTTAAGGAGACCGGCTCCAAGAACATTTGTGGTAAGGCTCAACGAGAAAGGCTTGGAAATTACCCCAGGATCGAAACTGAATGTATACAACGCACTGTGACCACTCCACAAAAGAGTGCAATAGTCTTCTGAATAGAACGGTATTCCCACGTTGCTCTGAGAGGTCGCAATGTAAAATCGCGCCACGCAGATTTTAACGAGTGCCACAGGCACTGTGCTGCACGGGACTGTACCTCTTGCGATTGTCAGTGTGGGGGGCTGTCCAATTCAGGATTCACATATGACCAGCACACCTATGGACGATATACCATATGCAAACAGCACAAGAGGAATGGATAAAATTTGAAATACTGAAGTGGACAGCCCCCCACACTGACAATCGCAAGGGGTACAGTCCCGTGGAGGACATAGTCTGTTAACTTGCCTTGATAAAGACTGCATAGGTCGAAACACGTGTTGGCATTGTTAATAAATCAGAGAATCTGAAAATCAATCTTCTCTTGTCTTATAACATTGTTATATACCCTTGCAACTTATGGGATGTAAGTTGTAAAATATTTTGTATCAGCGCATTGATTTTGGCACTCTGTTTGTCAATGGTTTACCTACACTAGGCAGGGGTTAGTCTAGTTGTGCCTCAATCTGCAGCTGTGAACCGCAACAAAAATACAAACACTACAGCAACGCCCACATTACCTGGTATACTGCTGCATTATATACATTGTGCATACTGTGTGGCTGTGATCTGAAGGTGAACTTCCAGTGATGGCTACTAGGTGGTGCTCTGCATGTATTGCTTTTTAGTTGACATGGCATATTCTCCAATCATGGATGGACCCTTTTGACAAGTTGGCCCCCATATTGTTCATAGTACAGCACCCCCCAATGTTTGGCGTGCACCTCCTGCAGAATATATTCTCTCTACAGCCGTATGCTGCTGCTTTGACTATCTTAATGGCATTACATATATTTCTTTTAATGTATATCTTTTTAATCTTCATTTTTATTTTTCAAAAATTTCTGAAATTAAGTGTTTGGGGAATCGAAACGCACATGTTTGTAATATACCGTTCATCTTTTTTCCGGTGACAAGCATATCATTTTTGTTCCGGCTCAATAACAAGACAACGAAATCATCATTGATCCTTTAACAAAAATGTCTTATTATGCATACAACAAAAAAGGAAATGTGTCGTCCTGTGTATTTTGACTAAAGCAATGTTCGTGATATCTAGAGTGATAGGAATAAAGAATCAATGAAAACTTTTTCTATGTGTTAAATGGATGAGTCACATAAAATATGTGATAAGAGCCTTAAAAGGATATAATTGTCCAATGGAAAGCCTCTTTTGAGTTACAGTGGTAGACAGTCCTACCAACTTTGTTGATGTCTATTATGTATATGTGTACAGTGGATTTATATGTGCTATTCATGATATATGCTGCATAAAATTCATAAAGAATGGTGGCAAATAACATAAGTTCCTGGGTAATAGTTTATTACAAGAAACTAGGTCTTACTTGCAAGCTTCTGGAAGCCATTGAAAAGAATTAGTATTTTTCTTTAGCATGATCTGTTAGTTTTGGCATCACGTGATGAACAAGTAGCATCTCTTTGAAAGCACCAAAAAGGCATTCTCTGGAGTGCGACTTGTCCCTGTCATTCGGGTTAAACCTAAATCTGTAGAGCCAATGAGCAGTTCCAGCAAAGGCTACAGAGGAGTCCGTTGTGGTTGCAGTGGGTGCTGTGCATATGATTCTTCCATTTATTTTTCCAGGATTTTTATTGACATTTTAGTCTTTGTTGGTTGGTTTTATTCAAGTCTGGCCACACTACAAAAGCATCATGTTATTGTGTCACTTGTATGTGGAAATAAATCAATGTACAGGAGGTAGGCACAATGTGAGTTTACATTTTTTGTGCTTTTTTCCAGGCATATGAGGAACCACCAAACAACGGAGAAATGCATGCACCAGGTGTTCCAAAAAGCTGTGGCAAACCCATGATAAAAAAGGCAGCAGACCTTTCTAGTCATTTTAGTGAAGCTTCCTCCATTGATGACTCTGAGGTTAGTGTTCATTAACAATTTATGCAATTGGCTAGTGACAATTAATGAGTAGGAAATGGTGTGGTATGTGGAGGATTCAGGGGGAAAGCTCATGCTTGCCTCCCAGCTTACTACTTGAAATGTTTCCCCTTTGTATATATCAATTTTAAAAATTCTCTGTTTGCCCCGTGAATACTTGATCTAATTACATTTGTTGACAACTAGCTGGGTACCCGGCATTGCCTATGTCCTGATCGAGTGGTGTCTCATGTTTCCTGGAGGATGTTGCTCTTGCCCTCAAGTCAGCAAGTCTTGCTTCAGTTTGCTCTGGTTTCTCATTTGCCCTGGAGAAAGTTGCTCTTGTCCTGTGGTTGGCAAGTCGTGCTGCTGTTTGTTGTGTTTCAGAAGCTCTTCATATTTTTTGCTTTGCATCAGATGGAGCTTTTCCAAGTGATATTCTTTTTTTGTGCGGCATGTTTGTCACTCATTGGCTTCAGCACATTTGAGAAAATGTCCAAGAAAGAATGGTTGTTCTCTCTTCTCGTGAATGAACTTGAGTAAACTGTAACATTGCTATTTCCCATATTTAGACTTGCATGATAAAAAAATTACATTTTATATTTAATTGCCTATAAAAATGTGTTAATAAACAATTTCGAACTGTATACAGTAGTAATACATTTCAAAGGAATAACCAACACATCGAACATACTCTTACGTCCCGTCCCCTTTCCTCCATACTGCATGGACGTCCCTTCCAAGGGACGGGAGACGGAACCTTTTTCACCAGAAAAAACCTTCTCCCCCTGTAAATTTAGAGGCGTGCAGGGGTGCGGCCCTGGGAGCATGCACTGCCCTGACTCCGTCCTCCGGCGCCACACCCCAGTCCCCTTTTCCTCGTCGACTGGAACGGGCCGAATTCACCAGCGCTCCTGGGTTTTTCTTCGGCCGTGTAATTCCATGCGCAGATACTTCTGTGTTTTTTGTCTTTTATCATTACAGGTACTCAGTCCTCAGGCGTCACGCTCCTCCCCGGTGCATGCCAACTTCCACAGGGTTCAGCAGGTGTCCATCTTGCGACTGGCTCTTCCCAACTTCAGAGACCCACGCCCTCTGCCTACGTCATCAAGGTTTCTGTCATCAAGGTCTCTGAAGAACAGACTAGTCCGGTGTTGGGAGCTCTTCCAGAAGTCGCCTCCAGAGTTCCTCAAGGACTTGGTGAAACATCGATCCAGGCCCAAGGTAGGGCCTCTATTTTCCATCGCACCTTGCAAGGGAGACTCCTTCCCAAGGATTTGCCGGCGCGCGATGGACTGCTCAGGTCCTCATACCAGCATGTGCACCGAGGCTGCCCCAGCTACCGGCCGCCTGGCAGAGGGATCCTCGGATCCTCCTGATGACAGTATTGAGGGACCGGAAGGTTCTTGTACCGGGTCTTCACCCTGGGGGCTCCACCCTAGTACCGACAATACATCCGAGGAGTGCCTAAACGCAGCTCGTTCAGCACTCGGGTCACGGCCTGAGTAGCAGGGTAGGCCTCGCAATCCACACTCAAGAGTCCTGGAGGAGGCTGGGCCCAGCGAGCCGAGCAACACGACGCAGGCACGTGGCAGGCAGCTCAACAGAATGGCCACCACGCCAGACATCAGCACCCGTCCAACGCCATTCCAGGAGTTCGGCGAGGAACAAGTGTGAAGGTAGGACTGGCCTCAACCAGGTACGTGGTCTACAGCCTATCCTTCATTTGTGCAGGGCAGGTTCCCGCTGCATCCGTATGGGCAGGGTGTGCATCGGCTCCAGCAGCCTCCCGCTACTCTATTTCCCCTACCATTCCTCCAGCCTGTGAATGCAGGTTCTTTGAGAGGTTCCTTGGGCTCATGAAGTCCCCTCGGATGGGGGTTATCCTCAGGGATTCCATCAGGGATGTGCTCCCTCCAATGCTTCCAGCACCTCAGGCTCCTGCACCAGCACCCCCAGCCCCGGCGCAGCCTCTGCCTCTGGCCCTCCAGCCGATTCCTCAGCCGGTTCCATACCAGCCTCCTCCACAGCCTCTGGCTCTGGTCCCGGCACCCCAGCCGCCGGCTCCTGCTCCTCTCCCACCCACACATGATCCTCCTGACCCACAGGACACGGATGAGGAGGATCATCCTAACACGCCCTCATCAGCCAAAGCCCTCCACAAACATCTTGCACGGCTGGCGGAGTACCTGGGCCTGCCTCAACCCGAGGTCGAGCAACCGGCAGAGGGGGTCCTTGCTGAAGTCTTAACGCGACGCCCTTCTGCCAAAACAGGAATTCCACTGCAGACCTATGTAGTCTCCCTGGCCAAAGAGGGTTGGCTCAAGCCGGTCAATCGACGCCTGGATGCCAAGTACAGGCAGATTTCGGGGGATACACTCTATCAGCCCATCCTCAACCACACTCCTCGGTGATAGCTGCGGCATCACTATACTCCAAGCCTCAGTTGTCCTCGGCTTCCTCCTCAGTGATGCTGCTAGGCAAGGAGGAGAACATCTTGGAGGCATACAGGAAGAAGCTGTATTCCAACACATCCTTGCATCTTCATCAGGCCAACGCCGATGCCATGCTGGCGGCCGTGAACCAAAGGTTATGGCGGGAAATTGCAGACTTCCTCTCAGAACTTCCTATGCAGAGCCAATCACGTTTCAAGGCGGCAATGGCTGAAGCCAAGCTGGTGGCGCAGGACCTCATGGAGTCCACCGTGGCCCATATTGACACCTCTGACCGTGCCATTTGTATCGCCACGGACATGAGAACGTTCAGGAGTGCATCTTAGATCTTCAGTTCAAAGCCAGTGACCTCTTCCACTCCACAACGGATGAGGAGCTGGACAAAAAGAAAAACAGCTCTCAAACAGCCAAGTCTTTATCCATCATAACAAAGACCACGCCCAAATTGTATACCCAGTCACAGCAGCGCTCAGACAAGGGGCGTACAGAGGGTTCAGCGGATTCCAGGAACGGAGGTCCAGGCAGCCGAACCGCTCACCGACTCCAATCGGCGCAAGCAACAAAAAGGGGTGGAGGGGTAAGGTCTTTTTCCAGTCCCCCTCCTCCTCAACAGCCTCTGAGGGAAAGAGGGCATGACACGCCCCTTCTGGTCCACGTGTCTCCAGTCTGGGGAAGGCGTCCTCTCCATGCAGATTTCTGGCGCCAGAATTTTTCAGACCCCTGGATCCTTTCCGAGGTATCCACGGTGTTAACCAGAAACCTGTGCAGTTCCCTTAGGGAACACTGCAAAAGATTTAAGACTACAGGTGTTGGCAGTAAACCCACTTGGTAGCAGTCTGTACCACCCAGATTTACCTGGTAGCTGGCTGAGCCGTCAGACTTCTCTCAAGAAGGGTTAGGCAGTATGCAAAGTATACACAATAGGCACTCAGACACACTAATACAAGCAAACACTGACCAGAGCTTTGGTATCAAAGTATATCATTATTTATTTAAAAACACTGTTTGAAACACTCCAGCACTCTTATTGTAAAATATTCTAAACACAGTTACTATTGTAATATATACACCCCTTTTTCCTTATCAGATAAGTCACTGTAAAACACCACTTATTTTCATACAGAGGTGAGCGCTTAACTAGATGGCACTCCAATAAGTTTGTGAGAAAGGGAGGGAAAAAGACAGAATATGGAAAGGTACACCACTCTAAGATTCAGGAACACTGTTAGCAAGGCAGAAGAGCAAAAGTCACTGGTGAGCCAAAGTCCAAAGGCTGGGCCCACTCTTAGAGAGAGCAGAGCACAAATGCGCCCAAGATCACACAGTTACACTAGGCTTTGAAAGTCTTGCAAAGGGTTCAAAAAGAGTTTAGAGAGGCTTTAGGAAGGTTTAGACAGGGTGTCCCAGGCTAACCCAGGTTCGAAAGCCGGGGGCTAAATCTACCCAGTACAGTCGGTAGCAAGGGAAGCCGGGCGGGACACGGTACCTTAAGTGGGAAGGATCATCCAGCGGTGGCAGTTGTTCCTGGCAGTGGGTGCAAGTCACGTCGTCGTCCAGGGGAAGAGAAGATCTCGACTTGGAGGAAAGATGAAGGTCGTTGCACTACCAGGGAAGAAACCAGCCGCAGAGTTTTCCGGTTAAAGGTGGTACCTTTGTTCGCGGTCGTGGTAAAACGTGGTATCCCGGTTGCCGGGGTGCTTGGCACAGGCAAGGCGGCCACGAGGTACGTCGGGAAGGCGAAAAGACGGTGAAACTGGTTATCCCCACCAGTCAAAGGAAGAAGACTATCCGGCGGGAGATCTCCTCTGTCGTTGGGAAAAGTGGTGAGACGGTCCAGCAGGGCTCCACCGGTGGTGGTGTCGTGGCAGGTCGGCTCAGCTTCTTCCTCGTCAGATTCTTAGGTCCTGTGGCGACTTCTGAAGTTCCAGTACCCAAAGCCCTGCTTTTATGCAGAAAACCCCCATTCACTCAGCCTAGCTGTCACTCAAACATGCTTAGTGGTGAGCCGGCCGGCTCACCACTTGGGCCAATCAGGACGGAGTGCGACTTGAGTTGCCTAGGCAACTCAGTCCAGGGTGCCTAAATTCCCCTCCACTCCTCCCAGGTACCCCAGACAGAGTGGCACCACTTTGGAGGGCTTCTGTGGAGAAGCCCGCCAAAAAGTGGAACAAAGGGCTCGACTTGGGTTGGAGTCACAGAAGAGAACACAAACGCCATTTTAGAATCAAGTTTTGGCAAAAAATACCAACCGGAGAATTAATATTAATTAAATAAACCGGCGGTATGTTCGAGGCTTCCGTAAATAATTAAATAAAGGTAGTAGCCTAAAACAATGGGAAATCCCATAGGAAAATATTCGCGGTTGAATATAAAAAGTAGTATCCACTGCCACCAGCCAAAACTCGATCAGGGGGGGACGGAGACATGCCCCCTCGACTAACAGACCCCGGGGCAATTGAATTGCCCCAGCCAGTACGTCCACAATATGATGGTTTGTACTGGTTCTGTTCAGAATTTGAGACTAGTAAAGTCAATGGTGACTTTACATGCCCTGGGAGACAGTAGTCAGTCCCAGGGTATGGAGTCTATACTGGGGGGTCACTATGACACCCCTGTGTCACTGCACTGAGGGTGCTGTGTAACACGCATCACAAAAACACATGAAGCCCTGTGGAGTAAAAGACCCCATGGCCCATTAAACACATCTAGATTCAACGAAACACACTCAAATCATGCCCAAGAGTGGGAGAAAGAGTCTCACTCTTGGCAGGAGAAAAAAATAAACCCCAAAAATCCAGCAAAGCTGCTGGGGGACTCACTAGGTTAGGAAATTCAGCCTAAACAGAGAATTCTCCCTAACACACGGGGTACCGCCTACCCATACCAGCCTCGCTTCCCTCCTCCCCTCAGCTCCCTCAAGTTGGGACAGCAACTCATCTGGTGGAAATCCAGTCGCTCGTAGAGAGCCAGGCCGTGGAGGAAGTCCCAGCCTCCCTGCAAGGCTTGGGCTTTTACTCCAGGATTTTCACCAGTCAGAAAAAGAACCAGGCGGGCCTGAGAGTTGTGCTGGACCTTTCCACCCTCAACCTCTCCTTACCTGTACTGGATGTGGCAGCCCCATCGTTACTTCCTATGGTTCAGGATCATGGGCTACCATTTCCAATACAAGGTACTTCCTTTTGGCCTCAACTTGGTTCTCTACCAGACTCATGAATACTGTGGCTGCCCTCCTCGGAGCGCAGGGCCTCCACATCTACCCATACCTCGACGACTGGCTTGTCAGGGCTACTCCCCCAGGAAGCGGTTCACCACTCTTCCCATGCCCTTATGAACACACTGCACGATCTGGGATTTTTGCTGAATCTCAAGAGTCGCAGCTGCAGCCCACCCAGACTCTGACATTCTTGGGCCTCATCTGGGACACTTGCCCCGAAAGGTGTTTCCGTCTGAAGACAAGATCTCGGCCATTAGGAGGGCCACCACTCACTTCCTCAGCAGACAAGTGACCTCGGCCTGGTGGTACCAGCATCTCCTTGATCTGCCGGCGGTCCTTTAGCCGTTCCACACACGAGACTGAGGATGAGGAGTATTCAGCTGCACTTTGCGGTTTCATGGAACCAGGAGCGGGGCTCCAAATCCGTGATGTTCAACGTTCCTCCATCTCTCCGCCTGGACCTCTTATGGTGGTGCAGGGACTGCAACCTACGGACAGGCAAACCCTGCTAGCCTCCCACCCCGCAGTTCACCATCACCACGGACTTCTTGCTCGAGGGCTGGGTAGCCACCCTGGACGATCTCTCGGTCCACCGCACCTGGACTCGACAGGAGCAAGAATACTACATCAATTGGTTGGAGGTGAACGCCATCTGGCTAGCGCTCAGAGCATTCCTTCCGCTTCTCAGGGGCAAAGTTGTCCTCACCCAGACAGACAACTCGACCAGCATGTACTATGTCAACAAGCAGGGAGGCACTAGATCCCCTCCACTGTGCAGACTGGCAGTCAGCATGTGGAAGTGGGCCATGGAAAACATCTACCTCATGGCAGTCCAACTTCCGGGGGAATCCAACCTGGAGGCGTACATGCTCAGCAGATTGGGAGTGGACATTTACGAGTGGCAGCTAAACAACCTTGTTATTCAGGAGATCTTCAGCAAATGGGGTCTCCCCCAGGTGGATCTCTTTGCCACCTGGCACAACAGTGACTTCAGTTCGCCTCCTGGCAGAGACAGGGCCCCGACTCCTTGGGCGATGCATTTCGGATTTAGTGGAACGGCATTACCGCTTACGCCATCCCGCCCACTCTGCTGATTCACAGAGTGATTTGCAAGATCAAGGAGTCTCGCCAGCTCAACATCATTCTAATAGTTCCATGGTGGCCGGCCAGACCATAGTTCTCGGAGCTGCTCAGCCTCTTGGAGATGCCACCGATTCACCTTCTGATGGGCCCAGTACATCTTCTGGCGCAGCAGCAGGGCAGGGTCATCCACTTCGCGCCAGAGAAATTAGCCCTCACATCGTGGATCATGAGCAGGTAATGCTAAGGCCCCTCAGCCTCTCCCAGGCTAATCTGGAAATCATACAGGGCGCTAGGAGCAAGGCTACCAGGGCCCAGTATAAAAGTAAATGGACCAGGTTCTGCTGACAGGCAGACTCCAAGGAAATCGACCCCCTGGCATGTCCTTTGGACGACGTGCTCTCCTTCTCAGCGCACCTTGCCCACTCCGGCGTGCAGGTGGACACCTGCCACACTTACCTCTCAGCCATCGGGGCTTACAGGAACCTGAACATAGTCTTGGGTGCCCTGGCGCACAAACCATTTGAGCCAATGGTGACCGCAGACATCTGGCTGGTCACCATTGTTAGGGAGAATTCTCATTTATGGCTAATTTCCCTCACCTAGTGAGTCCCACAGCAGCTTTGCTGGAACTCTGGAGTTTATTTTTTTCCACTTGGTAAGAGTGAGAGCTTTTCCCCCACTCTTACCTATGTTTTGCTATGTTTTTATACCTATTTTTGTGATTGTGGACTCTGAAGTACACCACTTCAGTAGCCCCCTTCTTTTTGTGTGTCGCACAGCACCGTCAGTGCCATTGCACAGGGTTGTCTTTGAGACTTCCCTCGACCCCATTTCTGAGGCGACTACTGTCCCCCAGAAAAGGGTAACGTTACCATTAACTTTACTTAGTCAATCTACCACAGATCCAGTACACCCCATCTTCCATGGAGTACTGGCAAGGGTTAACTCGTATCCCTTTTTATCTGTACCTCCTAGAGCATTGTTTCGCTCTTTTAACATTTAGACTTGGCTGGTGGCAGTGGTATCTACTCTTAACTTTTCTACCGCGATTATATTAGATAAACTTGGTACTGTTCTTGGCTATTATATTAGCCTTGAACATGAACCCGTTTGACCAAATCGTCTTTCTTTTGGCTCCGGTTGGGTTTATCCGCCATTTCTTTTTGTTAAAGTCCTTCTTGTGTTTTACTTTGCGCGGCAAACTAGGTTTGCCTTCTTTGTTCACTGTCTTTTGGCAGGCTTTCCGTTCAGAAGCCCTCCACCAGGCACCTGGGTGTCTAGGTGGGCTGAATGTGAGGGAGGGGTGTAGTCACCCCCTGCACAGGGTATCCTAGGAAACCCAAGTCGCACTTTGTCATGATTGGCTAGGGTAGTTGTCCGGGCTGGACAACCCCCCTGCTGGGGGATTGACAGCCAGGCTGTGTGAATGGGGGGGTTTTGCATAAAAGGCAGGTCTCTTGGGCTAGAAGTCAGAGAGTCGCCACTGGAACTACAAGGAACCGAAGAGAAGCAGAGAGAACGACGGCTGCTGCAACTACCCCGTCCCGGTGAAGCCCTGCTGCAGTCCTGAGCTATCTGCCCTTCAATGACTCAGAGAAGATCTAGTCCGGAGTCTTCTTCCCTTGAGCTTGGTGGGGATACCCAGCTCATCTTCTACAGCCACAGGATCCTCTTCCGTGGTCGAAATCGCTGCACACTCCTGTAGTGGTCCGGATAGCCACCTGAAGAGCCTCTCCTGTTTTTAAGGAGCGCACCTTTTATTCCTTGTCGCTGCTGCCGGTCTCATCCCTGTGTGGTGCAGACCCCCTTCAGACGACGTCCTTCACAACGAAGCTCCAGGAATCGTGGGTCTGCGGCAAACCAACAGGAACAACTGCCAGGGCACCAGCTGCACCATTGGAACAAGGTACTGTGTTCTGTTGAGGAAACTGGGTGAATCCCTTTTTCTTCATTTCCAAGGCTTGCCCTTGTCTTCCCTCCTTCTGATAACTTTTGCTTCTGAACATTGACAATATCGAAGTACTTTTGGCTACGTTGAATCGAGAATTGTCTGACAGTGTGATCTTTGGCAACTGGCCCCGGTGTCTTTCGACCCTGGCTCGGGCCCTTTGACTTTTGAACTCCTGTCTCTGAATGTTTCTTGATTCTGCCTGCCTGACCAAATTATTGCCTGTGATTTTTCCCTCCAACTCCCTCTGGGTAACTCAGGTGCTAAGTGTGTTTTTGCCCCGGTAGCATTTCATGTCACGGATACGCGTTTGTTTAGTAGACCGAACTGTCAAAAAGGGATCACAGTCATATTCGCGGTAACGTGTTTTGTTCATAACACCGGTTCATTCAAACACAGGATACTTACCTTGAGACTTAGTGTACAAAGTGAATTGGTTAGTTGTAATATATTTAATGTGTGTTTTTTTTTATTTGAGTTTAATAGAAGTGTTGCGTTTATAACGAATGGTTTAAAAATAAATGTACTTATAGTTTTCTACCTGAAACTTGAGTCAGTGTTTGCTTGAGTCACAGTAATTGTGGTCCCTTTGTGAAATCTCTGCTACTGCTCATATACTCTTGAGATAAGCCTGGCTGCTCCGCCGCTGCTACCACTCTGACTTAGTAGTACAGGCTTGTACCAAAGGTAAAACTTGTATTGCCACCTGTACTCTTAATCGTGTGGAGTGGTCCCTAAGGGCACTGCACAGGATTTTGCCTAACCACCATTAAGACAGCCTTACTAGTCGGCCTCACCTCGGCTCGCAGAGTCAGCGAAATCCAGGCGCTGGTCGCCTCAGAATCATATACTACCTTTCACAAGGACGGGGTAGTCCTGCGGACACACCCAAGATTTCTGCCCGAGGTGCCGTCTGCTTTCAATTTGAACGAGGAAATAGTCCTTCCTATGTTTTCTGCTGATCCTAAGGACGAGGCACAGAGAGTTCTGCACTGCCTGGATGTCAGGTGTGCCCTGAACTTCTACCTTGACAGGACCAAGGGCTTCCGCAAATCAGGTGCCCTGTTTGTCACTTTCAGAGGTGCAAGACCAGGCTACCAGGCCTCCATATCCCACTGGATGGTCTTGGCCATCAAAGAAGCATACGAGGGCCAGCACAAGCCGCTTCTGGCGAACATGCACGCCCACGCAGTCGGGCCAAGGCAACGGCCATCGCATTCCAGCGCCAGGTCCCTTGGCAAGTCATAAGCAGAGCGGCCACTTGGGTGTCAAGGTGAAGTCCGTCCCAACGCAGAAGTAGCAAGAACTCCTACCTCCCCTTGACGGTCTTGGCGCCTGGATTAGTTGAAATACAGGTCACCACGACCCCCACGGGGAAAGAGGGTTAGGATCCACGGATTGGATGGGTTTCGGGGTTGTAGGGTAACCGGATTGAGGGTTAGCGAGAGGTTATGGATAGGGAAGGGTTTTGTTGGGGTTGAGATGCTCCCAGACCCTGACCTTCTGAGTCTGAACTATTTTCCGCTTTGGTAGTTGCTTTTTAACGTGTTGGCATTCATTCAGTCATGCATTCTTATCTCATGCATGCGTTACCCCTCAGACTGGAACCCAACACTCTGTTTACCTCGTTCACAAGGTTTGCTCCAACCTTGGGCTTCTATAGACACAATATTCTAGTCTGGCTTCAATATTCAACTTCAACTTCACATTAGTGTTTGCCCCTTTTACATATCACCACAAGATCTAAAACATAAATTGAAACACGATTCTTTGATTACGTTAATGCACTTAGCTCTAGTTTTCCAGTGCGCTTATTCCGCCCGCCGGCTCCGCAGACTGTGTGTTGCGAAATCAGATCGCTGAAGGTGGCGGTAAACTCCTGACAAAAAAGGAGAAAGTTAGCTTTGCCCTCTCACGTCTTTTGGCATTTCACAAGTACTCGCAACAGCGAATATGGAATTGAATGGCCCGCAACAGGCGAGCATAACGTTACGTTTGCACCCGCAACTGGCAAATGCACATCACATGCAGATTTAGTGGGTTAATAGTTAGTTCGCGAATATTCCCGTATCTTCCCCGAAGTTTATAAAGACTTCCTAAATGTCACTTATAAGCAGAGTCTCTTTCCAGTTTTAATTTCCCTCTGGTTAGCTTTAAAAGGAAGGCAGTGTACTTATCTTTGGCATCGCGGGGCCTGAAGATGTACCTGGCAGCGAGGGCTGCCCCGCGAGAAGCTTCGCTGAAGCTCCGTCAGATGCGTCCTCTCGGCAGCAGAGTCGAGCACGGACAAACATTCCGGGATCGCGCATGCGCGGTAGCTTACTCGCGCATGCACGTTGCATCGGGCGTTGTCCTGGGCGTTTCCTGGGCTGCCTGAGCTGTAGTTTTAGGCCCGGGGCTGCTGGGAAGCGTAGTCTTCCTTTGGTTCTGCCTCCTGTACACCTTTTACCCCCACACCACGTACATCTGCACTGGGGACAAAGGTGACTGCGACTCGGAGACGTTCCTCCCACAACCCCTGCAACCACCTTGCCTTTGTTTTGACCTCGGGGGCGTAATGTGGACCGTGGGTTTATGACATTGGGCCACTCCCTCAGCTTTCTGCAAGATCTGATGCTGCTTTCGGACAAGCGGTTCTCAGGAACCTATTTGCTATAAGGAGGGTCTCCTCTCCACCCTGGGGCTACATTCAGTTGTATTCGCCCATGCAGTATGGTGGAAAGGGGACAGGACGGAAGAGTAATTATGAGTTACTCGCAGTAGTGACTAACATATACTCTTAGTCCCCTTTACTCCATGCGTCTCACCCCCCCCTAATAATACTGGTGTCATTAGGCAATGGTAAATCTATTAACGCGTCGATGGGGACTGAGGTGTGGCGCCGGAGGGCGGAGTCAGGGTAGCGCATGCTTCCAGGGCCGCATTCCTGCGCGCCTCTAAATTTAAAGGGGAAGAAGGATTTTTTCTGGTGAAAAAGGTTCTGTCCCCTATCCCTTGGAAAGGGCCCATGCTGTATGGAGGAAAGAGGACTTAATAGTATGTTAGGCTCTACAGTGAGTAAATTATCATTTTTGCTTCAGACAAGTTTCCAAATTTTGCTTCTTTATAGTACCCACTGTAGTGAATCGTGGTGAGCATCAAAAAATGAGGGTGTTTACGGAGGGAATTTTTTGCATCCAAACATAGACTATGATCTTGCCCCAGACAAAAGAATCCATGCAAAATTTGGTAGATGTGGTTTCAACCGTATGGATTTGTATAGCCGGACGAACATGCACACATATATACTTTCAGCTTTATTTATAACAGATTGGCCCTGTACTGACAAAACATTGATTATACAACAATTAACCATCTAATTGTCGATTAAGTTGGATTTTTCTATATGCATGCAAATTGTAGAACTCAGAAATTAATATTTCGAATGGATTGTGCCCTCCCACATATTCCTCATTTTATGATAACTCCTTTGCTGCTTCGGAAAAAAAAAAACTCATCAGAGGTTGCTGTGCTAAAAGTCGTGGCATCGATTGTCCCTCGACGGACTCTGTACTCTGACGACGTCACCGATGATATAAATAGCTCGAGCCGCGCCCGTTGCTTCAGTTCCCTTTTTCCGATCGCTTCGCTATCGAGAACAGCGCGCTTCAGATTTTCTGTGAAGAAAATGTCATCCTCTTCAACTCCTTCGACACCCAAGACTGGGTTCAAGAAGTGTGCAGTGTGTGGATCAAAAATGTCGATCACGGATCCCCACCGGGTTTGTCTCTGGTGTCTCGGTTCCAGTCACTGAACCGACGACTGCGGTTCCTGACAATCCATGACCGAGAAAGCTCTTCGTGAGAGGAGAGGTAAACTGTCGGTGTGGAGGGAAGCCTCTAAGAAGGCTGTGTCTAAAAAACATAAAAATGCGACTGATTCGAAGGAATCGGATCGCCATAGGCACTCCAAGAGATCTCGATCCAGGAGTGGATCGAGACACTCTTCATCATCATCTAAAAAATGAAGAGGAGACATAGATCTCCCTCATCATCATCTTCTTCAGAGTCGACTCAAGAAATTCGATGTCGGACAAAATCGGATTCTCCCAGTAAATGGGAAGAATTCCGTAAAAAGATGATGGTTTTCGAGAACGCGGCCCGACCCCCCCCCCCCCCCCCTCGCAAGAACCCCGAAAAAGCCATACCCCTAAGTTCGCTCCATTGGACGACAAAGGAAAGTCCAAGACTACCATGGTAAAGACCAGTAGTGTCGAGGATACTAAAAAAACTCGAGTCGACGCCAAGTCATCGAAGACTCTTCGAGAGTCGAGCACTTCTCAGGTGCCATACAAAAAACACAAGTCGTCGAAGGCTTCGACTTCATCGATGCCGTTGGCGTCGACCATTTCGGCACCAAAACCAAAAACATCCTCGACGCCCGTGTCGAAGTCATCGAAGATTCCTTCGACAACTTCGAAGGATTTATCAATCCCTTCGACGCGTATTGTAGAAGAAGAAAGGAGATTCACTCCTTTGCCCAGGTCACACTTTAAGTCCATGTCCTCAATTTATGAGGAATCTGGCTCAGAAGAAGACGAAGTTACTCCTTTTGGAGTTTCTTATGGCACAAAGCAAGTTCCTGAGGAACTTATTGACCAGGAATCTAGAATGTGAGACGTGAGTGATACTCTACATTCTGCCAGTGGAATTGACACCTCCCCAGAATTAGAGTTTGCCAGACCTGATCCTGCAGAGCATGCAGATGCTGGGTACAGGGGTCTTATGACCAGAGTAATAGAATATATGGGTTGGGGTAACCATTTTTGAACAGGATGACATGACGGATATAGTTGTCAGAGGACGTCAAAAAGATCCAGTTCTCCCGTTTCACAGGGCCCTTAAAAGGAGGGTGGAGAAAAACTGGGATAAACCAGAGAGTATTGCTGCTGCATATAGCACTTTTCCAAAAAAATATAGACCAGCTGGAATGGATCCTGAATATTTAAATAAGCATCCGACTCCAGAGAGTCTAGTCATTCAGGCAGCATCTACATCAAAACAAACTGCATACCCCACTATTCTTCCAGATAGAGAGGATAAAAAAGTTGATGCATGGGCACGTAAAGTTTTCACGTCAGGCAGTATGGCGCTTAAATCGACAAATGTCACCTGTACCCTGGCCAGGTTTACCCATACCCTGTGGGACTGTATTTCGGCGGCGGCTGATCATATTCCGGAAGGCAAGGAAAGGCTTCCTGAATATAGTCAAAGACGGGAAGGAGGCAATGGGGGAATGTCTCCAGTCTGGACTGGATACTGCTGATAGTATCAGCAGGTCCATGGCTGCACGCGTTGTGCTACGAAGATTTGCGTGGTTGAGGAAGTCAGGGTTTGCACCAGATGTGCAAGCCAGACTCCTTAACATGCCCTTTAAAGGGATGGTGTAGTAAAAATTTTAATTTAAAAAAATAGATAGGCAACATAAAAAAAAATACTAGCATTCTCTGTTTTAAAACCTCCTATGTAAAATTTTGAGCTATTCAAGCTCAAAATTCGCAAAAGCAAGCACATGGGCGCATCCATTTTGTGAAATGGAGGCCCTCTTGTGCTGGCTTTTGCGGCACTTATGAAGGAAAAGCCAGCCAGCTGTAGTAAACAAAAGCTACCGTTTGGTGGCTTTCCCTTCATTAGTGCTGTAGGCGGAGGACGGGGACCGGAGACCAGAGCAGGAAAGCTGCAGCTGAATCTCGGTAAGTGCTATTTATTTATTTATTTTTTTTAAAAAATAAGCACTAGCTGCGTTTTTTTTTCTAAGTTTTCCAGGCTGGAGGAGCCCGGAAAACTTAGAAATAAAACCGCAGCTTTAAAAACATTGTATTTATGTTTGCGGTCGCTTTTGAAGCGACCGCAAACATAAATACAACGTTATTGTGTTGGAAAACGCTGCGGTTTTTCTTTCCAAGTTTCTCAGGCTCCTCCGGCTCAGAGGAGCCTGAGAAACTCGGAAAGAAAAACCGCAGCGTTTTCCAACACAACCGCGTTGTTTCTGCCTGAATCTGCTTTCCCATTTGGGGCTCTGGGGCTCCCCACAGGGAGCCCGAGAGCCCCAAATGGGAAATCAGCTGTAGGTAGAAACACTATGCGGCATGTAAACATAACCGCGTTGTGTTTCTGCCTGCTGTGGCTTTCACTTTGGGTCTCCGGTGCTCCCGTGGGAGCACCGGAGACCCAAAGTGATAGCCACAGCAGGCAGAAACACACGCAGTTGTGTTGGAAAATGCTGCGGTTTTTCTTTCCAAGTTTCTCAGGCGTTTTTAAAGCTGCGGTTTTATTTCTAAGTTTTCTGGGCTCCACCAGGCCTAAAAACTTAGAAAAAAAAACGCAGCTAGTGCTTATTTTTTAAAAAAAAATAAATACCACTTACCGAGATTCAGCTGCAGCTTTCCTGCTCTGGTCTCCGGTCCCCGTCCTCCGCCTACAGCACTAATGAAGGGAAAGCCACCCAGCAGTAGCTTTTGTTTACTACAGCTGGCTGGCTTTTCCTTCATTAGTGCCGTAAAAGCAAAAGCCAGTACAGGAGGGCCTCCATTTCACAAAATGGATGCGCCCATGTGCTTGCTTTCGCGAATTTTGAGCTTGAATAGCTCGAAATTTCACATAGGAAGTTTTAAAACAGAGAATGCTAGTATTTTTTTATTTTATGTTGCCTATCTATTTTTTAAATAACATTTTTTACTAGACCATCCCTTTAATGGCTCGAGGCTGTTTGGCAGCAAGGCTGATAAAAGCCTAGAAAAACTTCAGACCTCGAAAGTGGCAGCTAAATCGCTTAGCGCCTCTATGCGCCAGCCTCTAAAACCCGATTCCGGCTCATCTTCCTGGAGGGGTCATTCTTTTCGATACTACTCCACTTTTGGTAGAGGAAGAGGACAGGCTTCTCAAAGGGGCAAAAGGAACTTCCCTCGTGGAGCACGAGGAAGAGGTGAAAAATCAGCCTCAGGAGCGGCATCTGTACCCTCAGCCACTCCTGCAGCCGCCTCCAAATCCCTCTGAGACCTTGTTGCACAAAACAGCAGTGAAAGGCAGGATCTCTCAGCATCTGAAGTAATGGTGGGGCATTACCTCAGATGCTTGGGCACTGGAAACAGTAGCCCAAGGGAACTGTCTCCCCTTTCTAAAAAGGCCTCAGAATCATCCACCGGGAGCCAACTCCGTCAAAATTCCCGATCCGCTCCTGTTGCAGGAAATTGTAACCCTGCTAGAGAAAGGTGCCATAGAACTGGTACCTGTAGCGGAGAGGAACAGGGGTTGGTACTCCCCATATTTTCTCATTCCAAAAAAGGACGGAGGACTGAGACCCATCTTGAACAAGTTCCTCAGGAAGGACAAGTTCAAGATGGTGACTTTCTCAGATCCTTCAGGCTCTCCAACTCCAAGATTGCTTGGTATCATTGGACCTTCAGGATGCTTACTTTCATGTACCAATCCATCCAAAGCACAGAAAGTACCTGAGCTTCGCGATTGGCAATTCTCAATATCAGTTTAGAGTTCTGCCATTCGGGTTGACCCCCGCAGAGGGTTTTCACCAAACTGTTGGCGGTTGTGACAGCGAGTCTCAGGAGAGGATGTATTCAAATATATCCCTTCCTGGACGACTGGTTGATCAGAGCAAGTTCTTCAGAACAAGCTCAGGAACATCTTTCGATCACCTGCCACTTCCTCCTCAAATTGGGCTTCTCCCTCAATTTCAAGAAGTCCCACATGATACCATCCCAGAAGCTCCAGTTTATCGGAGCAGTCTTGGACACTTCCTCGGGAAAAGCCTCGCCTCCCGAAGTGAGAGCTCTCCACATCCAGCAGATGGTAACAAAATTCAAGAATGCCCAACGTCTACCGGCCTTCGATTTTCTCAGGTTGCTCGGCCTCATGGCATCCTGCATTTTCCTAGTACCAGAGGCCAGGTTGAGAATGAGATCCCTTCAATGGGCACTCAGAACTCAGTGATCCCAGTTCTCAGGGAATATGTCGGATTCTCTGCAAGTTCCGAGCGCAGTTGCTCAGGATCTTCTATGGTGGGCTTGCAACGACAACATTCTCAAGGGAGAGACTTTTTGGCAACAATGGCCGGAGATAACAGTAGTGACGGACGCCTCACTCACAGGGTGGGGAGCACACACCAACGATCTGACAATCAGCGGTCGTTGGTCTCCATCGGAGTCCAAACTACACATCAACCTTTTGGAGCTGAGGGCAATCAGACTAGCGATGAAGGCCTTTCTGCCCTTATACAGGGAAAGAATGTCCTGATAATGACGGACAACACGGTGGCCATGTACTACCTCAACAAAAGAGGAGTAGGGTCACTACCACTGTGCAGAGAGGCGATGCAGCTATGGTTCTGGGCAATACGAGAAGGAATTGCTCTATTGGCAATTCACCTAGCCAGAGAGAATGCCACGGCAGCAGATGCTCTGAGCAGGCAGAGCACGGTCTCTCACGAGTGGGAGCTGGCTCAGGAAGTCCTTCTGGAGATCTTCGCCCTTTGGGGAACCCCTCAAGTGGATCTGTTTGCCACCGCGATCAACCGGAAGTGAGATCAGTACTTCTCAAGGGAATTTCCTCAGAGGAGCTCTGGGAGACGCATTCGTAGTGGAGTGGAAGTTTCCACTGCTGTACGCATTTCCCCCAGTCCCCGTGATTCTTCAAGTAATCAGGATGTTGAGAAAGTTCAGGAAAACCATGATCCTAATTGCCCCGGATTGGGCCAGGAGGACGTGGTTCCCAGACCTTCTAAACATGTCCATCTGCCCTCCAATACATCTTTCGCAAAGAGAGGATCTTCTCTCGCAAGAGGAAGGTCGTGTTCTCCATCCAGAGGTCAAGACACTCAACCTTCACGCATGGTTTCTGAGAGGTTGAGATACAAGGATTGGGATCTTCCGGATGACGTAATGGAAGTCTACCTTTCGGCCAGAAGGCCAGCAACAAAATCTTTGTATCGATGTCGCTGGAACAGGTTTAGTAATTGATGCAAAAATAAGGATGTGGACCCTTTTCAATGTGGCACTCCAGTAGTGCTCTCTTTTCTATTACATCTAGCCGATCTGGGGCTCCAGATAGGAACAATCAAAGGATACCTTGTTGCACTGTCCATTTTCAAGCGCACCTCGGAAGAGGTTTCATATTTCAAAATACCACTAATAATTCAATTCTTAAAAGGACTTACTAACGTATACCATCCAATACATTTTAATGTCCCAACTTGGGACTTAAATTTAGTATTAAAATTCTTGACTTGCATACCTTTTTGAGCCTCTGCACTCATGTCCATTGAGGTTTTTAACACTAAAAACTGTCCTTCTTGTGGCCCTATCATCAGCCCGCATGGTTAGTGAACTTCAGGCTCTCTCATGCAAACCACCATATACTATTTTTTTATAAGGATAGTCCTTAAAGTTAAACCTTCATTCTTACCAAAGGTAGTTTCGGACTTCCATTTGTCACAAAAAATAGTACTACCAACTTTTTATCCTCCTCCTCATTTGGGCAAGGAAGAGGAGAGACTGCACAGACTAGATCGCAAGAGGGCTCTTAGTTTTTACATCTCAAGGATGTCTAAATTGAGACAAGATGACCAACTATTCGTGGGTTATACTGGTCATAAACTAGGCTTATCTGTAACAAAACAGACCATAGCCCGCTGGATCATCTTAGCCATAATTGAATGCTACAGATTAGCGGGAAAAGACCCACCAGATGGGCTTCGTGCCCATTCTACAAGGGGAATGGCTACTTCTGTGGCTCTAAAGAGGGGAGTCCCGGCAGCAGATATTTGTGCAGCTGCAACTTGGAAAACAATGCATACTTTTGTCAAGCATTACTGCTTGGATACTGCCTCCTCCAATGAGGGATTATTTGCCAAGGCAGTTCTGCATTCTGTCCACGAAAACTGAAACTAGTACTCCTGCCTCCAAAATTGCCACTGCTATGAGAGTCTATCATAAGATGAGGAATACGTGGGAGGACACAATCCATTCGAAGAACAAGTTACTTACCAACTGTAACGTTCTTTCGACTGGATGTTCCTCCCACATAGTCCTCATCGACCCTCCCATCCTACCCCACAGTACAGTTTACGTTTTCTTACACTTTCCTCTCACGAAGAATGTATCTGTCATGGGGCACGCTTGGGTGTTCCTCCTATATGTTTCATCGAAAAAACAGAACTGAAGCAACAGGCGCGGCTCGAGCTATTTATACCATTGGTGACGTCGACAGAGTACGGAGTCCGTCGAGGGACAATCAACGCCACGATCTCGAGCACAGCGCCCTCTGCCGAGAGAGAAATGTTTTCCGAAGCAGCGAAGCTGGGGACAACGATTTATTATAAGATGAGGAATACGTGGGAGGAACATCCAGTCGAAAGAACGTTGCAGTTGGTAAGTAACTTGTTCTTCTCTTTCATAGGCTTTTTTGCGCACTTTAGAAGGAACCAAGATCTGCTCTTGCACATGTGGAAGTAGGTTACACAAAATAAATAAATAGTTTTGTGTTTTACTTGAAGTGCTTAGACCACACACTCTTATGGCACGGAAAGTCAGCCTTTTAAAATCAATGCTAGCCTAATGAAGTTATCATTCATGCAAGAATGTTATTTTTCTGTTTACGGAACAGGTTTAATCTTTTAATCCATGTACAAATTGCCCTTGCTTTTTTAATAATTCTAGTTAAAATGGTTATTTTATGAATCCAATGAATGTAGGGTTCTGATAGCCTATTTCACCTGTCAACATCGCTGCAGGTCAGGCTTCACAGTCTTACGGTGGCCCCAAAATCCCAGATAGGCCCAGAGACTGAATGACAGAGCAGACAAAGTGCATGGCAAAACCCAACTTTATCCACATCGAAACAGAGACAGCATACAATCATTGAAATCTATCCACTCTCACATATTATCAAAACCAATTGCTTAAGTACTACAAACTCATCATCTCCGATGTTATAACATATCAGTTTACAAAAGCTACGGGGAAAGACTACATATATATTCCATAAAGGTTAAAGGCATGGTCTAGTAAAAAATGTTATTTAAAAAATAGATAGGCAACAAAAAAAAATACTAGCATTCTCTTTTTTAAAACTTCCTATGTAAAATTTTGAACTATTCAAGCTCAAAATTCGCAAAAGCAAGCACATGGGCGCATCCATTTTGTGAAATGGATGCACTCCTGTGCTGGCTTTTGCTTTTGCGGCACTAATGAAGGAAAAGCCAGCCAGCTGTAGTAAACAAAAGCTACCGCTGGGTGGCTTTCCCTTCACTAGTGCTGTACGCGGAGAACGGGGACCGGAGACCAGAGCAGGAAAGCTGCAGCTGAATCTCGGTAAGTGCTATTTATTTAATAAAAAAAATAAGCACTAGCCCGAGAGCCCCAAATTGGAAAGCAGATTCAGGCAGAAACAAAGCAGCATTGCGGAAAACAACTGCGTTCTTTCTGCCTGAATCTGCTTTCCCATTTTTCCAAGTTTCTCAGGCGCCTCCGAGCCGGAGGCGCCTGAGAAACTTGGAAAGAAAAACCGCAGCGTTTTCCAACACAATAACGTTGTATTTATGTTTGCGGTTGCTTCAAAAGCGACCGCAAACATAAATACAATGTTTTTAAAGCTGCGGTTTTATTTCTAAGTTTTCCGGGCTCCTCCAGTCCGGAAAACTTAGGAAAAAAAACGCAGCTAGTGCTTATTTTTAAAAAAAAATAAATAGCACTTACCGAGATTCAGCTGCAGCTTTCCTGCTCTGGTCTCCAGTCCCCGTCCTCCGCGTACAGCACTAATGAAGGGAAAGCCACCCAGCGGTAGCTTTTGTTTACTACAGCTGGCTGGCTTTTCCTTCATTAGTCCCGCAAAAGCCAGCACAGGAGGGCATCTATAATCACAAAATGGATGCGCCCATGTGCTTGCTTTTGCGAATTTTGAGCTTGAATAGCTCAAAATCTTACATAGGAAGTTTTAAAAAAGAGAATGCTAGAATTATTTTTTTTATGTTGCCTATCTATTTTTTAAATAACATTTTTTACTAGACCATGCCTTTAAACATCTTATTTGTTTAAACATCTTATTTGTTTACAAGTATCTGATGGCTCCACCTGGAACCACCCCTATATTGATGAAGGTTAAACTACACCATCTTCACGACAAGGGGTTGGTTGGCATACTAGTTGATGGGCGGCATGACTAAGGATTTTGATAGTTTGGCGCATCGCTAACCAACCTTGGGCACTTGACAAATTGTGAAGATATGAGCCAGCCTTAGAGTAGGGGGAGAGAGCCCCATCGCCCTTCTTTCTTCAGTTAAGTTATCATCCCTCATTCTCAGGCCATGAGACCGGGCAATGCCGTGTGTGGGACCTAATTTCTCTGTGTGCATTTAGGGATTATGGCAGGTGTCCTATCTGAGTTTACTTCTAATGAATGGCCAGTGTTCTTTGGGTAACGTGCGATGGGACCGTGTTTGGACGATTTACCTCCTACTTATTGATGATTCAGGTCAAATTTGTATGTCGTGTTTTCTGTTGTCACTGGGGACACACTTGAGTTATTCTTCGTAAAGTCTTTTGGCTTACTGTTACGCTGCACCTGGCCGTCAAAAGGTTATTCGCAAGTGTACTGCCTGTGTCTTGGGAATTGCTATCTTCCAATCCTCCCCAATACTCATACGTCCCATCCCCTTTCCTCCATCCTATCCAACATGGGGACGGTACGGAAGCTTTGGCAGCGACAAATGTAGCTACCACATTAAAGTTAGTATAGCCAGAAAGGATGCGGCCTCAGGCGTGGGAATGCCCCGCTGAGGCCCTGCAATCCGGCATCTCACCTCAGTCCCTTTTTTCGCACGGACGGTGTCGGCTCTAGCAGCCAGCGCAGAGACTTTATATCTTTCAGCTTGCTCCCCGTTTTATTTTTACAATCTTATTTATTTTCCCTCTGGTGCCTCTCCTTCCCCAGTGCATGTCGGCCACAGGAGGATTCACGAGTTGTGCCTTATGCGACTGCTCGTTCCCAGCCTCAGACCCCCATGCCCTCTGTCTTGAGTGTTTGGTGCCCGACCACTACTGGGACGCTTGTTCGGCTTACAGCGATCTCAGACACAGGACATTTAAGAATAGTTTTTGCGTGATGGAGTGAGATCTTCCACACTTCCCTACAATTTAAGGACTTTGTCTCCAGGACCTCTCCTCAAGATTAGGTAGGCCTTCTGTTCAGCATGGCTCCACACCACAGCATCTCCCTTCCCATGGTCACCACGGATCGGGGTTCCTCGTTTTCAGGTTCTGGCAGGTCTGAGGCCTCTAAGGCTACCGGCTCCCAAGCTGTGGGCCTGGGGGCTCTTCAGGCGCTCTGGGCACACACCTGAGGCTGCCAATGCTACAGGCTCCCAAACCGAGGGTCTCAAGGGCACACCCAGGCTGTCCTCGGAAGGGGTATCAAGTTTGTCCTCTTATTATACCCGCGGGGGTAAGGGATCGTTGAGAGCCTCTCCTCAGTGTTTAGATGGTTGTCTAAACTCTGACCTCATGGGCAGAGGTTTAGGAGGCCACCCTAGTTTAGTTGAACAAGCCAAACCAATCGAGGTAGCTTGGCGGGCGGTCAAGACTAGGTCTCAGGAGGGGTGAGGGTGAACGAAAGCCCACAATGAGCACACACAGTAACAAGCCACAGAATACTCTTAGACGGGTGTATATCAAAAATACATGTTAGGCAGAAACCTGTGCAGTTCCCTTAGGGACCACTGCAAAAGATTTAGGACTACAGGTGGTTGGCAGTAAACCCAATTGGTAGCAGTCTGTACCACCCAGATTTACCTGGTAGCTGTGGCTGAGCAGTCAGACTTCTCTCAAGATGAGTTATGCAGTATATGGAGTATACACAATAGGTACAGAGATACAGTAGCACAAACAAACACTGACCAGAGCTTTGGTGTAAAAGTATATAATTATTTGTTTAAAGACACACTTGTAAATTACACTAGCACAAAGAGGTAGGTAAATTCAACACACATTCACTATTATATATATATATATATATATATATATATATATATATATATATATATATATATATATATATATATATATATATATATATATATATATACAACCCTAATTACTTATTAGACAAGTCTTAATGGGAAACACCACTTATTTTCAGACAGACGTGAGCGCTTAACATAAGATGGCACTCTAATAAGTTATTAAAAAGGGAGGGGGAAAAAGGCAGAGTTATGAAAGCACACAAATTTCAATACTTTTCAAAGAACCACAGTGAGGCAGGTTAGGCAAAGTCTACTGGAGAGCAAGGACGTTCAAATGCCAGGCCCACTCTTAGAGAGAGCAAGCGAAATGTGTCCAGGATCACACAGTGGGGTTATGCCCAAAGAGTCTTTGTAGAAAGTTCACAAAAGATTGAGATCAAGTCAGGAAAAGTTAGTTAACAGGTCCCAGGCTAGCCCAGGTTAGTAAGTCGAGGTTTTACTGTCACCCCGAACGATCTGTCGCAAGGGAAGCCAGGCAGGACACAGTACCTGAAAGTGCGAAGAACGCTCCAGCGGGGGCAGTTGTTCCTGGCAGTGGGTGCAAGTCGGTGTTTCGTCCAGAGGAAGAGGAGGTCTCGACGTGGAGGAAAGCTGAAGGTTGTTGCACTGCCAGGGAAGAAACCAGCCGCAGAGTTTCCCAGTTACAAGGTACCACCCTTTTCTTCGCGGTAGTGGTACCACTTTTGGATGCTTCTGTGGAGAAGCCTGCCAAAAAGTGGAACAAAGGGCTCGACTTGGGTTGGAGTCACAGAAGCGAACACAAACGCCATTTTGGAACCAAGTTTCAGCAAAAATTACCAACCGGTGAATTTATATTAATTTAATAAACCGACGGTATGTTCGAGGCTATTTTAAAAAGTGGTAGCCTCGAACAATGGGAAAATCCCATAGGAATATATTCGCGGTCGAATATAAAAAGTAGTATCCACTGCCACCAACCAAAACACGGTCGGGGGGGACTGGACAGTGCCCCCTCGAAAAACAGACCGCGGGGCAATCGAATTGCCCCGACCAGTACGTCCACAATAGGATGGTTTGTACTGGTTCTGTTCACAATTTGAGACTAGTAAAGCCAATGGTGACTTTACATGCCCTGGGAGACGGTAGTCAGTCCCAGGGTATGGAGTCTATGTTTGGGGGTCGCTACGACACCCTTGGGTTACGGCACGAGGGTGCTGTGTAACCCACATACCAAAAACACATGAAGCCCTATGGGATAAAGGACCCCATAGCCCATAGAACACATAATAAGTCAAAGGAACACCTCAAATCATGTCTAAGAGTGGGAGGAAAAGAGTCTCACTCTTAGCAGGAGAAAAAAAATAAACCCCAAAAATCCAGCAAAGCTGCTGGGGGACTCACTAGGTTTGGGAAATTAGCCTTTACAGAGAATTCTCCCTAACAATACATATACGTGTATTATAGGCCTTCTAATCAAACACAACCACAGTACTAGAGAAACAATTACCACACAAGCGTATCACTATTTAACATATGTATATAATCACTTTTAGCCTAATGCAAAATGGGGGGGGGACGCATCCACAACCTGTAACTGAAGGGGAGTTAACACAATTATTGCATTGGGTGGTCTTCAGAATCCAAACCCTAACTTAAGCAGTCCAACCCTATGAAGTGGGGAGCCTTGCGCTCAAAAGTACAGCAGTACATTTACAATGCGCGGTTGTATGTAAGGAGCGAACACTACCTATTCAGGGAGCTGTAGCAGTTCAGGAAGGGGATTGAAGTGATGAAGAATAAAGTCCTAATATTCGAGGAGGGTCTTCCCTTGCAGGCAGAGCTATTTCAAGGTTCGGGAGTGGCTAGGGAGCGCAGGCTTTCCCAGCCAAAATGAGGATCTTTTAAGGAATCCTCTTGCGTAAAAGTGCATCAGATGTGCAAGGGGCCAGCGGTAAGTTAAGTACCCACCACCCCTTGGCACACTCTGGACCAAACTTTCACTGGTTCAGTCGAAGTCGCTGGTAGGTTAAAACCCTGCTGTTGCTGGTCATTGCGGTCGTCTGTGACGGGACAGTAGCCCTTACTACGCTCATGAAGGGAGGACGTAGACCATTCTGGTGCAGCAGTACTGTGAGAGCAGGCAGGTAAGAAACCCACAGTGATCGTCACCACTGCCTAGTGATTCACATAGTGGTGTACATCCCTTGATAAACTGGCCTGCTGCCTGCTCCAAAGGCAATATCGGCTCTCTGTCCTCACCAAGAAGAGAGCCCACATCCAAGCCCGCGTCTCTGCGGCATCTAACCCGGCCGAACTCTTTAAAATCTGCAATGAACTGGCCACTCCTGCCTCAGTTTCTACCTCTGCCCGTCACTGGCTTCGCATTTGATCTCTAAAACTCGGGACATCCTGGTCCCTCCCTCCCTCTACTCCCTGTTCTTCCTCTGGCCCTTCCTCAGCCACCTCTCCTCCCTCCTTCTCTGCCTTTCCCCTGTTCTCCCCTGGTGAGGTTTCTATATAGGTCGGGTTTATGAAAGTCTTGTGAAAGCAGGTTCATCCCTGTTCTCCAAAACCATCAAGGACCACATTGACTTCCTGGCTCCTGCCCTGGCAGACTTCTGCAACCACTCCTTCACCAATGGGGTCTTCCCTTCTCCCCTGAAGCACTCCCTTGTCCACCCTCTTCTTAAACCCTATGCCGACCCGTCCTGCCCGGCTAACTATCGCCCAATCTTTATCACTCCTTTCCTGGGTAAACTCTTGGACAAGCTGGCCATCTCCCAGCTCAATCTTCACACTGAATCTGTTGGTTGTCGCCATGATCATCAATCTGGCTTCAGAGCTGCCAGAAGCACGGAAACGGATCTCCTGAACATCCGTGAAGGCCTGTTCTCCAACATTGATTCCAACACCCCCTGTGTCCTTATCTTACTGGATCTCTCTTCTGCGGTTCTAGGTCAAAGTTTCGAATGCAAAGGATTGAATGACCAAAGGGTCGAATCAAAAGGACCGAAAACCAAAGGGTCGAATTATTATTATTATTTTTTTTTTATGGTATAAACCACTTATTTTTCCAAAACGGAAACCCAAAAAATATATATTCAAAAAAAGAAAACAACCCTTTTGTTTTAGGTCAAATTGACTCTCACCTTTGGCATTCGATCCTTTTGAATTCGGTACTTTAACTGGACACCCTCTTCTGCCTTTGACGCGGTCAACCATGCCATCTTGCTCAACTGTCTCCATGATAACCTGTAGATCACCGGTCAGGCCCTGAGGTGGCTGTCATCTTTCCTCTGTGATCGACCCTCCCAGGGTCAACTTAGGTATTTGCTCTCCTCTATTTTTATCTCTACCTGTGGTGTTCCCCAGGGGTCTAAGCTCTCTCCCTGGTTTTTCAACCAATACCTGGCACTTCTCGCCGACTGCATTGCCGCAATCTGCCCCAACTTCCAGTGCTATGCGGATGACACTCAGCTCATTTTCAGGCTACCCTCAGCCACCTCCCCTCCCTCTCTCATCTCTGACTGTCTGTCTGTCATCCAGGAGTGGTGTGCCGCCAATGATCTTTGCCTTAATGCCAGTAAGAATGAGATTCTCTTCATTGGCACACCAGATCCCTCCTGTCCTGTCACTCTCTCGCCGGCCTCTCTTGGCCCTCTCCCTGCTGCCACCTGTGAGGCTAAAAACCTCTGGGTCCTCTTCGACTCCACACTCCTTCTCTCCTCACATCTCTGAGGTCCATAAGAAATCACAATACCAGCTGCACCTCCTCACATGTATTCTTCTTTCCTCTCCTTCCCCCCAAAAGCTCACTGTCTCCAGAGCTCTGGTTCTATCTAGGCTGGACTACTGCAACAGCCTCTTACTAATTCTGCCTGATTCTACTCTCCGCCCCCTGCATCTCATCCAGAACAGTACTGCAAGACTTGTCCTTGGCCTCAAGCCCAGGGATCGGATCTCTCCAGGACTGAAATCTCTGCACTGGCTCCCAGTAGCTGCGAGGATTAAGTTCAAAACCCTCTGCATTGTCCACAAGGCCTTCTGGGGCCTGGGGCCTCAATACCTGCAACTTTCTCTACCCAAATAACTTCCTTCTCGAGCCCTTCACTCATCCACCTCCAACTCCTTCAGGGTCAGTTGCCTTCTCCAAGCAACGAGTTGGTGGTAGATCTTTCTCTGGAACAGCCTCCCTGCCTCCCTGAAACTTGAGGAGAACCGTCTCCGGTTCTGGAAACACCTCAAAACCTTTCTATTTGCTTCTGCTTTTTCTCCTCCTCTCCCCTGTTGACTTCCTTTCAGAAACTTCAACTGGACTGGTTACCTGGCCACCCTCTGATCTCTGGCCCAGGTCCCCTCCCCCTCCTGTCACACACCAGCACTGCCGTCCTGGCAACGTCCTCTCTTGGGGACTATTTTTCTGCATCCCTGCAGTCCCACTACCAGCACTTACACTAATGTCTGCACTTGCCACCTGCTGGCCGTACTTACTTATTGTTATTTATTCTTTTATCCCATGTACTGCACTGTCCCCTCTCCCCCCGCACTTCCTCCTTCCCATGCACTTGCGCAATCTGAATGACACCTGGCCTAGTAGGATCGTTGTCTGTCCTCCCTCAGTCCCCCCTCCCTTGCCTCATCGTACCTTGAAACACTTGTGTATAGGTGCGTTATAAATGCCATATCATATCATAAACCTGAAGCGCACAGGCTTGCAACGTGGTGCACTCTCCCAATTCGCGACCCAGAAGAGCTAGCCCTACGAAACTTGGTGGGAGAGGGCCAAGGCCCACAAGCTAGCGATTCCCCAAGTTGCAAGTCGGGGCGGTGGAGCTTTTATGTGATATCCTGGGTTAGTGCTGGTCAGCTCACTGGACGGTCTAGGAACACTTCAGAGAAGGCTCTTTTGGCAGGAAATTGGGAGGTGCCGAGAGTAGTTGTTCCCACTACTCCAACGGGTCGAAGTGCCCTTGCAGGCCTTCTAAGATCAATGAGAAAGTAGGGGTCCTATTGGACATTAGCGGGCTCAGAGTGACAAACCTGCCAGCGCGTCTCCGGGGTAACACAGGTCTGCTTCGGCTTACAGGATACTTGGCTCCTTTTGTAGTTCAGTGTGAACCACGGTAGATTGATCTGGAATCGATGCAGAGCCCCTTCTCTACTCCAAAGTTAGAGCCGTGCTTGGATTTGGACAGCCAATGGAAGATCTGCTCTCTTGCATGCACACCAGGCATGGACCAATCACGGCCCACAATGGTCTGTCATTCAGGCACACCAGACATCCTGGCACCCGTAGTTTGGATTGGGACCAGACAGCCACAACCCTCTTCCTGGGCACTCGCACACATGACATGCAAGAGCCTGTGAAAGATGCAGTTTTCGCAGAAGGCTGCATGCCCATATGAGGAAGTCCCGGATCAGCTCGACCTAGGGAAGTTTAAGGGACAAGATGGCCAAAGGACAGAACAAAAGACTTTGATATCAGTGGCAGCCCCCTGGAAAATGGATGCAATCCAGTGTCCTGCGTCAACGGTTCTGGCAGTAAAATTGACCCTTGGAGCAACTAGTCTGATAAAAATAAATGTATACGATCCACCAATGAATGTGGTGACAGCTGTGAATATCAGTTCAGTGAGAGAGATTATGAAGAGCCAATAGAGCTGTTCCCATCACAGTAGTAGGAGACTTTAATGATCTCATTGAATTGCATAGGTTAAAATGCGACACGATTCGATCTGAGCCATCTAATACAAAGGCCATTGCCAGAAAGAGGGAAAAAATGGGTCTCACTCATGGAAGAATATAACATGACTAGGCTGAACGGGTACTGTCCTGGTGAAATTCCCATGGCCTACACCCGCGTAAGCGGCAATCAGCAGCCACCCTCGATTATATATTCATTAATGGAGCTGGGTTACAGTTAAAGATATGGCGATAATAGATTGTTGCAAAGGCGATCATTTGCCAATATGTGTATTGTTGACACCCTTAACAAAAGTGACTCGGCAAAATGCTAGGGTAACGAACAGGAATTTAGCGATCAACAGTCAAGGGAGTAGAAGTCGATGGAAAGACCAAAAAATAGATGCAGCGTCCAACTTATCAGATTCCCTACTGATTACATTCAATGAGATCCATGCAGACACAAATGGCCGATCTGACAGGGAAGATATTGTATTGGCCTTCGTAAGAATGACTGCTTCCATAAAACAAGCCTCAATGGAGGGGCAAATATAAAAACTTAGTTGAAAGAAGTAACCAAGACACAGCATCGAGGCATAATAAATGATCCTGAAATAGCTGCAGCTAAAGGTGGGCTTTGTAAAGCGATTAGCATAGCTGTTATTGGCCAGTCAAGCTTGAACCTGGCAGGTGAAGTTGCCTTACTTGTTCGAGCACTTAAAATGCATTATCGCAAATGGCTGGCTAGCCATAGAATAAAACAGAATAACAGATGGAATGAAATTGCCCAATCTGCACTAGCGAAGGATATAAATCATTTTTGGTAGTTAATGCGAGGTACACCTTCACGCAGACTACCCGTTATCAGAGTTACTGCACCACAGTGGGAGACATATACTGCTAACACGCTGGGGTCGAATGAAAGTGATATTAATCTTAGTCCAGTACTGATTGATATCTGGACATGTCAGTCAACACCACACGATATAGCAACTATCATCCATCTAAATAAATCCAGAGCCTCAGGCCCTGATGGTATTTGCAATACTGTGATAAAAAGAAACCCTCAGAGGTGGGCTCACGGGCTGCACTTATTTAACTAATTTAACCATATTGGCACCTTTGGCGTTATTCCATCGACATGGAGTGAAAGCCAGATATTGCCAGTACACAAAAAGGCCCAGTGAATCTCCCTGCTAACTACCGTTTGCTGTCGATGATTGACACCGCTTCTAAAATTCTAGCTAAGGTGTTGTTAACTGAACTAAATATCTGAATTAATAAACACAGGATTCTTCCCCCAAATCAGATGGGTTTTATCAAACATTCTAACACTGCACATAACCTATTGATATTGACCACTTCGATTGAATACACATGGGAAAGAAGAAACGCCAATGTTTACGTAGTGTTTATAGACTTCTCTGCTGTGTTTAACGCGATTTTAAGAGGACTATGGAAAAAACTCAGATTGGAACATACCGGCTGGGTTGTTGAAGATGTTAATATAACTTTACACTGACACTTCAATCAGAATTAGGTTAGATGGTGAAGGTAGACTTACAACAGCATTTAGAATTGGACGAGGTGTAAAACAGGGGTGTGTGGTGGCTTCCACCCTCTTCAACCTTTATCTTTCAGATATGGGGTTGGAGTTTATTGCATCTTTATTGTACCCTGTGAAGGTTGGTAGTTATTCCCTAAATTGGTTAGCATATGCTGACGATTTGGTCTTAGTTGACCATACCTCCAAAGGCTGGTGAGTTCACTTGGGTCATATGCCGAAAAAAATGGACTAGTAATAAACATAAAGAAGAGCAAGACGATGCTATTCACAAGAGGTCCACGTAAACCTCTGTACACTAAATGGTGAACAACTGGAAAATGTTGTTACCTATGAATATCTTGGGCTGCATTTACAGAGCAATCTAGAATGGGATAAACATTGGATTGAGACAAAGCACAAATGTAATCAAGCACTCAATGTATTTAACAGATTTCTGTACAAACAACGTGTTATGTCTTTTGAAACAGTGTTGCTACTCTACTTAACAAAAGTTAGATCAGTCATATTCCATGGCATTGAGATATGGGGAGGGAACCACACAGACGTTTTGAGGAAATACAAAGCAATTGCGCTTCGTAAACTGTTTGGACTCCCTCTAACTCTACCAGCTGAGTTACTGTATCTTGAATTAGAGATCGTTGGAATTAAATATGACGTTATTAGGAAAATCATGAGCTTTTGTGACAAAATGCTCAAAATCTCAAATGTTACCATGATTGGCTTATTTTTGGATGCTTTTTGTAGATTTGACAACCACCTTCAACTGGGCACACTGGGGAAGTTGTTTCGTATGTGTATAAAATGGCAAGAAGGCTGCTGTTATCAGACCAGATGGTGCAATCTATATGATTAAAAGTCGCATAAAACAAAAGATGTTTGAACGTAGTAAGGAACAGTACTTAATCAACCCTTTTGCCACGAATAAATCACACTCACTTCTGTGAATATATTTTAAGTAAGGAGGTCAAGCTACAATATGTAACTGCATTTCCATATAGTGCAATTATGGCTTAAATTCAATGTGAGTACTGCCTTAATGACCCAGGATGTCCAGTTGGGGATACCACGTGATAAACGCTACTACAGGTTGTGTGGTATGGGCATTCTTGAATCCCTAGAACATCTCTTAATAGATTGCAAAAGCTCAGTAGATCTACTTTGGAAACATCTAATTGAGTATAACAGATTCAGTAAAGATGATCTTAGGGAGATATGGCCTGCATTTTTTAAAGGTTGTGATTTAAATCTGATATTTAACTTAGTAAAATGTTGTTGGAAGTGTACTGAAATCATGAAGATAATGACTTGAACAGTGGTTTTATGTTAAATATTTTTATCGTGTTCTATGCTCTGAATTTTAAAAGGGATTTTAGAATAATGAATGAATTATATCATGTAAATTGTATGTATTTTAATCTAGGAAATTGTACTGTGTTGTTGGTTATGTTGTATACACAAAGCTTGTTGCTAAACGTGTATTAAATAAATAGGACTTTGTGGAACGGCCATTTGTGTCACTGGCCACCATCGGTGACCAAACGCGATAAACGTGGTGTACGATAAAAAGATGTAAAAATACCTGTAAAGTAAACGGGTGCCACCAGTTCTTCCTTGGCCTACTTGTCTCACCACAAAATTCCTTGGATTCACATGCTCATGAATATTCCCCGTCGTCAGGCCGGGAATCCTCGGTATAGAAAAAAATCAGCATCAGTTTCGTTTCTGATCTGTCTTAGTAGTAACCAATCACTGGTCTCTGGGTCATACTGCCCCCAGCCAATGACTGACCTCTCCCTAAGCCCCGCCTCTGGCAGCCAGCCTCAGATTTGTACCGCACGTTCAAGTGTTGGGAGTCCTCGTGCTGTAGCTCTCGAGCTTTTGCTGCGTTTTCGCGCTTTTTCAGGAGATTTTTCTCATTTTTCGGTTAATTAGAGCCTCAAGCTCCACCGTTTCTACATCCGATCAACAGGGATCCGTTTCAGAGTTTTCTACGCCCCTCAAGGGTGAAGATTTCATCGAGTTACTCATTTGGGGGATTCAAGAAGTTCCGAGGCCTACCCCGGACATGGCCCAGGTGAAAGGAAGCTCGACGCCCGGGAAGCTGTTCATGACCTGCCCCGGATGCCAGCTTCAGAATGTTTTCAAGGAGGAGCATTCTTTATGCCTCTACTGTCTCCATGAGGACAGGACGCACACGGAGAAGGACTGCGTTTTGTGGGAACATGTCAGAGCGGACCATGAAGGATCGCCACCTCCGTCTCGCCAACTGGCTGGAAGGGAAGAGCCCGTCGGGCGAGAAGAAGAAAAAGAAGTCCGAGCGGTCTTTGAAGTCCTGTGAGGGTGCCCCGGCGACGGGGGCCCAACAAAAGGCCAAGCACCGCGAGTCCGCGGGCACCAGGAGCGCCGAAAGGTCGGGCTCCTTGGCTGCCAGGCAGGGCGCACCCCCCGGCGCCATCAACCACGAGCCAACGCTCTGGCTCGGGTAAGAGGAAGTCCGAGAACCCGGCGAAGCTTCTGGAGAGGCCCCGGTCGATCTCGAAGATTCCAGCAGAGGGGGAGCGAGGCTCGGACCTTGCCCCCAAAGTGAAGGCCCCCAGTGTACAGAAGGTGACGATGGCCTTAATTCACCCTGCTAAGACCTCGATTGAGGATGTCGCAGCGGCCCTTGCTCAGCCCGTGGAGGCTATGCCAGTGGAGGCGACCTCAGGACCCAGAGTCTCCCTGCCACCGCGGAGGGAGTCGTCTTTCAGGCCCATTGAGAAGAACCCCACGAAGTCCTCGTTGGAAAAGGTGGGGGAGGGGCATGTGGCCATCGTGGATACGGACACGACCTCTGAAGAGGAGCTCATCGAAGTCGTGGAAGAGGGACCAGCCCATCGGGAGAGATCCCGACGAGGGCGACGACGAGAGCAACGGTGTTCCCAACGAGGTTCCTCAAGAGCCCTCGCGCCCGCCCTTTCCGGCGCCGCAGGACACTTCGGCGGCCATTTTGTCAATGATTCAGTCCTGATGCTCGGAGATAAGGACAAGGTTGCCCCTCCCCCCGACAGAGGTACCTGAGACAGACCGAACGGGGGAACCGGAGCCAGGACCTTCGGAAAGTCCACCGCATAAGAGGACGGCGCATCCTACGCCACCTCTGCGGCCTGCTCTGCCTTCCCTCCGGTCTACTACCCACGGGGATGATACAGGCACGGACACGGCTACGACAGGTACAGATGACGACGGAGGCGACGACGGGACGTGTCCCCCGTCCGACGAGATTGGATCCTTTCATGCCATGATTTCCAGGGCATCCGAGCTCTTCCAGCTCTGCCCAGAAGAGAAGAAGGAAGGGTTCCTTTACCAACGGCGCGAGGCTAAAAGGAAGACGGTCCTCGCCGTACCTCTTCTTGATGACATCTGGGATGAGGGGCTCGCCCTCCTCAGGAACCCTGCCACGGCGCCGGCAAAGAGGGACCGGTACGAGAAGAAGTACCAGGTCCCCGACGCGGCCCCCTTGTGCCTTTGGGCACAACCTACTCCGGATTCGTCGTCTCGGCGGTGGCAAAGAAGAAAGCTGGGGGGACATCGGCCTCGACATCAACTTCCCCGCCGGACGGCGAGGGCAGGAAGCTGGACACGATGGGACACCGGGTCATCTCATCCGCAGCAACGACTATCAAGGCGGCCAACGCCCTGGCTATCGTAGCCCACTACGACAGGGAGTTGTGGTTCAAAATCGCCCGTCTGTTGGACTTCCTTCCGGACGCCAAAAGGGCTGAGGCCCTTGAAATCCTACAGGAAGGTGAGATTGCTTCGGACCACGCCATCACGGTGGCAACAGACATCGCCGACACCGGTTTCCGTCAGTTGGGCAACAGCGTTTGCCTGAGACGACGAGGATGGCTCAAGGCGACGGATTTCCGCCAGGACGTACAAACCAAGGTTTTGGACATGCCCTTTGACGGGAACAACCTGTTTGGGAAGGCGGTTGATGAGTCCCTTCAGGCCATCAAGACAGACACGGAGACTGCCCGGGCACTGGGAGTGCTCCAACAACGACAGCCGTCCTTTCGAAGCTCCAGAGGCAGACAAGGTGCCTCCAAGGGATCCGGCAGTGGGTCCTCCACGTACCGCCAAGCGGAAAGATCTTCGTCCCAGGAAGCCTACAGGGGACGCGGCAAGTCAGGTGGTGCCCGTCGTCGTCGACAGGGAGGTCAAGGGGGCAAGGCGGCCTCCAAACAAGATTGAACCGACCGTGGGGTCTGGCCCCTGCTGAAGCACCCTGGTGGGAGGCCGGCTGGCGTGGTTCGTCAGGGTGCTGGACGCCCTGGCCCAAGGGCACGCCCTCGGGTTTCAGAAGTGCCCTCGCATTCCACCCGTGTCCAGGAAGGAAAATCGCATCCCTCAACTACTGTTGGAAGTAAGGGCGATGCTCAAAAAGGGTGCCATCGAGCTCGTCCCAAAGAGGCTTCGGGGCTCCGGAGTTTACTCAAGGTACTTCCTCGTAAAAAAGAAGACCGGAGGATGGCGCCCCATCCTGGACCTGCAACGACATAACAAGTACATCAAGGCACAGAAGTTCTGGATGGTCACCCTCCAGCACGTGCTGGGACAGCTGGAGGAGGGCGATTTCCTGTCGTCGTTGGACTTGGAGGATGTGTACTTCCACATCCCCATTCTAAAAAGACACCGAAAGTTCCTCAGGTTCGTGGTCCAAGGGCGGCACTACCAGTTCAAGGCCCTCCCGTTCGGATTGAAGTTGGCACCCAGGGTGTTCACCAAGTGCCTCGTCTACCCCTACCTGGACGACTGGCTCATCCGGGCAAGGACAAGGGGGCTCACCGTGGAGCACACTGCAAAGACCGTCCAGCTGCTCACGGACCTGGGATTCTCCATCAACTTTCCAAAATCCCACCTGGTTCCGTCGCAAGTCGCCCTGTTTCTGGGAGCCAAGCTCGACACAGTGGCGCGGCTGGCCTCGCCGTCGGAGGAAAGGACCAGGACCATTCTGGGCAAGGTGCAGCGTCTGCTGGCCACGGACATGGCCAGGGTAAGATCTATCAAGTCCCTCCTCAGGATGTTGTCCTCCTGCATTTATCTGGTGCGCCTTTGCAGGCTTCGGATGCGCCCCTTACAAGAGTTCCTCGACGCCCGCTGGGTCCAGTCGACGGGCAGCTTCGAGGACAGGATCCCTCTCAACGAGACGTTCGGTCAGGCGATCCGGTGGTGGGGGTACCCGCTCTCATCTGTCGGCGGGCACGGACTTTCAGACCACAGCTCACCAGGTGACGGTGACGACGGACGCATCCCTGGAAGGTTGGGGAGCACACTCCGGAGATCTTCACGCGAGAGGCCTTTGGCTCCCGGAGGAGAAGTCACTCCACATCAACATCTTGAAGCTCCGTGCAGTGTTCTGGGCCCTCAGGTCCTTTCTTCCATCCCTCAAGGGCAAGGTGGTGAGGATTTTCACCGACAACACCACCACAATGTTCTACATCCGGAAGCAGGGCGGAACCAGATCCCCGGCCCTATCCAAGGAAGCCCAGGATCTGTGGCATTGGGCCGTCGCCCAAGGGATGTTTCTGGGGCCTCTTCATCTGGCAGGAATAGAAAAACACGATTGCCGACTCACTCAGCAGAGAGCTGCGCTTGTGCCACGAGTGGGAACTACGCCAGGATCAAGTGGATCGACTCTTCCGACGATGGGGCGAACCCCAAATCGATCTCTTTGCGACGGCGACGAATTCCAAGTGCCGGAGGTTTGCCAGCAGGTTCCCCCAGCCGAGGAGCATGGGTGATGCTTTCTCGTTCCCCTGGGACGGCCTATTTCTTTATGCGTTCACTCCGCTGCCGTTGCTGCTCCGGCTCATCAACCAGCTCAAGAGGTCCCGGTGCAGGATGATCCTCGTCGCACCGGCGTGGCCGAGACAGATCTGGTTCCCGGACCTTCTGGACTTGTCAACGTCCACACCAGTCAAGCTGCTGACAGACGCAGACCTTCTCTCCAGAGAAGGAGGTGCCATTCTTCACCACAACCCGGAGTCGCTGAACTTGGAGGCCTGGCTCCTGCAGCACTAGAGTTTGGAGGGTACGACATCCCGGCCGACTGCAGGGAGGTTCTTGCAAAGGCCAGGGCGTCCTCAACTCTCAAGTGCTATGGACATAAATGGAAGAGGTTCTCTGTCTCGTGCCGTGCACAGAAGTTTAACCCTCTGCGGATTACGGCCCCTCAAGTACTGCCGTACCTACTGTCAATGGCCAAGGCTGGACTAGCTCACGCTTCCATCAAGATACATCTGGCCGCCATCTCACGATACACCAGAACTACGGGACGGGCGTCCTTGTGGTCTCATCGACTGGTGAAGGAATTTATGAAAGGAGTGTTCCGATCATTCCTGCCGGTGAAGGCCCCTGCCCCGGCATGGGAGCTCAACGTGGTGCTGACCAGGCTCATGGGGGCCCCCATTTGAGCCTATGCATTCGGCACCATTGAAGTTTCTGTCGTGGAAGACAGCGTTTCTCGGGCCCATCACCTCCGCACGACGAGTGGGAGAGATCCAGGCCCTATCTTGCAAGCCCCCATACTTGACGTTTCACGACACGAGGGTGGTGCTGAGGACGCACCCCTCCTTCATGCCCAAGGTGCCATCGGACTTCCACCTCAACGAACCCTTGGTGTTGCCAGTTTTCTTCCCGTCTCCTTCGTCACCGGCTGAAAGGACTCTGCACTCGCTGGACGTAGCTAGAGCGCTGAAGTTCTACGTGAACCGCACAAAGAGTTTTTGGAAGACATCACAGCTGTTTGTGAACTTTGGGACTGTGAATCAAGGGAAGGCTCTCGAAGACTTCCATTTCCAGATGGCTCTCCGGCTGCATCATGCACCGTCACCGGTTGGCAAACCGACCGCTGCCCGGCCGTCCGAGAGCCCATTCGACCAGAGCGATCGCTGCTACCACGGCGTTCCTGTCTGGTGTGCCCCTGCTGGACATCTGCAGGGCTGCGACGTGGAGGTCGACGCATGCCTTCACAACATTCTACTGCGTCGAACAGGACTCCAGGGAGGGGTCCAGGGTCGGCCAAGCAGTGCTGCGCAACCTGTTCGCTTAAGGTGAGCCTGGTGAGGAGGTAAGAGATGCTTAATGTTGAGTTATTGTATTGCTTAATGTTGAGCCTGTTGCCACCTCTCGTGGTTGTGCATGTGTGTACTGCTATGTATTCTTATTCATGAGCATGTGAATCCATGCCAGACCCCATGCTAGAGAAGGAACAAGTTACTTACCTGTAACTGTTGTTCTCCAGCATTGGTCTGGCATGGATTCACATGCGAACCCTCCCGCCTACCCCTCTGCGGCTCTTCACTTGGTCATACTGCCACTTTACGTGCTACCAAATCTGAGGATGGCTGCCACAGGCGGGGCTTAGGGAGAGGGCAGTCATTGGCTGGGGGCAGTATGACCCAGAGACCAGTGATTTGTTACTATTAAGAAAGACATATCAGAAACGAAACTGATACTGATTTTTTTCTATACCGAGGATTCCCGGCCTGACGACGGGGAATATTCATGAGCATGTGAATCCATGCCAGACCCATGCTGGAGAACAACAGTTACAGGTAAGTAACTTGTTCCTTCCCAGTACTGACAGTCTGAGGGACGTGTCAGTTTCCCATAGCAAAAGCCCAGGGGAGCGCAGCTCAAGGCTTTGCTCCACTGGAAAAAGTCAAATTAGGTCAGCCGAACAAAAGCAAAACGTTTGGGGGGTTGATATTATGGAGGCCCAATTGCACTTCGAGTAATCTTTCCTAACACTTAGCATGATCCAGCACAGCTACCGGCACAGGTGCCAAGGGTACCTAGCCTACTGGAGCTCGCTCCGAGCTCTTCAATCAGGGCATCACAACTACCAGCTGAGGGCTCAGCGCCTACCAGAGTGATCTGAGGTTGACTCCTCCGCTTCGGGTGCAGGACCCAAGCTGTATCCTCACGTGTCGGAGGCCTCTCTTGGCTCACAACCTCTGCAGCCTCCGGCCTAGGGCATGGTGCAAATCATCAAAATGGCGGAGAGGCATGTGGCAGAGCCTGCCAGGCCGGTGGCCATCTTGGATCCAGCTCGGGCCTGCCAGTGCTTTCGCCATCGAACCAGCTTTGCAAGATGATTCTAGGCCCCTTCCCTCTGGAAGTGGTAGTGGATCCTACGGTGCAGGCTTCTGGTCTCCGCGGGGATGCATCTACCCATCACAGCCTTACGGCTACATGCACCAAGTTCCTCAGCGCTTTGACTAGATGTGGAGGCCCAACACCTGGAAAGGCTGGGCCCCTAGGGACCCAGTAACTTGCGAGGACCCGCTTCTTCAGGTGCTTCCTGTTCCTGATGCGTTCCCCTCCAATGAAGGCGCTCCTGAAGGACATTGTGAAGGCTGTTGGACCTGTCTGCAGATCCGGACTAAGGGGGGACGAGCGATGATGCCCAGGACAATGACCCTTTGGCATCTGTTAAGGCCCATCATGACCGCCTTCAGGGCCTGGCAGAGTTTATGGGGGGTTCACTCTGCCCAAGGAACCACCCCAGGAGTCCTGAGTGCTAGCAAAGGTCTTGGGGAAGGGCACCACGATACGATCTGGCCACCCCTCTCCAGAAGGGTGTTCTGCAGGTGGCACGAAAGCTCTGGGAGATTCCCAGGGCCAATGCCCAGATGAATAAGGAGGTGGACAGCAGGTTTAGGCTGATGGACGGAGAGTCTATCCTCCTTGCCTCCCACCCACATTAGTCAGCGGTTGCTGCAGCTTCCTTGTATTCTAAACCATCATCCCTCGTCTTCCTCCACAGGAGCCAGCTCCAGTTGCCTCACCAAGGAGGACAAAGTCCTCGCGTCTTTGGGACAGCACTGTTATTCCATCTCAGGACTGCATCTGCGGCAAGCTAACACAGACGCCCTCTTGGCTGCAGCTAAGCAGAAGCTGTGGCGGAAGCTCTGGGAATTTCTGCCCGACCTCCCTCTGGATAAGCAAGCCTCCTTCAAGGCTAGTCTGGCAGATGCCCAGGCCATTGCGCAAGACCTCATGGAGTCTTTGGTCTCTCAAGTTGACGCAGCCAGCAGAGGGCTGTGCCTTGGGGTCGAGATGAGAACGGCGGCATGGATGCACTCCACTAAGTTTTCAGCTGACCTGCAGGAGTGGATCCTTGATCTGCCCTTCGAAAGCAAGGACCTTTTTCATACGTTATCCGATGACGAGTTGACAAAGAGGAAAACCTCCACTCATACTGCCAAGTCCTTGGCCATACTCATGAAACCAAGCCAGAAAGCCTTCCCTCAGTGCAGGACCGGGTTCAAGCCCCGTGCTTCTCCAGCTTCAAGGGGTACCGGTACCGCGGTATGCAGAGGCCTGGCAGGTCGCCCAGCGACAACAGGAGGAAGCAATAGAGGATGTTGCACAGTTTGTTCCACTCCCCCTCCTCTGCCGCTGCCTCGGACACCAAGAAGCAGCAACGTCAAGGTTGGGGAGCACAGCTTGCCTGTGTGGGGCCAGGGTGTTTGGCTCTGTTCCCAGACCCTGGAAGTGTCTTTTCAGCAACCCATGGATCCTATCTATGGTCTACACGGGCTTCATTCTTTATCTTCTTTTGCCTCTACCCTTCTCTCCACCTCTTCATCAAATCAAGTCCGTTCGCTCTTGGAGATGCAGGCGATGAAACCAGTTCCTCTTGTAGGCGGGGTCTCCGTTAACTATTCCAAGATTTTTGCGGTACCCAAGAATAACCAGGCTGGCCTGAGGGCAGTCCTGGACCTGTCATTTCTAAATCGGTCTTTACCGTGGAAACGCTGCAAGATGATTACTCCCACGCACATAGCAGAGTCTCTGTGTGCAGGGGACCGGACGCGTTCCCTGGACCTCAAGGATGTGTACCTGCATGTACCCATATATCAACTGCATCAGATGTTTCTGCAGTTCACGATTCTCATACCACTTACAGTACAAGGTGCTGGCCTTCCGCATGAACTCAGCCCCTCATGTCTTCACGAAGTTGATGAATGCAGTGGCTGGCCTTCTCCTCTTGGAGGGCCATCATCTATACCCTTATCTGGATGACTGGTTGGTGAGGGTGGGGTCATCCAAAGGGGTGGTGGCAGAGATTGGCAGATAACCTCATCAGTTGGGGTTTTCCCTCAACCAGAGGAAATAAGTTATGCTCGTCTGAGGAACTGGTGCATTGGAAAACTACTGTTCAGGGGGTGTTCCACCAAGCCTGAGAGGCTTATGTCCCTGCGCAAGGCGGTGGGACACTTTATGGCCAACTAGACCAACTCTGCATGGTGGTTCCAGCACATTCTGCGCCTGACGGCCTCTTGCGTGCTCACTGTGCTGCATGTCCGCCTCAAGATGAGGTGACTCCAGCTCGACCTAGCTGCCAATAGTGATCAGGAGACAGGGTCTCAGTCGGACAGGATCCCAATACCACCGCTCCTGTTGCCCCATCTTCGCTGTTGGCTGATAGAGGACAATGTCTCAGTGGGAGCCCCCTTCACCCGACCGGAGCCTACCCTGGTGGTGATGATGGACTCCTCTCTTTCGGGCTGGAGGGCTATGCGATTCATGGAGCGTGGTCCAGGACGGGAGCCCTCCTTCATATCAAGCTGCTCGAGCTCAGAGCAGTGGCCCTGGCCCTCAAGGCATTTTTCCTCCTAATCGGGGACAAGTCGGTTCTGTTCGGGATGGACAATTCTACTAGAACCTTTTACCTGAACAAGCAGGGTGGCACCAGTTTCCCCTCCCTCTGCATTGAGGCGGTTTCAATCTGGGAATGGGCCCTGTCAGAAGAGATTTTGATCTCGGCTGTCCACCTCCCAGGGGACAGCAATGCAGAAGCGGACCAGTTGAATCACTTAGGGTGCAACACCTACGAGTGGGAGTTGCACAACGACTCCTTGCTGCCCCTCTTCCAGCGTTGATTCGCAGACCTGGAATTGTTTGCATCCCCTCAGAATGCCAAGGGCCCCCAGTTTGCTTCATGGGCAAGTCAGCGTCGGGGGTCACTGGGAGACTCCTTGCCAATCTGTTGGCACGGCCGCAGTTGTTATGCGTTCTCGCCCACTCCAACGGACTCTCCGCAGTTTATGGGCCTCTGTGTTGCAGCCTCATCCTGGTTGCCCCCCACTGGTCTTTGAGACCCTGGTTCTCGGATCTATTGCAGTTGTGCTCCCAGGGTCCTGTCCATCTTCCGATCCCCAGCAGGGCGGGGCAGTGAGACATCCAGACCTGGACAAACTGGCACTGGCAGCCTGGATCCTGATCAGCTGAGGCTTCAACAAGCTCAATTTTCAGATGACAACTGGGTCATCATTCTGCAGGCCAGGAGGTTCTGGCCTAAGTTCTGCCATTGGGCTCACAACAAGGGTCTGGACCCTGTCTCTTGTCTGGCTGATGTACTGGCTTTTTTAGCACACCCAGCTCGTTCTGGATTCCAGGTCAATACTTGCCACATGTATTTGGCAGCCATCCGGACTCAGAAGAATTCTCCTGAGTATGTCTTTTTGGCAGCCAACCCTGTGCTTAAGGCCCACCTTAAGGGGTTGGCTAGGCTTTTTTGTCCGGTGCATAGACCTCATCCAGCAGTCTGGGAAATCAATGTGGTTCTTGCGGCTTTGCAACGCAAGCCTTTCGAGCAGATTTCTTCTATGGACATCTGCTTGGTGATGCTAAAGACTGTTTTATTGGTGGCTCTCTCCTCTGCACGCAGGGTTAGTGAGCTGCAGGTGTTGTCTTTGTGTGAACCATTCACCACATTTCACAACGAGAAGTTCATCTTTCACAATTGCCCAAATTTCTTGCCCAAGGTGGTGTCTCCATTTCGTCTGAATCAGAAGATCTTCCTACTGGTGTTCTTGCCAAACCTGCAGTAAGAGGCAGAGAGGGCCCTATATTCCTTAGGCCTTAAGAGGGTCCTTGCGTTAATCTCTCGGACCGAATCCTTCAGGAAGTCTGAGGCATTGTTTGTGACTTTTGGGGCTCCTCCCCCGGCTCTCGGGCTTCTAAGGCTTCTATCCCCCCTTGGATGGTTCAGGCCATTTCGGAGGCATATACGGCCATGGGCAAACCTTTTCCTGGCGGGGATTCATGCTCATGCGGTCAGAGACAAAGCCACGGCCGTCGCATTCCAGAGACAAGCATCTTGGGATGTCATCAGCAAGGCGGCTACTTGGGCCACTCCGTCGGCCTTCTGTAAGCACTACTCACTGGACACCACCCCCAGGCTCAATGCAGAGTTTGGTCAGGTGGCTCTGATGAACTTTTTGCTTCGTCGTAGTTATTAGGCACTTTATCACAGCTCCACCCTATGTTTCTTGTTTGGTGGAATTACCCACAAGGATGGAGGAAAGGGGACAGGACATAGGATTAAAGTTACTCACCGTAGTGACTATAGTACTCACTGTTCATAGTCCCCTTCCCTCCATACGTCCCACCCACCTTCCCCGCTAGTATGCCAAAGGCTAATATGTATAAGTGTAGCCAGGTATCTAAGCGTCTGATGTGTTCAAAGGGGACTGAGGTGAGGAGCCGTAGGGTGGGGCCTCAGCAGGGCGTTCCTGAAGCTGTCCGCCTGCGTGTTATACTATATTTAAAGGGGAAGCTCAGCTTCATGCCCCTGCGTGTTCTACTATATTTAAAGGGGAAGCTCAGTTTTTTACTGCAAAGGTTCCAATACCGTCCTAATGTTGGACGCTCACAAGGATCGATTTTGCTGATTTTACAGGCTCTAACTTTGATCTTGATTACAGTGTGGAAATATTATTTTTGGTTGTCAAAAAGGCCATTTTGATGGTGTTTAAGTAAGACTCAAAAGGCTGCTGGCCTATCACACTTACTAGAAGGGCAGACAGATTAGACCATTTTATAAACCTACTATAGTATTTGTCATTTATCTTATCTACTACGGAATATTTGAAAGGTACACAAATCTGTTTTACAATGTTCTATTCCCAGCATACCTCTGGTAAATCCTATTTGCATATTGTGGATTTCATGTGCGTTCACTTTCACATCTCAAGGATATCCTATTCGAAAGGCACTGATGTGAATCATGATAAAAGTAATATTATGAGGACGTGTATCGCTCACTTCTGCCCCTTTTGCAGATGTATTGCTGTGACAATAAGAGAAAATTGGGGGAGGTTAGAGCAGGAGCGAGGGAGGCATGTGTGTGAAACACATGGTTTTGAATGCAGTCTGGAAGTCGCTGCTTCTATGTGGTTTTATCTCCACAATTTCTAGAGTGAGCTGTTGGTCGTAGCAAGCTCCCCATGGTTATATAATCGTTTTCTTTTTTCATATGATGGGGTTTACCCCAGACACCCTTCCCCTCCCCACTTGGCTTGCCCCTTTCCGGGGTTAACAATTTCAAGTTGCAAGAGACGAGACAGACATACCAAGTCTCTTACCCCCTAAATTTGTCCATGTACAAACCGCCCACTATTTCTTACCGACAGTCAATTATCATTTGCCATTGACTAGTGAGGAGTGCACATTTGGAGGCCTCACCCCATACCCCATCTATAAATTGGCACAACCAAACAGTTAACTTCAAAATTATTGATGCTGAATCCACTGCACACCGGAGGTAGCAGGGTGGTGTGTGCCAGTATGGTTCTATGTGGCACTGACACATTTATTTTCTATCTGGACTAGTAATGACCAGCCATTTGTCCCCAGTTTTGGCTCCCGTGACAAGTTAATTATTGTGTATTTACACCCAAAAGAGAATTTTACAAACTTTTTTGCAACAAATAGTTGGTTAGCAAAACTGATTATATCTAACCGCAATGAGCGTATTAATACTATGGGTGAATTCAGCGCAAAGCTTGGCCAAGGAAGAAACCAGATATTGGCCTGAAACTTTTAGAAATGGCATGTGACATCCAACAGCGGAACCTTTCTGGTCGAAGGGGATTCACAGGGATATATGTGAAATCATGGGCGTAGGACATGGGGGTCAGTGGGGACAAATCCCCCCCCACAATTTTAAGTGGGGGTGATAAAATGGCATTTATCCCTCCCCCAGAATATGTCTGTGTTTTGCACTGTGTCTCTGCCACTGTCTGCTGCACATTCCAGTTGCATGCAGGCTCTGCAGCGTGTAAAAATACTTGGGTGAGCCCAGAAGGTAAGTTCCGTATGAGCAGAGAGCTCCCGTAGATCTTTCCCCCAAGGAGCAAAGTGTATACCCAGGCAGTAACTGGGAAGGATCAGATGCCACTTAATCAGGAGCGACTTTCAGAAGCTAATTCTTAATATAGGCTGGTAATAAAAGCTTTCCAAACTACTGCGGCGGCTGGCGGCATAAAAAACCAGATGAAGTTAATAAAAATAGTCTGTGTGGCTGGCATTTTAAAAACTGCTCCCGGAGCAGCATCAATTAGATGTTTGGTTTGTTCTATGAACCAGTCCGGAATCGCAATGTCTCTAGTTGCACTAGGACGTGTTTTACACAAGCGAAAATTGAATCCACCCTTCGATGCTAATTAAAAGTTATAGTTCATGGAAGTTTTGTAAGTGTATATCATTCAAACATCATGCTGCCATATACATAAACTTTAACATTATGATTGCACCTGCACATTTGGTACGTGCTGGTGCCCGGGCCGAGGAATAAACTGCACGTGCCCCTGCGCAGTATACTGCGTAGCCTGCGTTTGTCCAGTCAGTGTGTGACTCATCGTTGAAGTAGAGCAGACGGGCAGCGACACGTACTGAGACTGAGCAGGCAGCCTGGGCCGACCTCCTGACGACAACGTTTGACTGATTAGCGAGGGAGAGAGACTCGACTCGAGCTAATGTAAGTGAGTACTAGTGTGTGATGTGGTGCGAGGACGAGGGGGGACAGCGTTGAGTGTGTGATGATATATAGGTTAAGGGTTTCCCTTGGAACCTCAGCGGAGGCAAACATTGGCCGTTTGCATTGGAATTGTATGCAGCGCTGCATAATCATTCAAGAGCAAGATACATAAGTGCACTTGTGCGCTTCCAGCATCTCCTGTCTGGGATTGTTGGGTAGGCACAGGACAGACCTCCTTGATCATGGGCTGAGCAAATGATGTATGACTGAGTGAAAGAGAACGCCTAGTGTATATGGGCTGTACCCAATACAAAAGGAACCTGAGAAACTATTGAGGCTCTCAGTCTGAGTTTTAGAAGTGCTTTTATCCCAAGCATTAAACCCTGCGTCATTAAGAGTTGGGATACTGCAAGGAAATCCCTGGTATTACAGAATCATTATAAAAGTGGGGGTACAGTGTACACTTATTTGTTGCCACAAACTAGAGCCGTGCTCCCAAAAAATCATTTTCTTCGGCAAGTGGAGTGGCTAGCACATTCCTTTCATGAAAACTGGTTGCACCTTCGTGTGCAATTGCAAAAATCCAGGCAAACGAGGGGGTTTCAGGTAATATGCACACAATATTCACAAACTGGTTGCACATTATATCACCTGTGCCTTTTTTGGAACAGGTACAAGCAAACATGCAACGACTCTAATGTCCGTTTCTTTTCAGGATACAAAAGCAGCTGTAAAAATGCATTTCCAATGCCTTTAGATGGATGAAAGCCCTTTTTACACATTTTGGAAAAGCAGACATAGACTGAAAAACACTGCATGCAGTACTATTTTCACTGACTACTGTCTTTTAAAAAATACTGCATGGGGGGGGGGATGTGTTGTCAACTCCCTAGTGCCTTAGGGCTGCTAAGTGTTAAGGGGGTCATCAACCCTACAAATACTGCAGGCAATAACATTATTTCTATAAACAGAATTTCTAAAATAAAATACTGTGATCTCCTAATAGGATCCGTGTGTCCACGGCTGCCCCTCCCCGATTCCGTTTCATTTATGAACCATTGTCTTTGGATAAAGAATGTAGACCTACCTTATTGCATTATTTCTCTTACTCCCGACATAAAATTTGCAACAATTCATTATGTACCATTGAAATACGGGAGATTTCATTAAAGGACGCTATCTCTTAAAAGCGGGTATGTGTGGGGCAGGATCATTCACATGTCGGGCGTGCCTGACTCAGATTTTCATCCTTCTAAGGATGAGGACGTGAGTAAAATTGAGATGGGTAAATATTAAAAGGTGAGATTTAATTTTACAAGTCAGAACCTATACGACTCTGGAAGGGCTGGGAAAGAGTCTGCCATGTGTAAGGATTTGGATTCCTCAGGTTTTCATACTTTAAGTGACCTGATTTGATATGACTTTTATTACGCGCCTGTACACAAGTATTTCTAGGCGTGACAAGACAAGAAAGGCAAGAGAGAGGGAGGACAAATCCATGGTCTTACTAGGTCTTGTGTCATTCATATCATGCAAGTGCGGGGAAGGGGAAGAGGAGGATAACATGACATTAAAATCAGCACTTGGGAATTTTCACGACAGCCCAGGGCTCCCAAAAGCCCACAGGGCTCGGGTATAACCATTCTTAATTTTCAGGCTAATGGTTGGCCCATTTAAAGGCATCTTACATCTGGCATCCACCGATAAGGCCATTCTAACCAAGCTATTTTAATTGTGCCTTTCAACCCTCAGTTGTTGCTGTTGAAATGTGAGTGCTGGGACCAGATAAAACACACTCATGTCTCCTAATATGTGAATACTGGAAAGACCACCCCTGCAGCTATCCTACTGACACACACACACACCAGAAACTTGCCTCAGCCCTGGCAGCGCCCAGGGCAAAACAAAATGTGTGTGCACTCTCTCCTCCCGCACCCTCCTCAAGGCGGCAGGGGGCACCAAATTTGGGGTTGCGTTGCCACACCAGCACGGGGGCCTTTCAAATGTTGCCCTGTGCTGGTGTAGCAGCAACGCTCTATTAAAATGAAAAGCGTTGGGATGACTCTGTGTATTTGAAATCCTGGTAGAGGCGATTGGCAGAGCTCTATGTATGTGTCGGCAACCGGATAACAGTGCATATTGCAGGTTAGGGAAGAGGTCCTACGTGTAGGCCCTGTGGCTCTCTCAACTGTGATAACAGAATGTGCTTAAAGGCAGGATACGACGGTATTGCAAAAGCTCCGCAGACATCTCTATGATATTATTGGTTATTTATGGCACGCTTAATATCCAGAGGTTTCTAAGCGCGGACCCGGGGTTCGAACCTGTTTTGCTCAATGTCGTCCTGCTTCCAAGGTGAGCATGTTGCCCCTGAGCTCTCCTCCCAAGTTGGGAGATATACCGGGAGATAGGTGTGGAAAGTAGCACATTGAGGAAGCATGGTGGCTGTCTCAATACATATATACTACTATGTGATATAGGTCAAGACCGAGGTGGATTGGATGAGCTCTTTGGATGTCCTAGTACTGGGCGACAAGTGCATAATGCAGGCCAGGCAATACGTGAATTGTGAGAGCTCTGAAGAGGCCTCAATACTCTGATGCAAGACCTCCCGGAGGTCAGCCAAGATGTACATTGAACATCTGTACATCCACAGTGTCCACTCTGCATGGCCTGGTGCCACACTGAATAGACACTGTGCCAGGCGAGGGGATGCTTTCAGTCCTACCCAATAGTTTGATCCTAACTGCAGTACATGCTGTTCATGGCCTCTGGTATTCACTAGCCATGCTTCGAGCACTCACTACAAAATAATTGGAAGATCATTTTACTCGGTTTGTCTGCAGCAAAGTCCCCGATAAGAGTCTTGTAATGTTTGTGAGATTTGTGGACAAGGAATGGTGGCTGGACATCCAATCTTTTTGGGACCAACTATGCTCCGGCCATGAAAGCTTTTTGTTCTTGGAAGTGGTAACAGTTTTACGTAACTGAGCCTTTTGAAGTGAGACGGCAAATTGAAAGATTTTATACTCTGAACTGCTTTTCTTTTTCTTTTCCTCTGTTTTCTTTTCTTCTTTTCTCTTGTTTTATGCAGTGATGATATATGTAATTTAATACGTACTGCTATTTTAATGTTAATTTTGTAATTTTGTGAAAAGTAGAGTTTTGATGCGTCTCTTACACCCCTGTGTGAAATTCCTTTTTGCAACTGTGAAAAACCAGAGGGTGTTTCACAACCTAGTCCCCGGGGATCCCGTACTCTAGTGGCCATTGCTTTTTGATCCCGACCCTGGGGGCTGGACAAGCGGGGGAGGATCAACTGGGTAGGAGGTTTTTGCGGACTGGGGGAGAAGCACCCAGTGGTGAGACATGGTATCCCCCTTTTTCTACAACCCATCTAACCCCCTTTTCCTACTTATTTTATGGGAAACTACAACTCCCATCATTCCTCTCCACTTTGTTGACAACAGTACTGAGCTGAGGAAGATGAGTATTGAGGTCAGAAGGGATTACCTCCACTGACTTGCATTGGCCCTGTCCCTGTAATGAGGCCAGGCAGAGTTGGGCACGTAGTCCTAACAATGCACACCCACCACTTGTTAACACTCCCTGTGAGAATAAAACATGGCACACACAAGAACTACAAGTACCAAGAGGTATTGGTGAAAGAAGAAATACCAAGTAGTATTGCTATTGCATATGAACTTTAAAAAAAGGCCAAGGGGGCAAACTAAAGAGAATAAGAACTACACATACCAAGAGACATTGGTGTTAGAAAATAAGGAAGATTGGGAATTTAAGAATTGTTGAGAGTTCAAAGTGGTCATGCAGAGGTCTATGTAAAATACTTGAAGTTTTGAAAGTCTTCAACAGTGAAAATATGCCCAAGATAAAACATGAGTTAGGGAACCCCCACGAAAAAGAGACCGGCTCGAGCCCGGCAGAGGGAAGCCTGTGCAGAACTGTGACAAATTGAAACCATGAATGTGAACAGAGAATTGATGACAAGGTGGATGAAAACCCAAGGAAGTGATTGAACTATCAGAAGTTTAAAGCCCAAGAGTGAACTGATGAAATCGTACCAGTAAGCGAAATTGTGCAAGACTGATGGAACTGTACCATCCTCCCATCCTTTTTGATGACTCTTTAGGCCCCGTGGGGAAGGGAGTTGTTACTGAAGACATTCTGACATTTCTTTTGAGTCACTATTTTCCTTTTGGTATTCCCTTAACACATTTTGTCATTTTGAGAAAGAGGACGAGGTTAGGTTTTCTTAGTTTAGGACTTTTTATTTTTACTACACCGACTTGGATGTGTGTATTTGTTTTAATGGTCGAGAGTACTCCCATTCTAGAGTTGGGGCCAGTTAACAATTCTACCAACCCAACTAAAATATTTAATAAATGTTTTCAAAACTTGTATCCATTGTGTCTGTGTCTACTGCTCGATACCATGCCTCCATTGCACAACATTTCTCTTTAGTAGAACTGAATGGAAGATGTGTGGGTGACTGGAGGGTTGGTATCTGTACTTCTGCCCTCCGATATGGTAGGCTAAAGGCACTGAACAACCCCAGAAGGCTCTCAATTTGGTAAACGTGGTGAGCAGCCAGGCTTAAGCTTTCAGGAGGTGATGCAGACAGGTTCTTAAGTACAGTGCCCCCCACAAAAGAATGTCCACACACTGTTGGGTGATACAAAAGCTTCTTTATATAAAATAATGTTCAGCAATATATACACACATCACTAATAACACTTTGTACTTGGCAAGACGTATTCAAAGAATGGTAAATATATATGTACATTCTATGTTGTACCACACACTACTTAAATCAAGTAGTACCTGCATTAACTGCGTACCGTTTTAAATGCCAAAAATAAGGTCTAACCAGCATAGAATAGGAAAGAAAGGCAGGTTAGTTATGAATAGTGGCAGAATGCTTTCTTTAGACTAGAAAAGTAATTCTGAATGAGGATCCTCCCCACCTGGGCAACCTGTAATAGAAATGTTAGGAGTAATTTATGTTGTCTTTTACGGCCCAGTCCAATATTGTTGAATAACTTTGTGCTTTATTTCAAAAGGTTCTACCACCCCAAAGTACTTGAGAGGCCACGGGAGAACATGATCCAAGACGAATCTGGGACCACTGGACGACTCCTGAGGCTAGGAGACGCTCTTCCTAGTCACAGTACCTTTGGTGCCTTGGCAGGCGAAGTGGCAGAGTTTCTCGACTTTTCTCGACAAGTCCCTCTGAGGAGGGGACCCCCTTTGGAAGTTTAAGCCACTGGGATGCTGAATCCAAGAATAAAATTGAAATGGCAGCAGTTTGGCTCTTCACAGTGCTCTCCTTTGGTTGACTATTTCTCTGACTGTAGAAGTCCTGTGAAGAAGAAACGTGCTGTGGTCTCCTTAAAGGCTTGGTGGGTGAAGATAAGACCCATGCACCCTTCAATGACTTCTGGCCTGGCGGCGACGGGTGCATAGGTCACCTTTGGTGTTGGGTTTTGGAATATTTCGGTTTTCCACTTTCGGTTCTTAAGTGCTTCAGCCACAGCATGGACCCCTGGACGGCTTCTGGCGACCTGGATTCGACCACTGGAGGGGACCTCAGGCCCTCACCCAGTCTGGACCCTCAGATGACTTTGATAGCTTTTGGTGGTGGGAAACCCACCGGCTGACCTTCCACATCACCCGTCAACTCTGGGCTCTCTCCGGCGGGAAAAACTAGTCAGCAGTGACTGCAAGGATGTCCCTTCAAATGTTCTTAGGCAGTTTGGAACTTTCGCAGTTCCGGGTGTCCAACAGCACTATGCCAGGGTTCCCCCTCTTCTTGGCGGTAGACAACAATGGCTTCCAGCGGTCACAAAACGCATCTCCTGACCCTGGGCTACACCAATGGACGTTTCTGGCTCGAGATGTCTGGCACTCCTCTTCTGGACTTCGAAGACCCCTTCTCCGGATGGCAGGCACGCAGGACTGGCTTCCAGGTTACTGTGAATAAGAGTAGCAGTTTTGCACGATGGTCCCCTGTAGCTCGGGGAGAGCTCTCTTTTGCAGGTCCTCTCTGGATCAGTCCTTGGGAAACACAACCGCTTTCGGATTATTGAAGAAATGCAGCAGCAGAATTCTCTTCCAGCTGGGCTTCAAGGAGCCGCTTCTTCTTGCTAAGCTTCGACTTCAGCTACTGAACAAATTGGTAAGTGAGAGGTCCCCAGATATACACATCTGTCCCTCATTCACTCTAGCTGAGCCAGGCTCAGTCAGCCAATCACACAGTTGGGCATTCATGCACACAGGCAGACAATCTGGCTCGCAAACAATCAGGCCATTCACTCCACCCAGACACCCATAACAGAAGTTGCGGATTGGGGCAAGTACCCAGCCTTTCAGCACACTACACTACACTGCACTGCATTCATGTCAGTTTCAGGTAAGGCTGTCTCATTCATTCTGTCAAACACACAGAAACCAGACCCTCTCAACAGAGAATGTGAGTTCACTTCAGACTCCATTCACACAGGTCCCACCCCTAGGTTGTACCCACAACACCGGCAAAGGCATCAGTCAGTCAGTCTGACAGGAGATGGCCCCAGAGTCTTATATGGTATTTCCACACAACCGCCAGTCAGGGGGAAAGGGAACAACAGAGACATATATGGTATTTACACCCAACAGCAATTCAGGAGAAAGGGACAAAGTCAGTGCTTCCCAGGACTTCCCACAGGGGCCATCTTGCCTTTTGTCAGGAATCCACTGATTCCTAAGGCAGGGCCTGGGAATCCCAAAATGGAGGCTACTCAGACCCACTGTCAAGTCAGCAATGTAGCTGCCACCATCCCATATCCTGCGCTGTGGGCAATACACAAGTGCCCAGAAACACACATACATGGTACAAGGTTGTACCCCCGCCCATGGATGATGTTCACCATAAGATAAGAATGAAGAGCTGTACTGCCAGAGGTCCAGGCGGCACCTCAGTGGCAGAAAACAGAGAAAACACACAGAGATAAGCGATAGCACAAGGACAGGAGTCCCCTGCCCCTCCATAAGGCATTTCCAGCATCACACAACCCCTCCAAGGCAACTGTCTGATCTGGTGCTAGAGCATCCTTAATAGATTGTCTGGTTGCTTTTTGTATCCATATGCAACTGATTTTGCTGCATATATTAGACTTGAAAGAGATCACAATCCAAATGTTTTGACTTGAAAACTAGAATCAGCTAATACCCATATCAATGTGTGGAAGGAGGTAAATTGTAAACACTCCTGATCCCTAATATTCTCTAAAAGAAAAATTTGCTGCAATTTAGGGAAAAGACTGTTAAGATGGATTTCTGAACTCTGACCTGGTGGGCAGAGGATAAGAAGGCCAGCCTAGTTTCTTGGAACAGGGTAACCTTCTGAACAAGCCAGACCAATGAAGGTAGCAATGGCGGCGGTCAGGACTTTGTCTCAGGAGGGGTGAGGGTGACTGAAAGACCTCAATGAGCACACAGAGTGAAGGACACTTACCAATCGCTCCCAGTCAGGTGTAGATATATTAAAAATACAAATACATTTATTCAAGGCCTTTGCGTTTCAACACAATAGTTATTAACAGTAACACTTTTAAACCAACACAATCCTAATAAAATACATATATACAAAACCATGGGGCCTAAAGGGTGAATGCACGAAATGGGTCTACAACCTAGAAAAGGGAAGGAGGCCGATAGTGCAAAGAGCCTTTAGGCAGTTCTGCAGTAATCACAATCCTAACTGACAGGGAGTCCAGTTCCTAAGAAGAGGGGAGCCTATTGCTCAAATGTGCTTGCAATGCTGGCGGATGCGGTAGTGCAGATGGGCGAAAATGGGGTCTCTTGTAGGGTCTGTAGCAGCTCAGGAAGGTGAGTGAGGTGATGCAGAATAGGTTCCCACCATTCGTGGAGGGTCTCCCCGAAAGTGCAGTACGGGTTCCAGGAGTTGGGAATAGTTTGTTAGCTCAGGCTGTCTGTGGAAAAGAGGGGGGCTAGGAGCCACCGGTAAGGGTTGCAATTACTCACCGACCCCTCCGCTCCAGACCAAACTTTTGCAGTCAAGTCCAATTCGGTTGCAGGTTCAAATGCGGCAATCTCGTGGCTCTGCGGATTTCAGCGGCAAAGTTACAGCGTTGATTCCCAAACGGGATAGTGGCAATTTTCTCTGCTCCTGGTGGGTGGATCAGGCCAGTTTCACTGTAGCAGGCATCAGGGCACATAGGGTCACAGCTGCAATGCACTTGCAAAGTTCGTCACCACGACTGGTTGACACAGTAACTGCATATACTGCGGTTCGGGCACTCTCTACTGCAGACCAGGTGACAGAGCAAAGGTCCTGCATAAGCTGGTCAGCCCAATGGTTGGCCCAGGGACACTTCCGAGAAGATTTACTTGCAGGGTTTGACGAAGGTGCCGAGAATAGTTAGTCCCACTAATCCAATGGCTCGAAGCAGACCTTCTAGTTCGATCCGATGCAGAGGGGTCCCACGGGACAACAGCAGGCTCGGTGCCAAACCTTCCAGCGGGTCACCAGCGGTTCCTCGACTCGGCTTCTTAGTTTCAGGATACTTGGATCATATCCTTCGTTCAGTGAGAGCTCCAGAGATCGACATGGTATGGGTGTTTGGAGCATTCTCTTATCCAAAATCTCCTTCGCGCCAACACGAAGCGGACCCAATGGGAGATTTGCTCACATACAGACACATCATATGTGGACCAATCACGGACCATGGGGGTCCCAGGCATTCACAGCACACCAGACTCTCTGGCACCCAGGATGTGTATTGGAACCAGACAGTGCAGCCCATGTCGTGGAAGCACACACACAAGGCATGCAGAAGCCTGTGAAAGCTTGGCGCTTTGTGGGAGAATGCATGCCCAAATAAGGACTGACCCAGGTCGGCTCGACCTGGGGAAGGTGAAGGGGCAAGCTGGCCAATGGACAGGACAAAGGACCTCGTGGCATGGCCATTTTGGTGCCGGGACGGGCAGGAAAGGGTTAAAAATACATAAATAGATAAGCTGCCACCAACCCTGTCCAACCTGCACTTCTCCTAAAACATCCTTTGAGAGTTTCTAGGGCCTTTAGAAATGACAGGAAGACCCAAGTGCACTATACTGGAAGGTACATTGTGCACTTGCAACATGTTGCAGAAAAGTTGCAACACGGACTAAGGGAAATAGTCTCCCAGTACTGACTGGTAAGTGAGCGAAAAGCCCAGGAGAGTGCAGCAGAAGGCTGTGCTCCTCTGATAGAGTCAGACTATAGTGTATGACAGCAGCAAAAAGTTGGGGGGGTGCACAACTAGAGGGAAAATTACACCTGAAATGGAAATCTTTCCTAACAAAGACAAGTTGTGTAAATGGGTTAAATGTATTTGCTCTATGCCCAGTGCTTCAGGTGCAATAAATCCATCATATGTAATTGAGCCTATGGTGAAAATGCTGCAAGATGCTCCCTGGTATGACAGGAACTATTTGATATGTAAAAGAGTAGAAGTATACCTCTGGTAAATTATATAACCTAAAGCAAACGAACAGAAAAGTCTGTATATTGAGTCACAATAAAACCTGTTGAACAGGATGGTTAGGGAAAACAACATAAAATGGTTCTGGGGCCTTGTGGCCCAAGGTTTTGGGAAAAAGGATAAGTGAAGATTGTAGCCTTATTTATCCAACTGCTTGGGTGTTGCGTTACAAGCTGATCTTGTTTAATGAGGATGCCCTTGTGACTGTACTTCATGAAAGTAAAGGTCCTCAAGTAGTGTTGTTTGTAAACTAGAAGGTTCCAAGGGCGATCTCTTGTAGTGAAATGGGTAAAGCCCCCTGGTCCCGATGGCATAAGTTTGGATATATGCAAAAACTTTATTGCAACAAAACCCCTGAAATTGATTGCATTGAGGAACTCAGGACTGGCTTAATTTACCGCGTTCTTGTTGCAAAGACCAGGCAGACATATTTATTAGAAGAGAAGGGATTCACAATGCCATAGAAAATGGCATTATGGGGGATATTGTATTGTAGAGGAGATCAATGGGAATGCACTGAGTTAAGCCTGTCCTGAGTACCCAAATGCGTTGAATTTCAGTTTTTTTTTGTTGCAATACGTTTCTTACCTTAACTGATTATTAACTAAAGTTGTTGCCATTGAATTTCAAGGGTTTTGTTATTCCATGGATTATTTCTGCACCACTTGCTACCGCCTTTGGCCGTACCCACTGTATATTTCAGAACACTACCTGACCACTAGCCGTGGCCAGCGGGCAGACCCACTCTATTTTTCTAAATCACTACCTGGTCACCAGCCATGGGCTTTTTTTTTGTTACTTTTTTTTCGCATAGGCTGGTATAATTATGAGGGTTTCCCGTCTTCAGTGTTTTATTATTATTTTTTTTTGGTGTGTTTACTTTTTGAGGTGTTTTTCCAGTGTTTTGAAAAATCAAACATCTGTTTATTTTCCCACGTGCCACCTTCAAATAATCACAGATAAGTATATTTTCAGTGTGAAAGCAATCATATTTTTAATTGTTTCATTGCATTTATAAGTAGGGTAATATTATACAATATAATAGAAGGCCAGATGTATGTTTGTCTGATGCTGTCATGTGCAGAGTGCCCGCTTCGCCTGTTGTCACTGTTAGAGGGATCTGTTGCCTTAGGAAATATATAAGGCCAGATGTAGGTTTGTCTAATGCACTTCACTCCTCACCCACGTTGGCCCGTGTACACAGGCTTTCACACTTGTGTCTCATAAGTGGTTGCAAGAATAACACATGCCCAAGTTTGAGAGGTTAACCTCGAAATCAACCCTAATGCAACCAACGCTCTGATGTTTATCAATCATACTGATTTTGACATGTTTAGACAGCGGTATTCTGTATAAAAGATGGCAGGCTTTGAGAACTCGCAATGTTTTTAGGCAATGCGCAGTGAGATTAAATGATTTGCCATTGATCACTTTGGTTAAGCAGCGTGCCACAAGACCCTACTTTTATGGCTGGACTCTTGGTGTCTGTTGTGATACATCGCACCATCCCAACCAACCTCATATAAGCACCTTGGAAAATGTTTTAAAAAAAAAAAAAATGACCTGCTGCAAGATTAACTTTTGCCTACCCATGAATATGCAAATAACAAGGGGGGGGGGGTCCTGGGAGTCCCTCTGGCAGACATTAGTCCTGATCACGAGAGCCTTACCCAGAGTCTTTACCTCCTTATATAAGCAGTGTCTGTCATGGTTACTTTATGGAAGGGCAACAGTCCTGTATGTTATGTGTTTTCTTATTTTTAAATAATTTATACGCATACGTCCCGTCCCCTTTCCTCCTTCCTTGTGGGCGTCCCCCAACATAGGGACACTTTGAGTGGCTGGGGCGCAACCACCACTGGGATTCGTGCGCAGTTTACAGTGCTCTCGGTCACAGAGCGTTAAAGAATTGGCTGTCGCTTTGGGGGGGGATATCTTCCATACTTCTCTTCCAGGTCACCCTAAAGACTTTGTCTCCAGGACCTCACGTCAAGACAAGGTAGGCCCTCTGTTTGGGTTGGCTCTTAAGTGCAGTGACTCTTTCCAAGGGGACCCCACGGGCAAGGACTCTGTGGTTTCAGGTTGTGGCAGGCCCGGGGCATCTAAGACTATCTGCTCCCAAGCTGAGGGGTTCAAGGGCCCTACTGGGCTCTCCTCTGAGGGGCGATCAAGTTCATCCTCCTCTTCGGCCCCTGGGGGAAAGGGGTAGTTGTGTTCTACCTCCAAGAGGTAGTTCTTAGCATGATCCAGCACGACTACCGGCTCTATTGCTGAGGCCGCACAGCCTACTGGCGCCACCTCCAAGGTCGTGGGTTGCAGCGATTGACTATCGATCGGCCTGCAGGCTGTGGGCTCTGAGCCTCTAACCCCTCTGCCTCCTCCTGTACCACCGCCTCCCATGCAGGAGCCATTTGATTCACAGCTAGCTTTGGGTCCGGATCAAGGGGGGAGATGACTACGATGACGACACCCAGGACACCCTCAGCATCTGTAAAGGCCTATCATGACCGCCTTCAGGGCCTTGCAGAGTTGTTGGGGGTCGCTCGGCCAGAGGAGGCCCCCAAGGAGTTGGTAGTGCTTGCAGAGGTTTTGGCCACGCGCACCATGAGCCGCTCAGGCATTCCACTCCAGAAGGATGTCCTGCAGGTGGCAAGAAAAAGGTCTGCGAAAAGCCCAGGGCCAACGCCCAGATGAACAAGAAATTGGACAACCGTTTCAGGCTTTTGGATGGGGAGCCATTCCTCCTGGCCTCCTGGCCTCCCAGCCTCACTCCTCATAGTCTTCGTCGTCTTGCTCTGCGTCGTCATGCTCTGCGAGAGCCACCGCCAGTTGTCTGTCCAAGGAGGACAAATTCCTTGAGTCTTTTGGCAAACGTTGCTACGTCATCTCAGGGCTGCATTTGCAGCAAGCTAGCGCTGATGCCTTTCTTGCCACGTTGAACCAGATGCTGTGGCGAGAGCTCGCAGAGTTTCTTCCTGATCTCCCTCTAGAGAGGGCCTCCTCTAAGGCTGGTCTGGCAGATGCCTGGGCAGTTGTACAGGGCCTCATAGTCTTCGTTCTCCCTCTTCGTATCAGCCAGCAGAGGGCTGTGCCTTCTGGTCGAGATGAGATGGACGGCGTAGATGCATGCCATAACATTCTCATCAGATGTTCAAGAGCGGATCCTGGATCTTCCTTTTGAAGGTTGGACCTTTGTCATTCGTCCACCAATGGAGAGTTGACAAAGAAGACCTCAACGAAGACTGCCAAATCCATGACCATGCTGACCGACCCTGGGGAAAAAGTCTTTCACTCAGTCTCAGGGCAGGACCGGCTTGAAACCCTGCGCTTTCACCAGCTTCAAGGGTTTTCAAGACTGTGGCTTCTTTTACCCCACCTTGGGGGTCAGGCTTCTTTTACCTTGCCTTGGGGGGTCTCAGGCTTTTTACCTCGCCTTGGGGGGGGCGGGAGGGGGTCAGGCTTCTTTTACCTCGCCTTGGGGGAGGTCAGTCTTCCTTTACCTCGCCTTGGGGGGGGGCCAGGCTTCATTTACCTCGCCTTGGGGGGGGTCAGGCTTCATTTACCTCGCCTTGGGGGGGTCAGGCTTCATTTACCTCGCCTTGGGGGGGTCAGGCTTCATTTACCTCGCCTTGGGGGGTCTGTCTTCTTTCACCCTGCCTTGGGGGTCTAGCTCCCCCCGCCTCGAGAGCCTAGTTTCTCCCCCCCCTTCTTCCCCACCTCCCTTCTTCCCCACCTCGAGGGTCTGGTCTCTTTGCCCCCCCGCCTTGAGGGGGCGGGGCTGGTTTCTTTGTTGCCCCCTCCCGCCACCCCCTCTCGGGCCTGGTTTCTTGCTCCCTTCCTGTGGTTTCCTGGGGCCTCTCTGCAGACCCCCCCCCCCCAACCTCCAGTTCCCTAATGCGACCTGGTTCCTTGTTTCTGAGCGTTCCTCCTCCGGGTGGGCAGAGGACGAAGCTTCCCTCCCCGGCTTTCTCCTCAGATCCCGTGTGGTTTGAAGCAATGACTCCCTTCCTGCTGCTGTTGTACTCGTGGCAGCATTTCGGTCCTACATAGACAATCTTTCTCTTGCGGCGTTCCAGACTGGAACGCTCAGGTCTGTTTTCCGTAGGGCTGCCATGTGTTCCTGTGGTGTTATCCACGCTTCGATTTGACTGGCCTGGCGGGTGCTTCTGGTCTGCTGCTGCACCACCTAGGAGGTGGATTCCCAGCTCCTGCTGCTCCGCTGCCAACTCTTGCTTCCCCCTTACAGATTGGAACTTTATTTTACCTGCAACAAGGGGGTCTGACAGTTGTCCGGCCACTCTTTAGATATGGATGGTGCCTGAAAGGGGTCAGAAAATACTCCAGCCATTCCTGTATTCATTTGCCAGGTATCGCAGAGGATAATTCCCATATAAACAATAAAGTTGTTTGTTTTTCAGCACAAGGTAGGATAACATGGGTCCCTATCTAGGGATTGCCTGCACTCAGAGTGGGGTGGGAGGTTCGGAATTCAACCGGCTGTGAGATCCTGCTTGCCCTGTCCCCTATGGGGGGTTAAGCTTAGTATGATCCACCTTCTTAGGTCCAAAGGGGATGATTCCCCTTTGAGGAGAGGGGGGCGAATTCCCTGGATTTGTCCCATGCCGTGGTGGTAAGGAGATGGCAGAAAGCTGCTGTGAAGGCCAGAACAGAAGACCTGACTTACTTCCTCCTTATACAAAAATGGCCACCAGGGATCTTATCGTATCGGAAAGATTCTTGGCTATGTAAGGAGTCAGACATGGGAGACAGACACATAGGTGGAATTTTCTCACAAGTCGCCATTTATTGAAATATTAAGGGTGAAACAAACTCACATCTTTCCCTAACCTAACAACCAAGACTAAATGAAAATGACCTAGTGTCCAAACTTGTCTGTCCCTCATACTATTACACACAATAAAATCAAACCGGTACCAATTGGCAGTTTCAACTTTGTAACTCAACATAAATTCAATCATAAAGAAAATAGAAAATCTTATGATCGAGGTTGGGTCCCCTTCCACTGGATCAATTTAGGATATTGTAAACCAAAGTTCATTTCAGGAAAGTTCTTTTCTTTCGCCTAGTTCTACTCCAGATGGGAATACAGTTCTTTATCTCCAATATATCATTCACTTGGCAAAGAGGCTTCTCAGTTCATAAAAGGTTTCTTTCTCTTAGAACAATTGTTAAAGCTTCCACTTGGCGATTCTAAATCTTTTTCTTCATACATCAATTTGAAAAGTCAATGACCGATTTTCTTCTCATGGGACCAATCACTTCTCCTCACATTATGCTTCTTCACAACGAACACCTTAATCTGGGTGGCTCATTCAAAGGTTCTACTTCAGTCAGGATGGTTATACAACAGTTCATCAAACACAGGAGTGGAATTGTCTGTTCTTTTCCACCACAATCTTGTACAAACTTCTACCACATTTATAGTACTTCCATTTCTTCCTGGTATACTCGCTGCCAGGATAAAATTCCTACTACTATATGTACTCGGTGGTCAATTTTGTTCACAACTTTCCACACTTGACTCTTCACTGGGGAAAGTTAAACCAACAACAGCTTCTTATTCGCCATTGGCAATGCTCGTTATAATTATCTGCCCCTTGTTCCTTTCTACAAGGAGACATTTTCTCCTGCTGTCTTATTTCTTTCCACGCAATTGGCTGTTGACAATGTATTTTACAACCAATGTGACTGCTTCATTCAATCTGCCTTGATAGCTCTTTGGTTTGGCAATGCAGGTAATAATGTCCCTTGTTTGAATATACTTATTTGGGAAAACTGTAGCCCCTTTGTTTTATATTTGCCTTTCTTTGGCTTGGGCAATGCTGGTTGAAATGTTCTATTATTGAGTCTCTCCTTTCAAGCAACTTGCATTCACTTTGTTTAACATTTACCACCTTTTGGCTTGCGAAATATGGGTTAGAATCTCCTTCTGTTCGCCCTCTCCCTTTTGGGTAATTCATCTGCTTTCTTTTAAATGTTCAGTATTCAAAATTAGCTTTTTCCGGTTTCTCTTGGCATAACCCCTGGGTCTTCTTGTTACGCTTTGTCACTTGTCAGGTTTTTCCTGTACGTTTGACAGCTACCGTCAGCTTTTTGCTGCCTGCGCTCTCTCTCACTGGAGCTCACACGGCTCCACACATGCTCACACATGCTCCAGTGAAGTCCTCACACCGGAGCTAGAGGTAGTACACGGAGAGCCAGTCTCTCCTTCAGGACAGCTGGTCTCAACAAAGCTACCCACTGCCCACCCTCTACATCCATAGGGCGCAACGACCTCCAGCAAACTCTCTGTATGGCAGACCTGCTTTCAGCAAAGCAGTGGTGCCGACTTGTGCTTTCCCCTGCTGCTTCTGAAACCCCTGCTTCTCCTGCTGCCATGGCTTTCTGCTGACCTGCAGCTGACAGGCCTTTAAATATTTAATGGTCAACTCGGGTGTGGGTCATTATAACAACTCGACTGCTTACTATGGTCGAGTGACTTTGTGCCCCTCTTCCACGTCTCAGTACTAAGAGTACTATGGGACTTGAAGTCAATAATGTTCATAGTTCATTCAATGTCTCTTTTAATTCACTTTGTTTAGGGATTTTATGTGACCTATATTTAAAGGAAGATTGTATTGAAAATCTAGGTTCTCTTTTAGGTTTATTACTTGAACACTGTAGATTCTAGAGTGTTCAAGTAATAAACCTAAAAGAGAACCTAGACTCTAGAGGATCAGTACTATCAAAGGTAGTAACATTAACTCCTTGACACTTATATTGATTTTTACAAAGAAGGTTTTTATACTTAGTAACTTGGGTAAGAATTGGAGGGGAGGTCCTGCGGTGAAAACATGCTATTAAATCCAGGCATTAATAAAACTTTATACTCGGAAGAAGAGGAATACACCATTTCTCCTGACAGTCACCACATTCCCTTGACAGCCTTCTCCTCGCTTGTGATCCTCCCACGTGATACCACCCCCAGGGTTAGGATCAGGTAGCGTCTGCCTTCCCCTGGCCACATGAGAGAAGGCTCTAGGCTGGGATGACACCACAGAATTCATCACAAGTATTTCAGGTGATAGCGATAAGTTAAGGGACAGAGCCTATCAACAAGCTTAACTCTACCTGAAGCCCCTCAAATACCAGGCCATTAAAGATAAATCCAGCATGAGGGAGAGCTGTGGAAAGGCCTGAAAGAGCTGAAACAGTAGCAATTACCTGAAGCAGATGCGAAGAACAAGAACAGGTGCATAGGAATCAGTAAATCTCACCAGAGTTACTAAGACTTTAAAATAAAAAACAATCTGAGCAGATGAAGTAAAAACCCTCTAGTTTGGTACATTTCTATTAAAATCAGTATTTGGAAAGAGTACACTGTAGATAACCAGGTTTTTTAGGCTTTGTCTGAACACCATATAAGGGGACGATATGCCCCTCTGGAATAGGCCAACCCTGTCTGTAACGGCCCACCACCCAAGTTATGCACCCGAGCAAAGCGAAGGTCCCATAACGAGGGTGGTGGTGCCGTTATCGACAAGGCTGGCCCACCGCCGAGGGGCACATCGCCATTAGCACCTGTGCAGTTTCGTGCATGGGTGCTAATGGTCTGTATTTAAAAAAAGAAGGGCGCCACACTGTGGTTTCCAAGTCAGTTTTCATTGTTGATGATGTTGACATTGGAACCTTGGAAACGGTCTTGTGGAAACCGCTGCGCCGGCCCGTGCACCAGGCTGAGTTTATTTAAAAGAAATAATATAAATAATATATATATGTATACTTTTAGCACCCACGTGGGAAGCTACACAGATGCTAAGAGGTGAAGGGGGTGCTGGCCAACAGCACCCAGGCTGCTCGGAACCGGACTTGTACCATACAATACAACCCACGTTCCGAGCATCCTGATTAGCCAGCACGCATCTCCTCCCTAACCCCCTCCCCCCTCCACTCCCCACACCCTCCTCACACGGGTGCGAATGGTCAGTCTAAAAAATGTTCAGTCACTTGGCTTTTTCATGTTGGAGGAATTTTCTATTGGAGGAACGTACACAGGAAAAGCATAGTCTCCCCACTGGATACATTTCAGCATCCTTATGGAATCTTAAAATGGGGTCCAGGATGGGTCTGCAGTAAGAGAAAGGATGCTACATGCAGTCATTGTTGAGGCCTGTATGATGTGATCTGTATGCTGTAGAAGTGTTGTCTTTTATTAAGCCGGCCCACTGCTTACTATGCTGCTTAGGTTGTAGTCTCTGGAACAAGACTTTGGGCATCTGTGGGCATAGAGTTGCTATAGTGTAGGCATGAAGAGTGTATGTGATGAGTGTCTGTTGAAATGGGGTAAAATGTTTTTTTGTTTTTAATTCTGTGATCGAAGTGAAAGATGTAGTACCAGAGAGTGTCTAATTCCAAGTAAAAGATACATTTTTGTTGTGAATGTTGACTGGAACAGAGCCCTGGTGTGTACATCCAGAACTCCCTGGGACAATATATTGCTCAAATTACTTTTTTGTTGCTGTGAACTTTTTCATTCATCTATTGGGTGTCTGTAAGCGGCCACTTGTGTTTTCTGCTGTAGACGCCTGATGGCCACTAGATCTACAGTAGAAGTGTTATAAGCCTGATATTCTCAGCTAGCATGTATATCTACATATTCAAAATGATGGGCAAGAGAAATTACTTTTGAGGCACCTTACAGTTTGTGAGTGTTGGTAGAATAATTAACGGCCTGTCTTGGCTTAGCCCTGCACAAATGAATCAAACCGGTTCATGGCTGAGCCTGTGAGACTGATCTTGTGAAAAGGCTCCAACAGGATCTGATGGTCAAAAATGAGAAACATTAAAAGTAGGTCTTGCAGAAACAAATTACTGTCAGTTACTGGTTGCAAATTAAGAACAGACCCCCACCTGACAGGTGTCAAGCAGGTACCTGAATGTCAGGTTGTTGCTCCCCACTGCTCTCACTGATTTACCTCGTGGGTAGATGCATGATGGTCTGGAATTTCTCAGAGCAAGTAAGAGAACGATATGGGGATGGTGTTTATACCAAATGTATTGCCGGCAAACTTGCAAACAATGCAACTGTTGCAGTGGGGTGTTAAATGTTCTCTCTCATGACCACGATCATTACGGTTATTGAGTTTCAACCATAATGTGGTATATTAGGCCATCCAAGGTGTTTAAACATCTAAGGAATAATTTAAATTTAAATTGTCAACCACGAAAGGCTTTAGTTTTTGTTTTAATTCTAGATACTGATGGTCTTTTCCCACTGTGAATGAAATGTGTCTAACATGCAGCCTGTTTTACTTTTAGGACCATTCAGATGTTGCTTTGGACTCTTCTGCACTGTCTACCGAAAATGGAAAAACCAGCAGGTTTCCCAAACCACTGCTGGAAATTCAATTCACACCATTAACACCTAACAAAATGGAAGTGAAGCATCAGGGCAGCGCCTCGCCAGTCACCATCAAAATAAACAGGAACCTGAGAAAGAGGAAGAGTCAGGAGATAAATGAGGTAGTAATATGCATAGGTTTTATTACCTTTTCATACAATGTCACTTTTAGGGTGGAGGTTGAATAATTTGAGTCCAGGGAACACGGAATGTCCTTTTTGAATGTTAGATATATTTATTGCATCCTGGGTTACTTTGCTATTATAAAATCGTCTTGCTCTCCCTACTCAGTGTATGCAGCCCCTCATTGCACATGTGGCACGTTGTGCAGCAGAAAAACTGCATTTTTAATTAGAATGTTGACTAATATGCTGAAATAACAGACACAGGAATAACAAAGGGGCCTTCTGTAAGTAAATCTAACACTTTTAAAAAGGTCATATCAGTGTACATTGATGAGATATGAAGGTGATGCACAAGAACATTACTGCAGTTTTAAACACACATTCTTTCAGTGTAGTCTTTTTAAATAATAGGACATAATTTGGATGTCCTATCGCTTAGTGCCCAATTTAGCTTTGTATTTGAGGTTTATAGGCCCTGCCTGAGAACCGTACGAAGAATTATGGGCCCTGAAGAAAGTTAAGTGTCTGAGCTGACAAGGTTTAAGGGCTGTGACAAATCGACGGAATTCATCCCTTCTCCCCAAGGGGAGCCCCCCAATCCCCTGTGAGTCTAGGGCATTGAGCCTGCTCTGTAACACCCTCCCTAGGCTTCGAGGCAAGTGGGACCTCACCGGGAGAGACACCCCCTGAGGGGGACAAGGACTCCAGTTCCTCTGAGGAACTTCCACATTCTATTATGGCCTACTTGGAAATATTGGAAAACTTGAAGGACATACAAAATGGGGACCTGGAAGAAGATATTGTCATTCGTTGTCGTCAACCAGAAAGTGAATGTCTCTTTAAGAAGGAATTGCCATTTAACTGGGATGAAGGAGCTGAAGTGGAGAGGGATGCCGCAGCAAGCAGAGGCTGAGAGACACTTACGTCAGTCGGGGAAGCTCCAGGCCGACACAACTCCTGAGAGAGGAGGAGACTCTGCAGACGGCATAGCCCGCAAGTTTGAAAACTGCAGGTAAGCTGAGAGCAGGGGACGGGATGTCAGGCATTCAGCAATAACGAAAAGAGAGAAGGAAATAGTAGTGGCTTGACCACAGAGATCCCGTGGCGGACAGGAGATTCCTTGAACAGCTTCATGTTACATCACCCTTTGGTATGGGTGACAGAATGGTCTGCTCCAGAAGATGTCTGTGTCCAAGATTTGAAGATAAGAGAAAGAGCGCACACCAGAGATCATGTGATAAGATACGAACAGCCTGGCATGATGGGAGATAAACAGGAAAATCAACTGCCAAGGGAAAACTGATGAAGAAGTTTGAAGCACCAAGGAAAGAGGCCAGATGCGAATCTGGGGAACAGTACTATCTCCAGTAGGTTGGGAAGAAGGCATAGTCTTATGCAGAGCTGTGGTGGTAACTGGTCAGCACAAGTCAGTTATCGAACGAGTGGAAAAAGGATGCAAACCTCTCTGGCCGGGGCTTGCAAAGTTGCTAAAGTGACTCGAAGACAAAGGAGGCCCATTGCAGATGCTGCCTTTGGCTAGTACAGAGACATGCTTCAGAATCAATGGCACGAGAAAAGTTGGAGAGAATCAACAGTGCGGTCGAATCTTCGATGTGCCAGGAAAGAAAGATGGGAGAGTGATGATAATGGATCACTACTGGGCCTGTGGATCCAGAGCTTACATGAAGCTGCCCAGAGATTGGAGAGGACTATGTTCTATAGTGATTGTTTATGTTCCAGTGTTGGTAATTCCAAAAAGCGACCTGAACATTGGCGAATTTCCAAAAGCAGATGCTCACCTGAGGAAGAAGAGATCTGCTGAACTCCTTAATGGAATGAAGAGAGAAAACTATTTCTCAGCCAAATCGATAGAAGCTTTTGATGCAATTCCATATGAACATAAATTGTTCAGCAAGACTGTTAGGGAGAATTCTCTGTTTAGGCTGAATTTCCTAACCTAGTGAGTCCCCCAGCAGCTTTGCTGGATTTTTGGGGTTTATTTTTTTCTCCTGCCAAGAGTGAGACTCTTTCTCCCACTCTTGGGCATGATTTGAGTGTGTTTCTTTGAATCTAGATGTGTTTAATGGGCTGTGGGGTCTTTTACTCCATAGGGTTTCATGTGTTTTTGTGATGTGTGTTACACAGCACCCTCCGTGCAGTAACACAGGGGTGTCATAGTGACCCCCCAGTATAGACTCCATACCCTGGGACTGACTACTGTCTCCCAGGGCATGTATAGTCACAATTGACTTTACTAGTCTTAAATTCTGAACAGAACCAGTACAAACCATCATATTGTGGACATACTGGCTGGGGCAATTCGATTGCCCCAGGGTCTGTTAGTCGAGGGGGCACGTCTCCGTCCCCCCTGATCGAGTTTTGGCTGGTGGCAGTGGATACTACTTTTTATATTCAACCGCGAATATTTTCCTATGGGATTTCCCATTGTTTTAGGCTACTATCTTCATTTAATTATTTAAGGTAGCCTCGAACATACCGCCGGTTTATTTAATTAATATTAATTCTCCGGTTGGTATTTTTTGCCAAAACTTGATTCTAAAATGGCGTTTGTGTTCTCTTCTGTGACTCAAACCCAAGTCGAGCCCTTTGTTCCACTTTTTGGCAGGCTTCTCCACAGAAGCCCTCCAAAGTGGTGCCACTATGTCTGGGGTACTTAGGAGGGGTGGAGGGGAATTTAGGCACCCTGGACTGAGTTGCCTAGGCAACTCAAGTAGCACTCCATCCTGATTGGCCCGCTTAGCATGTTTGAGTGACAGCTAGGCTGAGTGAATGGGGGTTTGCTGCATAAAAGCAGTGCTTTGGGGACTGGAACTTCAGAAGTCGCCACAGGACCTAAGAATCCGACGAGGGAGAAGCTGAGCTGACCTGCCACGACACCACGACCGGTGGAGCCCTGCTGGACCGTCTCACCACTTTTCCCAACGACAGAGGAGATCTCCCGCCGGAGAGTCTTCTTCCTTTGACTGGTGGGGATAACCAGTTTCACCGTCTTTTCGCTTTCCCGACGTATCTCGTGGCCGCCTTGCCCGTGCTAAGCACCCCGGCAACCGGGATACCACGTTTTACCACGACCGTGAGATAAAGGTACCACCTTTTACCGGAAAACTCCGCGGCTGGTTTCTGCCCTGGTAGTGCAACGACCTTCATCTTTCCTCCACGTCGAGATCTTCTCTTCCCCTGGACGACGACGCAACTTGCAACCACTACCAGGAACAACTGCCACCGCTGGAGGATCCTTCCCACTTAAGGTACCGTGTCCTGCCTGGCTTCCCTTGCAACCGACTGTACGGGGTAGATTTAGCCCCCGGCTTTCGAACCTGGGTTAGCCTGGGACACCTTGGCTAAACTTTTCTAAGCCTCTCTAAACCCTTTTCTGAACCCTCTGCAAGACTTTGTAAGCCTAGTGTAACTGTGTGATCTTGGGCGCGTTTGTGCTCTGCTCTCTCTAAGAGTGGGCCCAGCCTTTGGACTTTGGCTCACCAGTGACTTTTTGCTCTCTGCCTTGCTAATAGTGTTCCTGAATCGTAGAGTGGTGTAATCCTGCATATTCTGTCTTTTCCCTCCCTTTTTCACAACCTTAGTAGAGTGCAATCTAGTTAAGCGCTCACCTCTGTATGAAAATTAGTGGTGTTTTACTGTGATTTTCTAATAAGGGAAAAGGGGGTGTATATATCATAATAGTAACTGTGTTTAGAATATTTTACAATAAGAGTGCTGGAGTGTTTCAACTGTGTTCATAAATAATTATATACTTTGATACCAAAGCTCTGGTCAGTGTTTGCTTGTATTATTGTATCTGAGTGCCTATTGAGTATACTTTGCATACTGCCTAACTCTTCTTGAGGGAGGTCTGACTGCTCAGCCACAGCTACCAGGTAAATCTGGGTGGTACAGACTGCTACCAAGTGGGTTTACTGCTAACACCTGTAGTCTTAAATCTTTTGCAGTGGTCCCTAAGGGAACTGCACAGGTTTCTGCCTAACAAAGACTGCTTCAGTTTTTAGTGTTATCTTTATGCCTGGGATCCAGACGATGGCAAATGCCAAGGGGTTGCAGATCACCAGATGGGAGCTTCTGCAGATGATTAACACCACTATAAAGGGATTCAATGCTATCAAAGAGTAGCTAAGAGCCATACGCCTGATGACTCTTCAGAATAGATCTATCTTGGATATCATTACAACTATGGATGAGGTGTTTGTGCCAAAATCGGAGAATCATGTTGCAAATTCATACCTTCTCACCACAACGAGAATGGCACCTTGACAGAGGCCATAACGATGCTGAAAGACTTGCACGTCAAGATAGAAGACGAAGTGGAAGACATTGCAGATGACAGCTGGTTTGTGTCAATCTTCTCATGGGTTCCACAATGGATGGTGAACATTTTCAAGTTCCTTGGAGCCTTGTTGGTTGTGATCATGTTTGGATTCTGTGTGATCAGGATAATAATCACACAATGCAAGAAGACTGCAAAGAAAGCAGTAGGAGTGAATATTGTAATTGATGTCTAATCAGAATTCAGACCTAAAGAGTTGACAGAGGAAGAAATCAAAGCCTATGGGGGTCATTACAAGGTGGGTGGTAAGGGATTACCGGCACCAGTAAGGAGACCGGTGCCGGTAATCCCCCACCGCCCAATTCCGAGGTCCCTTAGCGGGGAACCGTAAGGGACGTGTGGTCGGATCACACGTCCTTTACGGGTCCCTCTAAGGGACCAAGGGCGCTAATAACGGGTTTGCTACTCGCGAGCCCGTTATTAGCGCCCTCCCCATTCCCATTGAGCCCTATGGGGGCTCAAATGGGAATGGGGAATGGTTTGTTCAATGGGGACTTACCGGTCCCTCCATGGTTGGAATGCACCGGTAAGTCTCCATTGAACAAGACCGGACATGGTATGGGAGGCAGCCATGGTGCTAATAGCACCATGGCTACCACCCAAACTCGTAATGAGGCCCTATGTAAAGGCCAGTATTCATGCACCCGAGGGAACAAAGTTCTAGTTTCCGAAGAACCACAAGAAGTATGTGGCAAGATGGATCTACAGCAGTCCAAATGGACAATATTGTCTTATGACCTGAAGTGTTGATGAACATGTTAAATCAGCAGGATGCCTGAAAGGAGTCATAAAGATATGGATTCCAAAGAAGCTCGTCTTCAGACGAGGATGTTTTGTTGTGAAGATTGAGAGAGTTGTCAATGAATCGCCCAGAGGAGGAGTGAGAGGAAGAGCCTAATACCCATACCAGAAGCTCCTCCCCCATGTTGCCTATATGTTGGGAACCGGAAATTGCGACATGCGCAGTACCAGTATGGATGCCTATACCACAAAGAATTCTTGAGACAAGGTATCCATTGAGAAAACCCCATATGCATTCATGAAGAAGTAATGGTCTTCTGGAAAAAGTCCCGGATGAAGTATGAAAATGAATGAGAAAGAAGACTGGTGACGTCATATGAAGCAGAACTGACTCACCCAGAAATGATGCAAAGGAAGAAAGAATATAGACATTCTATATGATCTGAGGATGAGGTATCAAAGTAGAGCAACATTTCGGGATTGAAATGAAGATTGCCCAATGCGAAGAAACACTGAAGAAAATGCAAAGTCATTTTACAATTGCACAGATGTAACGCAAGTAGATGAAGTAATCCTGAGGCTGGATACGTAGTAAATGGATTGCGGCAATGTGCCAATGTATATACATAGAAATGTATAGAATCTGGATGTTCCACAGTGCACTTTAGCAAACTTAAACCCTGTGAATGGAAAGGGCTTGAAGTGTGGCGCAGTTGGAAATAACTGATGGCGAAGGAGAATTCAAGAAAGGCTGATTGGCCCAGCACCAAGAGTCTGGGCCGCTGTGAGCCTGGTTTTCTGTCAAGAAGCTACATGAATATGAGAAAGAAGCAAACTTCTGTTGGAGGTGAAATGGAAAAACACTGAAAGTGCCAAAAATTCATCATTAATAGTATTTTATGCAACAAAGAGCTTGAAAACGTCTCCAGTCACATGTAAATAGATTGTGGGTCAAGCTACAACAAAACCAGAAGATACAACCATGCTACACTCCCTTTTATTCTCGGGCACAATGAGCCTCTACAAGGCCGAGTTCAAAGCCTTAAATGAATGACAGACCGCAGGAGTGATGATAGATGAGGGCTAATTGGGTGGGGAGGCATGATAAGGCCACCCCTCCCAACACCCTGGGGTAACTTGCTTGCTGCTAGCAAGTGGAATATTCCAGAAGGGTACAAGCGTGCCAACCAATTATAGAGGGCCACGTATCAAAGAGCCCTATAGTTTGTGTAACCAGTAGGGTGTCAAGTATTAGTATGACACGGAAGATGACTTGCACTTGGGATGGGCTTAGTTGTCAACCTGATCTTAGAGATCCAATAACAACCCCCATCAGTATGGAACATATACTTCAATGTTCCCTGTAAGCTCATCACATTCCCTAGTAGGTTTTCTTAGTTTGCCACGTAGGATGATGTCAGTAGTGACACATTTTTTAGTATAAAGTTTTTTTTAAATGTAATGTTTGAGAACTCTTGAGAGAGAGATTGAGTGAACGTCCGTTTATATCTGTCGTAACTCCCTATTTTAGATAATTGTTAATCAAACAGTACAGTGTTTTTCCAACTTCCTGAGTTGGTTTGATTATTCATGTATGAGTAAGTTCTGCATCCCCATCCATCTCGAAGTATTGCTACCTCGTCTTGAAGGGCCCATGGTCCCGGGGTTTAGTATCTTCACTTTGAACAGTCTTTACCAAATGTGTGTTTTCATTTCTTCAAACTTCTAAGAAATCGCGCAACCTTCAATGTGTGCAATGCACGGCCCGCTTCTCTCATCACTCAGCGTCCTTGTAGTTAGTCTTCCTCATAGTGATGCCTCCTTCTCTCTTGCAAAGGCCATCACCTGTGCACTCTGAAATCATGCCTTGCTTGGTACTTGCTTGGGGATGGGAGCGTGCTGCTCCCCGGAGCACCTGACAGGCGGCATCCTCTTTTGCTTGCTTGCTTGCTTGCTGACCTCATGAACGCTCAGCGGTCACGGGGCAATGTGAGCATCCAGCTGATCGCCTTACAAATCGGCATCCCTGGTGATCAGCCCTCTCGATCTTCTGCGTGTCATGGCCCTGCTTCATTGGCTCCAGAGAAAGTACTCTGCCTGTTCTCCGGCTTTGCTCTGGAAGAACTGCTCCTTCTTGTGCCTCGCCTTGCTCAGTGTATGTCTGTGTTCTACCTTTTAACCATGTGGGGAGAGCTAATAGGTACCAGGTGTTTTTAATTAAGATCAAGTGCTTGACTTTGCCTGATGTTATTAGTGGGACATGTCCAATGTATTGAATGGGTAGTACTCCTTTCAGCCTCAGCTCTCCTCTTCCTCATCTCAGTGTTTATGTAGAAAAGAAAAGGCTACAGCACGCTCAATTTTCAGGACATCATTCAACAGATCAGGAGGCCCGCTTATTGATCCCAGTATAAGAGCAAATGGACCATGTTCTGCCATTGGGCTCATGACAAGGGTCTGGATCCTGTCCCCTGGACGACGTATTGGCTTTTTCAGCGCACCTGGCTCATTCTGGAGTGCAGGTGGATACTTGCTGCACCTATTTGTTGGCTATTTGGGCTTACAAGAATTCCCCTGAGCATGTGTTACGGCAGCTAACCCAGTGGTTAAGGTTCACCTGAAGGAGTTGTCTAGTTGCTTTCCTCCAGTGCATAGGCCGCACCTGGCCTGGGACCTCAATGTGGTTCTTGAAGCTTTGCAGTGCAAACCTTTCGAGCCGATGGCCTCTGGAAATCCGGCTGGTGACACTAAAGACAGTTTTACTGGAGGCTCTCACCTCTGTGCGCAGGGTCAGCAAGCTGCAGGCATTGTCTTTGTGCGTGCCCTTCACCACGTTTCACAACGACAAGGTCATCTTGCACACTCAACCAAACTTCTTGCCCACGGTGGTCTGTCCATTTCATTTGAATCAAGAGATCTGCCTGCCGGTGTTCTTCCCGATCCTGCAGTCAGAAGCAGAGAGGGTCCTACATTCCTTGGACATCAAGATGGTTTTAATTTTTATTTCTCTCGGACTGAATCCATACGTAAGTCCAAGGTGCTCTTTGTCACATTCTGGAGCTCCTCCCCCAGCTCTCAGGCTTTCAAGGCTTCTATCACCCATTTGCTGGTTAAGGCCATTTCAGAGGTGTATACAGCCTGGGCAAACCATTCCCGGAGGGGATTCATGCCCATGCGGTGAGGGCTAAGGCCACGGCCATCGCGTTTCAGAGACATGCTTCTTGGGATTTCATCAGCAGGGTGGCTACTTGGGCCACTCCGTGGCTTTCTGCAATTCCTATCCACTAGACACCAGCTCCACACGCGATGCTGAGTTTGGTTGAGCGGTCCTCAGGAACCTGTTTGCTTCTTCCTAGATATGATTATTATTACCACATAAGGGATAAGTACTCAAAGGCATCGGGGGGAAGAATGAGTAGCAAAACTTGCACACAATAGGGGGTCCCCCAGATGAACCATTTACCAAATAGTTCGATGACCCAGTTTTTATTACAGCTGGGCCCTATTCCATGAGTTATTAAGTCACCTCAAAGAACAGTACACACAGAGGAAGGTATTTTTGTTATATTAAAAATGTATTCCATAATTTATTACGTAGGCCATTGGTCCTACGGTTACAAGCTTAAAAATGACCAATAGGGTCTATTTATGATAATGTTGAACAAATCAAAATACATATATCAATATAGAAAATGCATGCATGCATACGTCAACATTTTTGTGAATGAATGAATTAAAACTTAGGTGTAACGCTCACCTGATTCTCGCAGAGGCGCCGGTCTTGACTGGGCGACTACCGTATCTTCAAAGGTGATGTGTAACACCCGGTTGGCTCTTTGGGCTGGACCTCTGTGCACTGTATGCCTGACGTGTAGAGTAAGATGTCTGCAGATAGAAAATATGGAGTTAATGAACTGGGGTTATTGGGGTGTCCCTATCTCTTTCCTCTTCTCCTCTCCTGTAGACCCCCAAAGGTTAACGCTCTCACCTTAGGTAAGTGAATGCCGAGCTCTCCATCTGCCTCGGGGCAGGGTGCTGTAACCAGTTTCTTCACTGGATAGGTAGCGCAGGCCTCTTGACTTCAGAGGACTGCTGTCCGTCGTTTACTGCACGAACGGTAAGTTTCGAGTCATTCAAATGTCTTTAAAGTCTTTAGTAATGATGTCTCTTGTTTTGCAGGGTTCCGGCGATGGCGGATGACGGGCTGAAGTGAGTTGAAGATGGAGCCCGTGTGATGAATAGAAGCGCCTGGAAGCACGTAAGTAAGCGCTTGTTGCCTGCTTCACGATGCGCTCTAACTGTCTTTTTATTTTGCAGGTACGAGTTCGGAGCGGCTGCAAGGTGCCGGAATACCCACTGGATTAGATGTGGAAAGGAGTAATGGCACGTGAGTATTAAAGTTCCCCAATGTCTTTAAACGCACCTTGTTTTGTCTTTCAGATGCGGGATGCAGCGCCGAAGGCCTCCGGATCGTGCGAAGAGTTGGTAAGCTTTTGTCTTTCAGATGCCGGAATGCAGGGTGAAGACCTCCGGAGCGCACGAAGAGTAGGTAAGCCTTTGCCTTTCAGATGCCGGAATGCTAACCTGGCCTTTCTTGTCTTTATAGGTGTTGCTGAAGACTGGATTCAGGATGGTAATCTTTTTCCTTTCAGATGCCGGAATGCTAACCTGTTCTTTCTTGTCTTTATAGGTGTTGCTGAAGACTGGATTCAGGATGGTAAGCCCTTTTCCTTAGGCCCAGGACCGGATGCAGAAGACACGATGAGCGTTCTGCTGCAGAGGTTGCAGAATAACGCAAAGCAAGATTCATCCACCGGGTGTGGTTTAAATAGCCTCCTGTAGTGCTTCGGTGTCTCCTTCCACAGCCACGCCTAGGTAAGAAAAGAGTTCCTGCTTTCCAGAAGAGTTCCAGTGTTCTGAATCTAGGGAGTGGCTCCAGCCCCACCCAACAGGAAAAGTAGTTCCAAACAGAAGGGGATCAGAGGCTCAACTGGCAGGCAAGTAAGCAGCATGGTCTGCTGCAGGTAAGTCCACCCAAGCATTATGAGCCCGGCGCTTCCAGGGCTGGGACTGGGCATATTTATGAGCCTGGTGCCACTGGCGCCAGGACTGGGTCCAAAAGGTCCCAATTGGGACTGGTTGGCACTCGGAACCTGGGTTATGGATCTGCTTCCAAGGGAGTTGGGAAAACCCTGACCTTTTGGAAGCAGAGATCATGACATTAGGTGACATGGTATGGGAATCAATTTTGAGGAAAACCCTGGCAGAGAAACTATCTTACTGGCCCTGTCTGTCTAATGAATCACAGACATCCTCAATCCACCGATGTCACCTATTTTATATTCTAAAAATCATTATTATTCATGACCAAAAGCACATCCCAGGTCTTCCTAGATATGAGGCAGGTTATCACAGCTCCACCTTATGGTCTTGTTCGGTGGAATCACCCACAAGGATGGAGGAAAGGGGAGGAGACGTAGAAGTAATTAAAGATACTCACTGTAGCGACTAGATTACTCCTAGTCCATAGTCCCCTTTCCTCCATATGTCCCCACTTTCCCCCGCATGCATGCCAGGGACTAATGTATAAGTGCAGCCAGGTATCTAAGCGTCTGATGTGTTCAAAGGGTACTGAGGTGACATAGCGGGTCCTCGGCAGGGTTTTCCCATGCACAAGTCCGCACGCTATACTAAATTTAAAGGGGAGGCTCAATTTTTTGCTGTCAAAGGTTCCGATACCTTCCCCATGTTGGGGGACGCCCACAAGGATGGAGGAAAGGGGCCTATGAGTACTGTAGTCACTATGGTGAGTAACTTTAACTTTTTCACCATTCTTTTACCGCATGAAATAGGGCATGAAAAAACATAACATTTTGCTAGCTTTCGGAGCTGGCCAGATCAGTTGCTGGCTTTAGCTGGTGAACTTTGTTGTATGAGGTCAAAAGTTGGGAGGGAAAAGAGGTCTAGTTTTCCTATGTAAATGTTCATGTAACCTTAGCAATTGTGTCTCGGCCGTGACTCTATATAAGTATATGTATTACTAATGCACCCTGTCCTCTCTCCGCCATACATATGAGCGTTCATCCCAAGAAAGGGGTGGGGCCGGAGCTTGAGGCAAAGCAGCAATTTCTTTATTTAGAGTAACGTGGGACACATGCTGGAGATGTATGCTTTTTAAATTCACCACTGAGCTCTCAATTGGAGGCCATATGGTAATATCCCTAAACGGGATTCCACAAAAGGCTTTCCTGGCAATATAGCTTTTTCTATATAGAATATAAAAAAACACTCTTTCCATGCATTTTCTAAATGTAGTTTGTGGAAGACACCACATTTTATCTGTGTGCTTGCTCAAACACAAACCCTAACATCTAATCTACGTCATTTCCTCAAATGCCCTTTCACTAAACAATTAAACGTCAAGTCATATTACACATTACTCTATGTAACCTTGACTATTCTACTAAAAGCACCCAGTTTAAAAACAACTGGTAATCTAGTCCGAGCAGCAGCACAAATAAATATTAGGCCTCATTGCGAATCCGGCGGTAGCCGTGCCGGAAAAAACACCAGGCTGCCGCCGGACCCGTAATACCATTCCACCTCCGTGATTGCCGGAAGTGCCCTGGGCATTACAACCCCAGTGACCCGGTAATTCTGGAGGCAGAATTCTGTAAATCCCCATTCCCATGGAGTTCCATAGGACTCCATGTGGATGGGGACCATGGAAACACTGGTTCCGTCTATGACAGAGCCAGTGTTTCCGAGTCCTTCAGGCGGGTGTGTTACTCCCGCCAGGTCTGACCTGGCGGGAGTGACACCTCCCGCCTGCAGGACTCAGAATCAGCCAGTCCGGAAACAACGGTGGCGGCGGATTTACCGCCACCGTTGTTTCCGGACTGGCTGACTTGTAATGAGGCCCAGTGACTTGAAATTGACAAAGAAATAATTTATTAAACAGAAAATGAAAATGCACCCTTATTATGCACCATCACATGTACATTTTATACAGTGGATGGATCTGTATGCATGTCTTTTTCGTTAAATTCTGAACTCCAAATAGAATTCCAAATTTCCACATCCTTAAACCAGCTTCCATGCAAAAAGACTTACCTAGCAAGTCGCCACACCTACATTTTCATAAACTGGCTCAAAGGCATTTTGTTATTACTGTGGGTTAAGAAAATCAAGGCAATTAACTTGCATATCTAAAGATAACCAGTTTGTTAACCTAGGCAAAATTACATTTCAATGCACCATCAGGAATGCAAGTATTTCAGGTTCAAAGAAAGGAAAAAAAGAAAGCAATAAGCCTACCTTCTGTGATGAAATCAGTGGGGTCATCGTGGATTCCCCGACAGGAACCTTCTCCCTCATGGCCAGGGGATGTCGGCCGCTAGCTGATCCTGACTCTGGGGTCGGCTATATGAGGGAGGATCATATGGGAGGAGACAACCATTGGGGGGACGCCATGCCTTCATTGGATGAGACATGGTATCCCCCATTTGCCCACGAGGAAGACCCCTTGGCACCCTAATGGCCTATTGCCATTCATCTATATTTCTTCTTAGGGAAAATAGAAAAACCTTTTCCCGAAACCCTTCAGGCCATCCATGGTAAAAAGAGGAAAAGCTCCAAGACTACCTTTTCAGTTCTAATTATCCTCCATATAGAACTGCCACATCATGTGAAACCACTGAAAGGGATTTAAGTAATCAACATCAGTTAACCTCAATGGACTACTTCTCCCACAATTACCCAAGTATTGGGACGACGACGAGGAGGAAGCGAATGATGCAAAGCAGAAAGAGCCTCAAGCTCAATGAACGTTCTAGTTTCCAAAATGCACCTATGCGTGGGACATTTAAAGATCGAAGACAAACTGCAAGAGGCTGCTGCTGTCTGGGAGAAATCATTGCACCTCTCTGCGAGGCTTGTGGAACTGAGAAGCACAAACCAGTGTGTCGGAGACAATGGGCTTGCAAGCAGTGAAGCAGTGGAACACTCTGTGAGCGGGACGTGCCACAGAGACGCCAGGAGCCAAGGGAAGATTCCTGGGCGTTCAGCAACCGGAGAAAGCAGTGTTTCACCTACCGGGACCTGAGGCAAGACAGGTGTGCTGAAGCAAAGTTGCGAGAGAATCCGTAATGGCTTGAAAGCAGTCCAGAGTGGAAAGTGGGCGGTAAACCTTGTGGCAGAAGCGCGAAAGGGAAAGGAGGCACCACACACCTAGGAGTCTGCCCAAGCAAAGTGGGGACCCTGGTGCGTTTCAGCGACCATGACGAATACAAATGGTAAACATTGAAGTCACAGAAACCGAGACATTAACGGGGCTGATTGCAAACCGAAGAGGCACGTTGAAAATGAAGACCCCAGCCATATATGAGCGTGTGGAATGCAAAAATAGGGGTAACCCAAGAGCGAATGTTGAATCAACCAGATGTACAATACCCAAGAAGAGATATGCAATGTTGGAAGTAAAACAGGTGAGTAAACTAGGCAATTGTAAATGCATGAGAAGTCCTGACAGGGGAGTATGCAAACCAGTTGTAAATCTACAAGAAGTCCTAAGAAAGGATACAAATCTTGTGTTTGCTTAACAAGGAGGAATTGTTGAAAGAAGGAGCTACAAGGATAAGTAGCTTTGTAACTAACAGGATCGTTGTGGGCCAAGGATGACACAAAGAGCTGTTAGACAAAGAATCACTGGGATTGAGGAAGAATCCAGGGGAAGGGAATCAACCTCTTGAACGAAGGTTATTTTGCCGTAGAGAACTTTTATGCTGGAGCTGTTCTATTTTTCATTTATGAGCTCTTTTTGCTATCAACTGGTGAGAGACATTTCCCTTTCCACCCTATAGTTTTGATTGTTAGTGTTAGGGTCAGGATAGAATGTTTCGATACAAGGACAGTTTTGATTTTGACATCCTGGCACAAACTTAGTTTTTGGTTTTAGGTAGGCAAATTCCTCTTAGACCAGGGTCAGGGAGGTATTTTCCCAACCTTATTTGTTTTCATAAAAGTTATAAACCAAAAACATGGCAACTTTGTGCCTGACTTCCATTTCGGACTCCTCACACTTCTAATCTGCTGATAATGTCAGCAATTTTTTTAAACGAATATATATATATATATATATACACACATTTCCCCTCTGTGTTCCATTATTCAATTAGTGTTGCCACCTTAAGTGGCACAAAATTGCCACGTGCAAGTCAAAACAAATGTGGACACTCTCCACAAAACACCACAGCACTCTTTTCTTAGTATTCACCATTTTTCAGTGTCTTGCATTGTCTGCAGCAGATGTTTCCAGAACCGGTTCAAAGTCCTCTACTGGCACTTACCGCTCTCTCCAATGGACAAAGTCACACGTCTTCTCATCTATGGACCACCAAACACCACTTTCATCTGAGACTTCACTGACCTGGTCACCACCATGTTCCTTGTGCATATCAACATCTTCCCAGGCGACTCCATCATTCTAGGCAACAAGGACATCAAACCGATGCAGGAAGCTCTCTGCCTTCTTGACACCCTCAGCCTTGCACAGCACACTAAAGACCCAAAGCACGAGAAAGGTGACATCCTCGACCTAATCAGCACTGCACTGCCTTATCTCCACTACAGCTCTCCTCTCCTGCTTGACTGTTCTGACCACTTGGCCATGCCTTTCAGCATCATGCACACCACCCCAGCCAAGCACTCCCTGCAGAAACCCATCAGGCAAACCTTCAGGTCAATCAAGAACTTCCCGATATAAGCCCTCATGGGCGACCTCATCAACTTTTACCTCACATGGACTGAGAACCCCCAACTGACTTTGACTCTACTGGAAGCACTCAACGCCACCCTCTCAGCCTCCATCGACAAACACGCACCTCTGAAACAATGCACCTGCAAACCGGAACAGTCAGCACCCGGGTACATGCAAGAACACAACCTCTGCAAAAGAGTCAGCAGGAAACAAAAGAAAACCTGGCACCGCTCCACGACTGCATCCGACCTAGCGCCCCTTAAGGAACTCTGAGCAACCCGTGAACAACTCAACACAGCTAAGTTCTCCTTCCATCAGAACACTATAGCAGGAGCTGCCGACAAAAGCAGAGTCGTCTTCAAAGCGTTCAAGCACAGCCATACCACACCCCATTGAAAAATCTGCCATCACCACCACCTTCGACAAAATTAGCAATATCTGCCAGCCCATAGACACCAGCTCTGCATTTGCAGACCCACCTCACGTCCCTCATCGCAAAATCTTCTCACCCTGGACAACATTCAAGGCCCTCTCTACAAAGGACCTTGTAGAAACCCTGACCACCCTCAAAGCCACATCACATACAGATGATATCCACCCAGCATCCATCCTCCAGACCCTGCCCGCAGAAGCTCTCGTTCCCTACCTGGAGATTATTAACCTCTCCCTGATCTTCCCTGAGTGGGTCCCTGCTTCCATCATTCTTACTTACTTGTTAGGACTGATTTTCTATACTCTGGCTTGGTGGACAGATGTATAGAAGGCCAACCTATATTGTGACAGGGACAACTCTGGGAAGCTGTAGCCAACCCAGTTTAGGTAGCAGTGACAGGCGGTCTAGGCTAAGTTCTTCAGGGGGGTCAGCTTGTAAAGGGTCCACAATGAGGTCACACAATGGGAATCGCAAATTGCACTTGGACAGGATGTATAAAAATAGTTATTTCATTATGGCCAAAACACACTGTAAGAAAATGAATACAAGCAGGTAGACTTACACGCAGTACCATCAAAATAAATACATATACACATTCACAGGTTCAAATGCACACTACAAATCAAGTACTCCTGCAAAGGAATGAATAGACAAGTAATGCACACCAAAAGGTCAACAGAGATGATCCCTAGCTAAAATTGTCCAACCCTAAATTGCCTGGGGCCTTGTGCCCTATTGTTCAGGATACAGTTCCACAGAAGTGGAGATGCAGGAAAAAATGCAGGTAGGCTTCCTGGGGTCCAGTAAAGGGTTCTTAGAGTTAGGGTTCAATGTAGACAAGTCCCCTAAATTACCGCCAACAGTCAGAAGTCTTGCCAAGGCAAGTAATGGCAAAGCCTATAGTGTAAGAAATAGGATTATTATAAGCCCATTGACCTATAATGGGATTATAGGGGTAGGTTAAAAGCTCTCTAACCTACTCCACTTACTCTGAATCTTCCCAAGTCTTTGTAGAACAAAGGAAGTGTGTCCTGGCTTGCCTTTACCCTGAAATCTGTGCTCCTTGATTTCCAGGGGTTGCAGGTTGGAGAATGACTCCGGTTGGGATCTATTGCTGGTGCAAGGACTCTCGGTCGAAGAATGCAACAACAAACAATGCAGCACCCCTCTAGTGACTGGACCTGTGTCAGAAAAGCAGGTTTTGGACAGTGCACGCCACGCACAACGATGCAACAGGACTCGGTATCCGCGGTTGGAATTTCCAGTCTTTCTTGGGTCCCCTTGGTGCTAGGACACCGACATTTTTGCAGAGGGTGTCGTTGCAGTGGCAGCTGAGGGTGTGCCAAGTTTTAGGCCGAAACTCGGAACGGCAACAGAGTTAGCACGGCAGCGCAAAAACGAAGCTGGTCTGCCACAGGATGCTTCCAGGGCACTTCCGAAGGCGTTATTTTGTGCTGGGCACTGAGTAGATGTCAGGAAAACCTGGCACCGCTCCACGGTCAGGTTTCGGGTTTCTCCGCGGGTCTCTCAGCTGGACAGGAGACTTGGCTCTTTCAGGTTTCTCCAGGATCTCTGAAGAAAGCATGCAGGGGTCCTCTTCTTATCCTAAAAGCCAGGTAGGAGTTGAAACTCCCTATATATATATCTATCTATATTTATATATATTTATATACACACACACACACACTCTTTGTCTCTCTCTCTCTCTTTGTCTCTCTCTCTGTCTCTCTCCAGGAAGAAGGCTAAACAACAAGATGGCAAAAAGAACAGGTGAAATTCTCGTGGCACGGCCATGTTTGACCAGTAGCCCCAGCCCGTAGCCAAACGCGGTGAAGCTAAAACGAAATTCCCCAAAAAGTGGGAGAAAGTCACTGTTGCCACCAGCCCATCTTTTAAGCACATCTAAGGTAACCAAAAATCTTTTGAGTGTCAGTATAGGGCAGCACAAAAAGGTACCCTGTTGCACTGTAGTGTAAGCTGCTTTGTGCAATGATAGAAAAGTTACCACAAGTTGCAACACAGTAACACGACTAAGGGAAACACTGTTTCCCAGTACTGATAGCTTGAAGAACATATCAGTTTCCCCATAACATGTGAGCAAAGGCCAGTGCAGTGAAGCTTAAGGTTTCACTGTGCTGCAAAAAGTACAGGTCAGATTCAAAAATGAAAGCAAAAAGTTTAGGGGTTCCATAAAGATGGGAGGAAAGGTGCAGTAAAGAGAATCCTTCCTAACACTAATCAATCCTACTCCTCTTTTGAATGCTTCGTCTGTAGGCTGGGTGTGTGCCCCACTTTCTCTCGCACTGTCGCCGCTAGCTACATACTCTGTCCCTGTCTCCCTCTTCCTCTCTGAATGGGCCGACCTCGCCTCATCTCTTTCAAACTCCTCCTCCTTGGTGATTTCAACATCCACCTTGACTCTCTTGAATCATCCACCGCTCAGTTCTGGTTCCTCTGTGACTCACTTTCTGGGTTCCATCCTCTCAAAGGTGATCTTCAATCTATACATGCAGCCACTGGGAGCCCTCCTAGCCATGCACAACATCCACATCCACCAATACGCCAACGAGACACAGCTGTACCTCAAGATTGACTCCACCAAGGCCATCCCAAGGCTTAAACCTGCCTCTCACTGATCCAGCCTTCGATCTCCAGTGCATACTTGAATTTCAACCCCTCCAAGACTGAATTCCGACTCCTCACCAACAAGTGAACACCCAGACATAAAGACCTGGCTCTTGACCATGAACTCTGTGGGCTTCACAACCGACCTCGCCTCCTGCGCCAAGCCCCTTGGGTTCCAATCGACAAACACCTCTCCTTCAAGACAAACATAGCCAAGAAAACCCAGTTTATCAACTCTACCTCCTGCGGAAAGTCAAGCCCTTCATTCCTCCCTCTGGACTGTAACGGGGCAGATGAATGCTCAAGTAATACCCAATGCCCATGCTTGGATGAGTATACAAGTACCACTTCCTGTTCCTACCCCTCACCAGTATCGTCCAGGTGATAAATGATATCAGTTGAGAACGCCCTACCGCCCCAAGTGTCTGGGGTGAAAGATGAAACTATCTTGGACCGTGAAGGTGTCGTTATAAATAGAATAGATGGTGTGGCCGGCAGAATAATAGGTGGTCGATGGTACATATGTACATAGAAATAGAGAATGTTTAAATGACTACACACAAAGTACACATAGCAATCACAAGTACTTAAAGACCCGAAGATTACAAAGACGCAAATAATATTTGCACGTAGACCTGAAGTACATATGCAAGCAGATTTCAGGGATTTTTGCACATGGACACGAAGAACATATATACATATAGGTGCAACCCCTTTAATCATCAAGATGCAGGGCATAACATGATGAAGAATGAACCAAAGTACAGCTGTTTTCCTAAACGCAGAGACTGCAGATGTTTAGCAAGGCCTCAGAACCCAAGATGGTAAATGTATTATAGAAACTAGTGCAGAGATTAAACAGTAGTTTATGAGCTGGAGCCAAGGTCAGAAGCTAGGAAGGGAGTTGTGGATGAACTTAATGCAGGCTCAAGATAACCGTTCCCACGATAAGACGTGGTAGATTCCTGAGTTAATAAAGTTTAATAAGAGCACAAAAACAACCCTTGATGTCCAGGTCAGTGAGATCAGCACACCAAAAGACTTCATAGAAAGTTACTGACTAGTGCCATGAGTGGCCACAAAGAAAACAACTTGCACAGTAGAATTAGTTAAAACCCTAATAAATAGAAGGAAATCCACTCTCAAACACGGTATCACAACACGTGATCCAGATAAGAAAATCACTGCCTATTCATTATGAGCCAAGCACAGATAGGACACATGCAAAACTCTCTGAATATGCAGGGACACCAGACGACACACAAGGCCAAGTTCAAATAATAAGTGAAGGCCTCCTCGCCGCAGGATGATTAGGAGTATTCTTTAATTGGAAATATGGTAGACCATGGAAGTCACTTCTCCCACTTGTATCTTGACCTCCTGTCCATGTTCAAGGTTGGTAAGCCAGATGCCAACCAATAAGAAATCCCCTTGCACACCGCCAATGAATCAATTATCCCTGTAGTGATGTATTGGAAATAGTATTTGTAGGTAGGATGGGCCCAGGTGGAGCCTTCAAATAGTTATCCACCAATTGAGTGATTAACCCCTAAACATTCTATATGCATCTTGACCTACTAACCAAGCCCAACTGCCTGTAGTTTTTGTATACTGATAATTTAATGTGAAGACATTGATGGCGCAATTTCGTTAAAATACCCAGCTTGTAATCATCAAATAGACTAGAGTTACAAGATGAAATGCTTGTGCTGTCCCAGCTTGGATTCGTTGTTCTACAAACATGGGTTTTGAGACGTGCACTCGAGTCCTCAATCATTCAGCATACTTGTACGTCACGTCTCCTTTCCTCCATCCTTGTGGGCATCCCCCTACATGGGGACGGTATCGGAACTTTTGGCAGTGAAAAATTGTGCTTCCCCATTAAATGTAGTATAGCGCGCGGCCTCTGGCGTGGGAACGCCCTGCCATCCAGCGCCTCACCTCAATCCCTTTTTCCGCACGGACGGTGTCAGACCTCATAGCCAACGCAGAGACTTTTTAGCTTTCAGCTTGCTCCCCGTTTTGTTTTTATGGTCTTACTTAACTGCGCTTCGGTGCCTCGCCTTCCCCGGCGCTTGTGGACCGCAGGAGGATTCACGAGATGCGCTTCATGTGACCTCTCGTTCCCGACCTCTGACCCCCATTAACTCCGTCTTGAGTGTTTGGGGCCCGACCACCGCAGGGACACATGTTCAGCTTGCAATGCTCTCGGACACAGGGCATCGAAGAATAGGTTGACGCGAGGGAGGGAGATCTTAAACACTTCTCCGCACCTTAAGGACTTTGTCTCCAGGACCTCTCGTCAAGACAAGGTAGGCCCTCAGTTCAGCACGGCTCCACAGCACGACTCCTTTCCTGCGGTCCCCACAGATCAGGGTTCCTAGATTTCAGGTTCTGGCAGGCCTGAGGCCTCTAAGGCTACCTGCTCCCAAGCAGAGGGGTCTGTGGGCTCTTCCGGGCCCTCCAGGGTCAGACATGAGGCCGTCCAGTCTACCGGCTTCCAAGCTGAGAGGCTGAGGGGCCCTACCAGGCTGTTTTCGGAAGGGCGATCAAGTTCATTCTCTTCTTCTACCCCAGGGGTTAAGGGAACGTTGAGTGTCCCCTCCAAGAGTCTGTCCTGGGTACGATCCAACACGGCTAACGGCTCTGGTGCCGAGGGCATCCAGCTTAACAGAGCTCTTTCCGAGGTCATGAATCGGGGCGTTACGACTACCTGCCATCCGGCTGAGGGCTCAGTGCCTACCAGAGTGATCTCTTAGGTTGACGCCTCTGCTTCAGATGCAAGACCCAAGCTGTATCCTCCTGTGTCTGAGGCCTCTCTTGGCTCAGAGCCTCCGCGCCCTCCTGCGCAGTACATGGCTCAAGGCTTCAAAATGGCAGAGAGGCACGTGGCTGGGCCCGCCAATGCTTTCGCCCATCTAATGGGCTTTGCAGGATTCTTCCAGCCCCCTTCTCACTGGGAGCAGCAGTGGATCCTACGGTGCAGGCTTCTGGTCTCCTCAGGGATAAAACTACCCATCACAGCCTTACGGCTACATGCACCAGGTGCTTTTACCAGGAGCGGAGGCCCAGCACCTCGGAGGGCCGGGCGCCTAGGGATCCAGCAGCTTGCGAGAACTGCTTCTCGAGTGCTTACTCCCTCATGCATTACCCTCAGATGAAGGGGCTCCTGAAGGACATTGTGAAGGTCATCCCGTGAGTACTCCTCCCGTTCCTAAAGCACTCCCGTTTCCAATGCCGGACCCTCCACTGGTCCAGGCCCTGCCGATTGTTCTGACCCCTCCTACTGTACCACCAAGGCCCCCCCACCCCTCGACAGCTGTTGGATCTCTCTGCGGCTCCAGACTAGGGGTGGGTGTGCTGGTACCTGTCCCTCAGGGCTCAGATTCCCCTCAGTCTATGAAAAGACTGGGACAGGACGATGACGCTCAAGACGGTGAACCCTCTGCATCCGTTAAGGCCTTTCATGACTGCCTTCAGGCCTGGCAGAGTTCTTGGGGGGAGGGGGGGTCCATCTGCCTGAGAAAGCCCCCCAGGAGTTGCGAGTGCTAGCAGAGGTCTTGGGGAAGCTCAGCACGATTCGGCCTGGCATCCCTCTCCAGAAGGATCTTCCGCAGGTGGCCCGAAATGTCTGGGAGAAGCCCAGGGCCAACGCCCAAATTAACAAGAAGTTGAAGAGCAGGTTTAGGCGGATGGACGGGGAGCCAATCCTCCTGGACTCCCACTTGCTGCCGCATTCATCAGTGGTGGCTGCGGCCTCCTTGTATTTTAAACCATTGTCTTCGTCTTCCTCCACGGGAGCCACCTCCATTTGCCTTTCCAAGGAGGATAAAGTCCTCAAATATTTGGGAAAGTGCTGTTATTCCATCTCAGGACTGCATCTGCTGCAAGTCAACGCAGACACCCTCTTGGCTGCGGCTAACCAGAAGCTGTGGCGGGAGCTCAGGGAATTTCTGCCTGACCCCCCCCCTCGGACAAGCAAGCCTCCTTCAAGGCCAGTCTGGCAAATATACGGGCCATTGCCCAGGACCTCAGGAATTGTTCGGTCTCTTACATCGGTGTTGAGATGAGAAGGACGGCGTGGATGCATGTCTCTACGTTTTCACTTGACGTGCAGGAGCAGATCCTGGATCTGCCCTTAAAAGGCATGGACCTTTTTCATTCATCAACCAATGATGAGTTGACAAAGAAGAAAACCTCCGCTCAAACCGGCAAGTCCTTGGCCATCCTGACAAAACCAGTTCAGAAATCCTTTGCTGAGTCCCAGGTAGGACCGGGTTCAAGCCCTTCTCTTTCTAAGGCATCAAGGGATCCCACGATCGCAGTACACAGAGGCCTGACCGGTCGTCCAACGACAACAGGAGGAAACAGCAGAGGACATTGCGCATGTTTTTCCGCTCCCCCTCCTTTGCCCCCACCTCTGATGCGAAGAAGCAGTTACGCCAAGGTTGGGGAACGCAGCTTGCCGGTGGGGGCCATTTGGCTCTGTTCCAGGACATCTGGTAGTGTCTTTTCAGCAACCCGTGGATCCTATCTGTGGTCTCCAAAGGCTTCAGTCTTCCTCTTCCTTTCCCTCTAGCATCCTCTCCTTCTCTTCGTCAGATCGGGTCACCAGCTCATTTACGGGAGGTCCTTTCCCTTTTAGAGATGCAGGAGATTGAACTGGTTCTTCTTGTAGACCGGGGCTCCGGTTACTACTCCAGGATTATTGCAGTACCCAAGAACAACCAGGCTGGTTTGAGGGTAGTCCTGGATCTGTCATTTCTAAATCTGTCTTTACCGCTGGTACGCTTCAAGCTGATTACTCCCACGCACATAGCCGAGTCTGTGTGCAGGGGACTGTGTGTGTACCCTGGACCTCAGGGATGCAAACCTGCATGTTCCCATCTACCAGCTGCATCAGAAGTTTCTTCGCTTCACGATTGTCATAGCATTTTCAGTACAGGGTGCTGCACTTCAGCCTGAACACGTCGCCTCATGTCTTCACGTCGTTGAGGAACGCAGTGGTTGGCCTTCTCCGCTTGTAAGGCCATCGTGTGTACACTTACTTGGACGACTGGTTGGTGAGGGCTGGCTCACCCAAACGGGTAGTGCACTCCTGCCAAAGATTGGCAGATATCCTTCTTCAGCTGGTCTTCCTAGGGGTGCATTGGAACACTACCATTCAGCGGGTGTTCCCCACTCCCGAGAGGCGTCTTTCCCTCCGCAAGACGGTGGGACACTTTGTGGCCAACACGACCACCTCGGCATGGTGTTGCCAGCACATTCTTGGCCTGATGGCCTTCGGCGTGCTCACTTTACAGCATGCTCTCCTCAAGATGAGGGTCCTCCAGCTCCACCTGGCGTCCAATTGGGACCAGGAGACGGGGGCTCTCAGTTGGATAAGATGCCAATGCTACTGCTGATATGATATGGCATTTATAACACACCTATACACAAGTGTTTGAAGGCGAGACGAGGCAAGGGAGGGGGAACAGAGAGAAGACCAAGACAACGATCTCACTAGGCCAGGTGACATTGAGATTGCACAAGTGCAGGGGGAAGGAGGGGAAAAGTGCGGAGGGGTAGGGGGCAGCGCAGTACATGGGATTGACAGAAAAAAATAAATAGAATAAAAGCAATAAGTATCGTGCAGCCATCTGGTGGCAAGTGCAAGGGTAAGTGCAGACATCAGGTGTCAAGTGCTGGAAGGGGCTGTAGGGATACAGAAACAGTCCCCAAGTGCACAGTATGCCAGGGGGCACTGCAGGTATGCAACTGGCGGGACAGGGGACCTGGACCCGAGATCAGAGGGCAGCCAGGTGACCAGTGCAGTTTGTTTCAGCCAGGAGTTGAACAGGGGAGAGGAGAGAAAGCAGAAGCAAAGAGGAAGGCTTTGAGGTGCTTCCGGAACCGGAGATGGTGCTCCTCAAGTTTCAGGGAGGCTGTTCCAGAGGGATACACCAGCCAAAGAAAGAGATCTACCACCAACTCGTTGCTTGGAGAAGCGACTGACCCTGAGGGAGTTGAAGGCGGATGAGCAAAGAGCTCAAGAAGCAAGATATTTAGGAAGAGAGAGTTGAAGGTATTGAGGCCCCAGAAGGCCTTGTGGACAATGCTAAGGGTTTTGAACTTAATCCTCGCAACCACTGGGACCCAGTGCAGAGATTTCAGTCCTGAAGAGATACGATCCCTAGGCTTGAAGCCAAGGACAAATCTTACAGTCCTGTTCTGGATGAGTTGCAGAGGGCGGAGAGTAGAAGCAGGCAGATTTAGAAAGAGGCTGCTGCAGTAGTCCAGCCTAGAGAGAACCAGAGCTCTGGAGACAGTGAGCTTCTGGGGGAAGGAGAGGAAAGGAAGAATACCTCTGAGGAGGTGCAGCTGATGGTGTGACTTCTTAGAGACGTCAGAGATGTGAGGAGAAAAGGAGAGTGTGTAGTCGAAGATGACCCCAATGTTTTTAGCCTCGCAGTTGGGAGCAGGAACAGGGCCAGGAGAGGCCAGCCAGAGTGACAGGAAAGGAGGCAGCAGGTGTGCTCATGAGGTGAATCTCGGTCTCACCAGCATTAAGGCAAAGATCATTGGCGGCACACCACTCCTGGAGAGCTGACAGTCAGAGGTGAGGTAAGGAGAAAAAGTGGCTGGAGGGAGCATGAAAATGAGTTGAGTGTCATCCGCATAGCACTGAAAGTTGGGTCAGAGAGCGGCAATGTGGTGGGCAAGAAATGCCAGGTATTGGTTCAGTCATGGAGAGAGCTTAGACCCCCTGGGGAACGCCACAGGTAGAGATAGAGAAGAGGAAGGACCCACGTTGGACCTGGGAGGGTCGATCGGAGAGGAAAGAGGTCAGCCAGGCCAGGGCCAGATCTGTGATACCCAGGTTATCACAGAGACGGATGAGCAGGATGGCATGGTTGTCCGTGTCAAAGGCAGAGAAGAGATCAAGTAAGATGAGGACACTGGTGGTGTTGGAATCGAGGTTGGAGTACTGCCCAATTTTCGCTGGTGGAAAATGGATAGCAATGTTGCAGTGGAAGCACCCTTCACCTGACCAGAGCCTGCCCTTGAGGTGATGACACACTCCTCCCTTTGAGTCAAGGGGGCTACTCTGGAGCAATTCAAGGAGCATGGTCCAGGACGGAAGCTCTCCTGCATATATATCTGCTTGGGCCGGTGAGCCTAGCCCTGGGGGCGTTTTCCCCCTCTTCAGGGACAGCTCGGTTCTGGTCAGGATATACAAATTCTGGCATGATGTTTTACCTGACCAAGCAGGATGGCACCCATTCCTCCGCCCCCCCCCCAAGCCTCCACCCCCCCCCCCCCCCACCTCTCTGCATGGAGGTGGTATCAATCTGGGAATGGGCCCTGACTGAGGGGTTTTGGATTTCAGCAGTCCACCTCCCGGGGAACAGCAAGGCAGAAACAGACCAGCTGAGCTGCTTGGGGTTCAACACCTGCGAGTGGGACATAAACTCCTTGTTGCCCTGTTTCAGCATTGAGTTCACAGACCTGGATTTGGTCGCATCCATTCGGAATTCCAATTGCCCCAGTTTGCTTCATGGGCAGGACGGAGTCGGCGGTCTCTAGGAGATGCCATTCAGATCTGTTGTCACGGCCGCAGGTGGTGTTCGTTCCCGCCCACCCCTCTGCGCCAGCGAACCCTATGCAAGTTCCAGGCTTTGGTGGGTTGCAGCCTCATCCTGGCTGCCCCCCACTGGCCTTCGAGACGCTGGTTTTCAGATCTGCAGTTGTATTCCCAGTGTCCAGTCCACTTTCAGATCTCCTACAATGGATTACTGACGCAGCATGGCGGCGCAGTGTAACATCTGGACCCTGCCAAGCTGGCCCTGGCGGCCTGTTTCCTGACTAGCTGAGGCTTCGGCATGCTTAATTTTCAGATGACAACTAGAACATCATTCCGGAGACCCTCGACACTCTCCCAGTATAAGAGCAAATGGACTAGGTTCTGCCATTGGGCGTGTGACAAGGGTCTGGACCCGGTCACCTGTCCGCTGGATGATGTTCTGGCTCTTTGAGCACACCTAGCTCGTTCTGTAGTTCAGATGGATACTTGCCACACATATTTAGCGGCCATTGGGGCTTATAAGAATTCCCCAGAGCATGTGTTTTCGGTGGCCAACCCTGTGGTTAAGGCCCACCTTAAGGGGTTGTCTAGATGTTTTCCTCCGCTGCAAAGGACGCTCCCAGTCAGGGACCTCAATGTGGTGCTGGCAGCTTTGCAGAGCAAAACTTTTTCAGCTGGTGACCTCTGTAGACATATTCTTGGTGACGCTAAAAACAGTGCTAGTGGTGGCTCTCACTTCTGCGCACAGGTTTACCGAGTTCCAGGCTTTGTTTTTGTGTGAGCCCTTCACCACGTTTCACAACGACAAGGTCATCTTGCGCGCTCACCCAAACTTCTTGCCCGAGGTTGTCCCTCCATTTCATCTGAATCAAGAGATCTGCCTGCCGGTGTTCTTCCTGAACCACCATTCCGGGGCAGAGGACCCTACCATCCTTCGACCTCAAGAGGGTGCTTAATTTTTCTCTGACAAAATCCTTCAGGAAGTCTGAGGCATTGATTTTGACTATTGGGGGATCCTCCCCCCGCTCTCAGGCTTCCAAGGATTCCATCGCCCGTTGGATGGTTCAGGCTATTTCTGAAGCGTACACGGCCATAGGCAAACCTGTTAGTGAGGGAATTCATGCCCATGCGGTCAGAGCTAAGGCCACAGCTGTCGTGTTTCAGAGACCTGCTTCTTGGGATGGCATCAGTAGGGCTGCTACTTGGGCCACCCCATCAGCCTTCTGTAGGCACTGTTAGGGAGAATTCTCATAAATGGCTGATTTCCCTTACCTAATGAGTCCCTCAGCAGCTTTGCTGGATTTCCAGGGTTTATTTTTTTCACCTGATAAGAGTGTGAGCCTTTTACCCACTCTTACATGTGTTTTGCGCTGTGTATTTCTTCTTTTTGTCACCTACTCCAGGGCCTCATATTTTTCATGTGTTACACAGAACCTTCAGTGCAGTGACACAGGGTTGTCTTTTAGACATCCCCCTGACTCCATTTTTCTGGCGCTGACTACTGTCCCCCAGAAAAGGTAAAGTTGCCATTAACTTTATTTTAGTCTCTTTAAACCACAGAACCAGTACACCCCATCTTACATGGAGTATTGGAAAGGGTTAACTCTTATCCCTTTTTGTCTGTGTCTCTTGGAGCATTGTTTCGCTCCCCTTACATCAAGACTTGGCTGGTGGCAGTGGTAACTACCCTAACTTTTCTACCGCGATTATCTTATATAAACGTGGTATTGTTTTAGGCTATCATATTAGCCTCGAACATAAACCCGCTTGACCAAATACATTTTATTTTGGCTCCGGCTGGGTTTATTCGCCATTTCTTTTTGTTAATCTTTCTCGTGTTTTCTCTGCGCGCCAACCAGGATGATTCCTTTGTTCAGTCTTTTTGCGGGCACCTGCACAGAAGCCCTCCTTAAGGCGCCTGAAAGTCTAGGTTGGCAGGATGTGAGGGAGGGATCTTCGGACCCCTGCCATGGGTTCCCTTGGTAACCCAAGTCGCACTCCTGTTTGATTGGCTGAGGGGACTGTCCTTGCCAGGACAGCCACCCTGCTGTGTGATTGAAAGCTATGCTGTATGAATGGGGGAAAACTGCATAAAAAGCAGGTCTCTGGGACTGGAAAGGCAGAGTCGCCACTGGAACGAAAGAACCAACGAGGAACTGGAAGAAGAGGACCTCTACAACGACTAAACCGCCCGGTGAAGCCCTGCTGCAGGTCCGAATCTTCAGAATCCGACGACAGAGAAGATGTTCCAGGAACCCTCTTCCCTTGAGCTGGTGGGACCAACCATTTTGCCCAAACTACAAGCCAGGACCCTTACTCTGGTCGAATTCACTGTACAGAGCTACCGTGGACCGAATAGCCAGGAAGGTCAGGCCATGATTGGGTTTTAAGAAACGCACCTTTTATTCGTTGTTTTGCTCTGCTGCTGGCTTCTTCCCTGGGTGGCACAGGACCCTCTAGTCTTCATACTTTGTGTCAGTCCGACAGTTGCTTCAGGAACCATGAGCCTGCAGGAACCACCAGGAAAGTCCGCCTCGGATACAGCTCCCTCTCCATTTTAAGGTACTGTACAAATCCGGTTGTCCGTTTCCTTCAACGTGGTGAAAGTGTTTGAAATCTTTCTCCAATCTGAGGGCTTGTCCTTCTCCTCTCTTTGAACTAACTTTTCTTTCAACCAACCTCGTCCGGAAACCGCGCCACAATCTTTACTGCAAACTACCCTGAACTGTGTGATCTTGAGCAAAAGACTTCTGACCCATTGACTTTGGCCCTAAGCCTTTTCTAACTGATCTTACCACTGTAGTTACTCTCGTTCAACTGCCCTGAGTACTCACCTGTTGATTTGATTTAATTTCTAATAACTTTCTTTCCCTCCCTTTTAAATTGCTGGAGTGCCATTTTGCTCCCACTTCATTTTGTGAGCTTAACTTTTCTAGAATTTAAAGGAAGTGGTGTGGTGCATTAAGAGTGATTTTTAAACTGCTTATAATAGTGTAATGTTATACAACTGAAGAGTGAAATAAATGTATATTCTTTTACTTGAAAACCTTGAGTCAGTGTTCGTCTGAATTATAGTAATTGCTGTCCTTTGTGTGACTATTTGGTACTGCTCACTTACTCTTGAGATAAGTCTGGCTGCTCCGCTACTGCTACCACTTTAACTGTGAAATTGTACTGTCACTTGTCTTAATTGTGTGTGGTGTTCCGAAAGGGTGCTGCATATAATTCTGCATAACGGGCACTGCTCGCTGGACACTTTCTCCAGGCGCAATCCAGAGTTTGGTCAAGGGGTTCCAAAGGACCTTTTTGCTTTGTCCTAGATTTGAGGCAGGTCATCACAGCTCCACCCTATGTTCTTGTTTGGAATCCTCCACAAGGATGGAGGAAAAGGGACCGGATATATGAGTAATAAAGTTGCTCACTGTAGTGACTAGAATACTCATAGGCCATAGTCCCCCTTCTTCCATACGTCCCACCTGCCTTCCCCCGCTATTATGCCAATGGCTAATATGTACTAAGAGTAGCCAAGTATCTAAGCGTCCAATGTGCTAAAAAGGGACTAAGGTGAGGTGCCAGAGGGCGGGGGCCTCGTGGGGCATTCCTACGCCAGAGGCCCGCCCTATACTAAATTTAAAGGGGAAGCGCAAATATTCACTGCCAAAGGTTCCGGTACCGTTCCCATGTTGGGGGACGCCCACAAGAATGGAGGAAAGTGGACACTGGACTATGAGTACTCTAGTCACTACAGTGAGTAACTTTAATTTTTCCCAGACTCTGTGATCCTTGGCACCCCCTTAACAGGACAGCTTCCGATCCACCATTCAAGCACTGGTCCCACCATTCAAGCACTGGTCTTATCCCACCTGGATGGGGGCAATGCACTTGTCGATCTCCCTTGTGCCCCTGATACGTGTCCTACACGTGGCCGCATGCCTCAAGGGTTTACGCAGAAATAACCATCTCTTCGGCCTTCATCGACTCTCTCTGCACGCACAAATCATCTTAATGCCTTGCTGCATCATCTATAAGTCAGTCGCCTTGAGTCACCCAGCTACTTTCAGCGAATCACAGCATCTCCGTCTGACAGCGCACCACCCAAAGCCAGTATACATGCAGACATGAAATGTGCTGATGATCAAAGGAAAGGACCAGAAAAAGGACTCTTCAACTGAGGCCATCACGTTACAACTGTGCCACCTGACTCACAAGACCCCGTCCGCCCCTGTCCTCCCTGCACCCCTGTTACCTCTGAAAAGCGCTCCGTTATGGCATCTGTACTGTTGTATACCTTTGTAAAGCACTCCATTGCTTCTTCAAGCTAGGTCTGAGCTCAAAAAATACCATATTGATAAAAAGGCCTTTGTCTCCAGGGCTTACAACTCTTTTAGAGCCACTGTTAAGTCCCCACGTTCTCAAAATCATGACGCACAGTCCAGCTTTGGCGGCCATCAAATTGCCTTGAGTGTATTGAGCCACCTACCTTTACGTATCTCAATTCTAGATGAACAGCCATTAATTTGTCATGAATGAAAAAGCCACCAGGAGGAACCTGTGATGGTAACTTACAAAGTTTCATTATGATTAAAACATGTTTTTTTAAGTAAGATCTGTTCGTAATCCTGTCTTTGCAGTTCTCAAATTTTAAGACGTACAACATGAGAATCCATCATTTATTTAAATCTCAAACTTATAGTAGGTATTGTATGAAAATAATTGTTTTTGTTACTTATTTTTCTCTAAGAGCTACATGCTTTCCCGATGTTGGAAAACTAGATGTAAACAGAAAGCTACTTCTGATGCCATCCGTCAGGTATTGCACCTCTTTGCCTGGTTTAAGTGGGTTAGTTAGAGTAATAAGTAATATTGTTGTAACCTCATTGACTCTGTATAGTGTTTTGTTTAGGCTGAAAGCAGTTTTAAAGCTGTTCCCAAATCTGACTCTTAAGTCATTTTCTAAAACCTATCAATTTATTTGATCTAAATGCGTCTTTGCATTTCTCTTGGGTAAATAAAGTCCAGAAATACATTAGACGCTGTGCATAGTGCAGTCTCAGTGCTGTGTGAATTTCTTACTTAATATACTTAAACGTTACATTTTCAGTATTGCTCTTAGTGTGATGCCATGTCATCATGATCGTTGCCCCCAAATGATCATACAATTCGCTTTTAACAAGGTGTTCACATTGTATGATGTGAATAATTGCATGGTCTTCGAACATTGAAACCATGGGAAGTACTGTAAGCATTGAACTGTGCTTTAATCAATACACAGTATCAGTGCATTCTAGTGATTGCATAGCTCTGCATTTCCTTTGAGCTTTAAAGTCCAGAAAGCCGCCATCTTCTCTGTTGGACGCTTTATTTGCTACCAGGAATGCCTTACTTTGTCAGTCAAAATGTATAGGTTAATTCTATTTATCTGGATTCCGTTCATTCTCTGTGCCTTTTTCTACATAGTGGAGCTTTATCCCCTCCTGCTGGCCCCCATTATTTGTGTGTATTTTGAGGGAGAGAAATACTTGATCTTTTAAAAGCTCCGGTACCTGGGTTATTTGAAAGCAATTTTTCAGTCGGGGGCCCACTAGAACCGTGTGCTGGTGCACAAACAGACAAGACGGTACATCGCTTTGCCCAAAAACCTACCACCTACAAAGTCGTCCTATAGAATGGGCTAAGGCAACATCATTCAGTACATTTTCAGAAGATGACTTGCCTAGGACCATGATGTTCCCCCAGGAATAGTTTGCCCTCTCTAGTTGTGAAATCCAAATCTAAGGGTTTCCTCAGGGGAACAAAAGACAAAGTTTGGTTTGTAAACTACTGAAAGGCTGCCCCATAAAGGCTTTGGTACACGTTATCTAGGCCTTGCCTTATTCAATAGGAGCGCCTATTATATTTCAAGTTAATTGTTCCCTGTTTAATATCGTCTTCAAGGGTTTAGTATCCGTACTTGACATCTGGGTAATACATTTCTCTTTAAGAAATTACTCTGTAAAAGTGGCGCACATTTTACTACTTACATTGCAAATGGATTTCTCTGGCTCATCTGATGCAGTCACCTTGCACGTTTTTGTAGTTGATATATAGTCAGTAGCACATCAAGCAGCACCATGACAGCTGTGATGTTTTTGATGTCTTCGGTGAGGCCAAACATTGCAGCACTCAGAGTATTTTTTAAGTAAACTGTTTCACTCTGTTTTTTAATAAATATTGGGGAAAACACAGAAAAGCATGAACATTTCAATTTTACACCCACAAGAAAATTCAGCAGTTTTAGTGAGTTGCAGTAAATGATCTGATCAGCAAAGAATCTCTTCTTTATCATCTGCTGTAGCCTTAAATAGGAGGAGATCTAAATCTAAAAGATCATGTGGAATCTCTAGTTGTGTAGTTGACTTTATAGCTGATTGAAACATGCCCACATTTCTAATTAGTTTGCAATTTATGTTGCATTTCTGCCTTACTACTGTAAGGATAGTCCGGATACATATATCTCCTTTCAGGTTTTAAACAAAACACTAGCTCAGAAACGACCCTCACTTTGCTTGAGACCTTGTTTGAAATCATCTCACAGTTTATTTCCTCTCAGAATGTGTTGGTGAGTACCCTTTTTCAATAAATAGTCATTAAATTGGGTGTTGGACCAAAAGATGATTTAATTCCTAAATTGCAATGGGATTGTATAATTAATTATCACTACTTATAGGGATCATGTGTCTCCCATTTCATTCCATTTATCTTATTAGTATGATTTTTTAAAATAATTTGTATGTCTTTTTCACTAACCAAATCACAATGAAGAATATCCTCAGATAGGATTTGTCCTTGTGGTCTGGTGGAGCTCCTTGGATAACTTCTTATTTAGTAGTGGATTGTTTATTAACTGAAGCATGTTTTTCCTAATTGTAACTTTAAATGTAAACATATATGCAGTCCTCTTTCCTCCGTTCTGAGGGTACTATCTCCCCATGGAAACCTTGCAGGTGTTTTGTTTGGAAATCATTTAAAAAAAAAAAAAAATATATATATATATATATATATATATGTATATATATATATCTCCATATATCCAACTGGGATGTGCCTATGTGTCAACTCCTCTTCGGAGGCACAACAGTTTCACCGCCCAGCTCTTTTTTCTACACAGACTGGGCCAGATGTGCAGCACACTCTATGGATTGGTTTCTCTTCTGCACTTAAACTCGGTCACTCAGGTTCTCTTGTAACCGCGGCATTATGGATAGGACTATGATAGATGACACACTGGCCATGTGCTAACTCAACAAAGTGGTGTGGGGCCATTGCCTCCGTGCATAGAAAATATGTGACAGTGGTTCTGATCTCTGGAGAACTGCGACTCTCTGACGGCAGCCCACATGGGCGGAAGAGAATGCTACAGCTGATGCCTTGAGCAGACAGACTTCAGCCTCCCACATATGGGAGCTCTGCCAGGAAGTTCTGATAAAATTCTTCTCCTTTTGGGGTTCTTTGTAAATGTACCTTTTTTTGCTTCCAGTGTGAACTGGAGTCGTGAGTTATGCTCCAGGGAATGTTCTCATCCGGGAGCTCTAGGAGTCATGTTGACGGACGAGTGTACATTCGGTTCTAATGAGAGTGCGCTTCTTCGGAACCACGTTGATTCTGATCGCTCTGGACTGGAGCCAGGGTTCTTGGTATCTGGATTTGCAGGACATGTTTATCTACCCTCCTTGGTGCCTTCTGAGGGAAGTCGATTTGCTCGAAGGATGAGCTTGAGGTTGCGCCGCTTTTGAATATAATTCAATTATATATTCTTTGTGGCTAATAGTTGGGTTTATGGTTCTGAGTGGGTATCTAGTCCTATTGCCAGAAAAGCCCCACTTGCACAATGGGGTGCGTAAAGTATCTAGGGATGTTGTCTGGATTGGAATGTTCCAGATGTCTGGAAGGACCTAATGTGAATATATCACTTGTGATTTACATGTGTATATCTATAATATGTATATTTTGTTTTACATTCATGATAAACAGTCCGTAATTCACTTCTTCATGGTTACACATATCATATTTTACAAAAGCAGTTTTGTATAAAAACAAGTATTTATTTTTCAGAGACATAGGCTTTCCTTGGATCTCCAATGCATTTTGTCGTAAGAACCATCTTCAGGGGCCAAGTTCTAAAAAAGAATAAGAGTAATCGAATGCATTTTGTGAATTCTTTGTTGCACAGGATATTGCTTCATAACTTTCCATCCAATGATTTTATATCTTAATTACCTGCCTATATGGTCTTCACATTTTTCTTCTCGGGGAGCTTAATTTCCTTCTGTCAGGCTGTGGAAAGTATTTTCTTGTTCAGGTCTGCTTCTAGGACCCACAATCCTTGTATGGGATCTGTGGTACAAATAGAATAAAGTGGTAACTTATCATTTTTGTCTGTGTCTGCTCAATTCTTCACAAGTGGTTATAAAGTCATACCTTGGTCAATGGGATCTTTGATTATCAGTTGGATTTTTGTCCTGCTGTTACGCTCACCTGGTATCCACGGGGACACCACCCACCCCTGGTCTGATGATTTGCACTCTCGAACCCTCTCCCGGTCCTTTGGTAAGGCCTCTGGTTAAATATTGGTCTGCAATATAGGAGAGCTGGATTCAATACCAGATTGTCTTTGTTTTCCACCTCCCTTGGCCTCAACTCCTTCCTCCCCCTTGAACCTTCTCCTCACCTTAATATTGTAAGAGGTGGATTCTCCGTCCTGCTCCTCTTGGCAGGGGCGCGTAGATGTGGGGGGGCGAGCAGCGACCAAGTTACTTCACTGGTGGAAGCCACCCTGTGGGAATCCAGGCCTGGTGGGACTCCGTAGGTTTTCTGCTTTACAGTCTTTATATGCAGTTCTTATGTTCCTCTTAGTTCGAATAATAATGTCTTGCTTCTTTCCTTTTAGGTATGGAAAGGTATTTTGGTGGTGTCATGCAGTTTGAAGATGAGCATGGGTTAGTAGGCGAGAGCGCAGTGTGCGTGATGCTGTCCGGTGACTAATGCGCATCGCTGTTTCGCCTTTTATATTGCTAACCCGTGTCTTTTCTCTCCTTGCAGGTTCCGATGTTCTTCGCCGAGCGCTGTAATGTTCCAGCAATGATACTGACCAGGAGATGACTACCCAGGTAAGAATTGTGTGGCTTTCTTCATTCAGGAGGAAACGTGAGTAAACGCTTACTAATGCTGTCTTTCTTTCTCCTCTTTCCAGGTTATGGTATTCCAGGATGCATGCAGTGCTGGATGATGGAGTTCGTACCCCCGAAAAGCCCCCCCCCCCAAAGTTAAATAGTCACAAGTAAATAGTCCCATTCTAATGTTGGTCTTCATGATGGGTATGAGCCTGGCGCCAAAGGCGCCAGGACTGACTCCAAGAGAGTCTTGGATGAGGTTTTAACGCCTTTGACCTGGCCCTAACTGGAAGGCTGACTTCCCAGTGAGGGCCAGGGGCAAGGGTCATGACACCTGGTGGCCTGTGCATACATATTATTTTTTTTCAAGATAGATATTTTATTTATTATTAACCAAAGCAATAACAATTAAACAGTAGACATCAATATTGGCATAAGCTTAAAATGGCACAGTTCATTGTAATGTTAAGAAAATCATAAAATGATCATATATTTCATTCACAGTGTTTGGCCGTGGAACCATGGGTGGCAGAGAAGAGCTCTGTGCAGGGGAGGGTGCCTCGACTTGTGATTCAGTCTAGCCAACGGGCAGTAGGAGGCTTTTGCGTGAGGGCTAGATAGCATTCTGCATAGTCCATGAATGGGGCCCAAGTGTTTCGGAAGGGATTGAGGTTGCCCATGCAAAGTGCAGCGATCCTTTCCGCTATGACGATCTCCCAACACTTGGCCCACCATAGTGGGATAGAGGGAACCTCAGGTTGCTTCCAAAGACGGGCGAGGGCTACCTTGGCAGCTGTTAACAGGTGTGTACACAAGCAAGCTGCATTCCCTGACGTGTCCCCCAGCAAAATTATTCCGGGATCTCACAGGATATTGAGACCTGTAATTGTTTGGACATGCGTTAGTTCCCCTTTCCAATAGTGCGCCGCTTTAGGACAGTTCCATAGGAGATGGAATAGCGATCCCTCCCGCGGACAGTCTCTCCAGCAGTTCGGTGATGGGCTTACGCCCGCTTTGTGCAGTTGGGCTAGTGTGATATAGTACCTGAAGCACGCCTTATACCCCCCTTCGCTGTTGGTAACACATTGGGTGTTTTTGTGAAATCTTGACCGTATTTTGCTCCTTGCCTCTGGCTCCAGGGGGCGCCCTTCTCTTTCGACTCTGGGCTTGTCTTTTCCAAGTGTTTGTAGAGGGTGGATATCTTGCCCCTCGGGGAGGCGGGGGGGGGGGATGTCAGTGTGAGTTCTTGAGGCGTTAGGTCCCTGGAGCCGCGCTCTTTAACGATGCGTTGAGAAATCCGGTGGCGGATCTGCCTGTAGCGGAACCGTTCCTCCTCGGGGATGTTGAACCTCGCCTTGCAGTCCTCAAATGAGTGGTTGACCGTCCTTTAGAAAGTCTGAAATTCTGTGAAGGCCGCCCTCCTTCCACTTGGCAAAGCTGCGGTTGCAAATGCCACGGGAGAAACCCAGGTTACCCCAGATTGGGGTCAATGGGCCCAGTGAGCTTTTGATTGCCCATTTCCCGGCCGCAGTTCTCCGGCTGTCCATGTTGCTGGTAGCGGGTTCAGAGTGTGGGAGGATCTCCAGGACTGGATATGTGGCAAGTCGAGCAGGGATGACTTGCACCATGCTTCTTCCAGTTGCAGCCAACGTGGGCAATCCACGATACGTGTCCAGGCAAAGGCGTGTGCGAGCTGGGCCGCTCGCTGGTATCTGGGGATGTCTGGGACGCCCAGTCCTCCCAGCTGACGACTCCGGGTCATAATTTTCCTTGCAATACGAGGTCTTCCCCCCCCCCCCCCCCCCCGATGAATTTCATGATTTCCCGTTGCAGGGAGATGAGATCCTCTTCTGGGATATGGGTTGGGAGTGCGTGGCAGTGGTACAGCACTCTTGGGAGTAAATTCATTTTCGCCGCCGCCGCTCGACCCAGCCAGGAAAGCTCCTGTTTGTTCCACCGTTTGAAATCTGCTTGGAGCGTTTTAAATAGCTGCCTAAAATTGTGTTTGTAGACCAGTGCGCTAGTTTTGGGGATATGGATACCCAAGTATTACAGAGTGGTATTGGCCCATGGGATCAGGAGGTCGGGCACAGAATGTCTGTCGCTTTGGTAGGTTGATCAGTAGAGCTGAAGACTTATCCTAGTTCACTCTGAACCCGAAGATTGCACCAAATGACTCTAGTTCTTCAAGCAGGCGTTGCAGTAACATATCCGGGTCAGTGATGGTCAAGAGGACATCATCCACATAGAGTGCCACTTTGTGTTCAATCCTGCCCACAGTGACCCCCCTGATGTTTGGGTTAAGGCGGATTCTCTCGGCGAACGGTTCCATAGACATGGCGAATACCAGGGGTGACAGCGGGCACCCCTGACGGGTCCCTCTGGATATGGGGATGGGTGCTGATTTCCTACCGTTGACACAGAGTTGTGTTGATGGGGACGCGTAGTTTGCCATTGCCCAAGTTATGAAATTGTGGCCCAGGTCCATGCTAGCCAGGGTGCTCCGAATGTAATCCCAGTTTACTAGATCAAACCCTTTATGTGCGTCGAGGAATATTCTCAACAGCGGGGTCTTCATTCTATTCGCGGATTCGATAATATTTAGTGTTCGCCCAACATTATCGTGTGTCCCTCTACCCTGGATAAAGCCTGTTTGATCTTTGTGTATTAACTCGGGGAGAATCCTGCCTAGCCTGGCTGCTAGCACTTTGGAGTAGATTTTCCCCTCTGTATTCATCAGTGGTATTGGCCTGTATGAGGCCGCCTGTTCAGGGTTCTTCCCCGGTTTCTGGAGTAGGATGGTAGTTGATTCGGCCATGGAGTTTACCTTTTTGGTGGATAGGAAGGAGTTGAACAACAGTGTCAGTTGCGGAATTAAGACGCGTGCGAATGTTTTATAAAACTTGGACGTCTGCCCATCTGGGCCTGGAGCAGTGTTCTTTAGTGATTTTATGGTGTCTAGGATTTCCTCTGCAGAGATCGGGGCTTGTAGGGAGTTGAAGGGGGATGTAACAGCTGGGGCGTGAAATGACGCTAGGTAGCGTTGCTGCTGGGCTCTATCCTCTGGAGATGAGGACGGCCCTTGCATGAACGACTTATGGTGGTTTACCAAGGTTTCTATTTATGTCTAGAGTGGTGAATTTGCTTTTCCCATCCTACCCTTTAAGGCTTATGATGTTGTTTCTGCTGTGTGTCTTTCGTAATTTGTATGCTAGTAACCGGTTTGCCTTATTGCTTTTATGATAATAAAATTGTTTTGTATATGCCAAGGTCTTCGCGGTGCGGTCGGCCCAGTGCATCTCTAGCGCCCTTCTGGCTTTTATTAGCTCCCTGTCCGCCTTTCTAGAGTATTGGGTCTTTAGTTCTTTTTCTAGAGTGGAGACTTTGGAGTCCAAAGCTAAGCTTCTGTGCGGATCTTGGAGACTCTGACCTGCTCAGCAGCTGCGCTGATAAACACCCCTCTTATTACCGGCTTCATAGCCTCCCATAAAAGTCCAATTGTGACTTCAGGGTTCTGATTTTCCTTGAAGTAATTGATCAAGGCATCTTCCGCCTCTCCCCTAATCAGCTGGTCCAGTAGAAGGGTATCAGTGAGCTTCCAGAATCTGGGAGGTGGGTCGGGGCCCCCCAGGATCGAAAGGTCCGCCGACACTGGTGCATGGTCGGATACCATGCTTGTGTGGATTTCAATGTTGCTAAAGCAGGGGAATAGGGTCCTAGTGGCTGATAAAAGATCAATTCGGGAGTGCCCTCCATGTGCGTTTGAGTATTAGGTGTAGTCGCGGGTCTCTGGATTGGTTACCCTCCATATGTCTACTGTGCCCGACTCTCTTAGCAACCTAGCGAGGGCCAGTCCTCGGGTGATATCTGGGTTGGATGGGGGCAGTGATTTATCCCTTGGGGGGTTCCGGGACTGATGTAAAGTCCCCCTCCCTCCCCCCCCCCCCCGATTAGGAGGTACCCCGTGGCGAAAGTTAATAGCGGTGGGAGTAACTCTAATATGAATTTGTCCTGATTTGCGTTGGGGGCGTAGATCCCCGTGATTGTAATTGGTTGCTCAGCAATGTATCCACGTATGAGGAGATATCTGCCGCAGGGTCCGTTTTGACCGTGGGGTTGAATAGAGGGAATTTGTCGCTTAATCGGATCGCCATTCCCCTCTTTTTCTCGCCACTGGAAGAAAAGAAGCCCTGTTTGAAGCGCTTGAATTTGATTTGGTGCTCATCGACTGGCAAAAGGTGGGTTTCCTGGAGAATTACTACGTCCCCATTTAGCGGCACCAATCTATTCTCCGCCACTGGAAGAAAAGAAGCCCTGTTTGAAGCGCTTGAATTTGATTTGGCGCTCATCGACTGGCAAAAGGTGGGTTTCCTGGAGAATTACTACGTCCCCATTTAGCGGCACCAATCTATTCTCCACCGATTTGCGCTTCCTTGGAGAGTTAAGACCCTGGACGTTCCAGCTCAAAATGCGGACTTCTCTAACGTTGTCCGGGCCTATTGATTATAAGGGAGCGGTTGGTTCTGTGCGGCTAGTGCTATGTAGCAGCAGGGGAGACTTTGAGGGGTTCCCCTGTGTGTGTGATAATGTGCTGCGATTACCGATGTCCACGCGTCAAACTATAACTGTTAACTGGGGCCCCTGGGGATCTGAACTGTTCCCCGGTCCCTTAACTACCCCCTCACCCCAAACTGTTGGAATGAGACTATAAAGCTCATCTGTGGGGTTGCTAGCCAACTCCGTTGTCGGAAGTTGCGCCCCGCAGGGTTGGAGGATATCTGCAGGGTCGCAGCATTGTGGGCTCAGGGGCAGTGCAGATGATGTTGGTGTGAAGATGAGTACTTAGCTGCATGCATATAGTACCCCCGTGGGTGCTAGCCCCACTCCCTCTCCCCTCTACCGGGGTGAGATCGGGGAATCTGGAGCGACATCGATGCTTGCATGTCTCTGGAGTGCTCCGGGGGGATATGGCACTAACCTGTCATATTAGCTTCGGGTGGGATACTGAGATTCGCCGACCACTTCGGATCATACCGCTTCCAGAGGCCCCGGGGCCTGTGGCGCCCGCCGGCACGTGACCAGCGGCTGGATGTTGGCGAGCCGGGTTGTGATTGGGAGCGTGTAGCAGGCTCTGAGTCTTTGTCGGTGGATCCTTTTCCCACAAACCGTTCCGCCTCCCTAGGGTTGCTGATCTGCCTGCGAGATCCTTCCCATTCGAAGCATAGAGCTGTTGGGTGACCCCAGCGGTATTGTATTTTTCTTTCTTGCAGCCATTCCGTTGCAAGGTCTTGATACAGCGCAATGTTGGCACCTCTAAAGGTGATTTGCTTCAAGGACCTGGCCTCCCTCATTATCTCCTCCTTGACCCTGAAAAAGTGGATTCGGGCGAGAACGTCCGGAGGGGAGGATGATGCTTGTCTTGGCGCCGTGCGGTGCACTCTGTCGATTTCTAGAGGGGCACTCTCCGGTAATGTTAATATGAACCTGAACAGGTCTTTGGTCAAGCCTTCGAGCTCTGCGTTGGTGATTATGGTAGGGATTCCGCAAATGCAGATGTTGTTGCCACGGGATCGATTTTCGCTATCCTCCTGTTTGATTTCGAGTGCGTCGCACCTGGCTTCCAAGGCCGCTAATTTGTTTAAGCCACACTTCAGCTCGAATGTGCTATCACACAAGCCATTCTCCACTTCCTCGGTGCGCTTTTCCACCTCCTCCACTCTTCTGTCCAAAGAGGCGATCTTTTTAGTGACTTCTTCTGTGCTCTTTTGGATCTCTTTCGTAAGGGCTAGTAGAAGATCTTTTAGATCTGTTTTAGTGGCGAAATAGTCAGTCTGCAATTGCTCCATAGTGTGGGTGCCCCCATGTGTAACGCCTGCAGCGGGGTCGGACTTTCCTGCTTTATTCTGGCATGTGTTGGTCATCATTGTTGTGATGTCTGCTTGTTTTGCTGCTTTGCCACTTTTTGACATGGCTCCGCCGGATGGGAGGTGTAGATGAAAATGCTACAGCTACTCCATCTGCTTACAGATCCGGAGGGCTCCCGCGGGGCAGAAGGCAGAGCTCTGCCGGTTGTGCCCTGCATCGAGGGGAGTTGGCGTGCGCCTCTGTAATGCTGTACCTTCTGGTCTGGCGTGAGGGCTGCTGCATTGTGTTTTAGGGTGACTCAGTGTCCTGTTGTTCTCCGCTGTGGTGGTGGGATGCTCCTGGGTTGTAGTTCCCTATGGCTGGGCCGGTGCATCGCCAGCCGGCTCCACCGCGGAGGACCCCCGGGATGCTGCGCTTGATGCTTGGGTTGCGGGCCGGGGAGATTTCTGGCTTCGCTCCCAGCGGTTCTGAGTTAATGCTACAGGGTGATGTGTGAAAAGAGTTCCGAGTGGGGACCGCTTTATTTGCGAATGGTGCTTTACTTTACTTGCGGGCTGATCTGTTGAGTCGTCTGCGGGTGTGCTTGGCTGTGCTCGCACATGCAAGAGGGCTCTCCAAGATGGGACCGGGTGCGTAGTTGCTGTTAGCTGAGGGGCCGGGGCCGGCGGCAGCTGTCTGGCGCTCTCGTGGATGTGGGCTGCCCCACGCGCTGGTGTTCCCTCTGTTGTGGACTGACCTTTTATAAGGGCCGCTTACCGGATCATTAGCTGGTTCCAGGAGTCAGCTGGGGAAGCGCCAGGGTGCAGACCCGGCTGACACAGATCTGCAGGATCAGGCAGCAGGCAGAGTGTCCGAGGATCCGCCGCCGCCCCCTGGGTCGCAGGAGGGGGATGTTGCAGATGTTGTGACCCCCCCTTGATGGGTCTTGGGCTCAGCCTTTGTTTGATTTCCCCTGGTGCGGCGTGCGCTCGGGCGCGGCCGCCGGACCTTGCTGAATGATGGTAGGAGAGGGCAGAGTGGAGCCCCAGACCCCGGTGCGCTGCTCTGAAACCTCCGGGCCAGGGGAGGTCGCTGCCTCGCAGATTCCCCCTTGGTGGCGCTGGACAGTGCTGGAGGGTTCCTGCCCACTGGCTTCCCGGATCCGCGATTGCGGGGACTCCTGGCAGCAGCAGCCCGCTGGGCGCGCCTCCAGGGCCACGTACGGGGCTCTCGAAGTGGTGCTGCACAGTGGGAGCGAGTCCAAGCCCCCATGGTGGCCCGCGGCTGGTTGGTGCTGGTGGTGGTTTGCTAAGAGCTTGGGCCACACTATGCTTCACAGCCTCTCCCCCTCCGCAGCCGCCATCGATACGGGCGCCCACCTGCCATTTTAGCTTTCTTCCTGCTCGTTTGGTGGGAGAACGTGGAGCCCTCCTGCCTCCGACCCTGCTCACCAGAAGCAGTTGATGTTTATGCTTCGGCCGTGCCAGACATAGTCTTGGTGGCCGCTTCAGTCCGCAGGGATTCGCTCCGACGATGGGGCTGACCAGGAGCGCTCATGGAGCCATGCCGTACGGTCGGCTCCCGGCCACGCCCCTATCCGTGCATGCATATTTAAAGTTAGCTGTTGCTCCCGGGTGGGGAGGGCTATAATTATCTCAATTGGGGCTCCATGATTGTGCTTCTGAGTTGCTTCTCAACTTTTGTGTGTGTTGTAAATGCCTACTGAGGACACTAAGACCGCTATAAAGTGGTTGCCTGTGTCCCCAAAAGTGTTTATATATTTTTATTGCCTTTGTTGATGATTGTGCATTTTAAATGGGGAATCCAGACCCGGTAATGCTTTCAAATGGCTAGAATGAGTGTTACATCTCTATTCATACATAGCTGTTACAATATCTATGGCTGATGTTATTTATATGTATAATATCTGTGGTATTCTCATATTGGAGTAAATGGTTAACCAGACACAGATACTTTATTTTAATCCTAGAAATATTTGCAAAGGCACAACATATTACGAATCATGTTCTGTGCCATATACCTGGGAAAATATATGGTGAAATCATTATCTAAAATAAGTCATGTCCTGTACAGAGAAAGTGACAAATAGGAGCGTGTGATGCTGGAAATGCCTTAAGGCGGGACAGGGCCTCCTAGTCCTTGCCCTACCACTTCTCTGTGAGTTTGTTCTCCGTTTTCTGCCACTGAGGTCCAGCCTGAACCTCTGGCAGTGCAGCATGTACCCATGTTTTTCTTTTGTTGAACAACATCCATGGGATACCCGTATGGCACCCATGGGTGGAGGTACACACTTGTGCCCATTCTGTGTGTTTTTGGGCAGTGTATGGGCTGGTGGCCGCTACATGCTGACTTGGCAGTGGCTCTGAGTATCCTCCATTTTTGGACACCCAGGCCCTGCCATAGGAATCAAAGGATTCCTGCAGTAAGGCATGATGGCCCCTGTGGCCTCTTGGTTTATATTGCCTTTTACCTTGTTTCCAAAAGTTCTGGGAAGCCCTGACCCTGTCCCTTTCTCCTGACTGGATGTTGGGTGGAAATAGCATATATTGCTCTGGGCCTGACTCCTGTCAGACTGACTGGAGCCTTCCGAGGGGCTGTGTGTTGTGGGTACACTGTTGGGGTGGGACATGTATGAATTGAGTCTGAAGTGAACTCACATGCTGTGTTATGGGTGTCTGGTTTCTGTGTGTGACACACAATGAATCAGACAGCCCTGACTAAAGTGACATGAATGCAATGTAGTATGCTGAAAAGCTGGGTACTTACCTCAATCCACATTCTGTGTTGTGTCTGGGTGGAGTGAATGACCTGAATGCCTGTGAGACTGAGTCTGGCTCACAGTGAATGGGGAACAGATGTGTTTATCTGGTACCTCTGACTTACCAATTTGCTCAGAAGCTGAAGCAAGAAGAAGCTGTTCCTTGAAGCCCTGCTGGAGAAGTCTGCTGCTGCGTTTCTTTGGTAGAACACAACAGCTTTTGTTTTACACAAAGACACATCCACAGAGGACCTGCAAAGGGGTCATCTCCCGAGCTAGGCCACTAGAAGGCCGCTAACTTCCAGGTCCAGGCGAAGGTACCTGACATGCCCTTTGATGGGAAGAATCTGTTTGGGAAGGCCGTCGATGAGTTCCCCCAGGCCATCAAGATGGATACGGAGACGGCCCGTTCCCTCGACAACCTGCAACAGTACAGCTAGTCTTCTTTTTGCTCTTCCATGGAAAAATCGAGCAGGACACCAAAAGGTTTCTCCACGTCTTATAGACAGCCTTCCTGATCCTCAACTAAAGAAGCCTTCAGAGGCTGCTCCCAGACCTGCGGTAGCGGAGGACTCTGTTGCACGCAGAACATGCCGCTGTCGCCCAAGCAAGCCTGAACCGGCCAAGATGTCAGTCCCCATGTGTGCACCCCAGTGGGAGATGGGCTGACTAAGTTAGTCAATAAGTGGCAAAAGATCTCCACCGACAGATGAATGCTGGGCGCTCTCGCCCAGGGGCACACCTTGGCATTTCAATGCAGGTGTCCTCATATTCCGACGGTTCCCAGTCAGGTGCAGCACATCCATCAGCTTTTGGAAGAGGTACGAGCCACGCTACAAAAAGGGGCGATGGAGCTAGTTTCCAAATGACTCCGGGGCTCCGGGGTCCATTCCAGATACTTTCTAGTTAGTAAGAAAACAAGGGGCTGGAGACCCATTCTGGACATATGACGTCTGAACAAATACTTAAGTCCCAAAAATTCAGGATGGTCACATTGATGCATCTGCTCGGCCAACTGGAGAAAGGGGATTTCTTGACGTCCTTGGACATGGAGGACGCCTATTCCACGTCTTGACTCACAATAAACATGGGAAATGTATATGATTTGTGGTGCAGAGACAGCACTACCAGTTCAAGGCCCTACCATTTGGCTTGAAGTCGGCCCCAAAAGTGTTCACAAAATGCCTGGCACCAGTGGCGGCCCATCTGTCTACAGGGCATACATGTGTGCCCATACCTGGACTACCGGCTGATAGGTGCCCGCTTGCGGGAGCTGGCTGACAAGCACACAAAGGCGACAGTCCGACTATTAATGGATCTGGGATTGTCCATCGACTATTCAAAGTCCTGCTTAATGCCATTGCAGAACGCGCTGTTCCTCTGCTCCATACTCCTCAGTGTCTTGCCTGGCATTGCCCTCAGAGGAGAAGCTAGCAGCCATTCAAGGAAAGGTGCAACGACTGTCCTCGGCGAAGACGGCCACAGTGTAGGCCATCAAGTCGTTACTGGGCATGTCATCCTGCATCTACCTCGTCTGTCCCTGCAGGTCGCAGATGCGACCCCTACAAGAATGTCTAGATGCCCATTGGATACAGGTGTCCGAAAGTTTCACGGACAAGATCCCTCTCAACGAGGAGTTCGGGCACGTGATAGTGGTGGGGCGTCCATTCCAACATCACCAAATGCACAGGATTTCAGAACCCCCCATACCAGGAGACTGCCACCATGGATGCCTCCATGGAGGAGACGGATCTGCATATCAACATCCTGGAGCTGTGGACAATGTACTGGGCCCTCAAGTCTTTCCTACCATCTCTGAAAGGCAAGGTGGTGAAGATCTTCATGGACAACACCACCCACCACCACCATGTTGTACATCAGGAAGCTGGCATGGATTCACATGCAAACCCTCCCTGCAGCCCCTTTGCGGCTCTCCTTGGTCATACTGCCACTTTACGTGCTTACCAAATCTGCAGATGGCTGCCAGAGGAGGGGCTTAGGGAGAGGACTGCCATTGGATGAGGATGGTATGACCCAGCGGACAGTGATTGGATTAGAGGGAAAATACAGTTTTAAAGTGAAAGTTTAACTGTTTTTCTGTTTACCGAGGATTCCCTGCTGGACGGCAGGGAATAATCATGAGCAGGTGAATCCGTGCCAGACCCGTGCTGGAGAACTATAGTTAGTTAAATAACTTAAACCTTATTCCCTAACTTTTCCATTACAGGTTGTCCAGGTGCTGCTGGATCTTCACACAGAATTGTATTTCGAGGAGATTGGGTCCTCCGACGTATTCCATATCTATGACAGTAATCACCACAGCTGTGCTGCTTCGGAAAATCTTTCGGCGTCTGCGTCAATGAAGCCGATACGCCGCCCTCGAGGACCTCCTCCGATGTCACTGGATGTTATAAGTAGGACACACGACGCCGGTAGCCTCTGTTCCGTTTTTTCCGCAAACGTGTTTGCTTCGGCAATCTCGGCGCGCCTCGGCTCTTTGGAGATTCTGTTGTTTCTCGGTTCTTCGAACTTGTTCGTTTTGTGAAGTTTCTTCTTCGTGAAGGATGTCTACCTCGTCTTCCACCCCGCGTCCGGGATTTAAGAAGTGCGTGGACTGTGGGTCCAAGATGTCGGTTATGGACTCGCACGATGCCTGCCTCTGGTGCCTCGGGGAGGCCCATGACTGTGTCGACTGCCAGTCGTTCACGTCTAAAGCCTTGCGGGAGCACAAGAAGAAGTTATCGGTAGGTAAGGTGTCTAAGCCACGGAAGTCGAGGTCTGCGGGGCATTCGACGGACGATTCGAGAGGCGACTCTCCGCATCGTTGTCGGAAGTCCAGTGGGTCTCGGTCCCAGAGTCGGTCTCGCCACTCCTGCCTCTTCGATGCACTCCCGGAAGCACTGCCATCGGTCGCCTTCCCCGTCCTCTTCCGAGGACTCCGCACGTCGGCGGGTCGCTTACCCTACCAAGCGGGCGATGCCGGAGGAATGGGCTTCCTTCGGGAAGAAAATGTTAGCGATTCTCGAATCGCAGGGCACCAGTCCGTCCGCGCCTCCGAGTGGGGTCGGTCGTGATCGGTCGAGAGACACCGCTTGCATGCCTTCGGACTCGGGTGGTCGGCACGATTCGCGGGAGAGGTCCCGCTCGGACAAGGGGAATCGTTCTCGTCATGCCCTGTCCAGGTCCCGGTCCTCGACGCGCTCGAGACCGTGTGAACCTGTGATGTCTTCGAGGAAGACGTCGACGCCGGTGGCGTCGAGTTCCTTGACGGACTCTTTCGAGGCCCCGCCTCCGAAGAAGTCGTCGGCGCCCAGGCTGTCGAAGGACCCACTCGGGGCTCCGGCCTCGAGGCCTGTGCAGTCACCATCGATGCTGTTGGCGCCGCGTTCGGCATCGACGCCGATTCACTCGATGCCCTCAACGCTTTTCGAGGCTGTGTCGACGGGGGTCCCCCTGAGGCTCGATGGAACCCCCTAGAAAGGATCTGGCCAAAGTCAAGCATGGCTTTGGTTCACATTCTGTGCCTTCTTACCACCATCTTGAGTTTATTTCAGAGGTGGATGAGGGCTCTGATGATGGCATGGTTCCTAATACGGTGCCAGATGAGATTCTCTCGGGCCATAGCCAATTTGAGGACCTGAGGCAGTCCCTGCACGATGCTAGTGGGCTGGACACCTCTCCGGAGGTGGAGTTTTGTAGGCCTGAGCCTGGCACTCATGCCGACTCCTCGTACCGGCGCCTTATGTCGAGGGTCACTGAGTACTTGGAATGGTCTGCTCCCCCGGGGGAGTTTCTTCAGGATGACCTTACGGATATCCTCGACCTTGGTCCACCAACTGTCCCGGTACTGCCATTTCATTTGGCTCTACAGAGGAGGGTGGCGGCGGCTTGGACTGCTCCGGAGAGTCTCCCGGCAGTGGGCAAGTCTTTGCAGCGAAAATACTGCCCAGCCAGTAGCGACCCCTGCTACTTGTCCAAGCACCCTACTCCGGAGAGTTTGGTGGTGCAGACGGCTACGGATCCGGCAAAGCAGGCGTCGTATCCTACCATCCGTCCTGATGGGGACGACAAGCGTTTTGACGGCTGGGCAAAGAAAGTGTTTTCTGCAGGGGGTATGGTGCTTCAAGCAGCCAACTCCGTATGTGCCTTGTCACGTTTCACGCACACTCTGTGGAACTGTTTCCTTAGCGGCTGAACATATTCCCGAAGGGGACGAATGGGATGGTTTCCTTGCCATGGTTCAGGATGGCAAGGATGCCATGTGTGAGGCCATTCAGTCGGGTTTGGACATGGCAGATTGCGTCAGCCGGTCCATGGCGGCGAGCACCGTGATACGCAGGTTTGCGTGGTTGCGGAAGTCTGGGTTTGCTCCTGATGTGCAAGCCCGGCTCCTCAACATGCCCTTTGACGGGCAACATCTTTTTGGCTGCAAGGCTGACGAGAGCCTTGAGAGGTTGCAGACCTCAGAGGCTGCAGCGAAGTCATTGAGCACTGAAGTTGGACAAACTCTGCCTTTTCGTCCTAGGGGACAGCAATGGAGGGGAGGTTCCTTTCGCTATTACTCATCCTTTGGTAAAGCGAGAGGAGCTGCCAGTCAAAGTGGCCACCGTAGGAGTGCCAGAGGTGGAAAGCAAGCTACTCGAGGTGCCAAGGCCACTCGGGCAGTTGCCTCTTTGCCCTCAGGCAACGCTGCAACCGCTTCAGCTCAGCATGAGGCCATGTCCCATGGTTCGCCGGTTGGGGGAAGACTGGCGCAGCATCTTGCAGAGCGGCGCACCATTACTTCAGATGTGTGGGTTCTGGAGCTGATAACCCACGGCTACTGCCTTCCTTTCCGGCAGAGGCCTCAAGACAATCGACTGGGGAATCTCTCTTTGAAGAGTCCGGATCCGCTCCTTGCGCAGGAAATTCAATCCCTGCTGGAGAAAGGCTCCCTAGAACTGGTGCCTGTAGCGAAGAGGAACAAGGGATGGTATTCCCCTTATTTTTTGATTTCCAAGAAAGACGGGAGATTGAGACCCATCATGGACTTGTGCGGTTTGAACAAACTCCTCAGGAAGGACAAGTTCAAGATGGTTACTCTCTCTCAAGTCATCCAGGCCCTTCAACTTCAGAACTGGTTGGTGTCTCTCGACCTCAAGGACGCTTATTTTCATGTGCCGATACATCCAAAGCACAAGAAGTACCTGAGGTTTGCGGTTGGCGACTCGCACTCTCAGTTTCGGGTCCTGCCGTTCGGATTGACCTCCGCCCCGAGGGTCTTCAACAAGCTCATGGTAGTGGTGGCAGGGCACCTCAGAAAAAGGGGGGATTCACATCTACCCCTACCTGGACGATTGGTTGATCAGGGCGCGCTCTCCCGAGTAAGTCCTGGATCATCTGTCAGTCACCTGCCACTCCCTCCACAAGCTGGGCTTCTCCCTCAACTTAAAGAAGTCCCATTTGACACCAACTCGGAGGCTCCAGTACATCAGAGCAGTGCTCGACACGTCCCTGGGGCAGTGTTTTCCTCCCCAGGTGAGGGCTCACCACATTCAGCAGATGGTGCACAAGTTTCAGCTTCCCCATAGTCTCCCAGCGTTTGAGTTCTTAAGATTGCTCGGCCTCATGGCATCCTGCATTCTTCTGGTGCCAGAGACCAGGTTGCGGATGAGATCTTTGCAATGGGCACTCGAGCTCCAGTGGTCTCAGTCCTCCGGCAGGATGTCGGACCCTGTTCAGGTGCCGTCCTTGGTCGCCCAGGACCTTCTGTGGTGGGCCGTCGAAGACAATCTGATGAGGGGGGCTCCACCTTGGCTACCCTGGCCAGAGGTGACGATCGTGACGGACGCATCCCTCACGGAATGGGGAGCTCATGCCAACGAGTTGACAGTCAGCGGTCGTTGGTCTCCGTCAGAGTCCAGACTCCATATCAGTCTGTTGGAGCTGAGGGCCGTCAGGCTAGCCCTGAAGGCTTTTCTGCCGACTGTGCGAGGAAAGAATGTCCTGATCCTGACGGACAACACGGTGGCCATGCACTACCTCAACAAAAGGGGGGGTGCAAGGTCTCTTCCTCTGTGCAGGGAGGCGATGCAGCTCGGGTTCTGGGCAATCCAGCAGGAAGTTTCGATCTCGGCACTTCATCTGGCCGGAGAAGAAAACGAGACAGCGGACGCTCTGAGTAGCAGAGCTCGATCTCTCACGAGTGGGAGTTGGCTCAGGAGATTCGGAGATCTTTGCCCTTTGGGGGACCCCTCAAGTGGATCTCTTTGCCTCTAGTGTCAACCGAAAGAGCGAGAGGTTCTGCTCGAGGGAATTTCCTCCAAAAGGAGCCTAAGGAGAGGCGTTCGTGGCGGAGTGGTCATTCCCGCTGCTGTACTCCTTTCCTCCAGTCCCAGTCATCCCGCAAGTACTGTGGAGGTTACGGAAGTTCGGTTCCCGGATGATCCTCATTGCTCCGGCGTGGGCCCGGAGGACGTGGTACCTGGACCTTCCCGACCTGTCCATCTGCCCTCCACGTCGTCTTCCCTGCTCTCACGGGTCAGATCCCTCAACCTTCACGCTTGGTTTCTGAAAAGTTGAGGTATAAGGATTGGGACCTCCCTGAAGACGTGATGGAGGGTGTTGGAGACGTGATGGAGGGTGTTGGAGACGTGATGGAGGTGTTGCTCTCGGCCAGACGGCCAGCAACAAAGTCCCTGTACCGTTGGCAAAAGTTCGGCGACTGGTGCAGGGTTAAGAATGTGGATCCTTTTTCATTTGACATTCCTGTAGTTCTGTTTTTTTTTACTTTCTTTGACCCACATGGGCCTGCAAGTGGGTACCGTTAAAGGTTACCTGGCGGCGCTGTCCATATTTAAGCGCTCGTCTGAAGAGTGTTCCTATTTTAAAATTCCTTTAATTTCTCAGTTTCTGAAAGGGCTCACTAATGTGTTCCCTCCGTCACCTTTCCAGGTGCCCGGTTGGGATTTGAACCTTGTTCTCAAGTTTCTGATGGGTGCTCCGTTTGAACGTTTGCATCATGCCCTTTGAGACTGTTAACGCTTAAAAATGTATTTTTGGATGCAGTCACTTCCGCTCGCAGAGTGAGTTAGTTACAGGCACTTTCAGTTAAACCACCCTTCACTGTGTTTCATAAGGACAGGGTTGTCCTTAGAGTTCGTCCTTCCTTTCTTCTGAAGGTGGTGTCGGAATTTAATTTAGGCCAGAACGTTGTTCTTCCGGCGTTTTATCCTCCTCCACATCCTGGTAAGGAATAGGAGAGGCTCCATAGGCTTGATCCTAGGAGAGTGTTAAGCTTTTATATTTCACTCATGTCCCAGGTCAGAGTGGACGATTAACTCTTCATTGGTTACGCTGGAAAGTGTTTGGGACAAGCTGTGACGAAACAGACTTTGTCTCGCTGGATTATTTTGACTATCTCTGAGTGTTACCGCTTGGCGGGTAAGGACTCACCGGTCAGCTTACGGGCCCATTCTACCAGGGGTATGGCTTCCTCTACTGCCCTACAGAGGGGTGTTCCTATTCGTAACATCTGTGATGCAGCCACCTGGGCTTCGGTGCATACTTTTGTACGTCCCTACTCCCTCGATTCCATCCGGGGACAGGATTTGGCCTTTGGCAAGGCGGTCCTTTACTGTGCAATTTTATTGGGCATTCTAAATTTCTGTTTTTTAAATTCTTTTCCCACCTCCTTGCATTGGTACTGCTTTGGGAGTCTGTCATAGAAATGGAATACATCGGAGGACCCAATCCCCTCGAAGAACAAGTTACTCTCTTACCTGGTAACTTTCTTTCGATGGGATGGTCCGACGACGTATTCCATATCGCTCCCTCCCTGCCTTCCCCACTACAGAATTTCTTATGCGATTGCAGCTTACGTTTCCGCAAGGCTTTGTGTGGTCAGACTGGCAGAAGACTGGTGCCACACGTTCTGGGAAAAAACTGCAACTGAGGCTACGGACGTGGTGCGTCCTACTTATAGCATCCAGTGACGTCGGCCGTCGGAGGAGGTCCTCAAGGGCGACGTATCGACGTCATTGAAGCAGGATGCAGACGCCGAAAGATTTTCCAAAGCGGCACAGCTGTGGTGATTACTGTCATAGATATGGAATACGTCGTCGGACCATCCCATCGAAAGAACGTTACCAGGTACGATAGTAACTTGTTCATCTAGTCTAAAGGAAGCATACTGCTGCTGTTCAGAACTAGCCTGACTTTCTTCCCTATTCTATGCTGATGCACCTCGCTTAAGAATTCACATGCCTATTTAAAACTGTCTGCAGTTAATGCATTTAATACTGATTTTAAGTATTGTGTGGTATCACATATGGTGTATATATTTGCCATTCTTTGAATTAAGTATTTCCAAGTACAAAGGGTTATTATTTAAATCTGTATATATATTCCTGAATCATATTTCATATAAAGAAGCTGTGTTCTCACCCAACATGGTGTGTGGACATTCTTTTGTGGGGACTTTGGGGATTCACTGTACTTAAGAACCAGCCTGCATCACCTCCTGAAAGCTTAAGCCTGGCTGCTTGGCCTTTGCTACCAAATTGAGAGCCCTGGCTGGGGTGTTATGTGCCTTTAGCCTACCATATAGAGGGCAGAAGTACAGATGCCCCCCAACCCCCAGTCTTTGCCGAAGGTAACCTATGTAGCATGTTTCCCTATTGTTCCAGATAAATCTCATTCCCCGATCCTTGATAACCAGTGAGGTTTTGAACTGCCATTGCTCCCATTTTTAACTGTTGGTAGTTTTCCAGGATGGAAAATCAACAATTCAGGACAACATGATTTTGAGGTAAGTTTTAATGGATCAAAAACACAAATATTTAAATTAACATTGTGTTGTTCCTTCTTTGCATGTGGAAACGCCTTGGCGCTCAATGTGCCTTCATTGCAGACTTACTGTGTTGGGTAATAAGCAAAGAGCTGTATTTGACGAGAGTGAGGGTGTTTAAGAAAAACCGAACAGTGTGTATTTAGCTGTCAGAGTTCTATTTTATTATCTGTTAACCATGAAATCTGTTAAGTGGTGAGCAGGAATATTTGAATTGGAAAATGAACTTGCGCCTGCCCTAGTTTTGTTTTTTCTTGGTACAGTAAACATGAATATATTGTATAGATTCCACAGTGGCTAAGAACTATATGTGCGCTCTGCTGTATTTCTAGGGCATTGTGAAGACTGAAAACAATAAGAATACCACTCCCCGAACTGCTAATTCACCGTTTTCTGTTACAACCACAGCTGCTAAAATCAAAAAGGTCTGTAATTAGTTTTCTTTTATTTTGGCCAAGCCAGGGGGTGGGGTTGGGTGTGGCTTTTCTAGGCCTTCCAAGCAGTTAATAATTCTTTTCATTTTGATTTGTTTCTCTTTGTTCCCTGCCATCTGTACCCCATGCCTCTCACTTGTTACATACTCTGCTTTTCTGCTCGTGTGACATTATTAGCACTGTGACCCTTGCAGTGTACAGACCCTTCACTGCATCCTGTGTGGTTAGTTTTCTGTGTTGCATACTTTTGGCCCAGACATATTCCAGATGATCTAACCTATACAAGATTAAACATAGGTGCGCAATTAGTAGTTTTAATAACAATGTTCCTGCTTTTCTTTGCTTGTATAGAGTATATATTCTGTCACAGAGCCCTTGTATCAAGAAGGGATGCCGAGACCTGGGATGTTCACAATTCTATTTAGGCAAACAATGATTTCAAAAGGTGCCAACCAAAATATAAAGGATATCGTTCCAAAATATCAGGATGTTTATTCACCTGTACTTATCTAGGCCTCTCTTCCACCAGGGTGCCCCCACAATGTCCTTCCTTGGTATCCTTGTCTCTCCGATCCTCAAGGCCTCTCGAATGTTAATCACAGTCCTTGGAGTTTAAAAAAAGGTTCTGTCGCCTACTTTAACTCTCCTGGATGTTGCGAGCTACAGGGTTTCCTGTACCCTTCTTCAGGCGATAGACTAGCAGCAGGCTTTTGAGGAACCCATACTCGAGACTAAATCGGGAGTGTAGCCTTGCCACCAGATGGTCAGCAGGTGTAAAGGGCTGGTGAGATTGTTTCCCTTTAAGCCTAGCCTCACTTGGGGTCCCTTCTGCTTCTTCTGTCTTGCTTCACTGATCATAGTAAATCCTTCCTGGCCGACACTCATTTCTCTTTCCACCTCATGGTCCTGGTGAGCACTGACCTGAACCCCCGGAACCTGTATGTTCTGACTACACAACTACTCTCCTCCAGAGTCTTGCTTTCACTATCTGTTGTTCCTTCAGCCTTCTCTATACCACCTCAGCTATCACCTCCTCTTTCCCACTACCCCACTTGTTGTTTCCACCTCCTCTGTGTCACCTTAACTTCTGATGTGACCATCTCCCGTGTTTCTGTACCACCTTTACTTCCTGATTTGCCCCTCTAAGTGTCTGAACCATCTCCACCGCCTTATATTAACACCTCGTCTGTACCACCTTCACCACCTCATGTGAGTACTCCCACTTCCTCTGTAATACTTTTACCACTAGATGTGTCCACCGCCTTCATCCCACCAGATGGTAACATCTCTTCCTGTCTGCATAGTCTTACTACCGTCTCCTGGTTACCACCCTCCTCTCTTGGTTTTGCCACCACCTCCTCTTTCAATGTCAGTTCTCCCCAAAATCATCCTCACTACCACAGTCACCTCTCCACAATCCCATTCTGTCTCTCCAGCCTCTGCTTTCTCCAACTCTTCAATCTGAAGCCACTGCTGAACTCAAGCCTCCTGCTCCTTCATCCCACACTGGCTGACTGAAATCTGTGTGTTTTATGGTGCTGTTGTCCCCTTCTTTTGGATCTCAGGAGGTCGCTGCAACTGTCTGGTAATTGAGCAGGGGTAATATCGGTTGCTGCTCTCAAGGGGCACCTGACCTCACTAAGGGCCTAGGAGGCTGGACCACGCCTTCAGCTGGCCTTGTCTGCCATCTTATAATAGTCTTACCTCCTTGCTAGTCTGTAGGGCTGCCTGTTCAGGGCCAATTTCCCCCAGCAGATAATTGGCAATCTGTAAAGCCTTTTCTGGAAATTAGCCACCTAAATAGTAATTGCGTATTTGGGTTGGATTGGCAACATTCTTTATTTGGTTAGGGAACACACTGTTGGAAGTCTTAACTTCAGATTGCATTTAGTGAAATCCATGGTTGGAAAACTCCAACATTGCAACTTTGCAGCAAGCATCTCTCTCTGGCACTCGCATGCGGAGAATCCCACACTCCAGAGAATGTGAACTTGTAACTGTATCAAGCCAAGGATAGGACTATCATAGTATCAAGACAACTGTTCCTACTAGCATGTGACTGAAATTGACTCCGGACAAAGCAAGGGAAGTTTTCTTTTCCAGCATTCTGGGTCGTCCTAGCAACGGCTTCTTGCACTCCCATGTGGGAGGAGGGTGTATTGAAACTGGTGCTCTGTCTCCTTTCATGTTGCACAAACCAAGGGCAGATGACCAATGGCGCCTTCCATATCACCCCCTGTTCTAGCTCAGGGAGGCACCCCTTGGGTGTGCAGATTTAGAGAGGGAACTTGTTACAGTATTAATTAATTACAAAGATGGGACGGAGGGATTGTGTGTTATACCAACCAAGGGAATTGATGTCTGGTACTCCATACTTAACTGCAGGTCTCTTTTCTCTGGCTCACTAACCTTTAAAATGTATTCTTTGCCACTTTATGTTGCAGCATGTGTTCTCCGTTACACACTTAGGACACATGCTCCTTACTCCTTGAATATATTAATTATCTAACATTACATACTCAGTAATGGACTGTATGATCCTAGAGCATACCTTTTGCGCTATTTTAAGTAATGTATTATCTAATGAATACTATTTTTCCACTGATTTCATATCTAATTACCTAACAAGCGGAAGACTAGCTCTCACTACAACTCTGCACGAACTCTAACTTCAGGTCAATTTCACCCCTTATTCTTTACATGTCTGTGCTACATAAAGTGAACTGAGGCTTGCGATCTCAATTCCCTTTTCCACAAGCCCATGTAATATATTCGGGGGTAGCCACCTGTATTTTGAAGTATGATATAATGTGCCATACTTCCCGTCCCCTTTCCTCCATTCTTGTGGGTGTCCCTGTTAGGGAGAATTCTCAAAAATGTGCTAATTCCCCCCACCTTAGAGACCCGCAGCTACTTTGCTGGATTTTGAGGATTTGATTTTTTTATGTTGAGAGAGTGTGACCCTTTTTCCCACTCATGTGTTTTGAAATGTGTTTTACTCTTGTGTTCTCTTTGGTTATGGAGTTTTAGACAACTCCATAGGCATCATCTTTTCATGCGTGTCACACAGCACCGTCAGTGCAGTGGCACTGGTAAACCTTTTCAGGCTCTCCCAAGGTTTAAATACCTTCTGTGGGATAAACTACTGTTTCCCAGAGTAAGTAAAGTGAAATTGACTTTACTAGTCTTTTTAAATTCCTAGACCCAGCACACCCTATCTTACAATAGTGCTGGAGGAGTTACTTAGTATCCCCTGTGTCTAAATACTCATGTAGCAGTCAAATGCTTTCCTATCGGAATGGCTGGTGGCAGTGGTTTTACAACAAACTACCATGATTTTTCTCGACAGCGAACACCTGTAGCGTTAAATCGTGGGAGCCATGTTTGTTTTTCAAGATGGCGTCTGAGCCCCCTCTGTAAAAACAGGTCCTGGTGTTATTTTTTTCCATTTCTTTGTGGAAAGGTCCTTCTAGAGTTTTGCTCTGCGTGCTAAACCAGGTTTGGTCCCTTTGTTCGTTCGCATTTGCTGGGCTTCAGGACTGAAGACCGCCTCTGGCGCCCGAGTTTCTGGGCTGGGCAGGAAGTGAGAGAGATGCCCGAAACTCCATGTGCTTAGTCTCCTAGGAAACCCAAATGCACTCTGGCGTGATTGGCTGGCTGACTGTCCGGCAAGGACAGCCACCCTGCTGGGTGAGTGGCAGCTAGGCTGGAATGAATGGGAGGAAACTGGATAAAAGGGAAGTCTCTTGGAAGGCCGAGTCGACCACTTGAATGAAAGAACTGAAGACAAGCTTGAAGAGGACGGCTGCTGCAACTCCTGGACCGTTGGTTTGCCCTGTGAAGCCCTGCTGCAGGTCCGAATCGCTAAATTCATCTCAACGGAAGTCCTGCAAGGACGACTTCTCCCTTTGAGTTGGTGGGACCAAGCAACTCGACCCGTAAACCACCTGGATACCATTCTCTGAGGTGGTTGTAATTTCCTCAGAGTGTTTGTGTGGTATACTACAGCTATGCCAAGTATCTGCTTTTTCGACAAGTCCCCGTGCAGTTGAGGAGTCCCCCGACGTCCTCCCTCTTGTCCCCACGACTGAGGCTCAGGAACTGCGAGATCTGCAGGAACTGCCAGGAACAGAAGTTTTCAGCTGCATCTTTTTCTTCATTTGCAAGGTACTGTGAAACGAGACTGAGAGTATTTACCTCTAGCAGTGAAAGTGCTTGAAACTTTTGCTACTAGCAGGCCTAATCAGCTTGTGACCCAACGTGTAATTCTTCTGCTTACAAACTACTTCTATGAACTTCTACGGAGACTTTACCGTTTACTTGCCAGAACCGTTTTTACCTATACAAGACTTTAGCCCATTGACTTTGGCTTAGCCTATTGAATTGAATTGACTCTTCTGGTGAACTCAAAGTAGCTGCATTATCTAAGAAATTGTAATTCTTTTATGTTCTGAACCCATTCCTTTTTGCTCCTCCTTCAAAGTAGCTTGAATGCCTCAGAAACCTAACGAGTATAGTATTGAAGTGTACTGATGTATGATATTTAACTGCCTCCTTCTAGTGAATGTTTTATAACCGACTGTTGAATACATTAATACGTGTTTAACCAAGAAACCTTGAGTGTAAGAGTTTATTTTAATACCTGTGATTGTAGACCTCTGTGTAACATCCTTACAGCTCACATTCCCTCTTGAGATAAGCCTGGCTGCTCAGCTCGGCTACCAAAAACTGTGTAGTAGAGACTTCTACCAAAGGTTGTTTTTGCTTACACTTGTAGTCATAGTTGTGTGTAGTGGTCCTAAAGGGTACGGCATACAAACTCTGCCTAACTGTCCCCCGGTACTGAAAACTTTGGCAGCGAAAAATTGAGCATCCCCTTTAAATTTAGTATAGTGCGTGGGAACGCTCTGCCGAGGACCTGCCCTCTGGTGCCTCCCCTCAGTCCCTACTTCTACATCCCATCCCCTTTCCTCCATACTGTATGGGCGTCCCTCACTAGGGACGGGAGACGTAACCTTTTTCACCAGAAAAATCATCTTACCTCTAGATGTGCGTGGGGGCATGGGCCTGTGAGCAGGCGCTCCCCTAACTCCACCCACCGGCACCACTCCTCAGTCCTCTTTTCAGCCTCGACGGGAACAGGCCGCTTTCACCCGTGCTCCTGGGTTATTCCTCTGGCCTTGTTATTCCATGCGCTCTTCCCCGGAGAAGTATTCTTTTTCTTTTTCTCTTCCATTGTTAGGTACTGCTCTGTCCTCTGGTGCCACGCTCCTCCCCAGCGTGTGTCGACGGCAGGTTTCAGCAGGCAGCCAGCCTGCAAGGGCCCCTTCCCAACGTCTGACCCTCACGCACTCTTCCTCCAGTGCCTTGGCCCAGACCACGGCTAGGACGACTGTACCACGTGCAACGCCTTGACTCCGCACATGCTGAAGAATCGGCTAGCAAGGTGGCGGGAGCTCTTTGAAAGATAGCCTCCAGAGGACCTTCAAGCATATGTGAGAAGGAAGACCAGGCCCAAGGTAGGTACACTGTACTCCTCGACACCCCACAAGGACAACTCCTTCCCAGGGAAACGCCCAAGCGGGAGGGACCTTTCAGGTTCTAAAACCAGCAGGAATACCGAGGCTGCCTCAGCGACCGGCCCAGGGGTCACAAGATCCCACCAGTGATGCCGCTGATGGCCCGCAAGGCTCTATTACCGGGTTCCAAACCGAGGGGCTCTGCCCTAGTACCGGACCCATATCTGAGGGGGTGCCTGTACGCAGCACTACCAGCACAATGGCTGATGGCACACTGCCTACCAGCTTCGACCTGAGGTGCAGGGAAGGTCGCAATCACCACTGCTCAACAAGCCAGACCCAACTAAACAAGCACCACGGCTCAGGCACGTGGCGAGGAGCAAGACAAAATGGCTGCCGGACCAGTCAAAATGGCGGCTCACCCGATGCCCTTCCTCTTCGAAGATCGGTCAGGGGAGCGCGCTTCCAGGTGGGATTGGACAGCACCTGTCACCCGGTCCAGGTCCTATCCCGCTGCTTTGTTGGGAAGGTACCTATCCCCATACTTGGTGAGACAGGGCACGCCCAGACCACTGCAGACTCGGGGCCCGACCACTCTGCCCACAGGTGCTCCTATGTGATTAGGCACAGCCTTGTAGTGTTAGGACAGGTTCTTCGAGAAGTTCCTGCCCTCATGAGATTACCACAGATGGGTACCATCCTCAGGAACGTAATCAGGGACATGCTCCCTCCGGTATAGCCACAAGCACCCACTGCGGTTGCACCTCTAGCTCGGCCCCTGGCTCCCATGCCCGTTCCAATCACGGCAGCTCCGGCTCAGCCCCCTCAGCAGCCTCCAGCACTGATAATCACCACGCCACAGCTGCCTGTGGCCAGCACTCTTCCTGCTTCCACAGATCCGCAGGGCTTAACAGTGGACACAGACAAGGAAGAAGACCCGGATACCCTATCGTCAGCCAATGCATTTCAGGCGAGGCCGGCGGGACTGGCCGAGTAACCCGCAGCCACAGGTGGAACAACCCAAGTCGGGGGTCCTGGCTTAGGTACTTGCTTTATGTCCTACTAGAACTGGAATTCCACTTCAAAAGGATGTTTAAGCCTTAGCCACAAAAGGATAGGTCAAGCCACACTCTACCCATCCTACCAACAAGCATCTCAACGCTATGTACAGACAAACGGAAGGGGATTCCCTCCTATTGTTGCCGCACCCCTAACCGCATTCCTCAGTGATAGCGACAGCATCACTAGATTCCAAGACCGTCTTCCTCAGCACCTTTGGCCTCTGCCCCCCTGGGCAAGGAGGAAAATCTCTTGGAAGCGTTTAGAAAGAAAATGTACTCAAGCGCTACTCTCCACCAGCATCAGGCCAACGCTGACGCCTTGTTGGCGGCTGTCAGTCAGAAACTGTGGCAGGAAATTGCAGACTTCCTTCCAGAGCTCCCCACCCACAGCCAGCCACTGTTCATGGCTGGGTTGGCAGAGGCCGAAAAATCGTGGGCCAGGATATAATGGAAGGCACTGTGGCCCACATTGATGCATCAAGCCGAGCCATCTGCATTGCCACAGACATGAGAAGGATGGCCTGGCTCAAAGCGACAAAATTCAACCCTGACGTGCAGGAGTGCAAACTCCACCTGCCCTTCGAGGGGGGCAACCTATTCCATTCGACGAAGGATGAGGAACTTGATAAGAAAGAATAGCTCCCAGTCAGCAAAATCTTTATTCTAACTAAGTCCACACACAAGACCTACAGCTAAAAACACCAGCGCTTGGATAAAGGTTGGGCATTCAGAGGCTTCCAGGAGAGACCCTCCATACAACCGGACAGATCCCCTAGCCAGCACTGATGCAAGCAACACAAGGCAGCTAACAAAGGCTTTTTCCAGTCCTCAGCCTCAGAGGGTGAACAAAGTTGTGACAGGTCCATCTTGATCCACGAGTCTCCGGGGGGACTGGGGGGGTCGTTTGGTGGGCAGGCTGGTCCTTCACGTACACTGCTGGCGGCCATAGCCCATGGATCCTCTCAGTGGTATCCACGGGCTTCCAATTCCTCCTCCTCCTCCTCCTTCCTCCCCTCCACTCCCGCAGATTGGTACAGCAACTCTGTTGGCGGAAATCTGCTTGCTTGCAGCGCGCCAGGCAGTGGAGGAAGTCCCAGCCTCTCAGCAGGGCGAGGGCTTCTACTCACAAATTTCTGCCATACATACAAAGAACCAGGCTGGCCTGAGAGTTGTGTTGGACCTTTCTTCTTTGAACCATTTCCTTCCCCTCCAAAAGTTCATGATGGTTACCCCAGCCTTCATTGCAGAGACCTTGTTTGTGGGAGACTGGATGTGCTCCCGGGATCTGAAGGATGCCTATCTACATATCCTAATCTGGGAACCCCATTGGTCCTTCCTGAGGTTCAGGATCATGGGTTTTCACTTTCAATACAGGGTTCTACCCTTTGGACTCAATTTGGCCCCCAGGGTCTTTACAAGACTAATGAACGCAAAAGCAGCCCTGCTCAGGGCCATCACATTTATCCATACCGACACAAGGACTGAGAGGATCTTTCCCTCAGCACACATGATCACAGCCATCAAGAGGGCCACTGGACATTTTCTCAGCAGAACCATGACCTCGCATGGTGGTACCAACACCTGTTGGGAGTCGTGGCGGCATGTGTCCTCGCAGTGCCACATACGAGGCTCACAATGAGGGTCCTGCAGCTGCACTACTCAGCCTCCTGGAATCAGGAAAAGGGTTCTCGGTGGAGCAAGTCAGCATACCACAACACCTTCAGCAGGATCTAGTCTGGTGGGGTACAGACACCAACCTGCGGATAGGCATGCCCTTCCGGCAGCCGGCACCTCAGGTCACAGTTACCACATGCTCGTCCCTAGAGGGATTATGGTGGGCTACCCTGGATAGCCACAGCGTCCATGGAGTATGGTCACGTCGGGAGAAGCTGGATCACATCAACTGGCTCGAGATGATGGCTATCTTGCTTGCCCTCAAAGCCTTCTTCCCCATGATCACCGGCAAATGTATTCTCATTCAGACCAACAACTCCACCTGGATGTATTACATCAACAAGCAGGGCAGCACGAGGTCTCCTCCCCTCTGCAGACTGTCGATCGACATTTGGGAGTGGGCCCTGGCAAACAACATGCGCCTGTCAGCAATCCACCTCCCCGGGGAGTCTAACCTGGAGGCGGACAAGCTCAGGAGGCTGGGATCGGACAACTACGAATGGCAGTTGAACGAGGAGGTCCTTCGGGGGATCTTCGCCAGGTGGGGTCACCTGCAGGTGAACCTCTTCACCACTTGTGCCAACAGGAGATGCCCCCCAGTTCGCCTCATGGCTGGGGTGAGGCAGGGGCTTGTTAGGTGATGTGCTGCAGATCCTGTGGAACAACATGAACACATACACTTTCCCCCCCCATTCCCTTGGTGCACACAGAGTTCTCTGCAGGGTCAGTGAGTCACAGATCATCCAGCACATCCCGATAGCGCCATGGTGGCCAGTGAGACCTTGGTTCTCAGAACTTCTCAGCCTATCGGATCAGCCCCCGGTTCACCTTCCGTTGGGCCCAACCCACTTACTCCCCTGGCAAAGGGGCAGGGTTGTGCACCCCACTCTGCAGAGGTTAGCCGTCACAGCCTGGTTCCTGAACAGGTTACCCTGAAGCATCGCCACCTGTCCCAGGCTAACCTGGCCATCATACAGGGGGCCATGAGCGACGCTACCAAGAGCCAGTACAAAAGCAAGTGGACAGGTTCTGTCACTGGGCAGAATCAAAGGAAATTGATCCATTGACTTGCTCGTTGGACGACATTCTATCCTTCTCAGCATACCTCGCCCACACAGGGATGCAGGTAGACACATGTTGCACATATCTGTCGGCTATTGGGGCCTACAAGAACTCGAGCGAGGAGGTCGTTCATCCTCAAACCCGGTGGTTAAAAGGCACTTAGCGGGTCTGACCAGACTGTATCCACCAATCAAAACACCAGTCTGGGACCTTAATGTGGCCCTGGGTGCCTTTGCGCATAAACCATTTGAGCCCATGGCATCCGTGGACATCAGGCTAGTTACCATCAAGACGGCCCTGTAGTGGGCCTTACATCGGCATGCTGACTCAGTGAAATCCAGGCCCTGGTTGCATCAGAGCTAAATCCTACATTTCACAGGGACAAGGTGGTGCCTAGAACGCACCCTGCATTTCTTCCGAAGTTGTCTCCTCTTTTCACCTGAACGAGGAGCTTCTTCACAGACCCTTACAATGAGGCCCAGAAGGTATTGTACTGCCTGGATGTCGGGCGTGCCCTAAGATTTTACCGGGACAAAACCAAGAGCTTTTGTAAATCGGACACTCTATTCACTTTTGGGGGATCAAAACCATGGTATCAGGCCTCCAAGGGTTCCATAGCAAGGTGGATGTTTATGGCCATCAAGGAGGCGTGCGAGGGGCAGCACAGACCCTTTCGAGCAAACCTGCATGCTCACACCATCAGATTCAAGGCCACGGCAGTAGCTTTCCAAAGATACGTCCCGTGGCAGACTATCAGCAAGGTGGCAACATGGGCTACCCCTTTGTCCTTCTGCAAGCACTATAGCCTGATGCTAGGTCGAACACAGCATTTGGCGAGGCAGTGTTGAAGAACTTGTTTTTTTTAAGAGGGGGCAACTCTCCACCCAGGGCTACATTCAGTTGTAATCGCCCATACAGTATGTAAGAAAGGGACGGGACGTAGGAGTAATTATAAGTTGCTCACCGTAGTGGCTAACATACTCCTAGTCCATAGTCCCCTTTCCTCGATATGTCCCAACTTCCTCCCCCCGAACAGAACTGGTGTCATTAGGCAATGTTATTATTGTCGATGAGTCAAAGGGCAATGAGGAGTGGCGCCAGTGGGAATCGGGGGAGCGCATGCTCCCAGGGCTGCACCCCACACGCATCTCAATTTAAAGGGGAAGGTCATTTTTCTGGTGAAAAGGGTTCCGTCTTCCGTCCCTATCGAGGGACGCCCATACAGTAATGAGGAATGGGGACTATGGACTAGGAGTACTTTAGTCACTAGGGTGAGTAACCCTTGTTTTCCGCACGGACGGAGTCGGGCCTGCAGCCAGTGCAGAGACCTTTGTAACTGTCTGTTTGCTCCCCTTCCTTGTTTTTCAATCTTGATTAACCTCCCTTCAGTGCCTCCCCTCCCCAGGCACATTTCGGCTGCAGGAAGATTCACGAGTTGTGCTTTGTGCGACCTCTCCTTCCCGGCCTTGGACCCTCATGCACTCTGTCTTGAGTGCCTGGGGCCCGACCACCGCTGAGACAAGTGCGAGGCTTGCAGCGCTCTGTCACAGGGCATTGAACAATCGTTTGTTGCGTTGAAGGGAGATCTTCCACATTTCTCCTCTGGCGCACCTCAGGGACTTTGTCTCCAGGACTCAATGGCCCTACTGGGCTGTCCGGAGAAGGACGATTAAGTTTGTTCTCTTCGACCCCAACACCATTAATAGGCTCCAAGTGCTGCAAAATGGGGCCATTAGAATAGTGGCTGGATTAACCCGCCGCGATCATGTATTGCAAGCACGGTCTTTGCACTGGCTTCCAGTAGCCTCTCAGATCCCTTTTCGGCTATTGACAATAACCTTGAAAGGCAGTATAGGCTTAATGCCTAATTATCTGCAAGACCTTATCTCTAATAAGAAAACAACCGATCCCTCAGGTCTAGCTCCCAGAACCTAATGACCATACCCAGAAGCAAGACAAAGAAGATGGAAAAGGGAGCCTTTTCTATAGCAGCCCCTAAGACCTGGAACGCTCTTCCTCCAGATCCTTGGGGTCAAGTATTGCTTACAAGCGTCAAGCAAAACTGAAAACCTGGCTATTTACTTAATCCTTTTTTTTTTGTTGTTGAATGTTGTCTCGTAATGTTTGCGCCCTAACGCCTATGGGTTCATGGCTGTGCTATATAAATGCTGTAAAGTAAGGTATTTTCAAGTGCCTCCTCCAAGAGTCAGTCCTTGGCTAGATCCAGCAGGACTACCGGCACAGCCGCAGAGCACACATAGCCTACCAGAGCCCGCTCTGAGGTTGAGTCCAGGAATTTTGACTACCATCCAGCCATCTGAGGGCCCGGTGCCTTCTGGAGTGAACTCTTGAGGTTGACGCTTCTGCTTTGGGTGCAAGGCCCAAGCTTTTTCTCATCATGTCTGAGCCCTCTCATGGCTTGTGACCTTCCCGCCCAGAGCGTTGCACAAGATTCCAAGATGGCAGATAGGCATGTGGGTATCAGTTAATATTATCCCCACCAATATCGCCATATATATGGTCGTGGGGTAAGGCCATAGGCGATATTATTAGTGGGGATAATTTATGGGGTTATTGGGACCGGAGGTGGCAGGGTTGTCCGCCGCTCAATAAAAAAAATGATGGGGGATTGCAGGGGTGTCCCCCGCAGGTTCCATGGCTTAATATTGCCGCAAAAATATGGTGATATTTTTGTGGGGATATTAACACATGGAACCGGCGCGTGGCCGTGCCTGCTAGTCCGGGGGCCATTTTGGATGCGACGCAGGGCCCTCCCGTGCTGTCGCCCATTGAATGGGCGCTGCAAGAAGGTCCCAGTCCCTTTCCCTCTGGAAGCAGGGCAGACTCTATCGTACAGGCGGGTGGTCTCCGCAAAGATACATCTACTCTTCACAGCCTCATGGCTACTCACCCAACGTGCCTCGGCACTTTGATCAGGAACGGAGGCCTATCGCTTCGGAGGGCTGGGCCCATCGGGACCTAGTGTTTTGCAAGTAACGCATCTTCAAGCACTTCCTCCTCCTCGTCCTTTTCCCGAAGATGACGGGGCTCCTCAAGGACATTGTCAAGAAGGTGATCCTGCAGGTTGTGCCACCCTGGCCCCCTCCTGGGCACTCTGGTTCCTCCAGCGCTGCCGGTTCCAGGGCCTGTCCCGTCCCCGGTCCAGATCATGCCAGTTGTTCAGACCCCTCCACTGCCTCCAGTACCACCGATGCCTCCCCCTCAACCACCGCTGGACTGGTCTTTGGTCCTGAATCAGGGGGGGGGGGAAATCCCCACTGGCACCTTTGTCCCAGCGCCTGCACTCCCCTCAGTCTGGAAAAAAAGAGGAGCGGGCAATAATGACGATGCCGAGGATGACAAGCCCTCAGCATCTGTAGAGGCCTTTCATGACCGCTTTTGCGACCTTGCAGATTTCTTGGGGAGGTTGTTGGGTGGTGGGGGAGGGTTCCCCTCCCGGAGGATGCCTCCAGGAATCAGCAGTGCTGGCTGAGGTTTTGGCAAGCGCACCATGATCAGTTCTGGCATCCCCCTCCAGAAGGTGTTGAGGAAGGTTTGGCAGAAGTCCAGGGTCAACACTCAGATGAACAAGAAGTTGGACTGCAGGTTCAGGCTGGCAGATGGGGAGCCAATCATCCTGGACTCCCAGCCTCAGTCTCACTCTTCAGTGGTGGCTGCAGCCTCACCCTATTCTAAACCTTTGTCTGCATCCAGTTGTATTTTGAAGGAGGACAAGGTCCTCACATCCTTGACAAACAATGTTACGCTTTATCGGAGCTACATTTGCAGCAGGCCAACGCTGATGCCCTATTGGTTGTGGCTTACCAGAAGCTGTGGCGTGAGTTAGGGGAGTTTCTGCCTGACGACCTTCTGGAACGGCAGGACTCCTTCAAGGCTGGCCTGGCTGATACCCGGGCTGCTGCGCAGGAACTCATGGAGTCTTCGGTCTCCCACATGGACACAACCAGCAGAGGGCTGTGCATGGTGATCATAATGAAAAGGACGGCATGAATGCATGCAAATAAAATTTCTTCGGACGTGCAGGAGCGGATCTTAAATCTCCCCTTCCAGGGCTGGACCTTTTTCATTCCTCAACTGATGATGAGTTGGCAAAGAAAAAAACTCTACTCAAACAGCCAAGTCCTTGGCCATCCTGACCAAGCCAGGGCAAACGTCATTTCCTCAAGGCAGGACTGAATTCAAACCCTGTTCCTTCACCGGCTTCAAAGGGTTTCGGGATGTGGAGGCTTGACAGGTTGCCCAGCGACAACAGGAGGAGCAAAGGACTCTGCACTGGTTTTTCTGCTCCCCCATCTGACGCCAAGAAACAGTGATGTCACGGTCGGGGAACACAGCCCCAGAGTGGGCCTACTGGCTATTTTCCAGGACAACTGGAAGTGTCTTTTCAAGAACCCCTGGATCCTATCCATAGTTTCCACTGGCTTCAGCCTTCCTTTTCCTCCTCCATACTCTCCTCCTCTTCGTCAGATTGGTTCCCTGGCTCTTTTACCAGAGGTCCTTTCGCTCTGAGATGCAGGCAGTGGATCCGGTTCCTCAATCAGACAAGGGCTGCAGTTCCTACTCCAAGATTTTTGCGGTACCCAAGAACAACCAGCCTGGCATCAGAGTAGTCCTGGACCTGTCATTTCTAAATCTGTCTTTACCGCTCGAACGCTTCAAGATAATGACTCCCGCGCACATAGCAGTCTCTGTGTGCAAGAGACTGGATGTGTTCCCTGGACCGAAAGGATGCATACCTGCATGTCCCTATCTACCAGCCGTATCGGAAGTTTTTGCTGTTCATGATTGTGGTACCACTTTCTGTACCAAGGTTCTTCCTTTCAGCCTGAACTCATCACCTTGTGTCTTCATGAAGTTGATTAACGCAGTGGCGGGTCTTCTCCACCTTGAGATCCATCACCTATACCCTTATTTGGACTGGCTGGTGAGGTCCATTTCACCCGAGGGGGTGGTACGCTCGTGCCAGAGATTAGCAGATATTTTTCATCAGCTTGGGTTTTCCCTCACCCCGAGGAAGTCACAGCTGTGCGCCTCAGATGATCTGGTCTTAGGGGCGTGTTGGAACACGCAGTTCAGCGGCTGTTTCCCATGGCCGAGAGGCTCCTTTCTTCAAAAGTCGATTGGGCACTTTCTGGCCAGCTTGACCACCTCGGTATGATCGTTCTAGCACCTTCTGGGACTGAAAGTGTCCTACATGCTCACTGTTCAGCTCCCCCGCCTACAAATGAGGCGTCTGCAGCTCCACCTGGCGGCCAGTTGGGACCAGGAGACAGGGTCTCAGTCGGACAGGTTCCAAATACCCCTGGTCCTCTTGCCCGATCCTCGCTGGTGGTTGATGGACAGCAATGGGCCATAGGAGCCCCCCTTCATCCGACCAGAGCCTACCCTGTTGGTGATGACGGACTCCTCTCTTTTGGGCTGGGGGGCTACTCTGGAGGGCTATGCAATTCATGGTGCATGGTCCAGGGCGGAAGCCCTCCTGCACATCACTCTGCTTGAGGCCAGGTCACTGGGCTGGCCTTCAAAGCCTTTCTACCCCTTATCAGGGACAGATCAGTTCTGGTCAGGGCGGACAACTCCACAACCAAATTTTACCTGAACAAGCAGGGTGACACCTGTCCTCTGCATTGGTCTCGGAATGGGCCCTGACGGAGGGTAATTGGATTTCAGCATTCCACCCCCCAAAGACAGCAATTCGGAAGCGGGCCAGCTGAGCCGATTAGGGTTGCCCATTTGCTCATTGTTAACCCTCTTCCAGCATTGGGGTGCGTGGACCTGGACTTGTTCGCATCCCCTCAGAATTCCAAGCGCCCCTAGTTTGCTTCCAGGGCAGGTCGGGGGTCTTTGGTAGATGTCTTCCAGATGTGTTGGCACGGCCACAGGTGGTGTGTGTTCCCATCCCCCACCCCCTCTGCTTCAACAGACTCTCCACAAGCCTCATCTTGCTTGGCCCCCACTGGCACCCGAGAGCGGGTTTTCGGATCTGCTATAGTTTTGATCCCAGCGGCTTGGCCACCTTCCGATCCCCTACAGGGACTTCCTGGCGCAGCAGGGCAGTGCAGTGGAACATCCGTACCCAGGCAGTCTGGCACTGGCGGCCTGGTTCCTGACCAGCTGAGGGTTCAACATGCCCAATTTTCGGATGACAACTGGGACATCATTCAACAGGCCAAGCGGCCTTCTACTTGGTCCCAGTATAAGAGCAAATAGACTAGGTTTTGCCAATGGGCACGTGACAAGCGCCTGGATCCTGTCACCTGTCCACTGGACAAGGTACTGACTTTTTCAGTGCACCTGGCTTGCTCTGGACTACAGTTGGATATCTGCCGCACCTATTTGGTGCCCAATGGGGTGTACAAGAACTCCCCAGATCATATTTTTTGGTCTGATACCTCAGTGTGGTCCTTGCAGCTTTGCAGCGCAAATCTTTTGAGCCGATGGCCTCTGTGGACATCCAGCTGATGTCACTAAAGACAGTTTAGTCGGTAGCTCTCACCTCTGCACCAAGGGTCAGCGGGCTACAGGCGTTATCTTCATGCAAGTCTTTCACCACGTTTCACTGCGACAAGGTCATCTTGCACACTCATCCGAACTTCTTACCCAAGGTGGTATCTCCATTTCATCTGAGACAATAGATCTGTATCCCAGTGTTCTTCCCGAAACCCTAGTCAGAGGCCGAAAGGGCCCTGCATTCCTTGGACCTCAAGATGGTCCTTCAGTTTTATTTCTCTCAGGCTGAATCCATACGGAAGTCCAAGGTGCCGTTTGTCACATTTGGAAGCTTATCCCCCATCTCTCGGGCTTCCAAGCCTTCTATTGCGTGTTGGATGGTTCAGGCCGTTTCTGAGGCATATACGGTCTCGGGCAAACAAGTCTGGGAGGGGATTCATCCCCACACGGTGAGGGCTAAGGCGTTGGCCGCCGCGTTCCAGAGGCATGCTTCTTGGGATGTCATCAGCAAGGCGGCTGCTTGGGCCACTCCGTCGGCTTTCTGCAAGCACTCTTCCCTGGACACCAGCTCCAGGCGCGATGCAGAGTTTGAGCAACTGGTTCTGAGGAACCTCTTTGCTTCTTCCTAGATATGAGGCAGTTGGTCAAGGCTCCTCCCTATGGTCTTGTCTGGTGGAATCACGCACTAGGATGGAGGAAAGGGGACGGGACTTGCGAGTAATTAAAGTTACTCACTGTAGTGGGCAGAGTACTTGTAGTCCATAGTACCCCATACATCCCATCCGCCTTCCCCCTCTTGTATGCCAGGGGGTTATATATAATATGTGTAGCCAGGTATCTAAGCTTCTGATGTGTTCAAATGGGACTGAGGTGAGGTGCCGGAGGGTGGGCCCTCGGCTGGGCGTTCCCACGCTGGAGGCCACGCTATACTAAATTTAAAGGGGAAGCTCAATGTTTCGCTGCCAAAGGTTCCAGTTCCGGTACCATCCCCATGTTTGGGGACGCCCACAAGGATGGAGCCAGGCTGTGCCAAGGTGAGGGCTCGCTGAGGAATTCCTTACACCTTCAATGGAACTGAATGCGGGCATATGCATTTCCAGCGACCCCACTGATCCACAGGAGACTCTGCAAGATCAGAGAGGCTTCTCGCTTAAGTCTAATTCTGACAACTCCACAGTGGCCGGCCAGGTCGTGGTTTTCAGACCTCATATGGCTCTCAGTGCAGGGTCCGGTGACCCTCCCAGTGCAGGGAACCACGCTCAGCGGGGGGAGGGGGGGGCAGTAGTTCACACCTCCCCAGAGAGGTTAGCCCTAGCAGCTGGGTTCCTGAGCATTTAACCCTGCAGCATCTTAATCTATCGCAAGGCAACCTAAAAATAATTGAGAAGGCAAGAAGCAATGGTACCAGGAACCAAGAGCAAATGGACCAGGTTTTGCTTCTTGGCCAAGGAAAAGGGCAAAGATCAGCTATGGTGCACAGTGGATCGGTTACTACCGTTTGCAGCACATTTGGCAGGGTCAGGGGTTTAGGTAGCCACGTGCAGTTTCTACCTAGCTGCCATAGGCGCATACAGGAATTCAGACAACAAATCATTCTCCACCTACAACCTGGTGGTAGAGGCATCTGGCGTGGGCTTGCATGGCTGTACACCCCCTATCAAAAGACCACACCCGGTATGGGACATGAACATGGTGCTGGGGCCTTGTTGAATAAAATGTTTAATTCCATGCGATCCGTGGACATAAGATTGGTGGGCCTCACTTCAGCGTGAAGGGTGAGCAAAGTTCAGGCCATCGTGGCATCATAACCCTATACCATGTTCCATCAAGACATGGTAGTGCTGCGCACCCACCCTGCTTTTTTCTGAAAGTAGTGTCTTTGTTTCATCTCAATGATAGGCTGCTAACATTCTTTCCTAGCCCAAACAACGTGGCAGAAAGGGTGTTGCACTGTCTAGATGTCAGGAGGGCCCTGAGCTTCTACCTAGACGGGACTAAGGGCTTCCGCAAGTCAGATGCTTTATTCATCACCTTTAGGGGTCTAGACCAGGAAGTCAAGCATCAAATGCCTCGATAGCCAGGTGGATGGTTGCAGCCATTCAGGAGGCGTACAAGTGCCAGCAGAAGGAAATTTCAGAAAATATTAATGCTCATGCAGGTAGGGCCAAAGCAACGGCAGTCGCCTTCCAGAGGCACGTGCCGTGGCAAATGATCAGCAAAGCAGCTACCTGGGCTTCCCCTTCAGCATTCTGCAAGCACTATTGTCTAGATGGCAGCTCAAGATCGGATGCGGCCTTCAGAAAGGTAGATCTTGAGGAACCTGTTTTTAAGGTATAAAACATCTCACCTCCCTGGGGCGTCAATCAGTGGTAATCGCCCGTGCAGTGTGGAGGAAAGGGGACAGGACGTAGGAGTAATTATAAGTTACTCACTGTAGTGACTAACGTACTCCTAGTCCCCTTTACTCCATACGTCCCACCATCCTCCCCCATTAAAAAGGTACGTAGTTGAGCAGTTTAAGCTGGCTGACATGTCAAAGGGGACTGAGGTGTGGTGCCGGAGAGTGGAGTCAAGGGAGTGCATGCTCCCGGGGCCACGCCCTGCGCGTGACTACATTTAAGGGGTAAATACATTTTTGCTGGTGATAAAGGTTCTGGTCTCATCCCTAGCGAGGAACCCCCACGCAGTATGGAGGAAAGGGGACTATGGACGTTAGTGACTACAGTGACTAACTTAAAATGTATTTTACCAGTTCCCCAGCAGTTACAAATTGTGTGCTAGGATGCACACTTTTTGGCACATGTGAATCTAAAAAACAAGCACATCTACTCTCTGGGTTTGGGGCGTGAGTTGCAATTACATTTTGTAGCGTGCCTGGTTTTTCCCCTTTCCCCAGGGGCTCCATACTACATACAGTTATCCCTGGAGACTGGCGAAGGATAATTTGCTCATGGACTCAGGTCAAAACACATGGATCTAAACGAGTCAACCTCCTGTAGCAATATGGAATACACGATCTTTGCTGGTACATTCATCATTACAGTGTAATTTCTGTTATCGCTGTGAAATTTCACTTGTTCCTTACTAGAAATCAACTGTAGAGTTTTCATTGAAAAGTGAGAGAATGTTTTTACAATTCAACACCAAACCAGAACACAGACTTTTACCTAATTTACATTCCAAGATCATGTATGAGGAATTATCCTCCTGTAGCAAAATATCCTTCTCTGTACCCACGTACATATGCTGCTTTGAGTTGTGGTTGGTATTTCTGAGTCGGGCATTGGCTTTGTACCTTTGATTCTTTTTTGACCCCAGACAAGACCGTACCACAGGTCCCCCCTCACCCCACCACACCACCCCACCCCACTATTCCCATTCAAAACAGTAACACATTTCCTCTTGGTAGCTGATTTTGAGAAAATGTTTTGCAATTTATGTACTTGGCAATTCACATAAGGGTTACCAGCATACGCACGCATTTGTGGCTTCATGGGATTTGCAGTGAAGAAACGACCGGTTTTCAACAAACAGTTGAGGGGCTCTACTCGAAAACCCCTGGTTCAAGTAACCCAACGTCCATTGTTTAACCCTTTAAATGCCATGGGTATTTCCCTCCAGTGCCAAGGCCTTTTTTGGTGATTTCAGTATGTGGGCATTCAATGGCTTGTAACATTTTTGTTACATGAGATATCTCGGCCAAATGTGGCTCCTTTTTCCCACAGGAATGCTAGGTTGCTGTAGGGGGGGTGAGAGACAATAAACAAAAAGGGCGAAAATGTTGTGTTTTTTTCAAAAAATGCCAATAAAGTGATGTACAAAGAAGCCTGTGGTTTTTTTGTTGTAAGAGCTAGGAACAAATAGTTTGCTGTGCTGAATTCCCCATTTTCCTGACTTTCAAGAACAGGGTGAATGGAAACAAAAAAAATTATTTTGATGTGGTTATCAACCGTTTTGTGAGAGGTAGGTGATTTTGGCCAATTGGACATGCATGGATGGAATGGAAGAAAAGGGTAGGAAAGCCGAATTAGAGGACAGACAGGCATATATTTCTGAAAAGTAGACAAAATTCCAAGTTTAGGAAGGGGTGATTTGCGTAGGTCGGGCAACAACTAGGTAGGGGAAAATGCCATAGATTGGGGGAGAAGCGGGAAAATGACAGAAAAAAAGGTATGTGTTGGACATGGTTGGCTTGGTATGGCAATGGCTTCTATGAATTTTGAGAAAAGAAATGCTCCGCTCCATTCCCCCGACTCTTGCAGTTAGGAAAGTACACATTTTTTAGTGTTTTACAAAACAAGCAATACCACAAGCCAAACACTGAGCCATGGTACACAGGAGTTTTATGCTCACGGACTGAACAGACACACTCGGCATGTGTAATCGGGAAAACCAATGTGGTGAGGAATGGCAAGCATACATTTTTTGAAAGCACACAGGCAGACCTATTCAAGGGTAGGTGACTTGTGCAGGTTACAAAAGTGTATGGTGCCTAAAGCAGCGACTAAATGTAGGTCACATTTGGGAAATGAAAGGGTTGTGTGACAAAGGGCACCAGCAAATGGGTCAAAACGTTATGAAAACCACACAAACACAACAAATGTTATACCTTCCCGTGTTCCCACAGGTGTCCCGATGAAAACGGTACCTCACATGTGGGTGCACCTACCTGGGCAGCAAGGGGAAAGCCGAAAACACAAGTAACCCCAAGTCTGTTTGCACACTTGAATTTCACACTCTGCAGACGGGCACACCATACAGATATGGGCCTCAGGTGTCCAAGCCACCAAGGAAAATAGGGAACCCCATACATTTCCAAAAAGAGGACACCCGTGGGAATCCGCAGAGGTATGATTTGCGCAAATCTGCCCAGAATGTATTACCCATACACCCCTGCAAAGTCCGAAATGTGGGGAAAAAAGCATTTTCCGCACATTTCACTCGGTTCACCCATTAAAACACACCGCCAACAACACATGGCGTACCATCCCACATTCCCACAGGTGTCCCGATGAGAACAGTACCTCACATGTGTGGGTGCACCTACAGGGGGCGCAAAAGGAAAAGGGTAACCCACTGGTAACTTCAAGCCTTTCGACACTGCCCATTTTGTTCATGTGGGCAACCTACAGATTTGGGCCTAGGGTGTTAGGGAGAATTCTCATTTTGTGGCTAATTTCCCTCACCTACTGAGTCCCCCAGCAACTTTGCTGGACTTCTGGAGTGTTTTTCACTTGGTAAGAGTGTTAGCTTTTCCCCCACTCTTACCTGTGTTTTGCTATGTGTTTCTACCTGTTTCTTTGTGATTGTGGGCTCTGGAGTACACCACTTCAGTAGCCCCCTTCTTTGTGTGTGTCATCCAGCACCTTCTGTGCAGTGGCAAAGGGTTGTCGTTCAGACTCCCCCGACTCCATTTCTGAGGCGACTACCGTCCCCCAGAAAAAGGTAAAGTTACCATTAACTTTACTTAGTCAATCTACCACAGATCCAGTACACCCCATCTTCCATGGAGTACTGAAAAGGGTTCATTTGTATCCCTTTTTATCTGTACCTCCTAGAGCATTGTTTCGCTCTTTTAACATTTAGACTTTTGAACTCCTGTCTCTGAGTGTTTCTCGATTCTGTCTGCCTAACCAAAATATTGCCTGGGATTTTTGCCTCCAACTCCCTCTGGGTATCTCAGGTGCTAAGTCTGTGTTTGCCCCGGTAGCATTTCATGTCACGGATACGCGTTTATTTAGTAGACCGAACTGTCAAAAAGTGATCGCAATCGTATTCATGGTAACATGTTTTGTTCATAACACTGGTTCATTCAAACACAGGGTACTTACCTTGAGACTTACTGTACAAAGTGAATTGGTTAGTTGTAGTATATTTAACGTGTGGTTTTACTTACGTACTTATATTTTTCTACCTGAAACCTTGAGTCAGTGTTTGCTTGAGTCACAGTAATTGTGGTCCCTTTGTGTAATCTCTGCTACTGCTCATATACTCTTGAGATAAGTCTGGCTGCTCCGCCAGCGGGTTACCCTTTTCCTTTTGCGCCCCCGGTAGGTGCACCCACACATTTGAGGTACCGTTTTAGTGGGGACCCTGTGGGAACGTGAGAAGGTATGACATCTGTTGGTGACAACGTGTTTCTGTGAGTGGACACAGTGAAATGTCTCTGAAATTGGCTGGAAATGAAGACCATTCTCAGCCATTTTGCTCTGGCCACACACCGAAAGACACCGCCAACAACACATGGCCTACCTTCCCGCGTCCCCACACGTGTCCCGATGAAAACGGTACCTCACATGTGTGGGTGCACCTAACGGGGGCGCAAAAGGAAAAGGGCAACCCACTGGTAACCCCAAGCCTTTCGGAACAGCCCATTTTGTTCATGTGGGCAACCTACAGGTTTGGGCCAAGGGTGTCAAAGCCAGCAAAGAAAACAGGGAACCCCATGCATTTCCCAAAAGAGGACACCCGTGGGAAACCACAGAGTTCTGACTTAGGCAAATCGTCCCCGAATGTATTACCCAGAACCCCCAACAAAGACCCACATGGGAGAAGGGTGCCCAGGGCCAGGGATATTACCGCTGACTTTGCTGGAGCCCTGGCTGCCCTGCGTTGCAGCTTCTCCCCACCAAGGAGTCTCGGCAATGTGCCAATACCTCCCCGAAGGGAAAAGCTGTAATGCAGCCCAGCCGCAACTCCAGGACAATTGGAGGTGATGTCCCTGGCCTTGGACATCAATGTACCATGTGGGTGTACCGTCCCCTAAGCACAGCAGCAGCTCCAGGGAACCCATAGCAGGATCCCCATTCCTCCCCGTAGGTGACATCTGTAACTTAGCACAGCCAGAGGTGGAGCCTGGGCTTGCAGACGGACAACCCACATGGGAGGGATCCACTCCCAGGGAAACACTAATGTTCTGGGGGCAATTTGTGGCCTGCCCCTGCAATTGTGTCCCAGCCCACCAACATATCTGCCCAGACGGCCCATTCCCACCCACACCACCAACTATCCAGCCCCAGTCTCACCCACCCCACTGACAGTGGGCCCTAAACCATAGAATAATAAAAAAAACAGTATTCAATAACGTTGCAGCTGCTTCCGTAGAAAAAGCTGTAAACAAAACAAAAAACATGTGTTACGTACGGTCACACCAGCAAAATGTAGCCCTCCCCGGGGGCAGATAAGGGGGAGGGGAGGCTGTCCTGCACTCCTCCCTAGCCCCAGGCGTCCCTTCCTAGGAGCAGATATCTGGTCCCAGGGAGGGCTGCATGACATGGCACCCACTCCATTGCGGGTGGGGGGGGGGGTGAACGCCCCATCCCATTAGAAAATTCCCTGTCCCTTTGGGGTGCCCCACAGCTCCCCTAAAATGCGTTCCACCATTTTCCCTTTTTTTCCTTTGGTAACAAAACTCCCCTTGGTGCAGAGAGGCACATTGATGTGCCAATCTTGCCCCGGGGTGCCCAAACCTTACTGCCCCACCCACTGGGGTGCCCTCTCCCCCCCTCACCCCAAATGGGTGGCAGTGGCACCTCATGCAGGCCTCCCTGGGCCTCCTACAAACGGCTGCGTGAGGAACACCCCCTACATTTGGGGTGGGGTGGAGAGGGCCCCCAAAAATGGTGGGACAGGCCCCCCAGTGGGTGGGACAGTAAGGTTTGGGCACCCCGGCACCAGATCGGCACACCAATGCGCCAAGGCAAGTTTCGTAAACAAAGAAAAAAATGGAAATTGGTACACTAAACTTTAGGGCGGGGCTGAGGGGCACCCTAAACCGCCAGGTAATTTTCTAATGTAATGGGGGGTGACCCTCTACCCTCCCACACCAAATGCAAGGGGGGGGGCATCTCCTTCAGCCCTCTCTGGGGTCAGATGCCCCTTCCTAGGAGCAGATATATGCCCCCAGGGAGGGCTACAAGGGGTGCCCCCATTTCCCCTTGGGGTGATGGGGGAGGGCCACCCCCTTTTCTGTAAAATATATCCCTGGTGGCTAGTGTCCCCCCACTCCCACCCAAAATTCCCTTTTAGTTTTTTTTTTTTTTCTTTTTCCCCCCCTTCCCTGGGGCAGATGATCAGCCATCTGCCCCAAGGGGGGGGCCCTGACCTGCAGGCCCCATCCCCATCCTTTGCGTGGCCTGCACACTTATTCCTGGCAACCCTTCCCCCACCCCCCAATTGGATGGGGGGCCACCTCATGTACTCCTGCCTGGGTGCATAAATCTGCCCCCAAACTCCCCCCCTCCCCCCGCATTCAAAGACATCCCTGGTGTCTAGTGGGGATTGCTGCCCGCACATCGAGTGCCCTGCACCCAATCCACAGGCAGCAATGCTGTCGCAAAGGGTGTCATTGGAAAGGGGAGAGTGTCCCCTTTCCAATGACAAAGTTTCTGAAAAAATCCCTGGTGACTAGGGCCCCCAAACCCCCCTCCCCCCCTTCCCATCACGGTTTTTCTTTTTTTGCTTTTTATTTTTATGCCCCCACCCCTGGGGGCAGATGGTCACCTGCCTGCTCCCAGGGGTCATTATATATGTGCCCCCATGCTTTGGGGGCCGGGGGGTCGAGGGCTGCTTACTGTAAGCAGCCCCCCTTCGCACCACGTCACAAACATTTCCCTGGAGTCTAGTGGGCATTGCTGCCAGTGCATCGAGCGCTCTGCGCCCGATCCGCGGGCAGCAGTGCAGTCACACATGGTGTCGTTGGAGAGGGGAGACTCTCCCCTTTCCAACGACACCTCCCTCGATCTCCGGCTTGAAATACAGCCAGAGATCGAGGGAGAGAAAGGTGAACACTCACCTTCTGTTTTCACCGCAGCAGCCCGAAATGGCTGCTGCTGTGAATTTACTTTCAGTTTCATGCCGACGTGCTTTACGCACGCCGATGTGAAACTGAAGGTAATCCAGCCCCCTGGCAACCTCCCCCTCACATAGCCCGGGTTTGGATTACAGTTCTGTATACAACAAGGTGCCAAAAAGGACGAGCTATGTCCTCCTTGGTACTGCGTCGCAATACCTCGCCCTTGGCACTTAGGGGGTTAAGGGTGCTTGCAGCAGCACATGCATTTATTCACATTCTCCCTGTTCCCAGGTAGTTCTCTGTTGGTAGGGGATGTAGGCCTGTACAATTTCAAAGTCACCTGTATTTCCTTATGATCATGAGCTTCTGTTGGTGGCTCACTTACAAAAGTGGCCTTATCACACCACCTTGACCCATAACAAGGCATAACCGTGGGTCTAGAAATCTCACATCCACTCCGTATGCCTACACTGTGTTGCCCTTTCTACTCCATTTAGGGAGGCAATAGACAGTGCGGAGTGTTGATTCGAGCCAAGGGGGGGCTGGGTAAATATCTATGCTCCACATTTCCCCCCTCCCATTAATTAGGTCGGCTTGGGTTGCTTGCCATATGATGCACACTAGGCAGTTCTTGTGCTACAGAAACGGACCTATGCTATCCATACCCCACTCCCACTTCCTTCATACTGAGGTTCTGTTTGCATACAGTCATCACATCTAACCATAAACACCAACACTGGTCTGAACCATGTGAGTATTGTTCAGAAAGTCAATCTTACTGATATCATTAATGTGGGACCGATCTGCAGAGGCCATAGCACTGTTTTCACAAATCGATCTTACTTCTGTGCTGGCCCCTGCTTTTGGAAAGAAGTCTGTAATTATTTCCCGGGCTATGGCCACTCATAGTGCCGGTCCCACCCATATGTTGGCCAGATTCATTCAGGGGGTTTGCCCTGTTCGGCACATGTCCTTAAGGCCTTTTGAACATTTTGTGTGTTTTGATTTGTTCCTAGGTAGCTTCGGGCTAGAGTCAGTTACATTTATCAAGATTTCTGCAACAATTTAATCTTCTGTTAAAGCACCTCTCACAACCACTTACTCTTCGCCAGATGCCAGGCAGCAAGGGCCAGTAGCTACACAGTCTCTGATTGCCTTTGAACTTGAAGCTGTTAGTTGGCTTCTCAACCCAGGCCGGAGGTCTTTTTTCCTTGAGTGCCAACCGCTAAAGAGTGTTTACTTAAGATAAGGAAGCAGTGATAAAAGGCTGTCACTTAGAGGGAACACAAGTTTCTGACACCTGACTAAGAACAGCAGTACAACGTAAGGGACGGGTGTTAGGTAGAATCCAGGCAGTTTCCTTAGGGAGCACTACCCCAGATTAGGACTACAGGTGAGAGCAATACATCCCCTTTGGTATCAGTCTGTACCACAAAGATTTAGTTAGTAGCTGTGGCTGAGCAGTCAGACTTATCTCAAGAGGAAGATGAGCAGTATTCAGGGTTGACACAATAGGTAGTCCAGTACTATGGAGCAAGGAAACACTGACCAAAGTTTTGTATTAAAAAGAGAATATATATTTATTTTATACACTTCTAAGTCAACACATAGATCCCAGTTGATAAAGTAAGTTAAGTTTAGTTAAAAGAAAAGCATATACGACTCCCTATTCAATTGTAGACCCGTTTGCGGTAGAGTGAAAACTGAGCAAAATGGCCCTCTAACAATTCAACAAATGGGAGGGAAAGTATACGGTAAGTCAAAATATCTTGAGATGCTCCCTAGCAACACTTCCCTGAAGTTTTGTGAACAAGTAACACACAGTAACACTTTATCCAAAAGATAAGTGAATGAAAACTGAGCAAAATGGCACTCGACAAGTTAAAACAGTAGGAAGGAAGAGGGGTTTAGAAGATTTAGGTGCATCAACACATTTCTCATTGAAAACTAATCTAGTGAGAGCAGATCTAACAAATCAGCCAAAGTCAATAGGCCTGAGCCAGAGTCTGTGGTACAGGACCAAGCGTTTAGGAGCAAAAATGTTCTTGTAGCTGCAGTCAAGTCTTTAGTAGAAAAATATTGAAGAGGTAGATGCGAGGTTTAAGACAATGTTAAGAGAGAGGGCGGCCGGCCCCACAAGTAGTTAAAGGATTTAAAACACCTTTAGGGCTACCACAGAGAAAGGGCGGCCTGGCGGAACAATGTACCTTAAACGTGGAGAAGTGGCTCCTGCGGTGGCGGTTGTTCCTGGTAGTTCCTGCAGGTCAAGGGGTCCAGCAGAGGAATAGAGGCTCTCATCGTAGAGGAAGGTTCGAGTCGCTGCACTACCCAGGGATTGAAACCAGCCGCGGTGCTGCCAAACGAAGTTTAAAAGGTACACTCCTTTTAATCGCTGTCCGGGTCGATAGCTGCCTGGCTATCCGTTCTCCAAGTGCGGGGCACTGTCGAGTCGACCAAGGCAGGTCTGAGGATGCGATGGGTAAACTGGTTGGCCCCACCAGCTCAAGGGAAGGAGGCTCTTTCGCTGAAGATCTCCTCTCGTCGTGTGGAAGAAAAGTGGTGCGTTGATCCGGCAGGGCTTCAACGGTGGTGTAGATGCTGAAGATGTCTCTGGCTTCTCTTCCCTTCGGTTCCGTAGTTCCAGTGGTGACGTCTTGCTCTTCCAGTCCTCAGGACCCTGCTTTTATGCAGAAAGAGACCCATTTCTACAGCCTAGCTGTCACTCACACAGTGGAGTGGTCTTCTTGGTGGTAGACCCTCCAGCCTATCAGGTTAGAGTGCGACCTGAGTTGCTGTGGCAACTCTGTCCAGGGGTTCTACTCCCCCTCCCAAACAGACCCACCACAGACTCAGTGGCGCCGAAAGGAGGGCTTCTCGGCAGAAGCCCGGCAAAAGTACGGACAAAGGATCCCCGACCTGGGTTAGGAAAATGGGGTAAGACTCAAGAAAGAAGTTTTATCAAAGTTCTGGCAAATAAAACCTACCGGAGTAAAGTTAATAATAAAATAAACCGGCGGTTTGTTAGAGTCTGTCAGTAAAAGTGGTAGCCTCGAACAATGGGAAAATCCCATAGAGAAATATTCGCGGTCAAATATAAAAGGTAGTAATCACTGCCACCAGCCAGAAACTTTGTAGAGGGGGACTTTAAGGTACCCTCTCGAAAATGAACATAGGGGAAAAACTATTAACCCCTTCCAGTACTTCCATATTAAGATGGGGTGTACTGGTTAAGTTCGAAAAAATCGACTAGTAAAGTCAATGGGGACTTTACCTGCCCTGGGAGACAGTAGTCGGTCCCAGGGTATGGAGTCTGTTTGGGGGTCGCTACGACACCCCTGTGTCACTGCACAGAGGGTGCTGTGTAACACATGTGCATAAAGAGGGTTCCTATGGGTGAGAGAAAAGATCCCATAGGCATTAAACACAAAAATAGCCTAGAACACACATAGCAAAAATGCCTAAGAGTGGGAAAAAGAGTCTCACTCTTAGCAGGTAAAAAGAAAGAAACCCTTTGAATCCAGCAAAGCTGCTGGGGGACTCTATAGGTAAGGGAAATTACCCGTGAAATGAGACTTCTCCTCCCTAACAACAGGCTTTGCAATAGCCAAGGGGCGGTAGGGAGAAAATATCTGATAAGGCCAGTGGGTCAACGGCAGCAAACTCCAGAGACACAAACTGGGTACCCGCCCCAAACGCTGGAGCAATCCTCGCACTCTGTTTTCCACTTTTGTGCTTAGTCTCCTTGCCCTGGCTCCACGGAAACATGAAAACCTACAGCAGCACACCGCCAATATTTAGAATCTTAATAGCTGAGAGTTCAACCCTTGGGGATTTGCCCACAAGTCAGATGCATTCAATCTTTTGAGGGTTCTCTTAACATGTAAAAGCCATTTCAGGCTTTTTCCGCTCTCCAAAACATGAGATGGGACAATGCATCCTGAGGTTTTTCCAGGCCATGCTGCTTCCATAGTCTGATCCGAAAAAGAACAGGTTTAATGGTAACTTGGTGGCCAACTGGAACACTATTGAGCTCCAAATAGACCTGGGAGGAGGGGGCGCTGTAAGGGAGCATCAACAGTTTTTTCAGAAATTTGCGTTCAGATGTTCATCTCACCAACATTGACATACCCTCATATCTCTGAGCCATAACTTGAAGCAGTGGAGCTTGTTTTTGATACAAGTCTGTGACTGGGGATGCTGCACCACTACCATGTTTAAAGTAGAAAGGCAATGTAGCTCTTCAAAATTTCTCCAGGGTAATTGCAGATTTGTCCATCTGTGCTGCCCAGCCACCAGACTCGTAACATCTCACTCCCAAGTGATCATAAAAGGTTACCTGTTCTAATGGGGAGCCTCCTACCTTCAATATTACCGGTCCATATTTGAAAGATGGAGGTTTGAACACCATTGCCTTAGATTTATCAGTATTCAAAGTAAGAGACAACTCTACATTTAGCCAAAAAGAAAGCCATATTTTCTCAAACCTTGCAGGATTGCAGCTCTCAAAATTGCATCATCCACATGAAATAATGCAGTATATTTCGCAGATGCCATTTTGGGACAGTCTTGGCATTACCTCAATAGAACATCAATCATTTCTTGGATATAAATATTAAAAAGTAGGGAAGCCAAGCCACAACCTTTTCTAACACCTATATCGGCATCAAAGTCTTGTGTCAACTCACCACTCAACCCATTACGTACACAGGCCTCGTTTCCTGCGTAAAGCTTGTGTATAATAGATGAGGTTGGCTGGTGCCTTACAAGCTGAGAGGATCTGCCAGAGTCACTCTGGAGACAGAAAACGTTGTCCTTAAGTATAGGAATACCGCAAATAAGATACATTTTCTTCAAAACAGTGTATTTTTGGATTAGCATGAAAAGCATAAAGCACTGGTCCATCGTTCCCCTGTGTTTCCTAAATCCAGCTTGGAGATCACGAATAACGTTATCCCTGTCTGCCCACTCCTACAAATGTTTTAATATGATTTCCCAAACAGTTTTCCAACACAATCTAAAAGAGAGATTGGGCAGAAGTTAGCAGGAATTCCCTTCCCCCTTTTCTTTCTTATATACAGTTCTTATCACAGCCAAACGCCAGGATTCTGAAATGTTCCCAGTACTTATAGCGTTAAAGATCCTGCATAGTGCAGGTGCCCAAATAACTACCTCATCTTTCTTTCAACAGGTCTATTGGTGTAAGGTCGGGACTGGCTTCTTTACCTCTCAAGGGAATTAAGAGCAGCTTCAACCTCACCCACCATAATTATCAAAGGATAAGAGGATATCCGAAACAATGTGGGGGGTGGTTGTACCCGATATGACCTGGAGAAATATGCCCCACCAATCCACCTCACTAATACAACACTGAAGGGTGCGATCTCCATTCTAAACCTTATCGGATCCCAATTTCCAAAAAAGTGGATAATCCTCAGATTGTGAAACAATATGGAGAGCAGATCATTTCCCCTGGATAAACTCTTTTTTTGAAATTTGTTAAGCTTTTATAATGTAATCTTAAACTACGCAGTTTCTGTCCACCCCCAACTGGGAACTTATACATAACTCATTTTTCTTTTTACCCTTATGGCATACATAGTCTTACCAACCAGGTTTGCCCAGGGTTTTCCTTTTATGTGTACCATGGGACAGAAACATGGGGAGTCAAATTGTCTTTTAAGTATCCCATACTCATTCAGTATTACTATAACGCTAGATTGCTCAATACAGATAGCACTGAAGTAGTCCAAAATGTATGCATAAATGTGGGGCTTGATATCACGCTTTATTAAATTAACCAATTTTGCTGATTTGCAAGCATGACCATCTAGCTCTACAGTTTGGTTATTAAAATGTGTACTAACATTACCCACCCTCAAATCGCGCTGTATTATTTTAAGTTAGTGGTAAATGATCCCTTTCAGATCTTCCGCAAATCTCAAAATCATCACCCCTTGGACAGGCAACCCCCGAGATAAAGATGTAATCAACATGTGAACTCCCGTTATGGCCCCTAAAGATTTATATTGAAGAAAATACAGGCTGACTCTAAGGCCAGACTGTGAGTTCTAATAGGAGAAGCAGCAATCAAGAGTAACATTTCCCATGCCTGATCTTGGTGTTCCCATAATCCAAGCAGATCTTTTTAGGTTTCTATTTGTAAATTGAGGTCCCGACCACAACAGTATAATTATTCACAGGGAGACGTCTGCTCTTTATATTGATTTGCTCCTGTAATTGAACAAGGGTTACCTTCTCAAGTGTAGTTGAGGGTTAATAAGTTGCAATAGTTCATCTTTACCAGTCCAGATTGTGAAGAATTCGACCATCTGCATGGTGTGTGTGCGCTCACCTGGGCTTTTTTGAATTTTTTAATGAAATTGAATGATGGCTCTGGAAAATGTGTGGGTTTAATCCGCACACATTTTACTATGCTCACCGCACAACATACACAATGACCAGTGTATTCTGGGTGGACACAGCCTACAGGCGCAGTCCTCTCAGTCATTTTTAGTTGGGATCTGACAGGTAGAGCCACATGCTGCAGCTCAGAAGGGAGAGGGCCAAAACCTTCCTCCTGCCATGGGCAGCCTAATTAACTATCAAAGGCACCATGGATCTGCCCTATTTGTTTGTTTACCCTCTGAAGATTGTGGCAGCAATTAACATACTAATAGATATACTTCAAACAGGACACATAGGGCCTGGGTGCAGAGGCTAAATGAAAGGAGACAGGAAACCCCAACACACCTTTTTATATGTGGTGTGTCAACCTGAAGCCAGCTCCCGCCTCTCAGTATCAAAGGCAATGACCTGTCATATCTGGAACTATGCATTTACTGTAGTCTTCCCCCACAGGGTTCACGATTCCTGCCCCCCGCATATCAGGCTGGAGCCAGGTCACGGCCACCTAGTCGGCCCCTATGGGGTCTCTCCATCTCCCCAGACACCTACTTGGACTCAGACTTGGCGCCTTTGGCACCAAGCTCACACAGTCCTGAGATCCACTTAGTATTGGACTTGCAATGTATTATGGGGCAGTGGATGCCCCCATGTAATTCAGTTCCTTGAACTGGATGAGCGGTCTAGTCTTTCGGGTGTGGCTCAGCCCAGGGATACCTACAGACTATTTAAACCACATCCGGCCTAAGAAACATGCTTTGCGTTTCTCTGCACCTGCAGCGTGACACTCACAGTGCTCGGATCTCCTGAAGAGACCCACTCCTTTCTTCAGCGCCAGCGCACCTGCAAGAAAAAGAACTTTGTTGCCAATACTCACCTCGAAGAGCATCCAACTTCTGTCCAGCTCTTCCCAGTCTTGCGGATTCCTACGGCAGAGTCCTCTCCATCTCGGCACGCCGCGCCCTACCAAAGGGGAGAAGAATAGAAGAAAAGACGTTAGTAAGCATTCTGCAATACTTGGCTCTCTCGAATTTGCAAATAGAGTTTAATCCTTACCTGAACTCCCGTCGATCGGACAACTTCTGCTCCGGAGCATCCAGCCAATCTGAAAAAGGGGAAAAGACGCATCAGGTTAGCGCAAAACATTTAAGAGGCGCCGCACATCGCAATTTCTCACCGCAGCTCATCTCCTCAGCTCGTTTCCATGCTGGGTTACTGGGGCACCTAAAAGGACACAGAAAAGACGAACATTGGTTAGTGCTAAGGAAGCCAATAAGCATCACACTCTGCATTCCTACTTTCGTCAGCAGCGCATCACCATCCTCAAGACCTTCATCACCTAAGGAAAGAAAGACACAGTATTAAAGGAACTAGAGCCATCAGAACTTTTGTAAGACTCATTCCAATTAACGGTCGGGCTGAAGCCGCAGCAAGCCCTGTCCGCCGGGCCCGTGCCAGTGAAGCAACTAGGCACCCTCCAGCCTGCATCACCCAACGCACACCTGAATCGAAGGCAGGACGGAGAGCGCTCCACATCAAAAAACAGGAGTGGTCCGGGGGAAGGTTGGGACCCAGGGAAGAAAAGGAGGGCCAGACAAGCAAGACCAATAGGGAATTGACCTCTGATAATACTGTGGTTCAGGCCCAGTGCTTGGTTGAGCAAGTCCAGGGAAGGGTTCGAAGTGGTCAGAAGTCCGGACTGGGTGAGTGCCGTCCCCGTGGATATCAGGTGAGCGTTACAACAGGGCGACCCCATTCAGAAGGTACGAGTTTGTGGATTGATGGATACAGTCTGTTCTCGCTGCAGCTTCAAGGGAGACCTGCCGCTTTAACCAGGAACCACAGAGACCTCAATTTACCAGAGAGACACTTAGATCCACAACAGATAGGAAGATGGGTGGGGCTTAGAATTGCATGGATTCACCCCTTTACCTTTTCTGTTGCAAAGCACTCTGGTTATGACCTCAGACATACAGGATATTGTTGGTGGGGACCCAGGATTGGTTCATTAAGAAATACTTAGCCTACACCAATCACTGTGACCCATTTGGCTTTAAAAGAGGGCTGCGCCCCTCTTTTGGGCAGATCATCTGAAGACTTTGCAAGTAGTAACAAGGACACCACATTTATACCCCGACTGAAGGTACAGTATGCCCTACAGCTTCTGCCAAATCCCTCCCCTAAACATCTCCCACGGTACAGAGGGAGATACTGAATCCAGAGGACCCTTCAGTAGCTCCAGTACCCAGCCAGCACACAGCGTGCCCTGCTAGGCTCTGCAAGCAAGCTTTCTAGGTAGGAAGTGCCAGAGAGTCTCTGATCCAAACCAAGGACCAAAACTGTTGCCTGCAACACTCCTCAGCTTTGGGCCGCCTGCCTTAAAGGATGATACAAGCCCAGTGAAGAAGCTAGGAGGAGTGCATCGAAGAGCATCAACCAGCATCTGCCTTAAAGGACATTTTTGAGTCAGTCGAGCCCCTCGAGCTGCAACCAACCGCACTGCTGACAGTCCAGAGTCGTTAACATCATCCGAGACGCCTGAACTAGTGCTTCAGACCTGCCAACCAGCACTGAGACAGCGATTCCTGACCCTGGGCCACCATGTAGTCCATTCCGCAGCTGTCCATCCAGCCTCGCTCCCCGAACTGTCTGCCGCCTGATACCTGCAGCTGTCTCCTGTCTTGAACTCTGTCGCAGGAGCTGCAAAGCGCCCTGAAACCAACTCTACACTGTTAAGCACCAAGAACTTCAGCAAGCAATAGGTACATGTGGTTCTGTCCCCTTGGTCCTTCAGTGACCAGAGCCAAAGGGTCACTGAATAATAGCTGTACCCATTTGAGGTATCCAGGCCCCACTCCGTATTTCCGCAATACCGCCAACAGCCATGGCCACTTGACGTAGTCAAATGCCTTCACAGCATCTAATGAGATTATCGCTATTTCTTTTGAGCTCTCTTCGGTCTGATCTATAACATGATGTAGCCGCCTAAGATTATCAGATATATTCCTCCCCAGGACATAACCTGACTGGTCTGGATGAATAAGACGATGCAGAAAAGGTTTCAGCCTATTCGCCATCACCGCTGTTAATATTTTACTATCCTGGTTAAGCAGCGAGAGCGGTCTGTAAGACACGCACTCGACCTCCGGTTTGTTAGGCTTCAGCAGTGGAATAATGCTAGCTTCCCGAAGGGATGTGGGTAATTTACCAGTCTCAAACGCCTCATTTAACATGGATAGCAGTGGAGGGAGCAACTCTTTCAGGAATGCTTTGTAAAATTCACTTGGTAGGCCATCTGCTCCAGGGGCTTTACTAGTAGTGTCTTGATAATGTATTCTAATTCCTCCAACGTGACAGGCACCTCTAGACTCTCCCTTTCACTTTCCTCCAGCTGCTGCAGGGTCATTTCGGTCAGAGCTTCCTCTGTCTTTGTCTCCCTCATCTCCCACTTCTGCATATAGGTCTTCATAATATTCATAGAATCTACCATTCACCTCCTCCTGGGTATCTCGTATCTGCCCATCAGCCCCTTTAACCACCCTGATAGCCTGCCGTGGAGATTAACTCTTGTATAACCACGCCAGTAGCCTGCCCGGTTTATCACCCTCAGCATGTTGTCTCTCTACATACTGCTTATAATTCAAGTTACACAATCTATCCCAATGTCCTCTACATGTTTGTTGTAGCTGGCTTACAGTCACCGCCACTCCCGTGGAGTCTCCCCCTTCTCGTAGTTTGATTTCTAGTTCATCTTCCGCTTTACCGAGGTCTCTCATAATACTACCCTGTATCCTGCTCGATTGCGATATGGCCGCCCCTCTCGCCATCACCTTGAACGCCTCCCACAGCGTCCCTGCTGAATTAACGCTCCCAGTGTTAAGCTGAAAATACTCCACTGTATCTCTCCTCAAGCCTTCCCTAAAGGCTGTATCCTTTAATGCCTCTGCCCTAAGTTTCGACATCGGGATTCTCGCCCAAGGGGTCGAAATCTGCCACGTAACTAGCAGTGACGCATGGTCAGAAAGGACTATGGCTTTATATTCAGTTTTCATCATAGCATGTAGTAATTCAAACCCCACAAACATGTAATCCAGTCTAGTGCATACATTTTGCGGGGCCGAGTAATGCGAATACCTTCTGTCCTGCGGATGTTGCATCCTCCATACATCCTCAAGCTAAAAGTCTCGCAATAGGGTGCGCAAAGCTCAAGGCCTTTCCTGTCTGTCATCCGACCTATCTAACCTCAGATCCAATGTGCAGTTAAAGTCGCCACCCCAAATCACTTCTCCATCCATGTATGGGCTAACTTTGGCATACGTATTCTTAAAATAAGCCCCTGTATCATGGTTTGGAGCGTAAACATTCACAATATTCACTTTGACATTCTCTACCAGTCCTTTAATCATTACCATTCTACCCTCTCCATCTATGGTGGAGTGCAACAATTTAAACGGGACATGTGGTGCATAAGCCGAGTATGTGGCCCCTAAGGTCGTGCCCTTCCATTTCCATATGACCACTCCCATAACGTTGTTTAGTTAAATGAGTTTCTTGTAATAATGCCACGTCTACCCTCAACTTCTTCAAATACTTCATCACCTTGTTACGTTTGATATAGGTGTTGAGACCCCTCTCATTCCACGTCACTATTCTAAGATCACCCATTTTATCCATATCCTACTCCCTTCGTCCCTCCTACCCTCCCAATAATCTTCCTCTTTGGCTCGTAAATGCAGGCTTATATTCTCATTCTCAAGACTAACTCATGATCGTAGGCTCTACCCCCTCCACCTTTTCCCCAACACCTTTCCTCCCCCAACCCCCAAACAAAACTACCCCCACACCACTTTCCACCCCTCAACCCCCCCCAACTCCCTAATCAAATGCCCAGCTCCATCCCTGGATCTCAGGCCCCCCCGCATCTAGCCCTTTTCTACGGTTCACACCGATACTCTGAACTCAGCAGGGTGATACTAAACTAATATCCTATCTACTAGCCTAAGCTACTAGGGGTGACGACATACTTCTACTGTTGCTCCCATACAAGTCTCTTTGTACCGCCTGCACCCCTATTAGAGGGTCAGTCCATCATGGACGTCTTATACCTCGCATGTGGCCCTAGAGGTAATTCCCAGCAGTCCGTTATATCTAAAGGCAACAGAATCATCTAAACATAGTCTATAATGGGTCATTGTGACCTATAGTGTTCACCCGTCTTTTCTGCTCTCCGTCTGATCGTCTGCATCTGCTGGGCAGTTCTGTGCATCCATCCACGCCTTCGCCTCCTTAGAGGTGTCATAAATGCGCCTTGCCGTCATGTATGACCATCAGTTTCGCCAGGGAACAGCAACATGTATTTATAGCCAGCATCACACAGTCTCCTCTTCACCAACACATAGCTGAACCGCTGTCTCTGCACCAGTAAAGTATAGTCTGGATAGGCCGTGAAGGTAGCGTAACCTCTGCTGAACACCCCACCCTTTCTGAAGTGATCCAGGATCTTCTCCCGATCTCTATGATTCAAAATCTTGGCAATCAACGGTCTCGGGTGGGGGCCTGGTCTGGGCCACCGGGTCTGAGACCGGTGTGCTCTTTCAACTGCAAATCCCTGAGACTGCAACACCCCCAATTTCCTCCAGCAGCATGTTTTCAATATAGTCTAGTCCGAGCCCTCCATTCCCTTCGGTAGGCCAACAGTGCAGACATTATTCCTGCGCGCTCTCTCTTCTGCCTCCACCCTGTTCTCCAGATTGTGCACTTGTTGCCGGAGTGTCACAACCTCCCTGGCATTGTCTGCGTTGGTGTTGGTATAAGTTACCATGTCCTTTTCCAATGTTCCGGTACGTTCCGACAGCTTCTTGACTTCCTGCTGCAAAAGATTCATGTCCACGCAAACAGTGTCGATTTTCTGCTCCAGTGAGGACTGCAGTTCGGCTATGGATGCATCCATCCTGCTTGCCCAGGACGTCTTCAGCTCGGCTATGGCATCCAATATCCGGTGGTCATCTCGTGTCTGGATCCCCTCAGCTTGTACTCCTTGTTTCTTATTTTAGGCTCCATCTGTCGTGGGAGCGACCTTGGTGAATTCCTCCATCATGGGCTTTTTGTTCTTAGCCTTGTTCATCTTAGTCGCCATGTATTCCCTCATCCCATACAGACTCTGGCAAGGGGCACCTGGGAATATTATCCACCCCAATTAGCTTATGGGTTGTCTACTCCTTCTGCGGATAATGCCCTTCCACTCCGTTGCACTTACGCCTGTTGTGCAGCATGCCTATAATCACAACAGGCGTTCTGTGGCCTGAATCTCGTGCCGCCTTTCCGCATCAATCGCATAATCGAGGGGTGTGTGTGTCAGCACTGTACGCTGTGCCTTAATGCTACGCCAGCATGACAGTCTCGCTCAGAGAAAACTGCTCCCGACACTTAGTGTCCACGCTGATGCAACCCTCTCGTCTAATACAGTGCATGGGAAATTGTAGCCAGTTTATCCGTGCCGGCTCTTGAAACCTGTGTAATCATGTATCACTGTTCGGCCAGGTCCCATCAGCGTGCCTGCATTGCTTAGCCCGGGCTGCTTCAGGGGCTATCCAAGCGTACACGCCACCGCGTTGATATTGCCCACGTCCTGTAGCTGCCGAACTCCGATCGGCGTATCAAATGTGAAGTAATGTCATGGCGTACCCAGCCGACGCCGTACACCGTCCTGGACACCTCTGCCGCAGTAAGTCCCCGAATTGCATCCAGTCACCCAATCCTTTTGTGCCCATTGTTCGTCCTTTGTCTAACGGGCGGCGGCCATTTTCCCAAGGAGGTTTATAATTTGCCTGTGTTTCCAATCTGTTCGGACCCCTTCTGGTGTACTAGAGGTGTGGGGCTGATTGATGGTTTTGGAACTGATATTCATCCCATGACCACTGGTGCCCCAGAAGTTGATTTGTCATACAGATTAACAGCGACTGGAGATCCAGGGAATCTGTAGAAACAGCCTCTAACTTCCAACCAGAACAGAGATCTATCTACACCAAAATGCCACCAGTGGGTCTTCCTTTGGTTGACGGAATATGAAATGTTTGATAACCTTGAAACAAGATTGGTTCATTAGACCATGTCCACTGTAATGCTATGATTTGGAAATTGCAAAGAACAGCAATGTGGGACATCCAACAACATGTTAAGACCTGCTATGTTCCATGATAATATTTTGTAACCATGAGCAGCTTCTACAGACCCTTCTCCCCATCAACTCAATCCACTTCTTCCAAATTACTAGAATGGCAACCCTGTTTCGGACTAAGACTCCTTCTCTGTGGAGTCAAACCTTGGGTATACTGGAAGTCAAAGGGTACGTTTGCATTACCAATAGGATACGTAAGGCATGCCAGTGGCTTCTGAAAATGATCTGGCGACCTTAAGGTAATCATAACGCCTCTGGGAGGCTAGGTCCTACAGTCAATACTGAGAAGACCCTCCCCTAAAGACCATGGCACTAAGAACACCTGTATGAAATCAAAACCAGTATTGGGGACAACACCCCTAGTACAATGCACAGTATCCTCTCTAACACTTGAGAGACAGCCCTTAGTCTGACGGATCCAAACAGCGCTAAATGGTTCTCCTTCAGGGCACGAGAGCTGGATCCCTAATAAGTTTGACTTTCATAGTTTCAGGTACACAAAAAGTTATCAAATCCTCGTTATCTGCCACCACCACACAATTGGAATTAACAACTGGGAGCTGCTCTTTATCTCCCTGATGAGATCCTGCCTTGTGCTTACTGTTGGGAAAGATAGCTCTTTACTGCACAATGTTAAGGAGAATTCTCAAGAATGTGCTAATTTCCCTTACCTTTTGAGACCCCCAGCAACTTTGCTGGATTTCTAGCATTTGATTTTTTTACCTGGTATCTCATGTATTTTTGATGTGTGTTTTACGTTTGAGTTCTTTCGACATGGAGATTTAAAACAACTACATGGCATCATCTTTTTCATGTGTGTCACACAGCACACTCAGTGCAGTGACACAGAGATGTCTTTCAGACTCCCCAAGATTTAAATACCTTCTATGGGACTGACTACTGTCTCCCAGAGCATGTAAACTTAAATTGACTTTTCTAGTCTTTTTAAATTTACAGACCCAGCACACACCATCTTCCTATAGAGTGTTGGAGGGGTTGCCTAGCTTCCCTTGAGTCTAAACACTCATGTAATGGTCATATGGTACCCTTTCCCACTTGAAATGGCTGGTGGCAGTGGTATTAAACAAACTACCATGATTTTTCCTGCCCGTGAAAACCGGTAGCTAAACATCGGGTCAGCCATGTTTTCCAATATGGCACCCAAGACCTAAAAACAGACTCCGGTCAACTTTTTTCGCCATTTCTTTTTGGAAAGGTCCTACTTGTGTTTGTCTCTGCGTGCCAAACCAGGTTTGGTCCCTTTGTTTGTTGGCCTTTGGCGGGCTTCAGTGCTGAAGCCCTCCTCTGGCGCCTGAGTGTCTGGGGTGGACAGGTTGTGAGGGAAGTGCCCGAAACTCCCTGTGCTTAGTCTCCTTGGAGAAATGAATGCACTCTGGCGTGCCTGGCCGGCTGGCTGTCTGTCAATGACAGCCACACTGTTGTGTGAGTGACAGCCAGGTTGGAATGAATGGGGGAAAACTGTTTAAAAGCAGGTCTCTGGGACTTGGAAAGCAGAGTCGACCACTTGAACGAAAGAACCGAAGACAAGCTGAAGGAAGACAACTGCTGCAACTCCTGGTCCACTGGTGAAGCCCTGCTGCAGGTCCGAATTGCCTGAAACTCCATCGACCGAGAAGCCCTTCAAGGTTGACTTCTTCCCTTGAGTTTGTTGGGAACATCCAACTCGTAATCCACCTGGACACCGTCCCCAACCGGGTAGAATTTTCTTCAGAGTGCTGTTGAAAACCGGATAGTCAGGGGGAAGGAAACCAGCCCGTGCACTTTAAGGCACTCATATTTTAAACCGACATTTTGCCAAGCTTGTGGCCTCTTCCCTTGGCAGTGCAGGAACCTCCCGACGTCCTTCTTGTCCCCACGACTGAAGCTCAGGAACTGCGAGATCTGCAGGACCGGCCAGAAACAACGGCCTCAGCTACAGTTTTTCTTCACTTACCAGGTACTGTGCAAGTGCAGTGCAGAACTCCGTTCGGCCGCAGTGAAAGTTTGTGAAACTTTCCGACTTCGATGGCTTGTCCTTCCCTAAACCAACATCTAACATTTCTTCTGACCAGATTCTTCTAAGATCTGTGGCAAAGACTTAACAGTTTACTACTAGAACTGTGCTTTCCTATACAAGACACTGAACCATTGATTTTGGCCCAGACCTATTGAATTGAATTGCTGGTGGTAGTGAACTGAAACTCTTTGCCCTGCCTATGAATGTATTTGGGCTGTTGATTCTTAGAACCTTGTCTTTTTACCCCTTTTTAAAGTAACAGAAGTGCAATTTTGCGCCCACTTCAGGGAAGCTGAACTTGCTCATACACTGATTGTTTGTGTTTTGTGGTATATTAGATTGTGATATTAAGGCTGCTCTTGCTAGTGGAATGTTTTCCAACTGACTGTGTAAATAAGTATATATTATTTTACCAAGAAACCTTGGGCAAGTGTTTGTTTGTGTTTGTTTGAATCACTGTGATTGCTAGTCCTTTGTGTAACCTCTTGTAATGCTCACTTTACTGTTGAGATTCCTCTGACTGCTCAACCACTGCCACCACATTACAGAGTAGTACAGGTTTGTACCAAAGGTGAAATTGTACTGACACTTGTAGTCTTAAATGTGTGTAGTGTTCCCAAAGGGTACCGCATATGATTCTGCTAATACACCTTTCGTTCCTTCTTTATTGAACCCCCAAACCTTTTGATTTTATTTTTGAATCTGACCTGTACTTTTCGCAGTGCGTTAAAGCCTTAAGCTTGGGGGATCCTCAGCTGGCCTTGCAGAGACTACCTCCTGTGAAATTTCGGCGTCCTAGCATCAAGGGAACCTGAGATGGAAGGGAAAGTCAGACCGTGGCTACTGAATCCGTTGCATAAGTGTGCGCGGTGTGCACCGTCCGAGAAATGCTTCCCTGACCAGAGTCCAGTCCTGAGAGGGGTGCTGCACAGAGTTTTTCTGCATTCTTCGACTGAGAGTCCTTGCAACAGTAAAAGACACCAGCCAGCGATCAGCTCAAACCTGCAACCCCTGGGAATCTAGGACTGCGGCTTTCGGCGGGAAAAGCAGCGGTGGACACCCTTCCTTTGTTCTGCCAAGTCTGGGGAGGAATCGGAGTACGGGAGTAAGTTACAGAGTTTATAACCTACCCCTATACTCCCATTATAGTCAATTGGCTTATAATAAAGCTTAATTCTAACACCTTTGGCTTTGTCGTTGCTTGCGCAAGACATCTGACTGTTGGGGCTTCCTCTGGACATTAGTCTAACTTGAACCCTAAACCTAAGAACCCTCACTGGACCCCAGAGACACTACCTGCTTTTTCTTCCTGCATCCAAAGTTCTGTGGAACTTTAACCTGAACTATTGGGCTCAAGGCCCCAGCAATTTAGGGCTGGACAATTTTAGTTAGGGATCATCTCTGTGGACCTTAAGCGCATAATACTTCTCTGACCTTTCCATTGCAGGAGTTTCTGTTTTGTATTATGCCCTATTACAAACTGAATGTATATATGTATTTAGTTTGATGGTGTTGTGTGATATGTCTACCTGCTATAGTGTTTTTATGCCCTAAATAACTAATTTCTAATAAACTGTATGTTCATATATCCTGAATCAAAAAATAGGGCTCCTGGTGTGGAACCTATTCTACCCAGGAGGGTTAACTAGGAAAACAAAAGATACAAATGAATAGGTCCAAGGATGCTAGGCTCAGAACAACACCTCCACATGTATTATCAAACTCTGCATTGCTAAGGAAGGAATCACTCTTCAATGGTATGTTGTAGAGATAAATCTCATTTTTTTATATTAGAGTTGTGTGCAAAAAGACATAAATGCAACATTTAGAGAAATTAAGACATCAAAATGGTTTGCTAAAACAGAACAATCAGACAAAAAAACAAAGATATTTACAACACACAGTGCCAAAAAAACATTTTTTGGGACAATCTCCAAATTGTGTGTGTGCAACAGACCCGACTCCTATTAGGATTTGCCAAGAAATTCACATATTACAGTGTACATATTCAATTCAACATTTGTGGAAAACACATAGAACAATGGTGGGTACACAAAATTATTTTTCTTGCGTAAACAGCATTAATGTGCTGTAGTTTTGGGGGGAGTAGTGCATCTACACCAGGTGTTTCAGCCGTTTCTAGGTGGGCTAGGTGTGCCTCATCTTTAACACGGCCTTCATCAGGACGGAGTTCTGTGTAGATTGACGTCTGTGCTGCAGGGGAAGGAGACTACAGTCAGGGGGGTGTCTGAGCCAAAATTATTTAGTTTGAGTGAATCACGTGTGGTTGATGTAAAATCAAAAAGCACATAGCTTAACTATGGGTTAATAGATTTCACAGGCGCTAAATTTGAGATCTGCTAGCCGCATGGGCTGGTCTCTGTATGATCCTGTTGCAAATAACAGAGAACGAGAGAAGCAAAGGGAGGTTGAAGCTAAACATGTCCCCGTTTAAAAAGGCATGAAAAAAAGTTCAGGGAAAAAAGTCTTACCTCTCGCTGGAGGTCAAAAAATGCTGATCCAGGGTGGTATCAGTGGGAAACGGACACGGCTTGCACAGCTAAAAAATATATATGGCTCAAGGTGAGTGTGGTTACCTAGTAACAACTGTCTCATATATATAGCAGTAAGTGCAGGGTTTATTTTAAAATACCTGTGAGGGTTGCAGCATGGGCAGCCTGTCTGCAAAAACGTACGAGCTGGAGCTCCTCAGGCTGCTGAGTCACAGATGAGACTGCAGGGGCCTGACTGCAAAGCGTTGGTAACGCTGTTGCTAGGTCCCTGTAGTTATTTATATGTCGGCCATCTTGGAATGGCCCTAGGATCGAGTGGGAAACAAAATGATGGATTCTGCTCCATCCGGGGGGCACAAAAAAAGCTCAATCAATTATGGGTGTGATTAGTGTCAACACGTGTCTAAAAAGTTAATTTAGACAATATTGTTGACAAACGATTGTCATGGCAACCGTAAGCATTGCGGAGTGGCATTGGTTTTTTATACTCTAAAACAACATAGCTAATGGCCCCATGAGGTTGTGATTACCGAAAATACTTCATTTCAATATGTTGTGGCATGGATCACAAAATGGTTGTGTCTCAGGAATCTCAGCAGAGAAAAACCATAATTAAGTAAGTGGACAGTTTGTATTGTATTACTAACAGCCCGAGAGGGTGAGAATTAGGGCGTGTCGCCTGGAAACTTAATACATAGTTTCATAATGACAGAAAACATTTGGAATTAACAAAGAAAGTATAGTTTTTCATGTAAGTGATTTCATACATTGACCAAAAAAACACACACAGTGCAATAATGTCTACTGACTTCTGCATTTAATGAAATGAAAAATTATCATAGTGTTAAGAAGTTCATAGCTCATACTCAATCATTGGGCACATGCCATTACAGGAAAGACTTCCATTCAACTGACACATTTAGACCAGCCTGAACGGAGTTAAGTCTGTGGACCCACCGTTGTTCTAATTGGGTCAGCGTTTTGTTCAGATCCCCCCCACGCTTTGCTGGTTTCACTTTTTGGAGGACAAACCATCTTATATCAGTATCACTATGGTTCTTACTGATAAAGGAACAAGGTAGCAGACAAGCCCCTAGTAGAGCATTTTATCAGTAAGAACCATAGTGATACTGATATAAGATGGTTTGTCCTCCAAAAAGTGAAACCAGCAAAGCGTGGGGGGGATCTGAACAAAACGCTGACCCAATTAGAACAACGGTGGGTCCACAGACTTAACTCCGTTCAGGCTGGTCTAAATGTGTCAGTTGAATGGAAGTCTTTCCTGTAATGACATGTGCCCAATGATTGAGTATGAGCTATGAACTTCTTAACACTATGATCATTTTTCATTTCATGAAATGCAGAAGTCAGTAGACATTATGGCACTGTGTGTGTTTTTTTGGTCAATGTATGAAATCACCTACATGAAAAACTGTACTTTCTTCGTTAATTCCAAATGTTTTCTGTCATTATGAAACTATGTATTAAGTTTCCAGGCGACACGGGCTCTCACCCTCTCGGGCTGTTAGTAATACAATACAAACTGTCCACTTACTTAATTATGGTTTTTCTCTGCTGAGATTCCTGAGACACATAAACATTTTGTGATCCATGCCACAACATCTTGAAATGAAGTATTTTTGGTATCACAACCTCATGGGGCCATTAGCTATGTTGTTTTAGAGTATAAAAAACCAATGCCGCTCCGCAATGCCTACGGTTGCCATGACAACCGTTTGTCAACAATATTGTCTAAATTAACTTTTTAGACACGCGTTGACACTATTCACACCCATAATTGATTGAGCTTTTTTTGTGCCCCCTGGATGGAGCAGAATCCATCATTTTGTTTCCCACTCGATCCTAGGGCCATTCCAAGATGGCCGACATATAAATAACTACAGGGACCTAGCAACAGCGTTACCAACGCTTTGCAGTCAGGCCCCTGCAGTCTCATCTGCGATTCAGCAGCCTGAGGAGCTCCAGCTCGTACTTTTTTGCAGACAGGCTGCCCATGCTGCAACCCTCACAGGTACTTTAAAATAAACCCTGCACTTACTGCTATATATATGAGACAGTTGTTACTAGGTAACCACACTCACCTTGAGCCATATATATTTTTTAGCTGTGCAAGCCCTGTCTGTTTCCCACTGATACCACCCTGGATCAGCATTTTTTGACCTCCAGCGAGAGGTAAGACTTTTTTCCCTGAACTTTTTTTCATGCCTTTTTAAACGGGGACATGTTTAGCTTCAACCTCCCATTGCTTCTCTCGTTCTCTGTTATTTGCAACAGGATCATACAGAGACCAGCCCATGCGGCTAGCAGATCTCAAATGTAGCGCCTGTGAAATCTATTAACCCATAGGTAAGCTATGTGCTTTTTGATTTTACATCAACCACACGTGATTCACTCAAACTAAATAATTTTGGCTCAGACACCCCCCTGACTGTAGTCTCCTTCCCCTGCAGCACAGACGTCAATCTACACAGAACTCTGTCCTGATGAAGGCCGTGTTAAAGATGAGGCACACCTAGCCCACCTAGAAACGGCTGAAACACCTGGTGTAGACGCACTACTCCCCCCAAAACTACAGCACATTAATGCTGTTTACGCAAGAAAAATAATTTTGTGTACCCACCATTGTTCTATGTGTTTTCCACAAATGTTGACTTGAATATGTACACTGTAATATGTGAATTTCTTGGCAAATCCTAATAGGAGTCGGGTCTGTTGCACACACACAATTTGGAGATTGTCCCAAAAAATGTTTTTTTGGCACTGTTTGTTGTAAATATCTTTCTGTTTTTTTGTCTGATTGTTCTGTTTTAGCAAACCATTTTGATGTCTTAATTTCTCTAAATGTTGCATTTATGTCTTTTTGCACACAACTCTAATATAAAAAAATGAGATTTATCTCTACAACATACCATTGAAGAGTGATTCCTTCCTTAGCAATGCAGAGTTTGATAATACATGTGGAGGTGTTGTTCTGAGCCTAGCATCCTTGGACCTATTCATTTGTTCATATATCCTGTCTAAGTGTAATCTGTGATTCCCATTGTGTGACCTCATTGTGGACCCTTTACAAGCTCACCTGCTCTGAAGAACTTAGCCTAGACCGCCTGTCACTGCTACATAAACTGGTTTGGCTACAGCTTCCCAGAGTTGTTCCCATCATAGAATAGGTTGGCGTCCTATACGTCTGTCCACCAGGCCAGCGTATAGAAAATCAATCCCAATGCTTACTCTCTGGCTAACCTTTAGGGGTGCCAGATTCTATATCGTCATTGTCCAATATTAAGTCCTTGATCTCTGTAATCTGTGTATTCACTTCTTTAATGGGCCTACCCATCCTTGAGGTTTTTCTTTGCCTAGCCCCCTGGGGAGACCCCCCTTCAGCTTTCCTTTTAACCATAGTGAAGTACAGTAATATGCTGTAGCCTACCTCAAACAGTTAACCGTGCAATCTCTAATATATAGGAGTTCAAGCCTCTATTCCCACAGCGTTGGACGTCCAAGGGCACTTTACCAATAACGAGATAAAACAGCACGCCCTTCAGCACAAGCTTCTTATAGACTGCTCTCAACTGACTCCAGACAACAAGAGCCATAGTTGGTAGGACAGTTTATCCGATTCAGAAATGAAACTTACGGTCTAACTAAGGCAACTTGAAGAGTTTGTTGAGCGCGTTTCCTTTACTTCTCAGGCTGAGCGTTTTGCCTTCTGCCATTCCCCCAGAATGCAAGTGATTTTCTGTGTGTCCAGGGGCATTCGAACTCTTTCAGTGAGGGTCGCACAAGATTTTCTTTTCTGTAACACATTCCTCTCCAAGCCATCTGCTCAAATCCTGTGTGGTCCACTCTACAAGACTTCTGTAACCATTACTCATTCAGTTCCGATGCCAAGGTGAACAGGAAATTTCACCACAATGTTTTGAGAACCTGTTTGGTCAACCTTTTTTGTGTTGTCTTTATCAAACTGTCTCCTTCCTCTCAAACACTTTTTGATTTGCGATGGGACATAGACTTCAGAAAGTGTTACTCATTATAGTGTTTACTCCTAGTGCATAACATATTATCATTTGGTAGCTCCAGGGTAGTCTAACATAAAACTATTACTACAGGATGTTCTTCCCTCCCAAGGCAATAAATGAAGGCATGTCCTGAATCTAGTATTTTCGGGTTCACTAACTTCCTTGCCAAATTCCGATCAGTGTATGCAGTTGAAACATATGTTCTCCAGCATGGAGTCTGGCATGGTTTCACATGCTCCTGAATATTCCCCGTCGTCAGGTTGGGAATCCTCGGTAAAAAACAGTTTCACTTTTGTTTGAAAACCAGTATTCCTCCCAAACCAGACACCGTCCTCTGGGTCCTACTTCCTCCATCCAATGACACCACCTCTCCCCAAGCGCCACCCCTGGAAGCCATTGTTTGATTTTTACTACATGCTTCAGTGTTGAGAGTCCTCTCTGAGCCTTTTTCCTAATGTTTAGAATTATTTGGTCAAATTTAAACATTTTGACCGATTTTTGAAGTTCTTATTCGACTGGAGGTCGACTACCAGCAGCGGGGGATCTGCTGTCAGTGAAGATCATACTTCATCAAGGAACCTTATTTGGATCGTAGAAGGCCCAGGCTTGAGCCTACTTCGCACTTTTTTGCCATGATGGAAGAGAGGAAATGCATCTTCAAGCTTTGCACGAAATGTGATCTAAGGAAGGTTTTCGTGGAGGATCGCCACCACAAATGTCTTTAGTACCTGCATCCGGACCATGATGAGGCGGGATGCAAGATCTGCCGTGGTTTGTCGAAAAAGGCCAAGAAGGTCCTCAACAGCAGCTGGTGGTGTGGTTAAAATTGGGTAAAAAACTGTTTCACTTTTGCTTGAAAAACAGTATTCCTCCCAAACCAATCACTGTCCTCTGGGTCATACTTCCTCAGGTAAATGAGCTAGGGTTTGGTCATTATAGATTGTACTAGTGATATTAGCATGTACATTCATATGAGTACCCCATATTGAAATGAGTGTATTTTCTATTTTCAAGCTATAGATTACCTTGAAGGTTATTAAAAGAAACAGAATGAATTATTGCTACTGAAGAGGGGACAGAAGTCCTGAAACGCTTAGAGCAGAGATTGTTTTTCTTGGTCTGTTTTTAATTTTATGTATTATGTATTAAATTGTGATTAATGTGTACATCCCTGATGTTACAATTACTAGTTAAGAAAACATTTGTTTTGAAAACAATGGTGTGATTGAACTTATTGCAGATAATACTACAGATCAGTCATTTGAATTGTTTGTTTTTACAATAATATTTGGTGTACAAGGGACGCGATTGTTTACAGCCAGTGGATATTGGTTTCCTTATTGTTGTCCTCATCTGAGCCACAATGAGAAAGGATGTAAGATTTGCCGTAGTTTTTTGAGGGAAACTAAGAAGGACTGTTACAGCAGGTTGGCTGTGTGGCTCAAGTTAGGGAAGGCCCCTCAGTTGGCCTCCGGGCACAGTCATGCCTCATCCAGGACCGACCGGTCCCATGAGCGTGCTCCCTCTGAGAAGAGGTTGTGATCCTTTGAGGATGCCCCTTCACATGGGGCCCAAAAGAAGGCTAAGAAGTATGTTACGGATCCCGCTAGGGGTTGTCGCGGCTGCAGGACCCAGCTCGGGAAGGACACATTCCTCGTCTCCATCCACGACCAAGTGAGCCTTCTGGTCAAGGTTGCTCCTTCCAAGAGGGAAGTTCATTACCCCATCGAAACTTTGATTGCCATCCGTGCACAATGTTTCAAGGAGAAGTCCTCAGGTGGCTCCTCTTGTCCATCATCGACACCATGACTGATCAAGACCACGGCCCCATTGACCACGGCCCCGCCAATAAAATGGCTGGCATCCACTTAGACGACCATCACTACATCTTCCAAAGGGGACCTGCTACTCGTCTTCTCCATCAAGACGACAGCAACCCTGCGGGTATCCTTGCCTTCACGGCATATGGCTTCAGCGGCAGCCCCAAAGGTGCTGGGGGTTAACCAATGGGGACTGCACATATTTACACAAGCTCTGACAGCAACTTCCCCAAGGACTATTACTCTGACCACGAGCAGGGCCTGGGGATCATGTCGATGAAGGGATCTCCGCAGGCAGAGCCTGCTCCACCGTCAATCACAGAGATGCTCCAGCCCGGGGCCTCTGCCAGCTGCGCCGCTCACACCTCACCCAGGGACATGTCATTGGATTTCCTCGTGACCCTCTACACCTTGGTGTCAGAGATACAACTAAGGCTGCCTGCAACCCGTGTGCCTGACCAAGACCGGAGCCCTCCAAGGTGACCAGACAGAAGCCCTTCCATCCCAAAAGCTTAAGGTGAGGGACCCTTCAGGCCCAAGACGTCAACTGACACCACCGCCGACAAGCACGCCAGGGCCTCACCACCGCATGAGGTCGGCCCCTTTCATGCCATGATCTTGAGAGCTTCTGCCCTCTACAATTTGGTACCAGAGGATACTAAGGAGGAAGGGTTTTGCTTCCAGCGCCAGGAGTCCAAATGGAAGACGGTCATGTCAGTCCCCTCTGCTGGATGATTTCTGGAGGAAGATTTGACCCTGCTGAAGATGCCAGGTACTGCTTCTCCCCCCCCCCCCCCCCAAGAGACAGGCTGGAGAAGAAGTACAGACTGCCCACAGGTGCTTGAGTTCGCAGCCTTCTCCTGACTACGTGGTATCCGCCGCCACCAGGAAGCACTCGTCAACCCCTTCCTCTTCAGCCATGGTGCCCCCAGATCAGGATGGGAAGAAGCTTGTTGCAGTGGGGAAGCGCATCATTTACACTGCAGCCTCTACAGTCAAGGCCTTTAATGCCTTGGCTATCTTAGCTTGCTACAACAGGGAGCTATGGTATAAGCTCAGACTCATATTGGACTTCCCGGTGGGGGACAGGATGGTTGAGGCCCTGGCTCTGTTCCAGGAAGGTGCGGTGGTCTCAGATCACGCCATCGCAGTGGCTCTGGACATCGCGGATACTAGTATCCACCAGATGGGCAATGAAGTATCCCTCCGACAACAAGGCTGGCTAAAGGCAGCTAACTTCATGGCGGATGTCCAGTCCAAGGTGGTGGACATGCCCTTTGATGGAAACAACCTGTTTGTCAAAGCTGTAAGCTGTGGAAGAGTCCCTTCGGATGATTAAGACGGATACAGAGACCGCATGCTCGCTGAGGACATTGCAGCAGAGGAGGTAGTTGTCCATTCGGTCCTCGAGGGTGCAGTCCGCCAGATGGTATAAAACGCCCTATTGTCACCCCTCCCATACCATGACCAAGGTCTGCAGGGGCAGTTCACAGGCCTAAGGCAGTGGAGGGCAACTTTGCCCACAAACCAGGATGCAGACACCTAAACCGGCTGGGGATCAGGGCCCCCACTTCCTCCCACCCCAGTGGGAGGTCAGCTAGCAAACCTTATTGACAATGGAAGATATCACCATGGACATGAAGAACCTACAGCACCTATATCAGGGCCACGCCTTGGAATTCCAACACAGGTGTTCTTGCATTCCTCCTATGGCACATCAAGAGCTACACATGGCCCAACTGCTAGAGGAGGTTCAAGCCATGTTAAGGAAGGGTGCAATAGAACCTGTCCCCAAGCGCCTCTGGGGGCACTGCAGTGTACTACAGATTCTCCAGCATGGGGTCTGGTATGGATTCACATGCTCATACATATTCCCTGTCGTCGTGCTGGGTATCCATGGTAAAAAGAAAATGGTTTTGCTTTAGCTTGAAAACTGCAATTCTCCTTTAAATCAATCACTGTACTCTCGGTCATGTACTGTGCCCCATCCAATCACAGTTGCAAAAAACCCAAGGGTGTTCCACTACCTACTCCCCAGCGATCTTCTATACAGGTGGTGAGAGGAGGGTCATCGCTTTTTGATCCTGACCCTGGGGGTGGACAAGCGAGGGAGGATCATCTGGGTAGAGGGTTCTTGGGGATTGGGAAAGGGACACCCAAGGCCGAGACATCGACCTTTCCAACACCCCCTCAGCCTTTATGGGCTATTGTCAGTCCCAGTCTATTGTCCCCTGTGACTTTCCTTTGGGTACCGAGAAGAAGAGGAGGGAACTAGGAGTAATGCAGATTTCCTGTTGCAGGTACCACTCTGATAAAGTGATGAAAAATAAATGTCAGGCATAATACACTAATTGGCCTGAAGGAGGTCAGGCAATTGGAAATAAGTTTTCACCTGCAACCCATTGTGAATGGACAAGAATATAAAAGCTGGAAGTCAGAAGTGTACAAAAGAAATGAGGTATGAGAAGTACGAGCAGTAGATGTGGAGACGAGCGAGGAGAAGACAACGAAGTGGCTCTGTGGAGCGGGAAGTAGCTGAGATGCTGCAGAGAATCCTAGGATTCCTGCTGATTAGAACAAACAGACCGGGAGCCCTGTGTGAGGGGAAATCAGAGAACAAGCATGATGGAGAAGTGGAGGTGAAGCCAGAGGCCGGGGTCCCTGGACGTAAGGAGTCTGCAAACCAGCGAATTGCTTTTCTCGGGTAGAAGGGAATCCGCCAAGTGGAACACAGTAACCCGGTAAGGCTTCCAAAGGGTTTTGGAACTCCAGGTGCTCTAAAAAGCTGTTAAGCCTGTATAAATGGAAAACTAACACTATTGAATGCTGAACTTTGTGAAGGGGGCTTGTGAGCCTGTGTGAAGTGAATTACATTTGTTTTGAATAATGAACTTTGTGAAAGGGGCCGTTGAGTCCGTACCAAGTGAAACTAAGCTCACGCCAAACTGCACGTGTATGATATGGCATTTATAATGCACCTATACACAAGTGTTTCAAGGCGTGACAAAGCAAGGGAGGGAAAACAGGGAGGCCAAAGAAAAAACAATATTACTAGGCCTAGTGACCTTGAGATCGCGCAAGTGCAGGGGAGCGGGGAGGAGTGAAGTGCCGGGGGAGGGGTGGGAGGATGGACAAGTGCAGGACAAAAAATCAACACGGGTAGTGCAGCCTGCAGGTGGCAAGTGCGAGAGTTAAAAGAGCAGACAAGTGTTTTAAGTGCAGGAAGGGGACTGTAGGGTTACAGATGCAGACCACAAGTGCAGGGGTGCCAGGAGGCAGTGCATGTGTGCAGCTGGAAGGGCAGGGACCTCAGCCCGAATTCAGATGGTAGCCAGGTGACCAGTGCAATATCAGACAGAGATCAGCAGGGGAGAGGAAGAGAAGCGGCAGAAGCAAAGAGGAAGTTCTTTAGTTGCTTCCAGATCCGGAGATGGTTCTGCTAAAGTTTCAGAGAGGCAGGGAGGCTGTTCCAGAGGGAGGCGCCAGCGGAAGAAGGAGATCTGCCCCCAACTTGTTGCGTGCCGAAGCGACTGACCCTCAAGGAGTCTGAGGTGGAGGAGCGAAGAGCTTGAGTAGGAAGATATTTCCGTACAGAGAGCTGGAGGTATTGTGGTCCAAGGCCACTGGGAGCCAATGGAGAGATTTCAGAGCTGGAGAGATAAGATCTCTGGGCTTGATGCCATGGACAAGTCTAGCAGTCCTGTTCTGGATGAGCTGTAGAGGATGGAGAGTAGAGGCAGGTAGATTTAGAAAGAGGCTGTTGCAGTAGTCCAGCCTAGCGAGAACCAGAACTCTGGAGACGGTGAGCTTTTTGGGGAAAATAAGGAAAGGAAGAATACCTCTGAGGAGGTGCAACTGCTAGTTTGATTTCTTAGAGACGTCAGAGATTCAAGGAGAGTGTGGCGTCGAAGATGACGCTGAGGTTCTTAGCCTCACAGGTGGGAGCAGGAAGAGGGCCCAGAATGGTTGGCCAGCGAGTGACAGGAAAGGAAGGTGCTGGTGAGCCGATTAAGGAGGATCTCTGTCTTACTGGCATTAAGGCAGATGTCATTGGCAGCACATCACTCCTGGATTGCTAGGGAGAATTTTCATTGATGGCTAATTTCCCTCACCTAGCGAGTCCCCCAGCAGCTATGCTAGACGTCTGGAGTTTTTTTTTCTTTCCACTTGGTAAGAGTGTGAGCTTTCCCCGCACTCTTACCTGTGTTTTGCCAGGTATATTTCTCTGTTTTTGTGATTGTGGACTCCGAAGTACACCACTTCAGTAGCCCCCTTCTTTTGTGGGACACACAGCACCTTCGGTGCCGTGGCACAGTGTTGTCTTTTAGACTTCCCACCAACTCCATTTCTGAGTGTTAGGGGGAATTCTCTGTTTAGGCTGAATTTCCTAATCTAGTGAGTCTGGATTTTTGGGGTTTATTTTTTCTCCTGCCAAGAGCGAGGCTCTTTTTACCCTCACTCTTGGACATGATTTGAGTGTGTTCCTTTGACTCTAGATGTGTTTAATGGGCTATGGGGTCTTTTACTCCATAGGGCTTCATGTGTTTTTGTGATGTGTGTTAAACAGCACCCTCAGTGCAGTAACACAGGGGTGTCATAGTGACCCCCCAGTATAGACTCCATACCCTGGGACTGACTACTGTCTCCCACGGCATGTAAAGTCACCATTGACTTTACTAGTCTTGAATTCTGAACAGAACCAGTACAAACCATCATATTGTGGACGTACTGGCTGGGGCAATTCGATTGCCCTGGGGTCTGTTAGTCGAGGGGTCACGTCTCCGTCCCCCCTGATCGAGTTTTGGCTGGTGGCAGTGGATACTCCCTGATGATTATTTGAGATAAGAAAGCGCTAGGAGGAGAACAACTACAGACCACAGAACTGCAGCTGAGGGATCTAACCCTGTTAATATTGAGTACCTGATTTGCAGCAGAAGGGATCTAACCCTGTGAATATTTGTCCATTTTGGGATCTGACCCAGCTACTTATTTTTTGCAACAGGTTTAATTGACCAGGACCGGGAGTGCGCGCCCCACCCACCTTCTTTTTTGTATTGAATGCTATGGGAGTCCCGGGCTCCAGAGGCAGCGCCACGGGGTGCCTGTGCCCCACTTTGGAGAATCATAAAGATGGTTCTCTCCCCTCCCCCAAATTTGGGAAGGACTTGTGCTTTGGAGGGGTGTCGGTTGCTGGTCACCTGAACTGAAAGAATCTTTTTCACTACAGCTACCAGAATCCTTTGAGTCTAATTAGACACACATGCTCTACAGCCTCCCTGATGATTATTTGAGATAAGAAAGCGCTAGGAGAACAACTACAGACCACAGAACTGCAGCTGAGGGATCTAACCCTGTTAATACTGAGTACCTGATTTGCAGCAAGGGATCTAACCCTGTTAATACTGAGTACCTGATTTGCAGCAGAAGGGATCTAACCCTGTGAATATTTGTCCATTTTGGGATCTGACCCAGCTACTTATTTTTTGCAACAGGTTTAATTGACCAGGACCGGGAGTGCGCGCCTCACCCACCTTCTTTTTTGTATTGAATACTTTTATATTCAACCGCGAATATTTCTCTATGGGATTTTCCCATTGTTCGAGGCTACTATATTTATTTATTTAATTACGATAGCCTCGAACATACCGCCGGTTTATTTATTTATTATTAATTCTCCGGTTGGTATTTTTTGCCAAAACTCGGTTCTAAAATGGCTTTTATGTTCTCTTCTGTGACTCCAACCCAAGTCGAGCCCTTTGTTCCACTTTTTTGGCGGGCTTCTCCACAGAAGCCCTCCCAAGTGGTGCCACTCTGTCTGGGGTACTTAGGAGGGGTGGAGGGGGATTTAGGCACCCTGGACTGAGTTGCCTAGGCAACTCAAGTCGCACTCCGTCCTGATTGGCCAAGTGGTGAGCCGGCCGGCTCACCACTTAGCATGTTTGAGTGACAGCTAGGCTGAGTGAATGGGGGTTTTCTGCATAAAAGCAGGGCTTTGGGGACTGGAACTTCAGAAGTCGCCACAGGACTTAAGAATCCGACGAGGGAGAAGCTGAGCCGACCTGCTACGACGACACCACCGGTGGAGCCCTGCTGAACCGTCTCTCCACTTTTCCCAACGACAGAGGAGATCTCCCACCAGAGAGTCTTCTTCCTTTGACTGGTGGGGATAACCAGTTTCACCCTCTTTTCACCTTCCCGACGTATCTCGTGGCCGCCTTGCCCGTGCCAAGCACCCCGGCAACCGGAATACCACGTTTTACCACGACCGCGAAATAAAGGGTAATACCTTTAACCGGAAAGCTCCGCGGCTGGTTTCTTCCCTGGCAGTGCAACGACATTCATCTTTCCTCCAAGTCGAGATCTTCTCTTTCCCATCTATAGTTAAGCGCTCACCTCTGTCTTGAAATAAGTGGTGTTAACTAAGACTTGTCTGATAAGGAATAAGGGTTGTATATATTATAATAGTAACTATGTTTAGAGTGTTTTACAAATAAGAGTGCTGGAGTGTTTCAAACAGTGTGTGTTTAAATAAATAATTATATACTTTGATACCAAAGCTCTGGTCAGTGTTTGCTTTTGCTATTGTGTCGGAGTGCCTATTGTGTATACTTTGCATACTGCCTAACTCTTTTTGAGGGAAGTCTGACTGCTCAGCCACAGCTACCAGGTAAATCTGGGTGGTACAGACTGCTACCAAGTGGGTTTACTGCTAACACCTGTAGTCCTAAATCTTTTGCAGTGTTCCCAAAGGGAACTGCACAGGTTTCTGCCTAACACTGAGGCTGACTACTGTCCCCCAGAAAAGGGTAAAGTTGCCATTAACTTTACTTAGTCATTTAACTACAGATCCAGTACACCCCATTTTACATGGAGTACTGGAAAGGGTTAATCAGTAGCCCTTGTTATCTGCGTCTCCTAGAGCATTGTTTCGCTCTTTTAACATTTAGACTTGGCTGGTGGCAGTGGTATCTACCCTAACTTTTCTACCGCGATTATATTAGACAAACGTGATAAACCCGCTTGACCAAATTGTCGTTCTTTTGGCTCCGGTTGGGTTTATTCGCCATTTCTTTTTGTTAAAAGTCTTTCTTGTGTTTTACTTTGCGTGGCAAACTAAGTTTGCCTTCTTGTTCACCGTCTTTTGGCGGGATACTGCCCAGAAGCCCTCCACCAGGCGCCTGGGTATCTAGGTGGGCTGAATGTGAGGGAGGGCTGTAGTGTCACCTCCTGCACAAGGTATCCTAGCAAACCCAAGTCGCACTTTGCCATGATTGGCTGAGGTGGTTGTCCCGGCTGGACAACCCCCCTGCTGGGTGATTGACAGCCAGGCTGTGTGAATGGGGGTTTTGTACATAAAAGGCAGGTCTCTTGGACTAGAAGTCAGTCGCACCTGGAACTACAAGGAACTGAAGAGAAGACAACGACGACTGCTGCAACTACCCCATCCCGGTGAAGCCCTGCTGCAGTCCTGAGCTATCTACCCAACTCTAATTTCTTGATTAGATGAGTTATATTCATACCTCACTAGATAGCCTTTGTAGATAACGAAAGACACTGAAATATTATCCTGCACATTATATTGCAGTTGCATACACAGACCTGTAGATCAACACTTGAACTCGATATCGAGATCATTTTTCTGGACTCCGGTGTTAGATTTGTACTAACCAGGGCATATAACACAGTAGGTCATCTCCCTGAGAGAATTACCATAAGAAGACCGCCTCAGACAAGTGTCTTCAAGCATCCACTAAGGTGAATTCTGAACTCAATACATGCTTCTATTTGAACAATGTTGAAATAATTTCATGAGTATGTGCACACCATCCTCTTTACTGGTGGGATTTTTGTCTACTTACCTTGTAGTCTAATGAAGTTTTGAAGATGTATTCGAGAATACCTTTGTAAATAGATGTTCCACTCCTGATGAAGGGAACTTATTCCCGAAAAGTGTAGAGCTCACCCCAGTTTGTTTTTGTTAAAATGTTGCTTATTAATTTTTGTATTAAACAGACTGACAGTGGTCAGCACTGTATAAACCAGTTGAACTGTACCTAATGATATCGATTTTGTGGTCTGTCAGCTGCGCCTAGACCAGAGAGTTTCCTAGTACAGATATATTCAACATCCAGACTTTAAAGCACAAGGAAGACATGTGGTTGCTGGTTGTGTGAACTGCGATGGGTGGAATGTGTAATCTGATAACTATACCAAGACCAAAAGTTGCTAAACATTGGAAAGCAGCAAAGAGGAGTGAATCCTTAGTGAAGCTAACTGAAGGAAAGGTAAAGTGGACCAAATGTGTGTGTTTGTGAAGCAGAAGAAAACAAATCAATAGCTGGAAGTTAATCTTGGGGAAGGGAACCCGAGGATCACAGTGTTGTATGAACTTTATTGCCTTCATCTTGGGGAAGGGAATCCAAAGCTATATGGTTAAGTGAACTGTATTACCCTTTGGAACTTGCAGAAGGGAGCCCTGAGACCAAAAAATGATGGGAACTATATTGATTAATCTAAAGAAAACATTGATCAATCGATCAATCAGTAGTTGAGCAAGGTTGTGTTGGAACTATATTAAACTTGTATCAGAGAACTTTACCAAAATATGGAACTTTTATTACTATGGAACACTTCTATTTGGTTGAGAATATTTCCCTCACTCGTTTTGCTCTAGTTTTGAGGCCAGCATAGGTTTTGACACAGACCGATTCTTGTTTTGGACTTATAAGACATAGACTTTCCTAAGAATTCTTACGCTGGTAAATCCTGCCATAGCGTAGGGTTAGTTAGGCATTAAACCATGCTGACCAATAAAATAAAGGTTTGTGAACTAGATCTCGTGTGTCTGTGTCACCTCTTGATACCATGCCAGTCTTGCACAGTCCTCTCCCTAACTCAACCCCTGGTGGCCATCTTCAGATTTTTACTGCCTGCTTCAGTGTTGGGAGTACTCTTCTTGCTCTCCGATCTGTTTTTTGTCTTTCAAGAACTTTAAGCAAATGTTACTTATTTATTGACTGATTTTTTTTTTTTTTTTTTTTTTGCTTCATCGGTCGATGGAAGGTCGATTACTGGCAGCGGGGGAACTGCTGTCTGCAACGATCATACTACATTGCAGATCTTCCATCGAAGTTTCGAGAAGGCCCAGGCTTGGGCCTATTTCGCGCCTTCCACCATGTCTGAGGAGAAGAGGTACTCTCTTCAAACTCTGCGTGAAATGTGGATATAGAAATGTATATGTTGAGGATCGACACCATAAATGTTTATATTGCCTGCATCTGGACCATGATTTGGAGGGGATGCCAGGTCTGCCGTGGGTTTTTGAAGAAAATGAAGAAGGATCGCTACATCAGGCTGGCATGGTGGCCTAAATTGGGAAAGGTCTATGACTCTGCTTCCAGGAACAGTCATGCCTCACCCAGGACCTGCTGGTCCCACGAGAGAACTCCCTCAGAAAAGTGGTTGAGGTCCTTTGAGAATGCCCTGCCTTTGGGGAGTCCAAACAAAGGCCAGTCTCCACGCCACTACTCCCTCTGGGTTTTGCGCAGCTACGGGCTCGGGGAGAACACGGTCGCCGTCACCGACTACTTCCATGGTGAGCCTAGCTGTGAGGGGTGCCCCCTCCAAGAGAAAGTCCCCAACTCATTCAAAGCTTCGCTTACCATCTGCGGACAAACCGGCGAAGGAGAAACCTTCAGATGTCCCTTGTCTGCCCCCATAGGCGACACCATCCTCCAAGTCTGCGACTCCATTGGCTGCTCATCCTCCCAGGACAGCTATGTTAACAACCACTTTATCATCAATGATCACGACCCCGTTGATGAAGGCTTCCGCAACCACCTCTTCAACCTCATCGACTACCATCTTCATCAAAAGGGGGGCCTGGCCATGAAGTGTGTGTCCACTGTCACGGCAGCGTCCAATCCATGAGTGTGCCTGCCACCACAGCGTAAAACGGCTGTGGTGACGCTGACTAAGGTGGGTTGCACCCCAGGGATGGAGAACTCCCCTCGCCACTCGACTGCAGAAGTCTCTGGAGAAGGGGAAGGGTAGGATCCTGCCTACTGACCCTAAGAAAGGTGCAGGGCCACGAGCTGCTTCAGCAAAACCGGTGCCGTTCTATACAAGCTCAGTCAAAGGTGAAAATCTGCCCGAGAACGATTATTCGGACCACGAAGGGAGTCGTGGAACCATTTCTCATGGGGTGAGCCAAGTGCTCTCGAACGCCCGAGGAGGCACGTCAGCCTGGACCCTACGCCTCCTGCTCCTTTTACTCCTCAGCCAAGAAACATGTAATTGGATATACTGACGACGCTGGACACACTGGTGTCGGAGATCCAGCAGAGGCTGCCCCCACTGCGGGACCTGCCCATCTCGAAGCCCCCAATGGCTCTGGCCGAGAGCCCACCCTGATCCAAACATATATTGAAGGACCCAGCTGGCCTGAGGCATCAACCACCAACCCCACCACATGAGCAGATGGCAGCGCAAACGGGCACAGATATGACTGCCACGGTGACTGTCAGGAATAAGGGCCTGTGGTGCAGGAGGAAGCAGGTACGGCATATCTAAAAACTGCAATTCCCGGCAGGCATGGGGAATGTGTAGTTCCTTGGGCCTGCCGGTACTCAGCTGCCGGCACTTTGCAATTAGGGATTGGGCTCTTAACGGCCACTCGCCCGTGCTCATGTGCTGTTGATTAATGTTGGAGAGCACGGGCGGTGGCGGCAGGAGTGAAGCAGCAACGCTGGAGGTGTAAGCGGGCAGCGGGAAGGAGTCACACCGGCTATGTCTCCAGGCATCTTTATTCCCCGGGTTGCGGCGGTGCACACTCCTTAATCTGCTCCAGAGCTACAGGTCCGGGTCAGCTGCAGTAGGCTCCCGGACCATCAGTTAAGTGTTTCAGTGTTTGTTTGTTTTGCCGGGTTGCGGCGATGATATGGAGTGAATCAGAAACTTCAAGTATTTATGTCCGGACGTAACAAGGAAAACGTCCGGACCATAAGTTAAGTGAACTCTCATAAATCATTGGTTTTGGGCAAGATAAACGCCAGTCTGATTGCAGGTACATTGTTTTCCTCATGTTCTAAATACCAGGGAAATAACAACTCTACTAATCCGCATTTCCAGTTATTAGCTTTTCCACATGGAGAAAAGCGTCTTTCTATGTGCAGTGTGTTATGTTAATCCATGTTTGTGAGGCATGTGTATATCTCAATGTTCTCTGCTCACGATCTGTGTATTGTGGCTTTACGTCATGATTGCTATCATACAGGAGATTATGTATAATGAGTTATGTATGGTATGAAGGTTATGTTATGTTCTACTAATTACTGAAGATAGTCAGGTCAGGTTGCAGGAGTATTAAGCTATCTAGTCAGGAATTGTAGGGGTCTTTTGTTGTTTGTCTTGTTGTCTTCCCTTCCTTCCCTTTATTTGTCCATCTCCTTTCCCTAACTCCTTCTTCCCCCCCATTGGCTGCCACGTGGCTACCTGTAATTCGAACATCTAGGCGCCTGTGCCAACCATGGTGGGAGGGGTCGATACATTCAGCTTCTGTGGTTCGGGAGAGGTGATTGAAATCCTCCTCCCTTAAGTTCAGTTGTGACAGTGACGGACGACGATGAGGCCGATGACTTCAAACGGACGGGGAATCGTTGGGCGCAGACGAGCCCGCAAGGGCTTCTCCACTGGTTGAGGTCTGTTCCTTTTACACCATGATTTCGAGGACCACTGACCTATTTAATCTGGTGCCTGAAGAGACTAAGAAGGAGGGATTCCTCTTACGTCGCTGAAAGGCAATCATGTGTGTTCCCTTGCTGGATGATGTCTGGGAGGAGGGCTTAGCCCATATGAAGACTTAGAGCACCGCTCCTCCCAAGCGGACTAGCCTAGAGAAGTAGTACAGGGACCCGGACTCTGCCCCCAAGTGCTTGAGGTCCCAGCCTTCTCCCGGCTCTTTATTCTCTGCCGCTGCCAGGAACCCTCGACAAACCGATCGTCTTCAGCCATGGTGCCCCCTGACTTGGGGGGGGTGAAGCTGGATGAGAGGGGCAAGAGGATAATTTATACCACAGCCTCCACCTTTAAGGCAGCTAATGCCCTGGCCATTCTGTCCCACAATGACCGGGAACTGTGGTATAGAATGGGCCATATTCTAGACTTACTGCCTGAGGACAAGAAAGTTGGAGCCCTTGCCCTGTTTCAGGAGGGTGGGGTGACCTTGGACCACACCATCACAGTGGCGTTGACATCGCGGACAAAGGGTTCTGCCAGATGGGCAAAGGGGTGTCTCTTCATCGGCGGGGCTGGCTGAGGGCCTCGAACCTATAATCGGGCGGCCAGTCCAAAGTAGTAGACCTGCCGTTTGATGGAGTAAACCTGTTTGGCAAGGCCATTGACAAGTCTCTACAAACAATCAAGATGGAGATGACACATTCACTGGGGACCCGACAGCAGTGTCAGTCATTGTCCTTTTGTGCCCCGAGAGGTAGGTCCGGCAGGTCCTCCAAGGGGTATACAACCGCTTATCGACAACCTTCCCACTCAATGACTTTTGAGGCGTAGAGCGGTTGCTCACGGGCATACGGCAGCAGCGGACAGAGCCATCGCAGGCCAGCGCGCATGCGCTGAAACAGCCTGAGCCAGCTGTGGATTCGGGTCCCCACTTGTGCACCCCAGTGGCCGGCTGGTGAGGTTTGTCAGCGTGTGGAAGACCATCACCATGGACCAATAGGTGCTCAAGCAGGGGCACACCTTAGAGTTCCAACACAGATGTCGTCGTATTCCTCCTGTGGCTCGACAGGAACTGCATGTCGCGCAACTGCTAGAGTAGGTCCACACCATGTTAAAGAAGGGGGTGATGGAGCCCAGCTAAAGAGTGTACGTCAGGTACTTTCTGGTCTGAAAGAAGTCAGGGGGGTGGAGGCTGAAAGTACTTGAAGTCCCAGAGGTTCAGGATAGTCACATTGTAGCACGTTCTTGGCCAACTGAAGGAAGGTGACTGCCTCCGTCGCTGTATCTGGAAGACATCTACTTTCACGTCCCCATCCACTGGAAGTTCCTGCGGTTCGTGGTCCAGGGACTACACGATCAGTTCAAGGCACTTGCCTTTGGCCTGAAATTGCCCCCAAGGGTGTTTACAAAGTGCTTGACTCCGGTGGCGGTTTATCTTTGTCTCGAGGGCATCCACGTCTACCCTTAGCCGGACGATTGGCTCATCCAATCCCGCGCAGTGGCGAGCTAACACAGGGTGTGGATAGTGCGCTTGTTTACGGATCTTGGGTTTTCCATAAATTATCCGTAGCCCTGCTTGAAGCCATTGCAGAACGCTCTGTTTGTGGGTGCCAGACTCAACACTGTCAGTTGTCTGGCATCCCCTGCGGAAGAGAGTGTGATGGGCATCATGGGGAAGGTGCAGCGCCTGTTGTCCGTGAGGTCCGCTACAGTGTGAGCCATCAAGTCGCTGTTAGGCATGATGTCCTCCTGCATCAACCTCGTCCCTCTTTGCAACTACAGGTGAAGCCTCTCCAGGAGTTTCTGGACACAAAGTGGCTGCAGGTCTCAGGCTCTTGGACGAACAAGATCGCCCTCAACGAGGAGTTCCGGCTGGCGATCCAGTGGTGGGGTGTGCACCCTCACCTCACGGAAGGAGCTCCATTTCAAGTCCCTCACCACCAGGAGATGGTCACCACGGATGGCTCCCTGAATGGTTGGGGGATGGGAGTCACACCGGATAGTTGTACGTGAGAGGCCTCTGTCTACCGGAAGAGGAGAACCTTCACATCAACGTCCTGGAACTACAGGTGGTTTTCTGAGCCCTCAGGTCATTCCTGGTATCACTGAAGGGGAAGGTGGTGAGGATCTTCACAGACAATACCACCACAAATGTTCTACATCTGAACCAGGGCGAGACACGCTCTCCAGCTCTCTCCCGGGAGGATCAGGCCCTGTCACAATGGGCCATTCTTCAGGACCTGTTCCTCGTCCATTTTCACCTGGCGGGCACCAAGAACACCAATGCAGACTCTCAGCAGAGTGTTGCATTCTTGCCATGAATCGGAGCTTCGTCAGGATCAAGTGTCTCTTCTGTTCCACGAGTGGGGTCAACTCCAGATCAACCTCTTTGCAATGGCGGCGAACTCCCAAGTGTCAGAGGTTCACCAGCAGGTCCTCGCAGCCGAGGAGCATGGCTCCTTCGATGCGATGATGTCTAGGACATCGGACCCTTTCCAATCGGTGCCTGAGGAGATTAAAAATTACTATTACTACTGTAGTGATTAACGTACTCTCAGTCCATGGTCCCCTTTCCTCCATACTGTATGGGAGACAGAACCTTTTTCACCTGAAAAACGTTCTCCCCCGCCCCCCAAATTTAGAGGCTCGCGAGGGCGCAGCCCTGGGAACATGCGCTCCCCTGACTCCGCCCACTGGCTCAACTCCTCGGTCCCCATTGACGCGTCGACAATTTTTAACATTGCCTAATGACACCAGCATTATTAGGGGGGAGGGCGGCATGTATGGAGGAAAGGGGACTATGGACTAAGAGTATGTTAGTCACTACGGTGAGTAAAAAGTCATTACTCTTATGTCCCGTCCCCTTTCCTCCATACTCCATGGGCGATTACAACTGAATGTAGCACCAAGGTGGCGGGGAGACCCTCCTTAAGAAAATAGGCTCCTTAGAACCGCCTGTCCGAAGGCTGCGTCTGACTTGGAGCCGGCGTCCAAACAGTAATGCTGACAGAAAGCCGAAGGGGTGGCCCAGGTGGCCGCCCTGCTGACGACCTGCCACGGCACCTGCCATTAGAATGCAATGGCTGTAGCCTTGCCTCTGACAGCATGGGCGTGCATGTTAGCTGGCACCGGCTTGTGCTGCCCCTCGTAGTCCTCCTTGATGGCCGCATCCATCCACCGTGCAGTGGAGGCCTTGGATGCTTGATAGCCGGGCCTGTATCGCAATGGAATTTAAGAGCGCGCCTGACATCCAGACGGTGCAATACTCTCTGAGCCTCGTCCTTGTCGGTCAGCAAAAAATGTAGATAGGACTATTAGCTCGTTTAGATGAAAAGCTGTGGGTACCTTGGGTAGGGACGCAGGGTGAGTGTGCAGGACCACCTTATCCCTGTGGAAAGTGGTATAGCGTTCTGAGGCCACCAGAGCCTGGATCTCGCTGACTCTGCAAGCAGAGGTGAGGCCCACTAACAAAGCTGTTTTAATGGTGACCAGCCTGATGTCCGCGGATGCCATTGGCTCGAAAGGTTTGTGCGCCAAGGTGCCCAACACCACATTAAGGTCCCACACAGGGTCCTGCTTCTTGATGGGCGGGTAGAGACTGGACAGGCCCGCCAAATGTGTCTTGACTATCGGATTGGAAGAGGGGGTCTATCTCCTTAGAGTCCGCCCAATGACAGAACCTAGTCCATTTACTCTTCTATTGGCTCCTGGTAGCCTTGCTCCTGGTGCCCTGAATGATCTCCGGGTGGGCCTATGACAGGCTCAGGTGCTTGAGGGTGACCTGCTCAGGAACCACGCTGCAAGAGTTAACTTCTGTGGGGCGGTGTGGATGACCCAGGTCCCCTGTTGAGGCAGCTGGGGGCTGGACCCAAGGGGGGTGAATGGGTGGTCTGTCCGTGAGGCTGAGCAGTAAGGAGAACCACGGTCTCGCCAGCCACCATGGAGCTATCAGAATGATGCGGAGGCGACACATTTCCTTTATCTTGTGGATTACCCTGTGGGCCAGGGGTGTGGGAGGAAAGACATAGGCTGTCATGCCATCCCACTATATCTGTAATGCGTCGCCCAGGGAGCCGGGACCCTGCCCCTGCCAGGACGCAAACTGATGGCACTTCCTGTTCTTCCAGGAGGGAAACATATCCACCTGAGGATGCCCCCATCTGCTGAAGACCTCCAGCCGAATCTGGTCATTCAATTGCCATTTGTAATTGTCTGCTCCCAGTCTGCTGAGCCTGTCTGCTTCCAAGTTGGTCTCTCCTGGGAGGTGGACGGCCATGAGGTAGATGTTGTTTTCCAGGGCCCATTCCCACATGCTGACCACTAGGCTGCACAGCGGAGGGGACCTGGTACCCCCCGCCCCTGCTTGTTGAAATAGTACATTCTGGTGGAGTCGTCAGTCTGTATAAGGACGGTCTTGCCCCCAATGAGCGAAGGAAAGCTGAGAGCTAGCCAGAGTGCACTGAGATCCAGCCAGTTGATAGGCCACATACCTGGTTGACACCAGTCCCACCTTAAAACTCGTTCTCCCACCTGCTCCGTTCCTAGGAGTGTCATAGGACGAGCCGCCATGTTGTCTGGCACGGCGGCCATTTTGTTGAGCTGTGTGCCACGTGCCAGTCGTAGTGCTTGGATGCCTGGGCCTGGCCTTCTCCAAGACTCTTGGTGGTGGAACATGGGGCCTACCCTGCACCCCAGGCCGAGGCCTGAAAGGTGTATTGCTCTCGGCAGTGTCACCAGTAGTGCTGCAAGCAGGCGCCCCTTCGGCATTTTCCCTTTCCTTTAAGGTTTACCTAAAATAAACCTGTGAATTAAGAAATTTAACATATACAATATATACAATGATGTTATTCAAATTAAGGATATTTCTCCACGACCACCTGTAAAGAACACATGGATTAAGCCCAAAAGGACACATGGATTAAGCCCAAAAATACAACGTGCCACCTCTTTTCATCTCTGACTGTAAATAAGCATGTAGGTTAAACATAACAAAATTCAACATAGCATTTTCAATCAAGAAACAATAGAATGAAATTAATAATGGACTATAAAGATTTAACATCCATTCAAAAAAAACTTTTATTCTATTCGTACATCAACCTGTGATACTTTCCAAACTAAACAAAAGCCAATCTGGAACTCTTGACTCACATTTCCACTTATATACTCACCTGTTTCATTCCCCCCTTTTTACATACATCTATGTACTCAGTTACTTAGATGATGTACCCTTCTTTTACCCTCCTTTTTCCACTTAAATCAATGTTTACATTCATACCTACTTACTTGCTATGGTGAATATCTTCAAGGTAACAGTGCTTCATTTCCAGAATACAACTACACCGTTTACTCCCTAGTAGCTTCTCCAATATGTTCAAGCCTTCTTACTGCATGCTTCGGGTGAAATGGCTTGATTTGGTTAATATGAACAAATAGTCCCACGGTCAACTACCCCTCGTTTACAACATTCCGGTAGACCACAGGTTAAATCTGATCTACAATTTTAAATGGCACGCGCCAGGATGCAAGGAATTTGGCATTTTTATGTTTACCTTTCCCAAAGTCACTTATAAACGTAGTCACCTACTTCATATTCTCTCACAGATGTCTTCCTGTCATAGTATGACTTTGTGTCATGATCTCTGCTTCCAAAAGATCAGGACTTGCCCGACTCCCTTGGAAGCAGACCCATAACCCCAGTTCTGAGTGCCAGCCAGTCCCAATTGGGACCTTTTGGACCCTGTCCTGGCGCCAGTGGCACCAGGCTGATAAAGATGCCCAGTCCCAGCGCTGGAAGCGCCGGGCTCATAATGCTTGGGTGGACTTACCTGCAGCAGACCATGCTGCTTACTTACCTGCCAGTTGAGCCCCTGATCCTCTTCTGTTTGGGACTACTTTTCCTGTTGGGTGGGGCAGGAGCCACTCCCTCAGTTCAGAACACTGGAACTCTTCTGGAAAGCAGGAACTCTTTTCTCCTAGGCGAGGCTGTGGAAGGAGACACCTAAGCACTACAGGAGGCTATTTAAACCACACCCGATGGATGAATCTTGCTTTGCGTTATTCTGCATTCTCTGCAGCAGAACGCTCATCGTGTCTTCTGCTTCTGATCCTGGGCCTAAGGGAACAAAGGCTTACCATCCTGGAATCCAGTCTTCAGTAGCACCTGTAAAGACAAAGAAAGAACAGGTTAGCACTACAGTCTTCAGTGGCAGCGCATCTCTTACCTGGTCCATCGGCTGTCACCAACGCCTCGCGCTGCATTCCGGCATCTGAAAGACAAAGGCTTACCTACTCTTCGCATGCTCCGGAGGTCTTCGCACTGCATTCCGGCATCTGAAAGACAAAAGCTTACCAGCTCTTCGCACGCTCCGGAGGCCTTCGGCGCTGCATCCCGCATCTGAAAGACAAAAGAAGGTGCGTTTAAAGACATTGGGCAGCTTTTTTACTCACGTGTCATTACTCCTTCCCACGCCGAATCCAGTGGGTATTCCAGCACCCTTCAGCTTCTCTAAAGCTCCGAACTTGTACCTGCAAGATAAAAGGGACAGTTAGTGCGCATCGTGAAGCAGGCTACAAGCGCTTACTTGCGTGCTTCCAGGCGCTTCTATTCCTCACGCGGGTTCGATCCTCAACTCTCATCAGCCCGCCATCCGCCATCGCCGAAACCCTGCAAAACAAGAGATATCATTACAAAAGACTTTTAAGACATTTGAAGTGCCCAGAACTTACCGTTCGTACAGTTAACGACGGACAGCAGTCCTCTGAGGTCAAGAGGCCTGCACCCTTATCTAGTGAAGAAACTGGTTACGGCACCCTGCCCCGAGGCAGATGGAGAGCTCGGCGTTCACTTGCCTAAGGTGAGGGCGTTAACCTTTGGGGTTCTACAGGAGAAGAGAAAGGGAAGAGGAGAGAGGCACCCAATAACCCCAGTTCATTAATCCCATATTTTCTATCTGCAGACATCTTACTCTTCGAGTCAGACATACAGTGCACAGAGGTCCAGCCCATAGAGCCAACCGTGTGTTACACATCACCTTTGAAGATACGGCATTCACCCAGTCAAGACCGGCGCCTCTGCGGGAATCGGGTGAGTGTTACACTTTGCTCTGTCAGAGGCTCTTTCCAGATTTCACTGTGCAAACGCAAATGCATGTTGCAAGTGCTTTCTCAGCTCCTCCACATATTCGTGAATTGTGACTGCATTTACCAGAACGTGCTTGTTGGTCCGGTACAGTAAAAGTTGTGGCAAAACCATCATCCTGCCTGTTAGGGAGAATTCTCTGAAAAGGATAATTTCCCAAACCTAGTGAGTCCCCCTGCAACTTTGCTGGATTTTTGGGGTTTATTTTTTTCTTCTGCTAAGAGTGAGACTCTTTTACTCCCACTCTTAGACATGATTTGAGGTGTTCCTTTGCCTTTCCATGTGTTTTATGGGCTATGGGGTCTTTTACTTCATAGGGTTTCATGTGTTTTTGATATGGGTTACACAGCGCACACTGTGCCGTAACCCAGGGGTGTCGTAGCGACCCCCAAACATAGACTCCATACCCTGGGACAGACTACTGTCTCCCAGGGCATGTAAAGTCACCATTGGCTTAACTAGTCCCAAATTATGAACAGAAACCAGTACAAACCATCATATTGTGGACGTACTGGTCGGGGCAATTCGATTGCACCGGGGTCTGTTGTTCGAGGGGGCACGTCTCCGTCCCCCCTGATCGAGTTTTGGCTGGTGGCAGTGGATACTACTTTTTATATTCGACTGCGAATATAGCTCTGTGGGATTTTCCCATTGTTCGAGGCTACCAACTTTAATTATTTAATTCCTATAGCCTCGAACATACCGCCGCTTTATTTATTTAATATTAATTCACCGGTTGGTATTTTTTGCCAGAACTCGATTCTAAAATGGCGTTTTGTTTTCTCTTCTGTGACTCCAACCCAAGTTGAGCCCTTTGTTCAACTTTTTGGCGGGCTTCTCCACAGAAGCCTCCAAAAGTGGTGCCACTCTGTCTGGGTACCACAGGGGTTGTGGGAGGGGCTTTAGGCACCCTGGACTGAGTTACCTTGGCAACTCAAGTCACACTCTTGTGTGATTGGCCCAAGTGTGAGCCGCCCGGGTCACCACTTAGCATGTTTGATTGACAGCTAGGCTGAATGAATGGGGGTTTGCTGCATAAAAGCGATGCTTGGGGACTGGGACTTCAGAAGTCGCCACAGGTCCTAAGAATCCGAGGAGGGAGAAGCTGAGCTGACCTGCAATGACGACACCACTGGTGGAGCCCTGCTGAACCGTCTCACCACTTTTCCCGATGACAGAGGAGATCTCCAGTCCAGAGAGTCTTCTTCCTTTGACTGGTGGGGATAACCAGTTTTTCCTTCTCGGAGCATCTTGTGGCCGCCTTGCCCGTGCCAAGCACCCCGGCAACCGGAATACCACGGTTTACCACTACCGCGAATAGAAGGGTAGTACCTTTTAACCAAAGAACTCTGCGGCTGGTTTCTTCCCTGGAAGTGCAACGACCTTCATCTTTCCTCCACGTCGAGACCTCCTCTTCCTCTGGACGAAACACCGACTTGCACCCGCTGCCAGGAACAACTGCCCCCGCTGGAGCTTCCTTCTCACTTAAGGTACTGTGTCCCGCCTGGCTTCCCTTGCGACAGATCGTTCGGGGTGACAGTAAAGCCTCGACTTTCTAACCTGGGTTAGCCTGGGACAACCTAGCTAATCTTTCCTGACTTTAATTTCATTCTTTGTGTGCAAACTATCTACAAGACTCTTTGGGCATACCCCCACTGTGTGAACCTGGACCCCTTCTGCTTGCTCTCTCCAAGAGTGGAACTTGCAATTGATTTCCTTGCTCTCCAGTAGAACTCTGCCTATCCTGCCTTACTGTGGTTCTTTGAAAAGTAGTGAAATGTGTGTGCTTCCATAACTCTGCCTTTTTCCCTCCCTTTTAAATAACTTATTAGAGTGCCATTTTATGTTAAGCGCTCACCTCTGTCTGAAAATAAGTGGTGTTTCTCATCAAGACTTGTCTAATATGTAATTAGGGTTGTGTATATATATATATATATATATATATAATAGTGACTGTGTGCTGAATTTACTTACCTCTTTTTTGCTAGTGTAATTTACAAGTGGATCTTTAAATAAATAATTATATACTTTTACACCAAAGCTCTGGTCAGTGTTTGCTTGTGCTACTGTATCTCTGTACCTATTGTGTATACTCTATATACTGCCTAACTCTTCTTGAGAGAAGTCTGACTGCTCATCCACAGCTACCAAGTGAATATGTGTGGTACCGACTGCTACCAAGTGGGTTTACTGCCAAACACCTGTAGTCTTAAATCTTTTGCAGTGGACAGGTTTCTGCCTAACACTTCCTTTTAGAATCTTGTGCGGACTGAGGTTTGTGGATCTGGACGGTGTTGTCCTAATAGCCATTAGCACCAGGGGGAGTCGCAAATCCCATCTGGACTTTACCTCAACTACAAACGTCTTTAAAATATGAACAATTGACCGACCTGTTGCAACGTTCCTAGAAGAAGAGGGGCCGGTATGAAATGTGCGGTTTTCTTTTTACACTTAAGATTTGCCACATCTTTGTCATCACTGCACTGGGGAAATGACTCCCAGTGTCTGATTCTATCCTTTGAGGTGAACCAAACCTAGAGAAAATATGGTTGATTAGCAAAGTGGCTTCTGTTTGCGCACTGCAATCTGGTGCCCGGATGCATTCCAGCCACTTGGACATTAAACAAGTGACCGTTAACAAATACCAGTTTCCCCGTGCTGACCTTTGCACAGGACCCACAAACTCGATTTGCAAATCAGACCATGTAAGTATTGGACTTCTTTTCATTAATGGCATCCTGTGTGTTGGGGAGGTAGGTTGAAACTGTGCACACAGCAAGCATCTCCTTCTATATAGTTCTACATCTTGGGACATGTGTAATCAATAGGCATATTCTTTTAAAATCTCCAAAGTGTTTTGAGAACCTCTGTGGCCTGCCGTTTTGGCATCATGGGCATGATATAGCATAAGTCCCCGAAATGACAATGTTACCACCCATTGAGTTTGGCCTAACACAGATTCCTGTATCATCAGTCCATCCTGCAACTGACTTCTCTTTTTGTTCATTAGCAACACGCTTAGTTTTTCTTTCCGTTTACAGTTCTCAGAGGATTTGGATCTGCATCAAGCAAATTATTATATAAAAGGCCTAAAATAGGCTCTTTTTGTGCCTTTGACAAGTCCTGATCTGGAGTATCAAAACTCCACTGTGCCACAGGCTGATCAACTGTTCTGATGTTTGGAGTGTGTTATTGCATCCACCTGGATTTCACCAAGTAGGTGCTTAATAGGAAACAATTCCCCCATCACAGCCCCAATCTTGGCTAACTGATCTCCCTGGTCATTCCCTTCCTTCCTTCCTTGTCTTCCCCTGGTGTTTCAGATGGCCTTGTATCTTCCTCCAATGAATGATCATGTCATTTTCTGAAACAAGTGTATCTGTGGCTTGAATCATTTTGCCATGTTTAAGGGGTTTCTTGTTATGTGATCATTCCTCTCAATTTCCACCCGGGTAAATATTCCACAAAACTATTTCGGGCATAATCCAAATCAGTGACTCCCAACTATTTCCTAGAATGTATTTTCTACTACTGTGGAATACTGCCTTATAGATAGCGGCCAATAATGCAACTTGACTGCCTTTGGGGCCCAATCTCATGCTTCCCCTTGGAACACCATTGCACTTGATACATTTCCTATTCCTGCCACTAATTCCTTTTCAGAATCATCTCCCATGTGGTATGTACATTCATCTACATACACAGTTTGGAGATCTTGCATGTTTTTTCATTGAATGCCCTGTGTGGGGATTGTTCAAACTCAGTACAATGTGTTTCTTGCTCTGTGTTTTCAGCTGCAGAGTTGGTTGCACAATCATGTAAGCCTGCCAGTCCCTGGGCAACTGAACTCTTTTTATTCTGTCCATATCGCACTTCCACTGGGAATCCTTGCAATGCCAATGTCCATGATGTGATTCTTGACTGGGCCAAATTCCCTGATCTGATTCTTTTGCTCTGTGAAAATTGTAAAGGCTGATGGCTTGTTTCAACAATCACCTGTTCCCCTTGAATAATGGGGCGTAAATGTTGTAATGCCCAGACAGTGGTCAAAAGTGCTTTTTCACTTTCGCTGAATTTTGTTTCTACCTGTGACCATGCCATACTGGCATATAAAATGGTGTTATTTACAACGTGCTTTTGGTACAGTACTGCTGGCATATATTGATCTGTGAAACCTATCTAAATGAAGAAATCCTGGTTCTTTATTGGATAAGCCAAACATGGGGCTTTCATCAAGCATCACTTTAACTTGGCTACAGCCTCACTTTGTTCCTTTTCCCATATCCAGGGTAGCCCTTGCGTCAGTAATTTAGTGAAAGGTTGTATGATTTCTGCATAATCTTCCATGAATTTCCTGTTGTAACTTGTCATTCCTAACAAACCTTTAGGCCTTTCAAATTGGTGGAATCTTTAACTTTTGAATAACCTCCACCTTTTTCTTGTGTATTTAACCCATGTTCTGGTACTTCATGCCCTAGAACGTTTACCCTTTTCTTCACCACTGTGACTTCTGTAAAGATAGTTTTACTCCAACCTTTTGTAACTGACATAGCCCATGTCTAACTTAATTGAAAATATCTTTTAAGTCTTCATTTTTGATAAGCACATCATCCACATAAACCACAGTTCCTCTCTCAGATGCATCTGGAAGTGCTTTACTTAGAAATATCCCAAACTCATTTAGACTATTGATATAGCCTGGGACCTGGGACCATGCATACTGTAATCGGTTAAAGGAGAAGGCACATTTTATATATCTTTAGCAAATGGCACACACCAGTACCCAGCTGTAAGATCCAGAGTGGTAAATATCTTTGACCCTTGAACGTGTGCAAGACCCTGATCAATAAACGGGAGAGTCCACCTTGAAACAGGTATTGGCTTATTTAGTTTGTTCAAGTATGCACACAAGCACCATTGGCCATTGGCACACCTAATATGAGAGTAGGCCAGGGGTGACCTATATTGTTGCACAAATACTGGCTTTCTACCACACCCTTCAGGAAGTGTAGCCACATGTAAATCGGTCAGCCCAGAGGCATAGGCATCTTTGACAAAACGTCTTTGAACTCCATAAATATCATCCTTAACTGACCTCTCTTCTTCATTTGTGCAAGCATCTGCAGCAAATGGTAGAGGATCTGCATCCTCTACCATTTTCGAAAATTCTGGGAAATCCTCCAAAGAAGAAACCTCTGTGCTTTCCACTTGATGTGTGGCAGTGTCTCTTTGGAGAGTCGCCACCCTCTGATATTTTGGAACATTGACCTCCATCTCAGTTTGCTGCGTCTCTCTCACCTTGCTGCTTTTCTTTTTCAGATTCACCTACTTTCTAATAGGATACAATTGACTTGATAACTGCATACCACATATTTTGGTTCATAAGGGTGAGCAGACTGGATGCTCAACATCCCCTTTGGTTTAGAATTAATTACTCAAGCAATTCACCCTGTGAAGTTCCATCGCTTTCAGGGATATTCCTGATCACTGTGATATTTAAAACAGCAGTGTAGAGGGCTATTGGCCAATTAAATTACTATGTACCCACAATAGACTACTGACAACATGCCACTTTTGCTCTTCATGTACTAACATTCATGCAAGATTGTGGCCTAAGATGGACAAGGTTGAAATATTTACCTACAGCTTTGACCATTTTTGAAAAAGTACTGGACAAATTGTGATTTACAGTTTCTTTTACTTTCTTATACTGTCCTTGTTAGATAAGCACCACATCAGCGCAATCTAGTACTAGTATTTGGTTAGGCAGTTTCAGTAAGAAAATAGCTCTATCCTTCTGTCTTCTTAGTCAACCTAGTCCTCCCTAGGCCACTAAGAGACTGAAAATGTGTGTGCTGCAGAGAAATTATACACAGATGTGTTTTGCCTATAAGCATTGGAACCTTTCCATTTCCCTAAACGTATCCCTCTGTGCTCTAGGTCGATAATGGTTGAATATACCTTGGTTAGGCCAGTTCTGGTACCTTTCAGGAGATCGATTTCTGTTTCCCCTGAATTTCCGTGACACAGGAGGTGGGGCACGTGGGGTGACCATCTTTTGACCATGTTCAACCTGTGGTGGGGACTGACTATATTGGCGAGGTGTATAGTTCATTCTGTTTCATGTGGTAGGCATTGTTCCCTGTGCTAATTTCCATTTTCAATGAACCTATCCACATACCTTGGTCTTTCCTGATGGCCATACACCATAGTGTTAGGGTCAAATCTACTCTTGGCCCCCAATGCCTGAAATGGCCCTTTGTAGATCTGATTTTGGGTGTTATTTAGCACTAGCATATGATAGCGCAATCCTGCCTTGGGAGCATGACCTAGATACCTAGGAATAATGTATGCATTTCTGTCAATGCGATCTGTGGATTGGAACGCATGGGTTTGGGGTGGTGCCCTTTGTGGAGCCACACCCCTTTTGATTGTGTGGTGTCATTCTTTGCCTGAATTTGGGCTGTTTCTAGTGGCATCTTCACAGACTTTGCCCCTAGAACTGCCAGTGTGGATTCTTTAGCTTTTGGTTTAGGTTTTCTACTCTTAGCTGTCTCTTCCTTCTCTTTAGATATTACCTCATAGATTTTGGTTGCCTGTTCAATGATCGATTCTAGTGGGTTTTCCCTGTCGAATTCCCAGATTAGCTGAGATATGATATCTCGCTGGAGCCCATAAAAGTGAGCATTCTTGAATTCTACTGAACCAGTGTTAAAGATCACATCAAAGAGTGAGCATACCCTTTTAAATTTCTGGAAAATTGGCGTGGCAAATCATTTGGCTGAGCTGTCCTGCCATAAGCAGTCTTCTTGGCTTTATGTAAATGATGATATGGAGAACATTGCAGCTAATCTTTCTCAAAATCCTCCCAACACAATTTCTGTTGCTCATTTTGGCCTCGAATAACACTGGCAGAGTCTAATGTAAGTCAAAAAATATCGATCACAACTTCGAGATGATCTTTGATACAGCTATCTGATTCCTTTTTTAATAGTTTGATGAAAGCTTTGATACACTTCATTATCTTCAATGCACTTCACGTGCATTGTGGGATGTCACCCCCAGCCCACTGTTCTCTTGTGGGAGCATGTGGGTGAGTAGTTGTGAGTGTTCAGCCCCGAACACTGCACCATAGCCAGGCCTTGTCGAGTGGACAGATGCTGGCAAGTTTCCCTCACTAGAGCTGTGGTTAAAGCTGTGGTCAGCTTCAGTGAACATGGTGCATTGTCTCTTTTCTTGGGATTCAAAATATGAGATGTCGCTTAATTTTTCTGCACTGAGCATGAAGCTGCTGTGTTTCAGGATGAGGGGCATAATTCTCACCCCTCACTTTAGTGATTACTCCTTGCAAGTCATTAATTTGTGTCTGGTAATGATGCACTGTTTTGGTTTTTGCCTAATTTTCCTCTAACAGCCTAAATATTTCATTTTCCAATGCCCCTGTAATTCCTTGACCTTTTCACTACCATCCTTTCTAACTGTCTGAACTTCTGAAATCGCTGCATCTCTATCTTTTCGAACAATGTCTAACACAGTTTTCAAATGTATTAATTATTTCTCACACTCTTTTTCTGAATGAACTGTGCACTGAGATTGTTGCATTTAGTTTGAAGTTGCGTGTCCAACTCGGTTTCAAATCTGCTTCCATCTGTATCAACCGTTCACGTTCTGCATACAAACTACACTGTAACTCAAATTACATCAGAATCTTTCCCTCACAGCCTAATAAGCTAATGCAAGGAAAACCACAATTTGGCACATAACTGGATAATGCAGTCACCCTCCCCTCTTGTTTGCTATCTTTAGCATGAAATAGTCGAAGGAGACACATTTCTACAATGCCCCCATATTCAAAATATTTCTATGGGGGTTTCTTTCTTCAATTTAGTGTTAGTCCTATCTCACCAAGTTAACACATTTTCAGAAAACCATGTAGCAAAAGCCGAAACTTTTGTCTTAAGGTAATGAGACAGATCAGAAAATGTAGCTTCTATTTCCAACATATCGGAACCCAATGCCAACAACACAATAAAAAGAAATTCAGCGTGCACACCACACAATCGCTCCACAGGACGGGTAAAGAGCCCTTAATATGGCTATGCTATGCTATACTATGCAAAGCCACGCCCATTGATTTCTTTACCGTTTCCCATCCAATGCACCATAAATATGTTGGGGTATTTTGTGAGCCCCAGAGACACAGGACTACGTGGTGTTATTCTTATATTGGGATCATGAGCAGCAAGCCAAAGCCGGACCTGGTGCACACAATGTCACAATTTCTCGACCTTGGTGATATTGCATTGGTGGTATTTAATTGGTGGTAGAGGCTCAGAATAGACTTATCAGGTAACCTGGAAACTTTAAAATGGGGAATCGGCTCTTAATGATTTGTGTTTAGTGTACGTTGCTTGTTGCCGTTGGCAGTAGTAAAAAATACTTCCTTAGCTTTCTACCTGTCCATATGCCATCACAAGTGCCTAGAACACACAATAAGCAGACCAAAGCTGATCTAATTCTTTTTAGGTACTTTGCAATTGGGGTTTATGAGTAATACAAAGTGACATGTGCATTGCAATTAGTTCATTATGACACTTTCTGCATTACAGAAATGAAAGTGCACATCTCTATTTAATATTTTCCCTTTTGCAGTGATAACCGATTCTATTCTTCATGCTAAAACATAGCTACGAGCACATTTCATACTAATGCTCCCCCCGGAATAGAGTTTTTTTCCCACAATGAACTTCAGTCACCCTTTAAGCGATAGTTGGCCCAAACTCTATCTTTGGCTTTGAAACTTAGCACTTGTCTTGGAAGCTTAACGTTTTGTTTGAAATCTGCTTCTTGGAAGGTGAAGAAAAACGCATGAAAATAGCTATGTAGTTTGTAATTGTAAAAATCTACACACACCTCACTTGTACTTTATGCTCACCTAAAGAATGCTTGAAACATTCACACCAGCAGACTCAGAGAGGAATAGTTTGTGTGCCCTCAGTCTCAGCGCAGCTGTCTCCCCCTCACCGCACCCTCCTTCCTGTGCAGCAGGACAAAGCCAGCAAGACACTCGCCAGATCATCAGTCAACAAAGAGAGCAGGTCCACAGAGAGAAATCCCCGACACTCTCTGCACTTCCCTTTTTAAGTCCTTTCTCTGTGATCTGCCCCCTGATGTATGTTTTTCTGGAGAGTGTAAGAATGTAAGAATTGCCTGCCCCGGACTATGTCGTCACATGCCAATCAGACACCACCCCCAATTGGCCAAACCTCTAGAAGGTTCCAGATAACACATGTTTTGCCCGTCACCTTTCCACAGAGATTCTGGGAAGCAAACAGATGCCATAAAGTTAATTTCTCTATGCTGCCTTCCTACAGCAGAAATGAACAATGGAGCTACTTTGAGCAACGTGGCTGTTCAGATTCCACATCTTCGTTGCAGCTTTACCTCTTGCATTTTTCAGGCAACGCTGCACAGCCTGTGTTTACAAACTCATTAATTGGGCAAATTTGTACCCATATTCTGCACCAATGAACGATGGATTGAGCTATGGACTGCGCAACGTATTGGAGATTAGTAGGTTAGGGGTTAATAATTGTTAATCGTATGCTTCATTGCAACTCAGTCCATGCTATACCATGGTGTGGTGCACTATGCTATGGTATGGCTACCATGCAAAGCTAGATTCACATTTTTCTTTTTGCTTTGTTTTTGATAAATTCAAGGTACTGACTCACACTACATGAACATCAGAGTCTCACACCTCTTGCTGTCAGAGTCTGAGGTTTTGATGTAATTCTGTCCTGACTGAAACTCTGAGCCTCTTTTTCCCTACACACCTCCTTTTGAAAACAAAATGACACTTAACCGCAGTAACAACTACCTACAACCCAATTACCTCCTTCGCACTCTTTGGGCTGAATAAACATTTAGCCTACTAAGGCAATCTCTAGCAGTGATTTAGTAAAACCTTATTTGTTGGTTTTTTTGGCGGGTACACATGACAAGTGCAAATGAAAGGTCCTCTACTGAATGATGCACATTCTTAATTATAATGGCAGAGGGACTATCATTTGCTCATCCTTCTGGATCTCTGCCTGGCCTTTTATGCATTCAATGTCCATTCACATCTTGAAAGACTCTATGGACTTCAGTAGGAGAAGGTAGTACCTGGTTCTCCTTGCTCCTAGCTAATGATCACTCGAGCCTGTGCCGTGGTGGCATGTGGTGATGTGAAGGCAACTATTACTTGATGGTGAACCAAACACACACAAAGATTGCTCCTGTATATACAGTAATGGCAGCCAGGATGAGAACAGCACCAAATAACACAGAAAAGTGGCCATTGTTCTGGACAGTCGCTTGAGACTAGACCAATATGTGGCAGCCATTGTGAAGCCTGCCAATCGTTTTGGCAAAAAAAGTAATCTAGCTTCAACAGATGCCTGGGCTATGGTTTGCAACATTGTGTCAGTTTGTCTAAGTAACACAGTAAGTCCACATCAGGCTAGGGCACCATGTTGTAGTGCACCAGATTGTCTGGTGTAGGGGCTACAAATAGATCATCCATATCCTCTGTAATTTACATCGGCTACTGGTAGAAGCTAGACCGAAGCTGCCTTTAAAGCTGTTCACCTTACTTGACACAAACTACATATTTTTGGTGGGATGCATAGCCACTTGATTTTCCGACTTGAGAGACCAGTGTTTAAACATCATTGACCTTTGTCATGTGTTCACCCAACTGCTTGAGCTGTTGCAAAGAGGAGTAATCTACGTGCACAGATTTTTATAAATGAAATTGTGAATGGTATTTTCATTAACTGTTTAAGCATTTCTCTGTAGCCCTATGGGGGCCACCTGATGTTTTAAAACTTAAAAATAAATACCCCTTATGCCTTTATTTTCCATGAGAGGTCAATTAGGGTACATTTTCCAGTAAGTGCTAAGGCCTCCTTGCTCTGTCAAAGAGCTTGCCTAACCAAAAGCATGATTACCTTAGAATTTATATTTTAACTTTGACAGCTGATGGCCTCTTTACCGAGAAAGTATTGCTTGGCCTCTGTGTCTGCTTGCTTTGCTTCCCTGTCCTTGACTTCAAGTGGAAGGGATCATGAAGGATATTGGCTTATTATTGAACATATTGCTTTCTTCAAACTCTCCCAAGGTGTGGACACCCACAAATGATCCCCCATGTGCTTTTGTAGCTGAAGATCTTTAGTCTACAAGCACCATGTTTGCCTTTTCTGTACCCCATTTTGACCTTTGTACACACTTTTTCTCTCGCTCCCCCACGCACCCCAATAGTTTGTGCCAGTACTTCTCTAACCTAGAAATGTAGTATCCTTGCTCTGCAACCTTTTCTCGTAATAAAGCCATGACCCAAGCAATGTTTTTTTTTAAATAAAAAAGTACTCTCACTGCCGTTAGGACGATCTCTGTGACGGACCTCTTGTTGCCTCAAGATGTTTTGCACCTAAAGTAAATAATTACCTGCGAGCTGCTGGCCGCACCGGCTTCCATAACAGCTGTATGAGGATTTTCACTCTTTGCTTTATTCGTGCTCCTCTCTACTGTTTTTATACTTGGCCGATTCCAAATCTGTGACAGTCACTGCTGATTTAATTCTGATGTAATGTAAGCAATCCTGGGTCTCTGCAGTGCTTTCTCCATCTGTGTGGCCTCACTCATAGCACTCCGATACAAAGTTGTTTGTGGATTGAGCCACAATCTCAAGCCAATATGCTCATAATTTGCTCTAACACAATCACACTCGGATTTACCATCTTTTCCTTTAAATCCTGGTAGTAGCAGGGTACCTACACCAAATTTGCCACAATATTCCGGCTCCTACTAAGATTCAAAATTTTTAAATGACTGCTTGTTGGGTATTTTGTATAGATTTGGGGCCTAGCTGTATTTTCTTACCGCCAAAATTAAAATAATTCAGTAATAATCATTCTTTGCATTCAGATTAGATTTGGTATTTAGTACTACAGTATACAGACATTATTTCAGCACACAGATACATTTAGTGGTATACATTATGTTGGTAGGCGTTATTGGTGGTATTTCTGGTGAGCATAATTCCTTTGTTTTATATGTGGTCCCAATATCCAGAACCCCTTATTTTTGTTTAGTTTGTTCGTGTGATCACTAGAGAGGCCTCAGGCTTACATTTCAGGAACACCACATTTTGATTTGGAGTGCCACCATGGGCTGTCCTCACTGATTTATCTACGACAGCGAGCTAACATGTGGCATTCATCACCAACTTATCTACATCAGTGAACTATGTCCAGGGCCTCTCTTTCTGCTGACTCATGTACCTCCAGCAGCAGGCTATTTCATTATGTTGTTGTTATGCTCCGTTCAGAAAACACACACTTATATACTGAATGGAATCGTGCACACAGCTACCGCCAAGTCTTATTTTTAGCTACCTTAAAAATGACAATTGCACTGTCTAAACATCTCCCCATATTGTCAGTGCTATAATGGTAGATGCACAAAGAAAAGAGAAAAATAAAACGCACTTCCCGTCTGCTTTCAGATATTTTTGTGTATTATAAAAAATTGCATTTCAATACGATCTTACTCTTTTTACAGAAATAAATGGAAATTGCACAGTAACATTATCTGTAACAAAATGAGAAGAGAGCGGCGAGTACATATTCAATTTGCAACATTAAACATGTTGATAAAACACTGGAATTCCCTCTTCTACTCTGACTGAATAGTTTCGCACACATACACACTGCCCCCGCACTCTGTAATATAATTACCAAGCCTGTCCAGCATGTGAAATTCTTCAGCTGGTCGCCTTCTGGAAGTGGCTCAATGCTCCCTCTTAAATCGCCCCAGCAAGGACGAGCATCTGCCGTAACTCAAACCGGGGCTTATTGACTGGAATTCCCAGTCTCTGCAGCAGTGCACTGGGATCTGCTTTTTCAATCGGGAAACTCCCCAGCCACCAGCCAGGTCTTTCTCCGAGCTGTGTAAAAATGTCTTCCAACTCTCTTCTTCTCCGAGATTCATTAGAAAAGCTCTGTTACAGCCTACCAAACAAGTTCAACCAATGAAATTATATCATGTCCTACCCTCCTTCTCTTAAACAATGGCTTGGCTTATACAGTTGCAACTGTAACAAAACTGATTTTCTGCTTATTCGAGTCTTTGCTTCCTGCAAATACTGTGGACAGAGCACAGATAGAAGCAAAGAGAAAAAAATCTGGATGCACATTAACAATGACTTGCAGAGCCTGTCATTTTGCACTGGAGAACACATTATATTATTAATGAGTTAGAATCATGTTAGTATTGTTAATGAGGTTAGTTCATTAATCCTCAAATGTGTCTCAAGCAACAGAGGAATTTCAGGTGAGAGAACAAAAAATGTATGCTTTTAACTGTGAAAAATTATTTGCATTTTAGATGTAGAAATCGTTTTTGAATGAATAGCCTGTTTTCATTTACATGTCCATGTCACACTGGCAACACATGCCTTGCTGTACCACATTACAGCAATGCATCAAACCCATGCAGTGGTGCTGCATGAATAAAAATGCTAAATAATCTTACATATTTCAACTAAGCTGTGGTGTGATAAGATATAAACGTTTTTGTGGGCTGACGCACCTGTTGGCATGTCTAGTTTACTTTCACAGATTCCTTGCCATCGACCCTCCAGTTACCGAAGAGTATTGCTATTGTGCTCCTTCAGTGCAGTCATGTGAACCTTCACCGAGGAATAGTTGCACTTGTCTTAAACTCTGGAGCAGCCCATATTTGTTTACTTTCTTTATACAGCCTAAGCCACAAGAGAGGATATAGCCACTTGTTTTGTTAACAGCCTTTGAGGAACACAACTTAACTGCAAGTCCCAAATTGCATTGCAGATAGACACATCTTTCTGTCAGGAATGTTGTGCAAGTACTTTGTGGAAGAGGCTTTTTGGTTTAACTGTTTAGTCTCGCTGTACTCCAATGTAGTTCATTCCCTTCACGGAAAATCTGTGTCTATTGAGCACGAACATGGTTAACTAACCAGTTCCGAGAGGGTCTACTTGGATCACTTCACCCATCGCAGAGGAGAAATATGCATTTGCTTATCGGTCTGGCCCCACCAACAAGTGCAGTCCAGCTCATTTAGTCTTAGAGACTGGGTCCAATTCACGGCACTGAAGAGGACAACCAAAACATGTTTGTGGGGTTTCTAATGGTACTCTGTTCAGAGGAGAAATGTTTTGCAATTTGGTGCAGGACTGCCATTGTGGGTGTGGCCATACTTATAGCCAAATGGATATTTCTCCTCTGTGAAGGGTCAGTGAGCTAATGCAGGGTTGTACAGCCCTCTGAGTGGAAGAAATACCATAGAACAGGTTATTTGAACCCTGTTTGTTATCAGTAGAGGGGCTCTGTGAGAGACGGGCCTCAACGACCGGTGGGGGGTGTCTGTACTTCCGCTCCCTATATGGTGGAGGAGAGGCACAGGAGACCCCAGCCAAGATTCTCTATTCGGTAGCAATGGTCGAGCAATCAAGGCCTAGCTTCTCAGGAGGTGATGCAGGCTGGTTCTTAAGTACAGTGTATCCCCAAGCCCCCACAAAGGAATGTCCACACTCTGTATTGGTTAGAACACAGTCTTTATATAATCAATAGTTAAGGTTATGTACATTCATCATGATAACTCACTTTGTACTCCAGCAAAATCTACAATGACAAATATTTACAATCCTAAAGTGGTACCACCCTAGATCTCATTGAAGTGCATGAACAGTACTGTACAATGCCACACAGACCAATAGAGTGAAACCAGCAATAGAGAGAGGAGAGAAAATAAGATGGTTGAGCAATAGGCAGGATACTGGCCCCTACCACTGGGCACAGTTCTGTGTGGAGATCCCCCCACCTGGGAAACCTGTAAAGAAAGATATAGCACAAGCCCAGTCCATATATTGCTCTGCAAGTCTTATTCTCTCCTATAATGTTTTTACCCCCCCAATGTACCTGGTGGAGTCGAGCTCCTCGAAGGCCTCGACAAACGTCGAGGGACTCGCTGTTCGGCGACGGGGAATCGTCCGTCGACAAATGAGGTAGAACGATGTCGAAGAGGCGGCCGCTTCGTCCGAGCGGTGCTCGTCGGCGTCCTGCAAGGCAGAGGTGTGCGGGGCACCTCGATGACAATAGTTCTGGACCGCAAAGATTGTAGAGACGGGAGCCCAGCAAGGGCGTCGAGTCGTCCGAGTCTTTGAGGTCGTCGGGTGGCGGGAAACCCACCGGCAGGTTTCTCCTCGGCACGTTGGTCGGCCTCGAGAGAGTCCTTCGATTGAATGTTCTTAGGCAAAGGAGCGGACGGCTCCGGTCGTCGCGGCACGGCGTCAAGTGGTTCCCACGGCTGGGCAACACAACTTCGACGGGCCTCCAGCGGTTACACAAACCTGCGAACCCTAGTCGACGGCAATGGACTTCGACGGCTTCGATGTCCGGGTGCTTCACTTCGATCTCCTCAGCGGTCCCGTCTCGACAGCCTTTCAAGGGTTTGTCTTCCAGGGCGCTTCGGCGAAGATGGAGCGGTGCTCGATGGTCCCTCGGAGCACGGGAAGAGGGCGCCTTACCAGGTCCTCTCTCGGGTCAGCCCTCGACGATCTCGTCAGCCTTCAGATCGGTCGAAGCAAATGCCACAGCAAGTCTTCTTCTTCCAGCTGGACGTCGAGGATCAGCAGTTCCAGTTACTCGTAGAGTGGAGACTCAGCTCCCTGGCTGCTTTAGGAGCACAATGGTCGCTTCTCAACCAAAGGTCCCTTCTGAACACTTTTCCAGTGGTGAGAGGTCCCCAGATATACTATCCTCTCTCTCATCCACGCTGCTGGCACACACTCAGCAGCCAATCATACTGCAGGGCATTCAGGCAGTCAGTCAGCCAATCAGGCACACAGTGCATTCAGGCCACACTCCTCCCTTCCAGACACTCACAACAGGGAATGTGGATTGGGACAAGCAACCAGCCATTCAACACTACACACTGCATTCAGGCCAGTTTCGGGCAGGGCTGTCTCAGTCTTTGTCTCTCATGCCAGAAACCAGACAACCACAACAAGAAGTGTATATTGGTCACACACTCCATTCACCCAGGTCCCACCCACAGGAGGTACCCACAACATACAGTCACTGGGAAGGCTCCAGTCAGTCTAGCTGGGCCTTCACAACAATACCATACATGGAACTTCCACCCAACAGCCAGTCAGGGGGAAGGGACAGAGACAGGGCTTCCCAGGACTTTGGGAAAAACAAGATAACAGGCCATAGAAAGCAAGAGGCCACAGGGGCCATCTTGTTTCCGATCAGGAATCAACAGATCCCAATGGCAGGGCCAGGGTGTCCCAAAATGGAGGACACCCGGAGCACCTGTCAAATTCAGCACGGAGCTGCCACCAGCCCATACCCTGCTCTGGGGTCACCCACAGGTGCCCAAAAACATACACTAGGGGCACAGGGTTGTACCCCTACCCATGGGTGTCATAAGGGTATCCCATGGGTCTGTTCACCAAACCAAAAGAGAGAGCTGCACATGGACTCCGGGGCAGAAAACATAACAGAACACACAGTAAAAACAGAAAAAGGACAAGGATTCAGAGACCCTGTCCCTCAGATGCATTTCCAGCATCACAGGCTCCCACCCTTGTTTATTTTGTTTTCAGTAGAGGCTTATGATTTAAGCAGATTGGTTAGGTAGGCTTTCAGATAAGATTGCCACATGTCTTTACATATACTCCTAAAAAAACAGGTTTTTTAAAAGTTCCTCAATCTTATGAGGCCCCTCAGATGGGAGCCATCCTTCGGAATGTGATCGGGGACATGCTGCCTTCAGTCTCGCTGCTAGCACCCACGGTCATTCCAGCTATGGCTCCAGCGCCTCAGGCCCCCGTACAGCCCCACCTGCCCATGCCGGGCTCCATGGTTCCGGCACCCCTGCCTCCTGAAGCCCAGGCAGTTCCACACCAGCCTCCACAGCAGCCTCCGGCTCTGGTCAGCACCTCAGCCTTCGGCTCCCAGTACTGCTTCAAAAGCACCCCCTCCCCCCCCCTCCAACCTACTCCGGACCAGCGGGATATCCTGGTGAACACTGATGAGGACCCTGACACACCGTCTTCGGCCAAGGCATTCCATGAACGGCTTGCAGGTCTGGCCGAATACCTGGGGCTTCCACAACTTGAGGTTGAACAAACAAGAAGTGGGCGTCCTGGCCAAGGTCCTCACTCTACGCCCCGCCGCTAGATTGGGGATTCCGATACAGAAGGACATTGTCACTTTGGCCAAAAAGGAATTACTTAAACCCCATTCGGCGCAGCCTACCAATCGGTACCTCGATGCCAAGTACAGGCAATTGGAGGAGGATCCACTCCTGCTGTCGGCACACCCTGAACCACACTCCACAGTGATTGCCACAGCCTCACTCTACTCCAAGCCACAGTCTTCCTCGGCTACCTCATCCTCATCGCTCCTAGGCAAGGAGGAGAAGATCTTGGAGGCATATGGAAATAAGGTCTACTCCAGCGCCTCGCTGCACCTTCGTCAGTCTAATGCGGATGATATGCTCACAGCTGTAAATCAAAGGCTTTGGTTGGAAATATCTGAATTGCTTCTGGAACTTCCGGTCCAGAGACAGGCGTGCTTCAAGGCGGGCCTGGCGGAAGAAAACATAGTGGCTCAGGACATCGTGGAGTCCACCATGGCTCATATTGACACCTCAGGCCGTGCCATCTGCATCGCTACGGATATGAGAAGAACTGTCAGGCAGGCAGCGGCAGGCTTGCCCTATACACACAATTTTGGCACGCAAGGTTCCCGGACCTCTGGATCCTCTCAGTAGTGTCCACGGGCTGCTGCCTAACGATCGGTCCCTCCCCTCTGTCCTCCCCTCCCACAAATTGGGACAACAACTCTGTTGGTGGAAATTCAATCGCTCCTAGAGAGGCAGGCAGTGGAAGAAGTCCCAGCCTCCCAGCGGGGTATAGGCTTCTACTCACGGATTTTCACCATACACAAGAACCACCAGTCTGGCCTGAGAGTTGTGTTGGACCTCTCCACCTTGAACCTTTCCCTCCCTCTTCAAAAGTTCAAGATGGTTTACCCATCGCTTATTGCGGAGACACTGTGCAGGGGAGATTAGTGTGCTCCCTGGATCTGAAGGATGCATACCTACATGTCCCTATTTGGCAGCCTCATCAGTCCTTTCTGTGGTTCAGGATCATGGGCTTTCGTTTCCAATACAAGGTTCTACCCTTTGGCCTCAATTTGACCCCCAGGATCTTTACCAGACTCATGAACGCGGTGGTAGTCCTTCTCAGGGCCCAGGGTCACCATGTCTATCCATACCTAGACAACTGGCTCGTCAGAGCGAGATCTCCGGAGGTAGTCCAGCACACTGCTTCCGCCCTCATGAATACGCTACACGAATTGGGATTTTCCATCAATCTCAAGTCTTACCTGGAGACTACTTGGAACTTTACGTTCCTAGGCCTCATGTGGAATACAAGCTCCAAGAGAGTATTCCCCTCGGAGGACAAGATCACAGCCATCAAGAGAGCCACACAGCATTTTTTCAGCAGAGCTGTGACCTCAGAATGGTGGTACCAACACCTCTTGGGTATCATGGCGGCATGTATACTAGCAGTGCCTTACAAGAGCTCAAATGAGACTGCAGCTGCACTTTGCCGCCTCATGGAGTCAGGAGAGGGGTTCCCAGGCGGAACTTGTCAGCATCCCACCCCATCTCCACCAGGACCTAGTCTGGTAGAGCATGGACTACAACGTGCAGACAGGCAGGCCTTTCCGGCTACCAGCACTGCAGGTTACCCTCGCCACAGAGTCTTCCTTGGAGGGCTTGTGAGCTACTGTGGACAGACGCAGTGTGCATGGAGTTTGGTCTCTTCAGGAACAGGAGGCCCATATCAATTGGCTAGAGCTGAAGGCGATCTGGCGTGCTCTCAAAGCCTTCCTTCCGATGATCAGTGGCAAGATGATGCTCATTCAAACGGACAACTCCACCAGCAGCTATTACATCAACAAGCAGGGTGGCACCAGGTCTCCTCCCCTATGCACCTTGGCAGTCAGCATTTGGGAGTGGGCTCTGGAGAACAACATGCACTTGAGGGCAATCCGCCTTCTGGGGGAGTCCAACCTGGAGGCCGACAGGCTCAGCAGACTGGGTGTGGACAACTACGAATGGCAGTTGAACTAAACAGTCCTTCAGGGGATCTTCAACAGATGGGGTCATCCTCAGGTGGATCTATTTGCCACCCAGTCCAACAGGAGGTGCCCCCAGTTTGCGTCCTGGCAGGGACAGGGATGGAGCTCTCTGGGCGATGCAATGCAGATACAATGGGACAAAATGAACGCGTATGTCTTCCCTCCCACTCCCCTGGTCCACAAGGTAATCTGCAAGATCAGGAAGGCCCGGCACCTCTGTGTCTTCCTGATAGCTCCTTGGAGGCACGCAAGGCCATGGTTGCAGGAACTACTCAGCCTGTCGGAACAGGCCCCGGTGCACCTTCTGCTGGCTCCAACTCACCTACTCTCACAGCAGGGAGGCACGCCATCCACCCCACCCCCTCCCCCTCCCCCTCCTGAGGTTAGCCCTTCCAGCAGCGTTACTGAACAGGTCGCATTAAAGCATCTGCATCTGTCGTAGGCTAACCTAGACCTCATACAGGGCGCTAGGAGAGACGCTACTAAGAGCCAGTACAAGAGCAAGTGGACTAGGTTCTATCACTGGGCAGAATCAAAGGAAGCTGATCCTTTGACTTGCACGTTGGACGACTTGCTATCGTTCTCAGCACACCTCGCACACTTGGGGTGCAAGTAGACACATGGAGCACCTATCTGGCAGCCACCGGAGCCTATAGGAACTCTGAGGCGGAGGTCTTTTCATCCTCCAACCTGATAGTTGACATTTGGCCGGCCTCACCAAGCTCTACCCACCTATCGAGAAGCCACACCCGGTGTGGGACCTCAATCTAGTTTTGGGCACCTTGGCACATAAACCATTTGAGCCAATGCAATCAGCGGACATCAGGCTGGTCACCATCAAGACAGCCCTCTTCCACGCAGGGTCAGTGAAATCCAGTCACTGGTGGCTTCAGAGCCACATATACTACCTTTCATAGGGACAGGGTGGTCCTTAGAACTCATCCTGCATTCTTACCTAAGGTAGTCTCCTCTTTTCACCTCAATGAGGAGATAGTGCTACTTACTTTCTTCGCTGAACCCAAGGACGAAACACAGAGGGTACTGCACTGCCTGGATGTCAAGCATGCTCTCAAATTCGACCTGAACAGAACCAAGAGCTTCTGCAAATATGAGGCTCTTTGTCACCCTTGGCAGATCAAGGCCAGGCTGTCAAGCTTCCAAGGCCTCCATAGCAAGATGGAATGTTGCGGCCATCTAGGAGGCTAATGAGGGGCAGCACAAACCACTCACGGCAAATATGCATACCCACACTATCGTAGTGAAGGCCATGGCTGTGGCTTTCCAGAGGCACGTTCTGTGGCAGGCCATCAGTAAGGCGGCTACATGGGCTACGCCTTCGGCCTACTGCAAACACTACTGCTTGGATACCATCTCCAGGTCAGACGCGGCATTTGCTCAGGCAGTTTAAAGGAACTTGTTTTTTTAGGAGGGTCACCCCTCCACCCTGGGTCTACATTCAGTTGTAATCGCCCATAGAGGAAAGGGGAGGGGACGTAGGAGTAATTATAAGTTACTCACCGTAGTGACTAACATACTCCTAGTCCATAGTCCCCTTTCCTCCATATGTCCAACGATCCTCCCCTTAATAAAACTGGTGTCATTAGGGAATGTTAATATTGTCGACGCCTCAAAGGGGACTGAGGAGTGGTTCAGGAGGGGGTGGGGGGCGGAGTCGGGGGAGAGCAGGCTCCCAGGGCCGCGCCCCCACGCGCCTGCAAATGTAAAGGGGAATAAGATTTTTTCTGGTGCAAAAGGTTCCATCTCCCGTCCCTAGCGAGGGACACCCATACAGTATGGAGGAAATGGGACTATGGACTAGAGTAAGTTAGTCACTACGGTGAGTAACTTATCATTTCTGCAATACTGATCCTGTTAGGCCATTGCAAGAACAGCTCTTATTTTCCAAAGTAGTGCTTCCAACATTGATTTGCCTTCTCCTTACTTGGTCACCAGTAATGCATTGATTGCTGTGACACTCCTACTGGGTGTCCACTGGAAACCAAGCGATAGACGCGAGGCAGGTCCTGATAATGGTATGGTACCTCAAGCCATTTTATCGAATGGGTTTGTAAATTTGACAGCAGAACTTGCGAAATCCATGTTTGATCTGCATTGTATCTCGTAGAAAGCCTGGCAAGGCCCTTTGTTAATAACTGATGCTGTGGCAAGTTACTAGCAACTTTATTTACGCTAGCACAGGTACTTTGCAGTATTTTGTATTTGCATCATTGTCCAAAGAAATGCCCAGTTCTGTGTATGTTAGTTAATGAAAACTGTTTGGAAAAGACACTGTCAATGGAGCCAACAAAGCAAGCCTGATTTAGTTTATCTGTGGACCTTACATTTCTGCTTTGCCTACCAGTAGCACCCACCCAAAGTTATTTTTAAATCTTTAAAGTGAACTCTGATGAAAGCAAATTATAGGTCTACAGCACACTGCCTGATCTACACACTACGTTCTACACTACGTTCGCTCATTTCTGCTACAATCAAACCCACCAGACCCTCTGAGGCAACGCTCTTGCAGGCCATGGGCGCAGTGTTGTGCGCCGCAGGTGTTAGGCGCCGCACAATAGACGTATAGAGCCTGCCCTTTTCGTTCCTCGTCATGCAATCTCAACCGATCGTCCTGGAACCAAGACGCCTTGTGCGGCAGTAGGTATCTGCAGTTCTGCGCCGCAGCCTAAGGATGTCTCCTAATCTTCCTGCTTATTCCGATATCGCGCTAAGCCCTTTTCTACAGCCGGCATCAGGTACCGTCTCCATGTGTCAAGTCTCGACTATCCCAGTCACCCCCATGCAGCCTCATGTACGATAACACTGTCTACATGCAGCCCCGCTCTCCGCAACTTACGCCTATCTGCCGCACAACGTCTTGCACGCCCTATACAGTGAAACCACTGTCCACCCTTTTCCATAATGAACGTTTAGGATCGAGGTCTGGGTACTATTTCTCTGCACGCCTTCGACTACACTTAACCACCACACATGACCACTGCCTCCTTAGAAGCCGGCATCCAGTACCTCCCAGGCCTGCACATCATGCTTTTACCGATACCACTACACCCAGGAGCTCTCTCCACGCAAGCTCCTCAGCTGTCGCAACTGTAAGTCCTGCACCCGCCCCCTAAAGCTGCAAACTGAACCGTGCTCCCAAAGTGAGCATCATTTCTACAGACTCTACGAAGCCCTCTGTGCATCGCACCCCTGTCCGTAGGTTGCCCTATGTGCATAGCAGGATAGACGCTACACCCTGCAGCAACACACATGTATGGCCTCTTCTCTCCCAGACCACTAATGCCAAACTGAAATGTACTGCTATCACTCAATGTAGGTGTACTGCCCATATGCCCAGCCTTCCAACGTGATTCAGAACTGTATTGCTACTACTGTTTCAAATAATGTATGTGTATGGCCTTCCCTTTCCCAGCCCTCCAATATCGGAACTATATTGTTACTGCTGTTTCAAATAATGCATGCATACTGCATTCTCTTGCCCAGTCTCCGAAAGCCAATCAAAAATGTATAGCATGTGTACTGCCTCCTTGTTAGGGAGAATTCTCATAAATGGTTGATTTCCCTTACCTAGTGAGTCCTCCAGCAGCTTTGCTGGATTTCTAGGATTTATTTTATTCCACGTAGTAAGAATGTGAGCCTTTTCCCCCCTCTTACATGTGTTTTGCTGTGTGTTTTCACTTTTTGTGTGATCTTGGGCACTGGAGCCTCACCTACTCCTTGTGCACCACTTTTTGTGTGTGTTAGACAGCACCTTCAGTGCAGTGACACAGGGTTGTCTTTGAGACTTCCCACTGACTCCATTTTTCTGGGTCTGACTACTGTCCCCCAGAAACAGGTAAAGTTGCCATTAACTTTATATAGTCACTTTAAACCACAGACCCAGTACACCCCATCTTACATGGAGTATTGGAAAGGGTTAACTCCTATCCCTTTTTGTCTGTGCCTCTTGGTGCCATGTTTCGCTCCCTTAACATTAAGACTTGGCTGGTGGCAGTGGTATCTACCCTAACTTTTCTACCGCAATTATCTTATATAAACGTGGTAATGTTTTAGGCTACTATATTAGCCTCGAACATAAACCCGCTTGACCAAATACATTTTATTTTGGTTCCGGCTGGGTTTATTCCCCATTTCTTTTTGTTAGTCTTTCTCGTGTTTTACTCTGCACGCCAAACCGGGGATGATTCCTTTGTTCGCTTTCTTTTCGCGTGCTTCTGCACAGAAGCCCTCCTTAAGGTGCCTGATAGTCTAGGTAGGCAGGATGTGAGGGAGGGATCTTCGGACCCCTGCCATGGGTTCCCTTGGTAACCCAAGTCGCACTCTTGTCTCATTGGCTAAGGGGACTGGCCTTGCCAGGCCAGCCACCCTGCTCTGTGATTGAAAGCCAGGCTGTATGAATGGGGGAAAACTGCATAAAAAGCTGGTCTCTGGGACTGGAAGAGCAGATTCGCCACTGGAACGAAAGAACCAACGAGGAACTGGAAGAACAGGACCCCCTACCATGACTGAACCGCCCGGCCCGAATCTCCAAATCCGACGACAGAGAAGATCCTCCAGGAAACTTCTTTCCTTGAGCTGGTGGGACCAACCAGTTTGCCCAAACTACAAGCCAGGACCCCTCCTTTGGTCGAATTCGCTGTACAGAGCTACAGTGGGCCGGATAGCCAGGAAGGTCGGACCCTGTTTGGGTTTTAAGGAGCGCACCTTTTATTCGTTGTTTGGCGCTGCTGCTGGTTTCTTACTGGGTAGTGCAGGACCCTCCAGTCTTCCTACTTCTGATCAGTCCAACAGTCGCTTCAGGAACTGTGAGCCTGCAGGAACTACCAGGAACGTCTGCCTCAGCTACAGCCCCCTCTCTGTTTTAAGGTACTGTTCAAATCCGGTTGTGCGTTTCGCTCAGCCGCGGTGAAAGTGTTTGGAATCTTTCTCCAATCCGAGGGCTTGTCCTTCTCTTCGAACTAACCTTTCTACCAACCAACCTCGTCCGGAATCTGTGCCTCAAACTTTACCGTAAACTACTCTGAACTGTGTGATCTTGAGAAAAAGATTTTTGACCCATTGACTTTGGCCCTAAGCCTTTTCTATCGGATCTCCTCACTGTAGTCTCTCTTGTTCAATTGCCCTGAGTACTTACCTATTGGTTTTGCCTAATTTCTAATAACCTTGTCTTTCCCTCCCTTTTAAATTGCTGGAGTGCCATTTTGCTCCCACTTCATTTTGTGAGCTTAACTTGTTTGGAATTTAAGGGAAGTGGTGTGGTGTATTTATGATTTTGATTTTTAACTTGCTTAGAAAAGTGAACTGTTATACAACTGATAAGTAAATAAATATATATTCTTTTACTTAGAAACCTTGAGTCAGTGTTTGCCTGAATCATAGCAATTGCTGTCCTTTGTGTAACTATCTTGTACTGCTCATTTACTCTTGAGATAAGTCTGTCTGCTCCGCTACTGCTACCACTCTGTGTAGTACAGGCTTGTACCAAAGGTGGAATTGTACTGTCACTTGTAGTCTTAATTGTGTGTAGTGTTCCCAAAGGGTACTGCATGTAATTTTGCCTAACACTCCTCTCGCCCTGCCCAATGCTAATCAGAAATGTAATGCTGCTACTGTTTCAATCTCTGTCAGTGCCCTGCCTCCTCATGTCGAGCTTTGTGCCTATAGAGGACAACGGAAACGCGACAACAGGCCCACCTCTGCAGCCTCCACTACCATCCCCTGCTTTAAACTAGCACTAATAAGCCGGCGCTCTATACCCACCCATGCTCTCTTGACTGCCAACAACCTTGATGCATTAGCAGTCACGGAAACCTGGCTCTACTCTGCCTCTGGATCTACCATCTCCCTAGCCATCACCTCAGGCTACACTATCCACAGGATGGATCTAATGCCAGAGGAGCTGGCATCACCTTCATCTCCAAGGAACATTTAAGCGTCAGACAAATCGAATCCACACTCAACAATTACGACATCCCCTCCATCAAACTCTCCATATCCCACACCAATACCATTCTTGCACACATAGTCTACTGCCCTCTTGGCCATGTCTTCTTTTGAGGAGGACCTACTCCTCATCCTAGGGGACAACGCCAAACCTTCCTCACAAGTACTCCTATTGGGTGATCTTAACCTTGCCCGCAACGACCCTTCTGACCTACCAGCTTGCTCCGTAGCCAATGCCCTCCCTGCACTCGGCTTTGTACAATGTATTGAAAACCCCACTCACATTAAAGGGAGATCTCTTGACTGGACAGCAAACGAAAGCTACCATATCTCTATCAAAGCTAACTCGCCTTGTCCCTGGTTGAACCATCATATCACCTCAGTCTTGCTTCCCTATAGTCCACATGCCAAACCCCCTACTACATCGCTCCCCTCATCCCCCCAGCTCGCTGCTCCAAGAAACTCACTAAAGAAAACCTCCTCCCTTGTCTCAAAGCCCTGACCCAGACTACTTGGCCTCTACTGACCCCACGTTCTTAGCTGACCTGTACTCCTAAACTCTGACCAATGCCATTGATTCCATTGCTCTGCTGGTACCAAAACCAGCCAAACCGGTTATTCGCTCGAATTTATGGTACACCCCTGATCTAGCCTCCCGCTGAACTGAAAAAAGACGCACAGAAACTTGCTGGAATAACTACCGCACAGAAGACCTCAAACTGCAGTTCTCAAACTTGTCCAAACAGTAAAAGCAAGCCATTATCCAAGCTAAAACTAGCACCTTCAATACTAGAATTGCTAAAGCCAACTCAAAAGAACTCTTTGCCATCCTTAGCGAACTTGAAGACCCTATTCCCCCAAACCTCCATCCTAACCAAAGATGCTGCCTGGTGCACCAATATCCAGGAGGCCCTACTGTTAAAAATTAACATGTTACAAAGGGAAATCTCTGCCAAACAAACCAGCCTTGCTCATCTGAATAGGCTCTCCCATACCCCCATCCTAAATAAGCTTGCAGTCCCCCTGTTCACATTCAACAGAATTACCACACAGGAATCGCTGCGCATTCTCCTATGCCTCAAGCCCTCACGCTGTAAAAGTGATGTCTGCCCAGCACCCTTGATCAATAAATGTCCTGAAACAGCCCCCTTAATCACTGCTTTCATTACTGCTTCCTTCACCTCTGAGCTGGTTCCAGCTTGCCTAAAGGAAGCCAGGGTCCTCCCTCCTCAAAAAAAACAAAAAAAAAACACCCTTGATCCTACCTCACCCAATAACTACCGGCCCATCACTACGGTTCCGTACTTCCTCAAAATTCTCAACAGGACGGCCTACATTCAAATTCAATATTATCTTGAGTCTAATCAAATCCTTGGCAGGCGTCAATCTGGTTTCCGTCCAGGACATGGCACGGAATCAGAGCTAGTTGACCTGAAAATCCAGTTGGACGAGATCAGTGACAGGGGAAATTTAGCCTTACTCCTCCTTGATCTGTCCGCTACTTTTGACCAGGTCGATCATAAACATTCTATGCCAACATACCATCTCCTCGGCCTCCTTTTCCACAGAAGCAGCTTTTTTGGATTGCCTCCTTTCTCGAGGGTAGAAGTATGAAAGTCTTCACAAAAAATTCCTGGGCATCACCCATCCCCACTAACTGCGATGTGCCATAAGAGTCCTGTGTGTCCCCCACTCTGTTCAACATCTTCACGAAGCCCCTATTCGATCTCCTAGACTACCTCAGCATTGCCTACGCAAACTATGCTGACGACACACAAATCCTCATTCCTCTATCTGGATCCTACTACGATGATTCTGCCACAATAAACTCCACTTATACCACCATCCAAGCCTGGACGGCTACCCATGAACTCTGCCTCAATGATGAGAAAGCAGAACTTCTCATCAGTGGCTCCACTTCAACACTGAAGCAACTAAACCCTCTCTGTACTGAGCCTTCAGTGATCCGAGTCTCTGCCTCTGCGAAAACCCTAGATGTGTACCTTGACTCAACCATATCCATCACCTGCCAAGTCAACGCCATCTCCTCAGTGGCAGCTTACTCTACCAAACTTATCAATGCTGCTAGACCCTTCCTTTCCAATGACAAATGTCTAACCATTGCCCTGCTCAGTAGTGGGTGCCAGGTTAGACTGCTCCAACGCCCTGTTCGCTGGCACTCCCTTCATCTCGCAGTATTAAGAAACTCCAGACCATGCAAAACAATGCCCTTCGCGCTGCCTTGAACATTCCCTGTTCAGAGCCCATCTTAACTGCCTGTAGAAAGGTCCATTGGCACCCCATCAGAGAGAATCAATTTCAAGACTCTCCCCATCCCTCATAAATGCATCTCCAAGTCTGTTCCCCCCCCCCCCCCCATTACTTGTCGCAGTCACCTTGTCCCAACCCTCCAGGCCCACCAGAACCCCTTACTCTCACAGGCTTGTGACACCCAAATATAAACGTCCGAAAGAGGGAGGCACAAGCTTCCCAGTCGTTGCTGCCAAGCAATGGAACTCTCTCCCACCTGCCCTCTGAGCTGTAGGTTCTTTCTGGCCCTTCCGCAAAGCACTGAAAACTAGGTTAGTAATCTGCCGAGTGAACTAAACTACTCCTCTGAAACCTTAAGCCTCATCACCTTTGGGCCCCTGGTAACTGGTTCTATGGCACCCGGATGGCTGAGTGCTTGTGCATGCAAGTGCTTGCTCCTATTTTCACTCAGTAAATACATTGCCAGTTCCTTAATCCTTTGTCTGTACCATACCTTCTTTCTCTTTACTCTTTTGCCTTATGATTGTTTGCTGCGTTCCCGATCTTGTAAGGGTAAGCCTTGAGCTCCGTCAAGCTAACTGAATGTTAGGTGAGAGTTCCTTAAAAGGCCTTAGGCCTAGCTCTATATGTACATAACTGAGTTTGGGATCTTTGTAACTTTGTCTAGCAGCCATTGAATGTCTGCTGTTTCTTCCAGTGATTTTCTCACAATATCACTGCACATTCTCATCCTGGTTTATGTTTGACAGTGTTGGAGACGTAATTGAGATCAATCTCACTTCCACCTCCATTTAGATAGACTACAGATTTCAGAAAGGTGTTTGTATTTAACTGTTGGTTTTGTTTCGTGTTAAAACTTACATTACATCCATATGTATGTCATTAGGAGACCATCAACAGAAGATCGTCTTTAAAAAAGCAAATCTCAACATCAAGTACATTGTCGGCTCGCAAGAAAGACGGAACTCTGCAAAAGATTGGCGACTTATTGCACAGTTCTCCTGCTATCTTCCAAAATAAAGGTGCGTACACAAGTGAGGTTTGTGATGGCTTGTTTGAGTGACCGGAGCAATTGTGTAAATAGTCTTTAGTTGGTGTGTTGTACTCCCAAAACTAAAGTTGCAGTTGTCTTCAAAATGTGTGAACAACAAACCAAGATGTCTGTGCTGTAAAATACAATGTGATGTTCGTTTTTGATTAAACGAGCAAAAGAACATTTTTTGAACTTTTTTGCAGCTATATGGAGGGAATGCAGAGTGGTGCAAGAGCAACTGTGTCAGATTGGCAGAGCAGTGCTTTGTACAAAAGCCAACGAAACAAGCATTCGCAAATCGATAATTTGAGTCTCGTGTTGCAAAATAACTGCATTTTATAGACTCTACCGATTGCCACTGTGTGTCGTGTGCTTACACAATTAGAAAGCTATTGGCATCAGATACCCAGTTGCACTCGCCACTTCCTAACTATGTCTAAATACACACCATTAGTTACCTATTGCTATTATATGCCAAACATTGGCATCATGTGCCCAGACGCTCCTATCATTTCCTACTGTTGCCATCATAATATCATGCACTCAAACCATCCAGCAAGCTGGTGGTGTGGCCATCATGCGAGCAGAGAGGACGTGAGTCCCGGCTGCTCCCGTGGACCGCCAAAAATATCCTGTTAAACATCCTTCTTGGCGTGGCAGACGTTTGTCAAAACACTCCTACTGGTGCGAATTGGAGTGCTGCACCCCCGACCGAAGTTGGGGTTTTGACGGAAGCTCCTCTCTCCAGATGCACAAAGTTATTTCTTTCCTCCTGGGTGCTGAAAATTTACCAAGATGGCTGCCGCAATCCAATGGCCGTAGGAAAGAAAACGGCGCTACCCAGACAACGGCCTGCACCAGGGTAACAGTGAAATTGGAACAAATGGACCCCTGACCCATTGCTGCCCGGATGTGGGACTGACCCTTCGTCGGGTGCAAACCTCCTGATTCAGACTTGGGACTGAGCATGTCCAGAGGAGACAGTTGAGGCGGCCGGGAATAAGAGGCTGCTCGGTGCTGGTGGGCTGGAGCGCGGCGGCGCTGGCCTGTGGTGGCCTCGGTGCACTGGCCTTGGAGCCCCGGAGTGCAGTGGTTCCCCCCCACCCTGCAACACTTAAACGGGCAGACCCGACCACCGAATCGGACACTCTGGGCTCTGAGATGGGAGGAGCTGGAACGGCAAAATGACTGATTAATCCTGGTTCTCCAGCATGGGGTCTGGCATGGATTCACATGCTCATGAATATTCCCCGTCAGGCCGGGAATCCTCGGTAAAGAAAAAATCTGTTTCGTTTCTGATCTGTCTTTCTTAGTAGTAACCAATCACTGATCTCTGGGTCATACTGCCCCCAGCCAATGACTGCCCTCTCCCTAATCCCCTTCCCTGGCAGCCATCCTCATATTTTTAACGCACGCTCAAGTGTTGGGAGTCCTCATGTTTAGCTCTCGAGCTTTTTGCTGCGTTTTTGCGCTTTTTCAAAGAGATGTTCTCATTTTTTGGTCAAATAGAGCCTCAAGCTCCACCGCGTCTACATCCGATCAACGGGGACCCGTTTCGGATTTTCTACGCCTCTCAAGGGTGAAATTTTCATCGAGTTACGCTTCTTGGAGGAGTCCAGAAGTTTCTGCAGCCTACCCGGACATGGCCCAGGAGAAAGGAAGCTCGTCGCCCGGAAAGCTGTTCAGGGTTTGCCCTGGATGCCAGCTGCAGAATGTGTTCAAGGAGGACGAGCACTCGAAATGTCTCTACTGCCTTCATGAGGACAAAACGCACGTGGAGAAGGACTGTGCGTTTTGCGGGAACATGTCAGAACGGACCATCAGGGACCGACACCTTCGTCTCTCCGACTGGCTGGAAGGAAAGAGCCCGTCAGGTGTGAAAAAGAAGAAGTCAGAGCGGTCTTCTAAGTCCCGTGAGGGTGCCCCGGCGACGGGGGCCCAACAGAAGGCAAAGCACCGCGAGTCATCGGGCACCGGGAGAGCCGAACGGTCGGGCTCCTCGGCTGCTAGGCAGGGCGCATCCTCTCCAGCGCCATCAACCACGATCCAACGCTCTGGCTCAGGGAAGAGGAAGGCGAGAACCCGGCGAAGCTTCTGGAGAGGCCCCGGTGGAGCTCGAAGGATCCAGCCGAGGGGGAGCGAGGCGTTGACCCTTCCCCCAAGGTGAAGGCCACAGGCCCACAGAAGGTGGTAAAGGCCTTGATTCACCCGGCCAAAGCCTCTATCGAGGAAATTGCGGCGGCCCTCATGCAGCCTGTGGAGGCTACACCAGTGGAGGGGACCTCGTTGCCTAGAATCTCCCTGCCTCCGCGGAGGGAAGCCTCTTTCAGACCCATCGAAAAGACCCCCGTGAAGACCCCGCGGAAACAGAGGGGGGGGTGGCGGTGGCCATTGTGGATACAGATACAGCATCCAAGGAGGAGCTGGTAGAAGTCTTAGAGGGTCTCGACGAGGGCGTCGAAGAGGCCCGTTCCCATGGGAGGGATCCCGACGAAGAGGACGACGAGAGCGACGTCGGCACCAGCAAGGGTCCTAGTCACCCGTCTCTCCCGGAGCCGCAGGACAACTCTGCGGCCATTTTGTTGGCAATACAATCCTTATGTTCAGAGATAAGGATGAGGTTGCCCTCACCACCGACGGAGGAACCAGAACCAGGCTCGACGGAGGAGCCAGACCCAGGCCCGGCGGGAAGCCCCCCAAACAAGAGAAGACGGATCCATCCAGCCCCTCCTTTTCAGCCCTCGCGGCTTACTCAATCTTTGCCCACGTCCCCCCTCCCTGGGGATGACACAGGAACGTACACGGCCACGACGGGTACTGACGACAACGGCGGTGACGACGGGACGGAGCTCCCATCGCCCACAGCCCTGGCCTCCCCGCCCGACGAGCTCAGATCTTTCCATGCAATGATCGCCCTGGCATCCGAGCTTTTTCAGCTCTGCCCCAAAGAGAAGAAGGAGGAAGGTTTCCTTTACCAACAGCACGAGGCCAAGAGGAAAACAGTCCTCGCCGTGCCTCTGCTGGATGACATCTGGGACGAGGGTCTCACCCTTCTCAAGAACCCATCTACTACGCCTGCCAAGAGGAATCGGTACGAGAAGAAGTATCGGGTCCCCGACGCAGCCCCTTTGTGCCTTAGGGCACAACCAACCTCTGACTCGGTCGTCTCAGCGGTGGCCAAGAAGAAAGCGGGGGAGCATCGGCCTCAACGTCAACTTCCCCGCCGGACGGCGAAAGAAAGAAGCTGGACGCAATGGCACGACGAGTTATCTCGTCGGCGGCAACGATTAAGGCGGCCAACGCCCTCGTGATCGTGGCCCGCTACGACAGGAAGTTATGGTACAAGATCGTCCCCCTGTTGGACTTCCTACCGGACGACAAGAGGGCCGAGGCCCTGGAGATCATTGCAAGAAGGCGAAGTGGCGTCGGACCACGCCATAACGGTGGCAACGGACATTGCAGACACTGGTTTCCGCCAGCTAGGCAACAGCGTTTGCCTTAGACGACAAGGATGGTTCAAGGTGACGGATTTCCGCCAGGACGTACAAGCCAAGGTTTTGGACATGCCTTTCGACGAGAACAATCTGTTTGGGAAAACAGTGGATGAGTCCCTCCAAGCCATCAAGGTGGACACAGAGACAGTTAAGGCCCTAGGCGTTCTCCGGCAACAAAGGCCGTCCTTTCGGAGCACCGGAGGCAAGCTGGTTGCCTCCAAGGGATTCGGCGGTGGCTCCTCTACATACCGCCAAGCAGCCCGCTCCTTGTCACAGGAAGCCGATAGAGGATGAGGAAAGTCGGGTGGACCCCGCCGTCGTCGCCAGGGAGGGCAAGGCGTCCTCCAAGCAAGATTGAACCGGCCGTGGTGTCGGGCCCCCACCGAAGCACCCCGGTGGGAGGCCGGCTGGTGAAGTTCGTCAGCGTGTGGGAGTCCATCTCCACCGACCGTTGGGTGCTGGACGCCCTGGCCCAGGGGCACGCCCTCGAATTTCTAAAAAAAGTGCCCCCACATTCCACCCGTGGTCAGGAAGGAAAATCACGTGCCTCGACTGCTATTGGAGGTAAGGGCGATGCTCAAAAAAGGTGCCATCGAGCTCGTCCCGAAGAGGCTCCGGGGCTCCGGAGTATACTCAAGGTACTTCCTTGTCAAAAAGAAGACAGGAGGATGGCGACCCACCCTGGACCTGCGACGACTGAACAAGTACATCAAGGCACAGAAGTTCCAGATGGTCACCCTCCAGCACGTGCTGGGACAGCTGAAGGAGAGCGATTTCCTGTCGTCGTTGGATTTGGAGGATGCATACTTTCACATCCCCATTTTAAAAGGACACCGAAAGTTCCTCAGGTTCGTGGTCCAAGGGCGGCACTACCAGCTCAAGGCCCTCCCGTTCCAACTAAAGTCGGCGCCCAGGGTATTCACCAAGTGCCTAGCACCGGTGGCGGCGCAGCTGCTCCTGCAGGGGATCCAGGTCTACCTCTACCTGGACGATTGGCTCATCCGCGCAAAGACAAGGGAGCTCACCGTGGAACACACAGCGAAGACCGTCCAGCTACTCGCGGACCTGGGGTTCTCCATCAACTTCCCCAAGTCCCATCTGGTCCCCTCGCAAGTCGCACTATTTCTGGGAGCCAAGCTCGACACAGTGGCGCGTCTGGCCTCACCGTCTGAGGAAAGGACAAAGGCCATCCTAGGCAAGGTGCAGCGTCTGCTGGCCACGGACGTGGCCAAGGTGAGGTCCATCAAGTCCCTCCTCGCCTCAGGATGATGTCCTCTTGCATATATCTCGTGTGCCTGTGCAGGCTTCGGATGCGCCCTCTACAGAAGTTCCTCGACGCCCGTTGGATACAAGCAACGGGCGGCTTTGAAGACAGGATCCCTCAACGAGACCTTCCGTCGAGCGATCCGGTGGTGGGGCACCCGCGCTCATCTGGCGGCAGGAACAGATTTTCAGACCCCCACCCACCAGGTGACGGTGACGACGGATGCCTCCCTGGAGGGGTGGGGAGCGCACACTGGAGATCTTCACGCGAGAGGCCTTTGGCTCCCGGAGGAGAAGCCGCTCCAAATCAACATTCTGGAGCTCTGGGCAGAGTTCTGGGCCCTCCCGGTCCTTCTCCCGTCCCTCAAGGGCAAGGTAGTGAGGATCTTCACCGACAACACCACCACAATGTTTTACATCCGGAAACAGGGCAGAACCAGGTCCCCAGCCCTATCCAAGGAAGCCCAGGATCTGTGGCATTGGGCCATTGCTCAAGGGATGTTTCTGGTGCCGTTTCGTCTGGCAGGGATAAAAAACACCATCGCCGACTCACTCAGCAGAGAGCTGCGCTCGTGCCACGAGTGGGAACTACGCCAGGACCAAGAGGACCGACTCTTTCAGCGATGGGGCAAACCCCAGATCGACCTGTTCGCGACGGCAATGAACTCCAAGTGCCAGAGGTTCGCCAGCAGGTTTCCCCAACCGAGGAGCATGGGCGATGCTTTCTCGTTCCCCTGGGACGGCCTGTTCCTATATGCGTTCCCTCTGTGCCGTTGCTGCTCCGCCTCATCAACCAGCTCAAGAAGCCCCAGTGCAGGATGATCCTCGTCGCACCAGCGTGGCCGAGGCAGATCTGGTTCCCGGACCTTCTGGACTTGTCAGCGTCCCCACCAGTCAAGCTGTCGATGGACTCAGATCTTCTCTCCAGAGAAGGAGGCGCCATTCTTCACCACGACCCAGAGACGCTGAACTTGCCGGTCTGGCTCCTGCAGCACTAGAGTTTGGAGGGTACGATATCCCGGCCGACTGCAGAGAGGTTCTTGCGAAGGCCAGGGTGTCCTCAACTCTCAAGTGCTACGGACATAAGTGGAAGAGGTTCTCCATCTGGTGCCGGGCACAGAAGATTAACCCTCTGCGGATTACGGCCCCTCAAATGTTGCAGTACCTACTGTCGCAAGCCAAAGCTGGACTAGCTCGCGCTTCAATCAAGATACACCTGGCAGCGATTTCCCGATACACCAGGACTACAGGGCGGTCATCCCTGTGGTCTCATCGCCTGGTTAAGGAATTTATGAAAGGTCTGTTTTGCTCATTCCCGCCGGTGAAGGGAAAAGCCCCGGCGTGGGAGCTCAATGTGGTGCTAACCAGGCTCATGGGTCCGCCATTCGAGCCGTTGCATTCGGCCCAGTTGAAGTTTCTGTCGTTGAAAGCAGCGTTCCTGGTGGCCATCACCTCCGCACGACGCGTGGGAGAGATCCAGGCACTATCCTGCAAGCCTCCATACCTGACCTTTCACGATACAAGGGTAGTGCTGAGGACGCACCCCTCCTTCATGCCCAAGGTGCCATCGGACTTCCATCTCAACGAGCCCTTGGTGTTACCAGTCTTTTTCCCGTCGCCTTCGTCGCCGGCCGAGAGGAATTTGCACTTGCTGGATGTAGCTAGTGCGCTGAAGTTCTACGTGGACCGAACAAAGAGTTTTTGGAGGACATCACAGCTGTTTGTGAACTTTGGACCTGTGAACCAAGGGAAGGCTCTCTCGAAGACTTCCATTTCCAGATGGCTCTCTGGCTGCATCATGCACTGTCATCGGTTGGCAAACCGACCGTTGCCCGGCCGTCCGAGAGCCCATTCGACCTGACCTATCGCTGCTACCACAGCGTTCTTGTCTGGTGTGCCCCTGCTGGACAGCTGCAGGGCTGCTACGTGGAGGTCGACGCACACCTTCACGAGATTCTACTGCGTCGACCGGGATTCCAGGGAGGAGTCTAGGGTCGGCCAAGCAGTACTGCGCAAGCTGTTTGCTTAAGGTGAGCCTGGTGAGGAGGTAAGAAATGCTTAATGTTGAGTTTTGATGTAATACTTAATGTTGAGCCTTTGCCACCTCCTGTGGTTGTGCATGTGTGTACTGCTATGTATTCTTATATTCATGAGCATGTGAATCCATGCCAGACCCCATGCTGGAGAAGGAACAAGTTACTTACCTGTAACTGTTGTTCTCCAGCATGGGTCTGGCATTGATTCACATGCGAACCCTCCCTCCTACCCCTCTGCGGCTCTTCACTTGGTCATACTGCCACTTTACGTGCTACCAAATCTGAGGATGACTGCCAGAGGCGGGGCTTAGGGAGAGGGCAGTCATTGGCTGGGGGCAGTATGACCAGAGACCAGTGATTGGTTACTACTGAGAAAGACAGATCAGAAACTGATACTGACTTTTCTTTACCGAGGATTCCCGGACTGACGACGGGGAATATTCATGAGCATGTGAATCCATGCCAGGCCCATGCTGGAGAACGACAGTTACAGGTAAGTAACTTGTTCCTAATCCCGGATCCGTTGAGCTCTCACCCTTCAGCAAACATCCGGCACTGAAGCACGACCGGAACACCTAAAACATTGTTGCAGACTCGGGCTGTCCCACGGATATAGACGCTGACAAGATTCCTGACATGGACCCACAGGCATGGCCTGTGTCAGGATGAACTAAAACATATCCTGTGCTTTACCTATGTGCATGGACAGAATTTCCCTGGGATACCATCTGTCACAGAAGCCAGTTTGGCACCGTGGGCTGGACCACGGTCTACTCACTGTAACTACTGGACAGTACGCTGATCGAGGACTCGGAGGTTAGTGGGCGATCCCCTGCTGCATTCTCCTGGGCACTGGCAGCGGGCATGATGGGAATGCGTGGAAGATATCCACCACAAACTCACTTCCCTGCCTTCAGGCCATGCAGTGCCATTGTAATCAGCCCTTCTCCATACGCACCAGAGCCTGAATTAACAGGCGGAAAACTGCCCTCCCGTGGGCGATGTGACATATTTGTACAGAATCAATGACCTGATGCCGGGGGATGGAGGTGGTAACAACTTTCGTAAATAAAGAACCGGCCCAGGGCACTGTACCAAGCTAAATACTACTTGAAACACCCACTCTGGACCCTGTCCTTGTCTTGCTGGCCTCCCCACGGTGGCGACCACAAAGGTTCCTAATAACAGCTCGCATTGAGAGGCACCTCTTCAGAGAGGAACAGGGCCTCCCCCCGTCCTGCTACCCTCTTTGAACATTGGAAGAGACCTGAGAGGACCTGAGACACTGGCTGAGATCACTGTGGCACTAACTGGAGCTCTTGGGCTAGCGAAACACCCCAGGGTCGCGGCGCCGCGCCTGTGACCACGATACCAGAGCGGCCTATACCCGGACATACTCACGATACCATACTAGGTAACTCCCTGACATAGCTACTACTGGCGCCGAGACCCCCGAGATGAAGCAAGAGCTGCTTCCCGACCCTCTACTACACCCAAGACGCGGGTCTGCGGCATCATGGGGAAAGACGAGAGCAAAAAGACTACACAGAGCACCATGGACCAATATGCCACGAGTAACCCTACTGTGTCAATGGATGCGGAACCACAAACAACTCCCTCCTCGTCGGCTGACCAGCTGATGCTGAAAGACATGATGGCTGCCATTCCTAACACTCGCTCCTCGATAAAGATAAAAATGGAAAGCATTTGCACGGAAGTCTCCTTCCTCCGCCATGACCTCCCGAAGCTCTTGTCCAGCAGAACAATGAATATCGGGGGTGGAGGATAACCTCAGAGGTGTGCACCGGCAGCTGTCGCAAGCAATGAGCCGACTTAAAACACTGGAAGCACGCATCGACGAGGGCGAGGGTAGATCGCGCTGCAATAATATTCGCATCCTTGGCCTACTGGAACAAATAGAAAAGCCTAGTGCAGAACTCTAATTGGAGCAATGGCTGGCAGATCTCTTTGCGCTAAAAACCTTATCAAATTTGTTTTCAATAGCGCACGCACAACGGACACCAGCAGGACGATCGATCATTGGGGCAGCTCTAAGGACAATAATTACCAAACTTCTTAACTATCGTGACAGGGACGCAATTCTGCAAATGGCCCGAACATAAGGAACTGTCACTTACAATGGCGCTCGGATTGCCTTTTTTCTAGACTATACCCGTGAGTTCCAGAAGGACAGACAATCTTTTGAACACCTGAAGAAAAAGCTCCACTCCATGAACGTAAAGTATGGACTACTCTTTCTAGCCCAGTTGAGGATCCAGCCCGGGGGTACCACAGTACACTTCACTGACCCGCAGGAAGACTGCAAGTGGGCTGAAACCCATATTGAAGGAGACGGAACGAGGAACGGCCCGGACCCCGGGAGAAGATCACATGCCCGACCAAATCGGGATAGACCTGCAAGACTACCCACACCGGAACCACAAGACGACCCTCGTGAGGATGCAGATCCTTAACAACCTTGAGGTTGATACCCACAGTGCGTATGACCAAACATGGACCGACCTGTGTCTTTGGGGAAAATGTATCTATCCGACCGTAGAGGCACCAGGGAACCACAAAATGTGTCGTGGAACATCACAGGTGCAGAGCTCGTGTCGATGAAATTGAGGTCACACTCCATCTTCGCCAAGCCGACACATTACTGGCGGGCACAATAGACCCCCCCCCCCACACACACACACTTGAACGTTCAACTTACGTTTTAGCAGTAAGTTTGGCTGGGGACAGAAACAGTTTATACTTGTTAATTGCACTGGTGACATAATCTTTTTGGTCGCTAGTCAAGTTCGGGCAACAGATACTTAATGTTAGGGAGGAGCATGGGCAGGGGGGCGGTTGAATCACAATGTTTTCTTGTTTGCGTTTTTATTTGTTGTTTTCCAGCTACCTTGTACCTACAAGGCTAATCAGTCACACTACTTGCCATATGTTGTTCCAACACATCCCCGCTATAGCCAATTCCTGCACGCTTACCCTATTCCTAGGCCATATAGGGTCGAGAACTCTGGTACAACATACTATGAATAGCATCCACACTAACCTGATCACCGCTGTTTGAACGCCCTAGACCCCTCAAATTGATCACATGGAACGTGAACGGGATGCGCTCTGGGATCAAGTGGAAAAAAAGGCATATAAAAAAATAGGCATTCTCCTAACATTGCCCTGATAACTGAGACACACTTAGCAGGGACCAACTGCACCCCATTTCGTAGAACCAACTATCGATCCGCACTACACGCGGGATACACAATGGGATCCAGGGGGACTCTGATCCTGCCACATAAACGCGTTCCATTTGTGCCACTGACAATAGAACAAGATCCTAGGGGTCGCTATGTGGTGGTCCTTGGTTCACTCTGAGGGGGGGAACGCTAGCTGTCGCTTCGGTGTACTCCCCGCCGGTGCTGGGGAAGGATCCGCTAGATGAACTGACTACCCTTATGGCAAAGCATCAACCTGACATGTGGATTCTAGGGGGCGATTTCAACAATGTCATGTGTAACACTATGGATTGCACTCGCATCTGATACCGCAACCTAAATACCTCCACTAAATTAGCTAAGTTTGTGTCAGCGCTGGGCTCTTAGATGTATCGAGAGACCTCCACCCCGGAATCAAAGGTTACTTGTTCCACTCGGGAGCCCACGGCTCCCTGTCCGGGCTGGACTATCTCTTCCTCCCGGTCACTGATATGCACAGAGTAAAGGCCGCAGAGCTGCTTCCCCAAGGTATCTCGGATCACTCACCGCTGATGCTGGTGTTGAATATGCAGGGCAGATCTCCCCCTAAAACATGGAGATTGAATAGCTACCACCTGGGCTTCCCTGATTTTATCGATTGTCTCACTGAGACAACTAATGAATACTTCAAAATAAATAATACGATGGTCGATAGTCCTGTAACGAAATGGGAGGCCTACAAAACAGCGCTGAGGGGAGAGATAATCTCCTGGACGGTGAATAAAAAGAGAGCGGCTCCAGAAAATATCAGAAGCTGAAGTAGAAATGGGCGAATGGGAGTCTAGGTATATTCTTGATCTGAGTCCTGAGATTCTTAGGTCCCTTAAGAGCGCCAGAGTGTGACTTAGGAATATTGAGCTAGATAACGCCAAATACACCAACTGGGAATCCAGGTCAAGGATCTATGAATATGGGGACAAAGCAGGTAAAATGGCCTGGCTTCAGAGAAGGGACAAGGGTCCAACTCCATGTCAAGGAGATCATAACCCCACAGAATGAAAAGTACCAGTCAGATTGCGAAATAGCCAAGGCTTTTGCCAACTTTTATGCTGCTTTGTATTGCACCCAGAAATCCCCATTGAATCCCTCCCTCGTAGAAGATATCACACTGCCGTGCTCATCAGAACAGGAAAAAATACAACCGGATTCTGATGTTACTGAATCAGAGATTGCCGAGGCCATAGCTCAATTACAGTCTGGGAAACCACCGGGTCCTAACGGGTTCCCGGTTGAAACCTGGAAAAAACTGGGTGGGGAAAAAAATGGCGTCACCTCTCCATAAAATGTTCCTCCGAGCCCGAGAGCAAGGTACCCTCCTGCCGGACTTATGCAAGGCTACAATTGTCGTCATTCCCAAACCGGGCAAACCACCGGAGCAATGCGCCTCTTATAAGCCTATTTCATTGATTAACAGCGAAGCCAAGATCCTTGCAAACTCTTAGCCAATCGGCTGTAGTCAGTCATTTCCTCTCTGATCCACCCGGACCAATGTGGTTTTATGCCACATAAATCAACACAAATGAACATAAGGCGCCTCCACCTGCTACTGGAGCGAGCTCCCATCATAGACACGTCTCTTGCTCTGTTAGCAATTGACTTCGAGAAGGCATTTGATTCGGTCAGGTGGGAAAGCCTCTGGGAAACCATGCGACAAATGGGATTTGTGGACACTTTTCTTGGCTGGATACAATTGCTCTATACGAACCCAAAGGCACAAGTGAAAGTGAAATGGTGGCCCTCTGAGCCCTTCCCCCTTGGTAAAGGAACGCGACAGGGATGCCCCCTCTTCCCCCTCCTCGTTGCACTTGCTATTGAGACGCTTGCTTTGTGGCTTCATCAGAACAAGGCTTGGATGGGATTTTGATGGCCGGAGGGACACGAGGATAGGGCATCTTTGTACTCTGACAATCTGTTGGTGTATTTGGGAGATCCGATCCGAACCTGTCCCGTAGTGACGCAGATCCTCATTCGATTTGGTGAGTTCAGTGGGCTACGAATCAACTGGGGAAAATCTATCCTTTTTCCGATAAAGGGCGGAATGCAGGCTAGCCCCAAAAACTGCCCATATAAAATTGAACACGACTTCCGGTACTTGGGTATTCTGGTATCTGCGGACCTAACACGCTATACAACCCACAATCTTCAGCCTATCATGGACCGATTCACTAATGATGTTCGCCAGATGATTACCCTGCCTAGATTCCTATAAGTCTTGCAAAATGCTACGCTCGAGATCCCAGATTCAGAATTTGTCCGGCTGGAAGGCCTCCTTAGAGAGCTGATATGGGGAGGGGAACAACCCTGCATTGCATTAGCCACTCTGCAGAGATCGATTTGGGAGGGAAGTATAGGAGTGCCCCGCCTTCGGACCTACTACTGGGTATCTCAACTGGTGGTGGTCAACGACCTGCTCCACAGGGATCGGGAACTACCCACATAAGGCCCGAGCTCGCCGCTATTCATGGCATAGACCCACTACATCTGCTCTATCTGCCCCCTCAAAGACCCTTGTTACATACAATCACTGCACATATTGCTATGGTTTGGAGGCAGGCACACGCTTTTGTAGGATGGAAGGACAAAATAACCTGCGTACAGCCTCTATGGCATAATAGTAACCTGGTAGAAATGGGGAAACTTATACCGTGGTCTAAATGGGAGGGGGCCGGGATCTCCAAAATCGGGGACATCCTGGTAGATGGGGAAAATGGCCTCCTTTGAGGCCCTATGGCTGAAATTCCAAATCCCGGCAACTGAACAATACCACTATATACAACTAGCTCATGCCTTGAGGACACACATCCCGGTAGACTCTACTGTACCTGAGAGCACACCCATAGAACGCAATATACTCCCGGCCTACATCCCCACTAAATGTACTTCCATACTGTATAATGCCAATTCATCCTTTTCCATTCCTGAACGTACTAGTCTTAAAACTAAATTGGAGAAGGATGTGGGCGCCATAGATCCTAAAGATTGGATTCAGGTCCTAATGCACCCTCGGGAGTTTGCTATTTCTTCTAGACTCCGCCTGGTACAGTTGAAAATCCTGCATCGAGTATATTATCCTAGAACGGTGCTGTACGGTTGGAAGCGGGCCCCAAACCCGAATTGCCTTAGATGTGGTGGGGAGGAGGGAACCTTTAGACACATCCTGTGGGAGTGCCCCTGAGTCTAGGGCTTCTGAAGTGAGTGCTGCAATGAGTTAACTAAGGCCCGCAATATACCGCTAGATCCGAAGGTGCTGTTACTGGGAAAACCTGATGAAAATGTTGCTAATAAATGGGAAGGGCTGCTCCTATCCACAGCGGTGGGACTAATGAAGCAGAATATTGCACAAACATGGAGCGCCCCAGACTCTCCGACGCTGGATCAATGGGCTTCCCATATGGACACATGTGCAATGATGGAACACAGGATTTACAACGCAAGAGGCTGTCCCAACAAAGCCTCCAAAGTGTGGGGGAAATGGGAGGACCGAGAGACTCAGTGACTCCTGATGTATAAGGGACGACACCGAGCAGCATATAGATGTATTTACATGTAAAATCTTTGTGACTGTAGTCACGATTAAGTTGTATGTCTATGGTTAGGAAGATGTACGTCTTGAGCTTGTTTTGTTTATTGCAATTGTTGTTTAAACCAATAAAATGTATTATCAAAAGAAAAAAAAAATCCAGCATGGATTGACATCATCTGCTAAAGTATTCACACTATTTGCCAACAGTTTCGTTGCACTTTGTTAATTGCTATTGATGGGTTAGCAGAAGACAGCCTGACAAGACGTGTCTCCACTTCTACACAACTCCTCTAATGTTCTAAACGTGTGGCTGTAATGATTTAGCGCAATTAGGCTCATAACTTGAAAGGATTTATTAGATTATTTAAATTGATGAAAGGTATGGGTTGTTCTCCAGCACAGGGTCTGGCATGGATTCACTTGGTCATGAATATTCCCAGTCGTCAGGCTGGGAATCGTCAGTAAAGAAAAACAGTTTCACTTTAGCTTTAAAACTATTTCTCCTCTAAACCAATCACCGTCCTCTGGGTTATACTGCCCCCATCCAATGACAGTCCTCTCCCTAAGCTCCATCCCTGGTGGCCATCTTCAGAATTTTACTGCACGCTTCAGTGTTGGGAGTCCTTTTAGTGCTCTCCCAGCTATTTCTTCTAATATTTTGAGGTTTTTTTTTGGGAACATTTAAAAGTTTTGACCGATTTTATTTATTTATTTATTTGATTTATCGTTAGACTGTAGGTAGACTTCCAGCAGCAGGAATCTGCAGTCAGTGAAGATCATACTATTTCACAGATCTTTCATCAGATCAGAGAAGGCCCAGCCTTGGGCCTACTTTGCGCCTTTTCACCATGACTGAGAAGAGATGCCTCCTTCAAACTCTGCGCGAAATGTGGACTAAGGAACGTTTACGTGGTGGATCTACACCACAAATGTCTTTACTGCCTGCATCCGGACCATGATGATGAGGATTGTGAGCTCTGTCGTGGTTTTTAGAAAAAGACCAAAAAGGATCGCTACAGCAGGCTGGCGGCATGGTTAAAATTCGGTAAGGCCTCTGACTCGGCGTCTGGGGAATGGTCATGCTTCCCCCATGACCTGCTGGTCCCACAATAAAACTCCCTCAAAGAAGAGGTTGAGGTGATTTGAGGATGCCCCGCCTGTGGGGTTCCAGCTCGGGAAGGACAAGATCGCTCGGGAAGGACAAGATCGCAGGTGAGCCTGCTGGTGAGGGGCGGCCCCTCTAAGAGAAGGTCCTTGACTCCTTCGAAACTCTGCTTGCCATCAACGGACAAGGCGACAAAGGAGAGATCCAAAGTAGGCCATTTGCTGCTTCCATCTGCAATGCCATCTGCATCAGCGTCTCAACCAGCCAAGACAACCTAATCGACCACAACCACATCGACTGCTGTTAACATCTCGTCAAAGACCACTACATCTTCAAAAAGGGTGGCAGCCCCCGAGGGTGGTGCCCACAGTCACAGCGACTGCTGCTCCACAGGTTTCTCAACCGGCAGGGCGTGCAGTAACTGCTGTAGCTTCGGCAAAGACCCCTGGCAGTGGGACCGCAGCCGCTCCCCCCCCCCCCCCCCAGAAGTCTCAGGCGAGGGGAAGGAGTAAGGCTTCTGCAACCCCTAGGATGGGGTACAGAACAAGGGGCTGCATCAAGTGTGCGGTGCACATTTATACTCGCTCCGATGAGAGTAACAACCTGCCCGAGGGCTACTGTTCGGACCACGAAGGAAGCCAGGGACCCTTATTGGAAGGTGGGTCACCGTGGGGTGAATCCTATTGTTTGCCTCTCCAGAAAAGGCATACCAGCCTGGAGCCTCCCCCTTTCATTCCTCCTAGACTTCAGCCCAGGGGCGTTTTGTTGGACATTCTGACCATAATGCACGGACTGGTATCAGAAATTCAGCAGAGACTGCTGCCCACACCAGGCCCTGCTCCGTCTAGAAGTCCTCCAAGACCGCTTTCTGGAAGCCCTTCTAGTCACAAATGCAAGTCAAAGGACCTTGCTGGTCCAAGACATCAACCGACACGACCGCCTCCTCCACCTCAGTAGTTGACCCTGACAGGGGATATATATATATATATATATATATATATATATATACACACACACACACACACACACACACACACACACACACACACACACACACACACACACACACACACACACACACACACACACACACACACACACACACACACACACACACACACACACACACACACACACACACACACACACACACACACACACACACACACACACACACACACACACACACACACACACACACACACACACACACACACACACACACACACACACACACACACACACACACACACACACACACACACACACACACACACACACACACACACACACACACACACACACACACACACACACACACACACACACACACACACACACACACACACACACACACACACACACACACCCCCCCCCCCCCCCCCCCCCCCCCCCCCCCCCCGCACAGGGCCTCTCTGCTGGATGAGGTCAGCTCCTTCCACTCCTTTGATATCCAGAGCCTCTGAACTTTTTCAACTGGTGCCTGAGGAGACGAAAAAGGAAGGGTTCCTTTATCAACGTTGTGAGTCCATGCGGAAGACCATGAGATCTGAGATGAAGGCCTAGCGCTGTTGAAGAATCCGAGCACCGTCCACCCAAGCGGGACATACTCGAGAAGAAATGGAGTCCCAGACTCGGCCCGCAAATGCCTGAGGTCCCAGCCTTCTCACTCTGTGGTCTCAAAAGCGACCAGGGAATGCTCTGCAAACCAGTTGTCCTTGTCCATGGACCAGGAGGGGAAGAAAGTGGACACTATGGGGAAGAGGATGATCTATACGACTGCCAGCACCATTAAGGCAGCTAATGCCCTGGCCATTTTGTCCCACTACGACCAGGAGCTCTGTTGTAAGCTGGGCCCTATTCTGAACTTACATCCTGACGACAAGGAGGCAGAAGATCTTGAGCTGTTCCAGTAGGGGGAAGTGGCCTCAGACCACTCCATCACAGTGGACACTGGGTTCTGTCAGATGGGAAACAGAGTGTCTCTAAGTCAACAGAGATGGCTGAAAGCCACCCACTTCAGGCTGGACGTTCAGTCTAAGGTGTTGGACATGCCATTCGACAGGGAAAACCTGTTTGGCAAGACTGTCAAGGAGGCTCTTCAAATCATCCAGACTGACACAGAGACGGCACATTTGCTAGGTACCCTACAGCAACGTCGGTCGTTGCCCTTTCGTTCCTCAGGGGGAAAACCCGGCATGTACTCCAAGGGCTACACCACCCCTTATCAGCAGCCTTCCCGCTCCACGACGCAAGAGGCGTACAGAGGTCGCTCACAGGCATACAGCAGCAGAGGACAGCATCGGTGCCGCCCGCAGGGCCCCTGCACCGAAACCGGCCTGAAGTGACTGGGGACTTGGTCCCCCACTTGGGCACCCCATTGGGAGGCTGGCTGGCGAGGTTCGTCAGCACGTGGAAGACCATCACCACCAATAGATGGGTGGTGGATGCTCTCGGACAGGGGCACACATTGGAGTTCCAACGCAGGTGTCCTAATCCCCCTGTGGCTCGACAAGAACAGCACATGGCTCTTCTTCTGCAGGAGGTCCATGCCATGTTACAAAAGGGTGCAATAGAACCAATACACAGTACCGCCGGTATGTATGCCAGATACGTTCTGATCCACAATAAGACAGGAGGGTGGAGGCTGGACTTGCAACCCCTCAACAAGTACTTGAAGTCCCAGAAGTTCAGGGTGGTCACGTTGCAGCATGTGCTCGGCCAACTGGAGGAGGGCGACTTTGTGGCGCGTCTGGACCTGAAGGTCACCTGCTTCCATGTTCCCTTCCATCGGAAGCACCGCAAGTTCCCGCGGTTCGTAATTCAGGGGGCAACACTATCAATTCAAGGCCCTTCCCTTTGGCCTAAAATTGGCCCTGAGGGTCTTCATGAAGTGTTTGGTGGCGTGCATGTTCGTCTCAAGGGGATCCACGTCTGTCTGATCCCTTAATGTGCACTTGAAAAAAACTACAGAATCGCCGTTGGGCCTATTTGTTGTATCTTAACTGGTAAATGTACCATATTCACTTAATCTACCTCTGCAGACCGTTATCGCTTCAGAAATTCAAGTGCTTTGAGCGACTGTTGTTTTTTCCCCTTGTTCTCACCCTCCTTGAGTGCTTTGAAACAATTGCCAGTGTAGAACAAGTTACTTCTTACCTTGTAACGTTCTTTCGACGGGATGTTCCTCCGACGTATTCCTCATCTTAGATATATCCTTCCAGCTCTGCTGGCCTCGGAAAATATTTTCTCCAGAGGGCGCTGCGCGTCGACGTCCCTCGAGTCGATGACCCTCGACAGCCGCCGTATCGACGCTCGACGTCATCCTGCCTATAAAGGCCGCGCGCAGCGTCCGTTGCTCAGTTCCGTTTTGTAGCCCACAGTATTACTGTTTGGACTAGACTAATCACCCTGAAGGAGCGTAAGCTGCAACAACAAGGGAAGTAAAACTGCGGGGATGGATGGGAGGGTCGATGAGGAATACGTCGGAGGAACATCCCGTCGAAAGAACGTTACAAGGTAAGAAGTAACTTGTTCTTCTAAGGGATTGTGTCCTCCGACGTATTCCTCATCTTAGATAGGCTCCCATAGCAGTATTCTATATTCGGAGGAGGGAGTACTGACTTCCCGCTGTCTTCTATTGGTGAATAGAATGTAGTACAGCCCTTCCAAACCTAGTCTCTTGACTAGAGGAAGAATCCAGATTGTAAAACCGTGTAAAGGTATGGACAGACGACCATGTAGCGGCCGCACATATGTCTTTAATCGGCACGCCTCTTTTGAGGGCCGAAGAAGCTGCAATACCTCTGGTCGAATGAGCCCTAAGGTTTTGAGGGGGCTCTTTTCCTGCCAGTTTATAACATTCCAGAATGGCTAGAATGATCCATCTGGAAATGGTCTGCTTAGTTATTGGTAACCCCAGCTTGTGACCTGCGTAGCCTACAAACAGCTGGTCTGCCTGTCTTATCCTGGCTAGTCTACTAATGTAAAAACTTAAAACCCTCCTAGGGTCTAGTCTGTGTAACCTCTCTTCCTCTTTCCCCGGGTGAGGAGGAGGATAGAAAGATGGGAGGATAATCTTCTGAGAGATATGGAATTCAGAGACTACTTTTGGGAGGAAATTAGGCTTCACTTGCAGGACAACTTTGTCTTTGTGAAAGATTGTATGAGGGGGTTTACAAGAAAGAGCTTGTAATTCGCTCACCCTTCTAGCAGATGTAAGTGCTATTAATAAAACAGTCTTAAGGGTAAGGAATCTTAACGAACAAGAATGGAGAGGTTCGAAAGGTGTCCCCATCAGGAAAGTTAATACTAAGTTTAAATCCCATAGGGGAACTTGGAATGGTCTTGGGGGATAAACATTGGTTAACCCCTTTAGAAACTGTATTACCAAGGGTAATTTGAAATAGGATGGTTCCTCCGCAGTACGCTTAAAGATAGATAGCGCTGCGAGATAGCCCTTAATGGTACCAACTTGAAGGCCTGAATTTGCCAAATATAGTAGGAAGGACAAAACCATTGGTGTACCACATGAAAATGGGTCGATATTCTGTTCTCTACACCAGCTGCAAAATCTGTTCCAACGGCAGCGGTATAAAGACTTTGTTGCTGGCCTCCTTGCCGAAAGCAACACCTCCATAACATCATCAGGGAGGTCCCAATCCTTGTACCTCAGCCGTTCAGAAGCCAAGCGTGAAGATTGAGGGTTTTGATGTCTGGATGGAGAACCTGACCTCCCTTCTGTGAGAGTAGGTTCTCTCTGAGAGGAAGTCGAAATGATGGACAAGTCTAGAAGGTCCGGGTACCACGTTCTCCTGGCCCAATCCGGGGCAATTAGGATCATGGTTCGCCGGAATCTTCTCAACCTCCTGATCATTTGAGGAATGACAGGGACCGGTGGGAACGCGTACAGAAGCGGAAACTCCCAGTCCACTATGAACGCGTCTCCCAGAGCTCCTCTCGGAGGAAATTCCCTTGAGCAGAACAGGTCGCGTTTCCTGTTTAGGCTGGTGGCGAACAGATCTACCTGAGGGGTTCCCCAAAGGGCGAAGATCTCTTGAAGGACTTCCTGAGCTAGCTCCCACTCGTGAGAGACTGTGTTCTGCCTGCTCAGAGCGTCCGCTGTCAAGTTCTTCTCTCCGGCTAGGTGAACTGCCGATAGAGAGATTCCTTCTTGGATTGCCCAAAACCAGAGCTGCATCGCCTCTCTGCACAGGGATAGTGATCCTACGCCTCCTCTTTTGTTGAGGTAATGCATGGCCACCGTGTTGTCCGTCATTATCAGGACGTTCTTCCCTTGTACAACTGGCAGGAAAGCCTTCAACGCAAGTTTGATGGCTCTCAGCTCTAACAGGTTGATGTGTAGTCTGGACTCCGATGGAGACCAACGACCGCTGATGGTCAAGTCGTTGGCGTGGGCTCCCCACCCCGTGAGTGAGGCATCCGTGACTACTGTTATCTCTGGCCAGGGTTGCCAAAACTGTTCTCCTTTCAGAATGTTCTCCTGACAGGCCCACCACTGAAGGTCTCGAGCCACCCTGCCGGGAACCTGAAGGAGATCTGTCATTCTCCCTGAGAATTGTGACCACTAAGTCCTCAGTGCCCACTGGAGGGATCTCATTCTCAGGCGAGCCTCTGGCACAAGGAAAATGCAGGATGCCATGAGGCCTAGCAACCTCAAAAAGTCGAAAGCTGGGAGACGTTGGGCAAGTTGGAACTTGGTAGCCATCTGTAGAATATCTTGAGCCCTCACCTCTGGTGGCGAGGCTTTTCCCAGGGAAGTATCCAGGATCGCTCCTATGAACTGGAGTCTCTGCGATGGTATCATTTGAGACTTCTTTAAATTGAGGGAGAAGCCCAGCTTGTGAAGGGAGTAGCATACGTGATTTAGCTGGATCTGAGCTTGCTCCGGAGAAACAGCCCTGATCAGCCAATCGTCCAGGTAGGGGTAGACGTGAATCCCTTCCCTCCTTAGACTTGCCGCCACTACCGACATTAACTTGGTGAAGACCCTCGGGGCGGAGGTCAGCCCAAAAGGCAGTACTCGAAATTGATAGTGAGAGTTGCCAATTGCGAACCTCAGGTATTTCCTGTGTTTGAGATGGATAGGCACATGGAAATAAGCGTCCTGAAGGTCCAGAGATACCAACCAGTCCTGAAACTGAAGGGCCTGGAGGATCTGAGAAAGAGTGACCATCTTGAATTTGTCTTTCCTGAGGAATTTGTTCAATTTTCGCAAGTCCAAGATGGGTCTCAGTCCTCCGTCTTTCTTTGGAACGAGAAAGTAAGGGGAGTACCAGCCCTTGTTCCACTCCGCTACAGGTACCGGTTCTATGGCACCTTTCTCTAGCAGGTCTATAATTTCCTGCAAGAGGAGCAGATCCGGAGCTTTCTGAGAGCTGATCCCCGGTGGATGACTCTGAGGTATACGTAGGAAAGGTAGGCAGTAACCTTGGGCAACTGTTTCCAATGCCCAAGCATCTGACGTGATAGCCTGCCATTCCGCCAGATGTTGAGTCAACCTGCCTCCTACAGGTGTCCTGTGAGGGAAGTCCTCAGTGGTTTTGGGGCGGCTGATGCAGATGCCGATGGTAAAGAGGCACCTGCTGTTGCTGCGGCTTTAGAATATCTACCCCGTCCACCTCGGGTAGTTCTTCTTTGACCCCTTTGAGCCGGTCGTCCTCTACCTCTTCCGAATGAGGAGTAGAAGCGAAAGGACTTGCCCCTCGCAGAGGTTCCTGTGGGACGAAAAGGAGTCTGACGGATTGCAGCACCTAGGGATTTTGCTGCTGCTTTTGAAGTTTGCAGTTTCTCTAAACTGTCATCCGCCTTTTTCCCGAACAAAGAAGAGCCATCAAATGGCATGTTCAAGAGCCTGGCTTGCACATCTGGGGCAAAACCCGACTTTCTCAACCAAGCGAACCGCCTGGTTGATGTACTTGCTGCTCTGCTGATACTGTCAGCCGAATCAATGCCCGTCTGGAGGGATTCGCACATAGCGTCTTTACCGTCCTGTATAATATTCAGGAACGCATCCCTTTCTTCTCCCTCCGGGATGCAGTCAGCCGCTGTAGAAGCACACTCCCAAAGTGTATGGCTGAACCTAGCAAGGGTGCAAGTAGCATTAACAGACTTTAACGCCATGCTACATGCTGAAAAGACTTTCTTAGCCATAGCATCATATTTTTTATCGTCCCTGTCCTGTGGGACAGTAGGATAAGCCGTCTTGACGTTGGTAGAGGATGCTGCTTGTACCACCAGACTTTCTGGGGATGGATGTTTAGACAAGAACTCTGGGTCTGTGGAAGATACCCTGTACTTTGCAGACAGTTTTTTATTTACTGCTGGTATTACATCTGGGGTTTCCCAGTTTGTCATGATCTTTCTTTGAAGAGCTTTATGAAAGGGCACCACTGGATCCTCTTGTGGGCCTTTGTCAAGAATATCCATGAGGTCATCTTGCTGGAAAGATTGTGAAGGTGTAGACCACCCCATGAACTCTGTAATTCTGGCCATTAAGGCTCTGTAGGGGGTTTCAGCGTGCTCCCCCGGGTCTGGTTTAGCAAAATCCACCTCAGGGGAAGTGTCTAAACCACTTGCCTCATGTAAAGAATCATGAAGATCCTTTAATCTGCGCTCTTCAGAGGAAAATTCCTCTCTAACTGGGGTTACAGGTCCCTGTAACTCATCTTGTTCTGACAAATTATCCTCTTCTAGAATTGAGGATATAGTTCTCAATTGTTCTGAACTCATAAAGGGAGTAAATCCCATTTCCAAGGCAGAGGGTGCTGAACTTGTCATAATTGGTCTCGAAAACGTCGATGTCGTCGACGCCGACGTCGAAGGCTTCGAGCGTGGCGTCGAAAACAGAGGCGGAGGCCTCGAGGACCTCGACAGAATTGGAATTTTACTCGACAATATCGACGACGTCGAGGGCCTGGGAATCGTCACTGGATGTGTGGTCATCGTGACTTTTCTCGGCGTCGAGGCCGGCGTCGAGTCGACAGACCTGTATGTCGAAGGTCCCTTCGACAACGGCGTCGACGGAACCTGCGTCGACGGAACCTTCGAGGAAGGTTTGGAGGTCATGGTCCTACTCGAGGGTTCGAGACGCGCTCGAGAGGTTTCTTTCGCCGGGTACTGCGACTCGCGGCGTTTTTGACCTTCGGGTCTTTCGACCAGAGCATCGCTCTCGGCAGTCTTCGAGGGGGTCGAGGCCGCTTTCTCGAAGACGCTCATCATGTTTTTTCTGAATTCTTCCCATTCAGCCCGGGAACTATGTTTCGTGGGGCAAGGGATTCTTTTTGGCGAAACAGAGGAAGAGGAAGACGGAGAAGGGGATCTTCGGCGTCTCCTCTTCGAGTGTTTCGATCTCGAGGAGTGATGAGACCCACTCCGAGACCTGGAGCGTGAATGGTGACGAGGAGACGAATGTCTCGACTTCGTCGAAGAAGAAGAAGCTTTAAAAGTCTTACCTTTCTCCAGCTTCCCCCTACGCTCCTTCAGGGCCTTAGCTGTCATGGACATACAGTCCTCGCACTCCGAACAATGGTGTTCAGCTCCCAAGCACCACAGACAATTTCTGTGAGGATCGGTCAACGACATCTTTTTCCCACAATCTCGACATTTTTTGAAGCCGGATCGAGGGGTTGTCGGTTCCGACGAGGAAGCCATCGAGTACGATTCGAATAACTTGAAGTAAATATTACTAAGAACTGAGCAACGGTATTCCGAGGCACCGAGTAGCGCGGAAAAACGGAACTGAGCAACGGACGCTGCGCGCGGCCTTTATAGGCAGGATGACGTCGAGCGTCGATACGGCGGCTGTCGAGGGTCATCGACTCGAGGGACGTCGACGCGCAGCGCCCTCTGGAGAAAAAATTTTCCGAGGCCAGCAGAGCTGGAAGGATATATCTAAGATGAGGAATACGTCGGAGGACACAATCCCTTCGAATAGGCACTTTATAAATAAACCATACCATACCCTTACCTGGACGATTGGCTAGCCCGATCCCGCTCCCATGCTCTGGCAAGCCAGCACACGACGAGGACTGTGCGTTTGCTGACGGATCTGGGATTCTCTAAAGTCCTGCTTGGAGCCATCGAAGAACGCTCTGTTTCTGGGAGCCTGACTCAACACATTGACTTGCCTGACGTCTCTCTCGAAAGAGAGAGTTGTAGCCATCCTAGGGAAGGTGCAGCGCCTGTCGTCAGCGCGGTAAGCTACTGTGCGAGATGTCAAGTCACTGTTGGGCATGATGTCCTCCTGTATCAACCTTGTCCTCCTTTGCAGACTACAGATGAGCCCTCTCTAGGGGCCCCATTCCAAGTCCCTCCTTACCAGGAGATCGTCACCACGGACGATTCTCTGAAAGGTTGGGGAGCTCACACTGGACAGTTGCACGTCAGAGGCCTCTGGCTGCCAGAAGAAAAGACACTTCACATCAATGTCCTGGAGCTCCGAGACTGTCTTCTGGACCCTCAGGTCTTTCCTGCCATCACTGAGGTGCAAGGTGGTGAGGATCTTCACAGACACCACCACCATGTTCTAAATTTGGACGCATGGCGGGACGTGCTCTCCAGGGAGGCCCAGGATCTGTGGCACTGGGCCCTTCACCTGGACAGATTTCTCATCCCTTTTCGCCTGGTGGGCATCAAGAACATTATTGCAGACTCGCTCAGCAAGTAGCTACTTTCTTGCCACGAGTGGGAGCTTCACCTGGATCAGGTAGCTCCTTCTATTGCACGAATGGGGCCAACCCCAGATCCACCTTTTTGTGACAGTGACAAATTCCTAGTTTCAGATGTTCGCAAGCAAGTTTCCACAGCCGAGGAGCTTGGGGATGCATTCTTGTTCCTGTGGGAGGGACCTTTCCTCTCTGCTTTTACTCAGTTCCCACTCCTGCTACGAGTGATCAACACACTCAAGACAGTGTCACTGCAGGATGATACTCGTCGCTCCAGCGTGGCCGCTGGTATCCAGACCTGATACGTCTGTCAGCGGCTCTGTCCAGCTGTCTGCCATTACTTACGGACCTTCTGGACCTTCTCTCCAGAGAGGGAGGGGTGATTCTGCGCCATCACCCAGCGTCGCTGAAGTTTGGACATTATTCTTTACTTACGAAGTGTAAAGACATCCTGGCCAAGGCCAGAGCCTCTTCAACATTGACTTGCTACGGCCATAAGTAGAAGTGTTTCTCCGTGTGGTGCCAGGCTCAGAAGATTACCCCTCTGCATGTCACAGCCCCGCAGATCCTACCATACCTGCTTTCCTCGGGCAAGACGGGACTGGCTCATGCCGCTGTCAAGGTGCATCTGGTCGCCATATCCCGTTATACGAGGGCACCAGTTAGGCCTTCCCTATGGCCTCACAGACTCGTCAAGGAGTTCCTCAGTGGCCTTTTTAGGACTTTTCTGCTGGTGAAGGCCCCGGCCACAGCTTGGGAGCTCAATGTGGTCTTGACTAAACTTATGGGGCTGCCCTTTGAACCAATGCATCCAGCCCCGGCTCAAGTTTCTATCCTGGAAGACAGCTTTCCTCGTGGCGGTCACTTAGGCCAGGTGGGTCGTGCAAACAGCTGTACTTGTCCTTCCACGCTTCAAGAGTGGTACTACGTACACACCCCACCTTTATGCCGAAGGTGCCGTCAGAGTTACATCTCAACAAGCCTTTGGTGTTACCTGTCTTCTTCACAAATCCGTCGCCACCAGCGGAGAGGACCTTACATTCGCTGGACATTGCTTGTGCCTTGAAGTTTTACGTGGCACGCACAAAGAAATTTCTGAAGACTTCTCAGCTGTTCGGCAAAATTTGACCTGTGAATCGCGGAAAGGCCTTGTCAAAGGCTTCCATCTCCAGGTGGCTCTCCAGCTGCATCATGCAGTGTCATCGACTGGCTAGCAGGCTGCTGGCGGGCCAGCTGAGAGCCCACTCCACCAGAGCCATCACAGCAACAACAGCGTTTCTCTCTGGTGTACCCCTGCACGACATCTAATCTACAGGGCTGCTACCTGGAGGTCCACGCACACCTTCACATAGCTCTACTCCGTCGCCAGGGATTCCAGTCGAGAGTCGGCCAAGTGGTGCTACAGAACTTCGCAACCTGTTCATTTGAGGGGAGTCTGTTGCAGGGTGAGTGTTTATTGCTTCTCTGAGCCTTGCCACCTCCTGTGGTTTTGTATATGTACTGCTATGTAATTGTTGTTCATGAGCATGTGAATTCATGCCAGACCCATGGTGGAGAACAATAGTTACAGCTAAGTAACTTAGACCATTGTTTGTGTATGATAAATATTGGATATGTTTATTGGATGCAGAGTTGTTTTTGCTTTTGGATGTGTTTTTAATCTAAAATTGCACATTAATGACTTCATCCTCAAATCGTAAAATGCTAAATATTTTTATTTTGTAGCAAAAAAGCTTATGGAAACAATAAGCGCTACAAAGACTGCTGGAGACGGAAGTGTTATAGAAAATCAATCCAAACCAAAGCGAAGCAGGAGAAAATTGTACACAACTGATATTTCAGCTCCTATGGACATTCCTTCTCTTCCAGTAAGTTTTCCTTTTTCTAACCGGATGACTTAGTGTCATTAAGAAGTGTAAGTGTTTTTGCAGTTTGTCACCATTGGAACAGAGAAGCAGGGAACTGATTTTCTCCACCATTGGATCTTTCATAGATTCACATGCTGTGAATATTCCCCAGCGTCTGGCTGGGAATCCTCGGTTACCCTTTGGTTTCCTTTGTAAAAGCAACAAAAACGTATTTTTTGTTGTGTTTTTTTTTTTGTAGCTGTCACACTCTATGGGAGTTTTTGGTCCCAACCAATGGGATATTGAGTAGTTATACACTAGACCCTCCTCCACTTCTCCCCTTCAGATTCTAACCGTGTGTGAAGGTGGTGGGAGTCCTTGGGTTTTCTACACATAGAATCTACATTCTCAGATTCCAGTCAAGCAATAAACAAATAAAAATCTTCATTGTTCAGGAAACATTTCTACAGTTTGAGATTAACGGGACAACGCATTGTGTGACAGTTAAGTGGGGATGGAGTAGCGCAGACCCCTGTTTAAGGCCTGTGGCACTTGTGGCCTCAAAAACATATATGAAGGGGACAAACATACTGATTGTGTTTGTTTGGATCCCATCACAACGGTCGATCGTTGTAGCATGTGTAAAGCCCTTAGCTTGAGGACCGTTAAGGACTGGAACTGGTTTCTGGAATGCTGGCTGAATAATGGTAACTACCCACAGTACCCCTCTGACGTTCGAAGAGCATGGCCAACCCCACTGAGAAGCGACCACGCTCCATGGAGAGAGCCAGGTCGGAAGAAAGGCTGCAGAAGATGCACACTCACCATGTCGCCCACAGCTACGAGCTGTCGATGGGGCAGGACATCCCCTTGGTGGGAGAGAAGAGGTACTTCAGAGCTCTTGAACGACTGGCATCATCTCGAAAAAGGCTGTTGTCAGAAAAGCAGATGAGCAGCCTGACGAAGTCGACGACGGGGAAACCGTCCATTAAGTCGACAGACAAATCCAAGCACCATAAATACCGGTCCAAATTCGTCAAAGGATCAAAGGGGTTGTCGACTAAGGCAACGCTGGGGACAGCGTCCACGTCTGAGGGGCTCAAGGAACCTTCCAAATCCCAATGGCTGGCCAGGTCCTCAAGCCATAAGGTCCCTCCAACTGTATCAATGGTCACCATGCCCACGGATACCACCTTGCTGATGCCGTTCTTATCTGGGTCATCGGGCCAGCTGGGGGGGGGGATTCCTAATCACCTGGACACGGCAAAAACTGCCCTTAGCCTAGTCAATGGTTTCACCTATGGATGGCCCGTTAGGGGCATGCCGACGAAACACAAGCAAAAGATATGCTCGTCGATGTAGGGGTCAGCAAAGCACAAGCAAGGGGCAAAGGGCCTTCCATCACAGACGGCAGGCGCGCCCACACAAGGTAAAGACTGTTGACCGCAGATAAGAAATCCCAGCAAAAAGACCACTCATCACGACCTCGTCAACAATACCCTCGTTGATGTAGAAACAAAAGAAGCAACAGGGACAAGGATCACACCTACAGCCCCTAGAACCTACCTTGTCAACAATTCCAACCACAACTTTCATACTGGGCAGTTGGCTCATGGAATGATGGCGTCCTGTATCTCCACATACCCGTCATCATGCAATGCAGGCCCTGCATGCCACAGCTACAGGAGTTCCTGGCGGCTAACTGTTACGACTCTGCGGATCATGGGGAGACAGGGATGGGGCGCGCATGTGGACCAGCTACATGTCAGGACTGTGATCTCCCCATGAAACCTCTCTGCACATCAACGTGGTCGAGCTCAGGGTGGTCAGGTGTGCACTTAAGTCCTTATTTCCGGTTTCCAGGAGACAGGCAGTCAGAGTCCTAACGGACAACACAACTATGATTTACTCCCTGTGTAAGCAGGGAGGGGCATGGTCCAAGACCCTGTCGCGAGAGGTGCAGCGCCTCTAACACTGGGTTATTCCTCATGGCATCTCCATAAAGGCGTTCCACCTCTAGAATGAAACTGCGGTCAGCCTCAGCAGGCAGATGTCCCAGGGCCACGAGTGGAAGCTAGATCCAAGTGCATTACAATCACTCTTCCAATGGTGAGGCCACGCATCAGTGGACTTGTTCGCCACAATTCACAACAAGAAATGCACAAGCTAAGCAGGCAAGACACCCCAGCAGGGATCAATCAGGGATGCCTTTACCTTCCTGTGGAAGGTCCTTCACAGTTCCCAGTCTTGCGCAGGACAGAACAGATGATCAGGAAGCAACAATGCAATGTAATCCTAATCGCCCCAGACTGGCCTCACCAGGTGAGTACTTGGACCTCGTCAACTCTCTGGGGACCGGCCAATCAGGCTTCGTTGTCACTGGAACATGATCAAACCGGACCAGGGGAAGATACTCATACATCCCATACCCTTTCCTCTATCCTTGTGGGCGTCCCCAAACATGGGGATGGTACTGGAACTTTTGGCAGCAAAAAATTGAGCCTCCCCTTTAAATTTAGTATAGTGCCGGAATGCCCCGCCGACTCCCCGCCCTCTGGCGCTTCACCCCAGTCCCTTTTTCTGCACGGACGGTGTCGAACCTGCTAGCCAGCGCAGAGACTCTTAAGCTTTCCGCTTCCTCCCCTTTTTGTTTTTTCAATCTTACTTAACTTCCCTTCGGTGCCTCACCTCTCCCGGCACAGGTCGGCCTCGGGAGGATTCACGAGATGTGCCTCATGCGACTGCTTGTTCCCAGACCCCCATGCAGTCTGTCTTTAGTGTTTAGGGTCCGACCACCTCTGGGACGCATGTTCAGCTTGCAGCGCTCTGACACAAGGCTTTGAAGAATTGGTTGTCTTGATGGAGGGAGATCTTCACCATTTCTCCGCCTCCACACCTTAAGGACTTTGTCTCCAAGACCTTTCATCAAGACAAGGTAGGCCCTCTGTTCAGCAGGGCTCCACAGCACGGGGACTCCTTTCCCGGGGTCCCCAAGGATCGGGGTTCCTCAATTTCAGGTTCTGGCAGGCCTGAGGCCTCTAAGGCTACTGGCTTACAAGCCGAGCGGCCCAGGGGCTCTTCTAGGCCCTCCGGGGACAGACCTGAGGCCGTCCAGGCTACCAGCTATCAATTGCCTTCTTCTACCCCAGGGGGTAATGGATCGGTGAGTGCCACCTCCAAGAGTCTGCCCTTGGCACAATCCAACACGGCTACCGGCACTGGTGCTGAGGGCATCCAGCCGACCAGGGCTCGCTCTGCGGGGTCACGTGTCAGGGCGTTAAGACTACGGGCCATCTAGTTGAGGGCTCAGTGCCTACCAGAGTGATCTCTGAGGTCGACGCCTCCGCTGTATCCTCCCGTGTCTGAGGCCTCTCTTAAGTCATGGCCTCTGCGCCCTCCTGCCCAGGGCTTATTGCAAGGCTTCAAAATGGCAGAGAGGCATGTGGCAGAACCTGCCAGGCCGGCAGCCATCTTCAATCCAGGTCATGTCCCACCAGTGATTTCGTCCATCGAATGGGCTTTGCAAGATGATTACAGCTCCCTTCCCTCTGGAAGCAGCAGTGGATCCTACGGTGTAGGCTTTCGGTCTCCTCAGGGATACATCTACCATCACAGCCTTATGGTTGCATGCACCAGGCACCTTTGACCCAGAGTGGAGGCCCAGCACCTTGGAGGGCCGGTCCCCTTGGTACCCGGTAGCTTGCGAGGACCACTTCGTCGAGTGCTTCCTCTTATATGAAGGGGCTCCTGAAGGACATTGTGAAGGAGGTCCTCCCACAGGTGGCACCGTCCCGGCATCCTTCTTTGGGTACTCCTCCGGTTCCTCCAGTGCTGCAGGTTCCAATGTCTGTCCTTCCACCGGTCCAGGCCTTAGCGGTTGTTCTGACCCCTTCTCCTGTACCACCAACGCCCCTCCCTCAACAGCTGTTGGATCCGTCTGCATCTCTGGACCTAGGGGGAACCCAGCTAGCATCTGTGTCCCAGGGCCGGATTCCCCACAGTCTGTAAAAAAGGAGAGGGGGTCAGGGGGCGATGACGCCCAAGACGATGACCCCTCCACATCCGTTAAGGCTTTTCATGGCTGCCTTCAGGACCTGGTAGAGTTCTTGGAACTTGATCTGCCTGAGGAAGCCCCTGAGGAGTCGGGAGTCCTAGCAGAGGTCTTGGGGAAGCGCACCACGGTCCGGTCTGGCATCTCTTTCTAGAAGGATATTCTGCAGGGGGCGCGAAAGCTCTGGGAGATGCCCAGGGCCAACGCCCAGATGAACAAGAAGTTGGACGACAGGTTTAGGCTGACGGACGGGGAGCCAATCCTCCTTACCTCCCACCCGCATCCTCATTCGTCAGTTGTGGCTGTGACTTCCTTGTATTCTAAACCGTCGTCTTCGTCCACGGGAGCCTCCTCTAGTTGCCTCTCCATGGAGGGCCAAGTCCTGGAGTCTTTAGGAAAGTGTCTTAGTCCATCTCAGGACTGTATCTGCGGCAAGCCAACGCAGACGACCTTTTGGCTGCAGCAAACAAGAAGCTGTGGACAGAGCTCTGGGAATTTCTGCCCAACCTCCCTTCAGACCAGCAAGCCTCCTTCAAGGCCAGTCTGTCAGATGCCCGGGCCATTGTGCAGGACCTCATGTAGTCTTTGGTCTCCCACATCGACACAGCCAGTAGAGGGCTGTGCTTTAGTGTCAAGATGAGGACAGCGTGGATGCACGCCACTACGTTTTAATGGGACGTGCAGGAGAGATCCTGGATCTGCCCTTCGAGGGTGTGGACCTTTCTCATTTGTCACCCGATAACGAGTTGACAAAGAGGAAATCCTCCACAGAAGCTGCCAAGTCCTTGGCCATCCTGAAAAAATCAGGTCAGAAATCCTTCCCTCAGTACCAGGGCAGGACTGAGTTCAAGCCGTGCGCTTTCTCTGGCTTCAAGTGGTTCCGGGTACTCCGAGGCCGGACAGGTTGCCAAGTGACAACAGGAGAAAGCAGCAGAGGAGGTTGCAGCTTTTTCCGCTCCCCCTGCCTCGGACGCCAAGAAGCAGCGACGTAATGGTGAGGGAACACAGCTTGCCTATGGGGGGCCATGTGTCTCTTTTCAAGGACACCTGCAACTGTCTTTTCAGCAACCCATGGATCCGTTCTGTGGTCTCCACAGGCTTCAGTCTTCCTCTTCCTTTGCCTGCACCATCCTCTCCTCTTCGTCAGATAGGATTCCAGGCTCTTTTACGGTATGGTTACTATTCCAGGATGTTTGCCGTACCCAAGAACAACCAGGCTGTACTGAGGGTAGTCCTGAACCTGTCATTTCTAAATCTGTCTTTGCCGCTGGAAACCTTCAAGAGGATTACTCCCACACACATAGCAGAGTCTGTGTGTAGAGGACTGGATATGTTCCTCGACCTCAAGGATGTGTACCTGCATGTTCCCATCTACCAGCCGCATGGGAAGTTGCGGTTCATGATTGTCATACCATTTTCAGTACAGGGTGCTATCCTTCCTCCTGAACTAGGCGCCTTGTGTCTTCACGAAGTTGATGAAGGCAGTGCCGGGCCTTCTCCGCTTGGATGGCGTCATCTGTATCCTTACTTGGATGACTGGCTGTTGAGGGCGGGTTCACTCGAAGGGCTGCTGCACTCCTGTCAAAGATTGTCAGATATCCTTCTTCAGCTGGGGTTCTCCCTTAACTGGAGGAAGTCAGTTGTGCCCATCGCAGGAACTGGTTTTCCTAGGGGTATGCTGGAACACTACTCTTCAGCTGGTGTTTCCTACGCCAGAGAGGCTTCTTTTCCCTGCGCAGGGCGGTGGGTCACTTTCTGGCCAACACGACCACCTCGGCATGGTGGTTCCTCCACATTCTAGGCCTGATGGCCTCCTGTGTCCTCACTGTACAGTACGCTCGTCTCAAGCTCCAAATGGTCGCTAATTAGTACCAAGAGATGGGGCTCAGTCAGACACCATCCCATTACCACTGCGCCTACCGCCTGATCTGCTGATGGATGGCAATGTTTTAATGGGAGCCCCCTTCACCCGACCGGAGCCTGCCTGGTGGTGGCAAAGGACTCCTCCCTTTCAGGCTGTTTGGCTACTCTGGAGAGCTATGTGATTCATGGAGCATGGTCCAGGACGGAAGCCCTCATGCATATAAATCTGCTCAAGCTCAGAGCAGTTGGCCTAGCCTTCAGGGCATTTTTGCCCCTCAACAGGGAGAGCTCTGTTCTTGTCAGGACCGACAATTCTATCACAATGTTTTACCTGAACGAGCAGGTTGGCACCCTTTACCACCACCACCACCCCCCCGCATTGAGGTGGTATTGACCTGGGAATGGGCCCTGATGGAGGGGATTTGAAGAAGCGGACCAGCTGCGTTGCTTGGGGTTCAACACCTACGAATGGGAGTTGCACACTGTCTCCTTGTTGCCCCTGTTCCAGTGTTGGGGGTTCGTGGAACTGGATTTGTTCACATCCGTTCTGAATTCCAAGTGCAGCTGCAGTTGTTACACGTTCCCGCCCACCCCTCTGCTCCAGCGGACCCTCCGCAAGTTCTTTGCATCAGTGGGTTGCAGCCTCATCCTGGTTGCCCCCCACTAGCCTTAGAGACCCTGATTTTCGTTCTGCTACATTTGTGCTCCCAGGGTCCCATCCACCTTCTGATCTCCAGCACACGATTCCTGGTGCAGCAGGGCGGGACAGTGGAACATCCAGACCCGGTCAAGCTGGCGCTTGCAGCCTGGTTCATGACCAGCTGAGGCTTGGACGTGCTCAATTTCCGGATGACAACTGGGACATCATTCAGCAGGCCAGGAGGCCCTCGACTTGGTCCCAGTATTAAGAGCACATTGACTAGGTTCTGCCATTGGGCTTGTGACAAGGGTCTGGACTCTGTCACCTGTCCTCAAGTGACGTACTGGCTTTTTTAGCACACATTGCTCATTCGGGAGTCATACTTGCTGCATTTATTTAGCAGCCATTGGGAATTTTCAGCGGCCAACCCTGTGATTAAGGCCCACCTTAAGGAGTTGTCTAGGATGTTTCCTCCGGTGCATAGACTGCAACCGTTCTGGGACCTCAATGTGGTGCTGGCAGCTTTGCAGCACAAACCTTTCGAGCCAATGGCCTCTGTGGACATCTGATTTGTGACACTAAGAACATAAGAACAGTGCTACTGGTGGCGCTCACCTCTGTGCACAGGGTTAGTGAGCTGCAGGCGTTGTCTTTGTGCAAGTGCTTCACCACGTTTAACAACTACAGGGTCATCTTGCGCACTCACCCAAACCTCTTGCCACAGGTGGTCTCTCTATTCCATCTGAATCAAAAGATCTGCCTACTGGTGTTCTTCCCGAACCTACAATCAGAGGCAGATAGGGTCCCACATTCCTTGGACCTCAGTAGGGTCATCGAGTTTGATCTCTCTCGCACAAAATCCTTCAGGAAGTCTGAGGCATTGTTTGTGACTTTTGGGTGCTCCTCCCCAGCTCTCAGGGTTCTAAGCTTCCATCGCCCATTGGATGGTTCAGGCCATTTCGGAAGGCGTACACGGACATGGGTAAACCTGTTCCGGAGGGGATTCATTCCCATGCAGTCAGAGCGAAGGCCACGGCCGTCGAGTTTCAGAGACATGCTTCATGGGATGTCATCAGCAGGGTGGCTACTTGGGCCACCCCGTCGGCCTTCTGTAAGCACTACTGCTCCAGCATGGGGTCTGGCATGGAATCACATGCTCATGAATATTACCCGTCATCAGGCTGGGAATCCTCAGTAAAGAAAAAATCAGTATCAGTTTCGTTTCTGATCTGTCTTTCTTGGTAGTAACCAATCACTGATCTCTGGGTCACACTGCCCCCAGCCAATGACTGCCCTCTCCCTAAGCCCTGCCCCTGGCAGCCATCCTCAGATTTTTACTGCACGCTCAAGTTTTGGGAGTCCTCGTGTTTAGCTCTCGAGTTTTTTACTGCGTTTTCACGCTTTTTCAGGAGAATTTCTAATTTTTTCGGTTTAATCGAGCCTCAAGCTCCACCGTTTCTACTTCCGATAATGGGGACCCGTTTCGGAATTCTTCTACGCCCCTCAAGGGTGAAGTTTTTGTCGAGTTTACACTTCTTGGAGGATTCCGGAAGATCTGCGGCCTACCTCAACGGACATGGCCCAGGACAAGGGGAGCTTGACGCCCGGATCCAAGCTGTTAAGGAACTACCCTGGATGCAGGTTATATAACGTTTTCAAGGAGGACGAGCATTCGCAATGTCTCTACTGCCTCCATGGGGACAAGACGCACGTGGAGAAGGACTGTGCGTTCTGCAAGAACCTTTCGGAACGAACCAAACAAGAAAGTCGTTCCTGCCTCGCCACCTGGCTGGAGAAGGGCACAGCAAGTAAGAAGGCGAAGAAGTCGTCTGAGTGGGGTTCTAAGTCCTCTTCGGTTGCCAAGCGGGGCGCTACTTCCCCGGCACGTTCGACCACGAGCCAGCGATCTGGTTCGGGGAAGAGGAAGTCCGAGAACCCGGGTAGGCCGCTGGAGCGGACCCGGTTGATCTCGAAGGGGGAGCGAGGCGCTGTCCTGTGGTGAGGGCTTTGATCCACCCAGCTAAGGCCTCTACCGAAGTGGTTGCTGCGACCCTGGCAGAGCCGGCTGAGACTACGCCAATGGAAACGGCCTCTGGGCCCAGAGTATCCCTGTCGCCGCGGAGGGAATCCTCTTTCCAGCCCATCGCTAGGACCCCCGTGAAGCCCCCGGCTGAAAAAGAGAGGGGAGGGGCAGTGGCCATTACAGACTCGGAATCAGCCTCTGAGGAGGAACTGGTGGAGACCGAGAAGGGCCTCAACGAAAGGTCCATAGGCCTCAATGAGAGGTTCGAGAAGGTTCGATCCCAGGGGACGGTCCCTCCTGACGTGATCGAAGATAGCAACGACGAACAGGGCCCAGTGGAACGGCCATCCCGTCCGTCGCAGCCATTGCCCGAGCCCCAGGATAGCTGGGCGGCCATTTTGTTGGCAATCCAATCCTTATGTACCGAGATAAGGATTAGATTACCACGCACCCCAACGGAGGAGCCAGAACCAGGCCTGTCGGGAAGCCCTCCGAACAAGCGGAGGAGAGTCCACCCCGCTCCGCCCTTCGTGCCTGCGAGACCGGTGGACCCCTCATCCCCCTCGCCGGGAGAGGATACGGCGACGGACGATGAAGGCGGCGGTGACACAGCAGACATTCTGCAGGAGGGCGAGGTGGCGTCGGATCACGCCATAACGGTGGCGACGGACATTGCCGATACCGGATTTCGCCAACTGGGCAACAGAGTTTGCCTCCGACGAGGATGGCTCAAGGCGACAGACTTTCGCCAGGACGTCCAGACCAGAGTGTTGGACATGCCGTTCGACGGCAACAACCTCTTTGGTAAGGCGGTGGATGAGTCTCTACAGGCCATCAAGACCGACTCAGAGATGGCCCGGGCCCTTGGGGTGCTTCAGCAGCGACGGCCCTTTCGGAGCCCCAGAGGCAGACAGGGTGCCTCCAAAGGATCCAGCGGTGGCTCCTCCACTTACCGCCAGGCGGCCCGCTCCTCTTCCCAGGCGGCCTACAGAGGTCGTGGCAAGCAAGGGGGTTCCCGCCGTCGTCGCCAAGGCGGCAAGTCCACTTCCAAGCAAGACTGACCCGGCCCGGTTGTCGGGCCCCCACCGAATCACCCCAGTGGGAGGCCAGCTGACGAAGTCGTCAGAGTGTGGGAGTCCATCTCCACCAATCGTTGGGTGTTGGACACCCTGGCCAACAGGCACCCGCTGGAATTCCTAAAGAAGTGCCCTTGCATTCCTCCCGTGGCCAGGAAGGAGAATCACGTCCCTCAACTGCTGCTGTTGGAAGTAAAGGCGATGCTCAAAAAAGGTGCCATTGAGCTCGTCCCCAGGAGGCTCCGGGGCTCCGGAGTGTACTCAAGGTACTTCCTCGTCAGAAAGAAGACAGGCGGTTGGCGCCCCATCCTGGACCTGCGTTGGTTAAATAAATACATCAAGGCGCAGAAATTCAGGATGGTCACCCTCCAGCACGTGCTGGGACAGCTGGAGGAAGGCGACTTCATATCGTCGTTGGACCTGGAGGATGCTTACTTCCACATCCCCATCCTAAAAAAGGCACAGGAAGTTCCTCAGGTCCGTGGTTCAGGGACGCCACTACCAATTCAGAGCCCTACCGTTCAGATTAAAGTCGGAACCCAGGGTTTTCACAAAGTCCCTGGCACCAGTGGGGCGCGGCTGCGCCTGCAGGGGATCCACGTCTACCCCTACCTGGACGACTGGCTAATCCGGGCAAGGTCAAGGGAACTAGCCGTCGATCATACGGCGAGGACCGTCCGGTTGCTCACGGGGCTGGGGTTCGCCATCAACTACCTCAAATCCCACCTGGTTCCATCGCAAGTAGCACTGTTTTTGGGGGGTGAAGCTCAATACAGTGGAGCAATTGGCCTCCCCTTTAGAGGAGAGGACCAAGACCATCCTGGGCAAGGTGCGGCGCCTGTTAGCCACGGACGTGGCCAGGGTGAGGTCCATCAAGTCCCTTCTCGGGATGATGTCCTCATGCATCTACCTTGTGCCCCTTTGCAGACTTTTGATGCGTCCGCTACAGGAGTTCCTCGACGCCTGCTGGTTTCAGGCGAGGGGCTGCTTCGAGGACAGGATCCCCCTCGACGAGGAGTTCCGTCGGGCGAGCCTATGGTGGGGCACCCGGGCTCACCTCACGGCACGGACTTTCAAACCCCGGCATTTCAGGGGACGGTGACTACGGACGCCTCTCTGGAGGGTTGGGGGGCCCACACTGGAGATCTCCACCAAGAGGTCTTTGGCTTCCAGAGGAGAGGTCTCTTCACATCAACATCTTGGAGCTCTGAGCAGTGTTCTGGGTGCTCAAGTCGTTCCTCCCGTCCCTCAAGGACAAAGTGGTGAGGATCTTCACCGACAACACCACCACGATGTTCTACATATGGAAGCAGGGGGGGGGGCACCAGATCCCCAGCCCTATCCAAGTAGGCCCAGGATCTGTGGCACTGGGCCGCCGCCCAGGGGATGTTTCTGGTTCCCTTCCACCTGACAGGAATAAAAAACACCATCGCCGACTCACTCAGCAGGGAGCTGCGCTCGTGCCACGAGTGGGAACTGCGCCAGGATCAAGTGGATCGACTCTTCCAACGATGGGGCAAACCCCAGATCGACCTGTTCGCGACGGCGATGAACTGTAAGTGCCAGAGGTTCGCCAGCAGGTTCCCACAGCCGAGGAGCATGGGCGATGCTTTCTCGTTCCCTTGGGACGGCCCGTTTCTATCCGCGTTCCCTCCATTAGGGTTGCTGCTCCACCTCATCAACCAGCTCAAGAAGTCCAGGTGCAGGATGATCCTCGTCGCACCGGCATGGCCGAGGCAGGTCTGGTTCCCGGACCTTCTGGACTTGTCAACGTCCCCGCCAGTCAGGCTGCCGGCGGACGCGGATCTTCTCTCCAGAGAAGGAGGCGCCATTCTCCACCACGACCCACAGTCGCTGAACCTGCAGGCCTGGCTCCTGCAGCACTAGAGTTTGGAGGGTACGATATCCCGGCTGATTGCAGGGAGGTTCTTGCAAAGGCCAGGGCGTCCTCAACTCTCAAGTGTTACGGTCATAAATGGAAGAGGTTCTCTGTCTGGTGCCGTGCACAGATTAACCCTCTGTGAATTACGGCCCCTCAAGTGCTGCCGTACCTGCTGTCGCTGGCCAAGGCTAGACTGGCTCACGCCTCCATAAAAATACATCTGGCTGCCACCTCCCGATATACCAGGACGACGGGACGGGCGTCCTTGTGGTCTCATCGCCTGCTGAAGGAATTTATGAAGGGACTATTCTGATCATTCCCACCGGTGAAGGCTCTTGCCCCAGCGTGGGAGCTTAATGTGGTGCTGACCCATTCGAGCCTATGCATTCGGCGCCTTTGAAGTTCCTGTTATGGAAGACAGCGTTCCTCGTGGCCATCACCTCTGCACAACGAGTGGGAGAGATTCAGGCCCTATCTTGCAAGCCTCCATATTTGACTTTTCATGACACGAGGGTGGTGCTGAGGACACACCCCTCCTTCATGCCCAAGGTGCCGTCGGACTTCCACCTCAACGAGCCCTTGGTGTTACCAGTTTTCTTTCTGTCGCCTTTGACGCCGGCCGAGAGGACTTTGCACTCGCTGGAGGTAGCTAGAGCGCTGAAGTTCTACGTGGACCGCACGAAGAGTTTTCGGAAGACGTCACAACTGTTTGTGAACTTTGGGTCTGTGAATCAAGGGAAGGCTCTCTCTTAGACTTCCATTTCCAGATGGCTCTCCGGCTGCATCATGCATTGTCACCGGTTGGCAAACTGACCACTGCCCGGCCGTCCGAGAGCCCATTCGACCAGAGCGATCGCTGCTACCACGGCGTTCCTGTCTGGTGTGCCCCTGCTGGACATCTGCAGGGCTGCTACGTGGAGGTCGACGCACACCTTCACAAGATTCTACTGTGTCGATCGGGACTCCAGGGAGGAGTCCAGGGTCGGCCAAGCAGTGCTGCGCAACCTGTTCGCTTAAGGTGAGCCTGGTGAGGAGGTAAGAGATGCTTAATGTTGAGCCTGTTGCCACCTCCCGTGGTTGTGCATGTGTATACTGCTATGTATTATTTTATTTATGAGCATGTGAATCCATGCCAGACCCCATGCTGGAGAAGGAACAAGTTACTGACCTGTAACTGTTGTTCTCCAGCATCAGTGATTGGTTACTACTAAGAAAGACAGATCAGAAACAAAACTGACACTGATTTTTTCTTTACCGAGGATTCCCAGCCTGACGATGGGGAATATTCATGAGCATGTGAATCCATGCCAGACCCATGCTGGAGAACAACAGTTACAGGTAAGTAACTTGTTCCTCACTGAACACTAGCTCTATTTTCCACTGCCAATGGTTCCGGTACCGTCCCCATGTTGGGGGACGCCCACAAGGATGAAGGAAAGAGGACTGTGGACTATGAGTACTCTTCACTATGGTGAGTAACTTTAATTACTACATCATAACCCGCAGCCCTACACTGAACGGCGTGACTCCTGACTTCGTGAGTTCAGAGACCAGACGATCTCTCAAGAATGCAGGGCCATCTTGTCAGCAGCCATGGCTCCATACACAAACAAATCGTATTGCTTGAAGTTGAAGCAGTTCTGTATATGGTATGATGGTCATCGGACGTCAACCAAAGGGACTTCAACCATCCGAGGTTAGGCTGAAGGAGATTCTTCCATAACTGCTCTTTGGCAGAGCAGGGCCTGGCCCATGCATCCATGCGAGTTCACCTGGCTGCCATATCCAGATACACCAGAAAGAATAATAGTGCCCCCCTGTATGACAACAGGGTGGTCAAGCATTTCCTAAGAGTCTTGTTTCGAACTTTGCAGCGAGACAGACCTTGCCAGAGTGGAGCTTAAACACTCTGTTATCATGCCTTATGATGAAGCCCTTTGAGCAGATGGCCACAATCTGTCTTTGCTACCTATAATGGAAGGTAGCCTTCCTGGTAGCCGTGACGTCAGCCAGACAGGTATCGGAGCTCCAGGCGCTCACTGTCAACCATATCTGTTTTTCCAAAGGGATTAAGGGCTCCTGATGACTAACCTGCGCTTCATCCACATGGTCCACACAGACTTTCACAAAAACAGTTTGATAGCCTTGGCAGTTTTCTTCTTAAAGCCGGTGTCCCCGGCCGTGGTGGCGCTACATTCGCTAGACATCAAACGGGCACTAAAATGCTATATCGATGGGATTCAAGTCTGAAGTTCAACGCAACTCTTCCTGGTGTACGGACCTACCAGTAAAGGCAAAGCATTATTTTTTTATTTTTATTGGTTTAATTTTTTTTTATTGGTTTGTTTAAACCTTTAAAAAGTAAACAGATTTGAGGCACCAACATCTCATTGTCATTTCATTGTCACCAATCCTCATCTTGTGTTCCTAGTTTCGGTTTTCCTCAGTAGCAGTTCCTGACTCACTCCGTCATTTGGGGCTGCAGTCTTCACTGATCAACACAGGTTTTTACCAGAAGCTCCTTTAAGGCCATCAGGTACGTAGTTAATTCGAAGAGCAGCTTTCTATTACTTCCATCAAACCTAGATTGCCACCAGTCGTCAGCACTCGCTGTTTTTTGGATTACAGGATTACAGGGCCGAAGATCTAAGTTCTCAGGCTTCTTAGATTCGGACAGAACAGCGTTAGATGTTTTAAAGTTTCGTTCTTCAGAGTGCAGAATCTACATGTTATGTTTACTTTGATGAATTTAGACCACATGCTTAGTCGCTCTTTTGTCTTGAGTGTGTTTAGTCGAAACTCCACATATAGGGCTCTGTGGTGCGGACTGGGAAACAATGCGACATAGTTGGACAGTTTGCTGTGTGCTTTCGCCTCAGAAGGAACATCTTTCATAAGTCTTGATTTCTTTCTTAAATTGCCCGTCTGAATCCAGTCTGATAACCCCAGTTTCTTCTGTGCCTGGTCTGGATTTTCGTGTAGCGTTGTTAGATCGATACCAGATTTTCAAGTATTTTAAGGCATTGCACGTTCCAGTCTGATAGTATTGAGTTACAGTTTCCACCTCCAGGGTTGTGTAAGATTTGAAACTGAGGTAGAGGATTGTTTTGCGTTCTCTTCCGAAAGAGGCTTAATAAGTTCCAACTCACGCAAGCATTGATTGAGATTAGGCTTAGCTCATATCTTAAGCACACGGTCGAGGTTCCTTTAGGTAATTGAAGGACTTTGACCCAAAATATGTTTTCCAAAGTTGACCAAAGCTGAAACGGACATCCAAGAGCATTTTCTGCCCTAAAAATTTGAGTGGGGACTACCTTTTGTTGATAGAAGTTAATGACCGGTTTTAGCGAGAATTTGCCATATTGTTTGTTTAAGGCACTTGCTTGGCAGGCCAGCGCACAGCACTTGCTTTTTGCTGTTGCCACCCATGGTGCGTCATTGATCTTGGCACTGATCATCATGCCTAAGTATTTTCTCTGCTGTCATTTTGAGTTTCTCCATCCCCACCTGCCAAGCAAAGCCGCCTTTACTGATGTTTTTCCTCATCCTTGGATTTTGGAAGCACATTATTTCGCTTTTTGTTTCATTAATGAGGAGGCAATTTCTTTTGACGTATGCTTCGACTGCATCCAATTTGCGTTGGAGTCCGATCGGAGTCATGTGAAGTAGAATTAGGTTGTCTGCATACATCAGCCAACTCACATGACAACCATTGAGTTTTGGTGAGAAAGAATGTGCCTTGTCAGTTGAAGGGCCTACATCTGAAATGAAGAGATTGAATATCGTGGATGCAAGAGGGCAGCCTTGTTTTACTCCCTTATGGGTATCAATTGATGATGAAAGTGTTCCCTTGGAATCTAGTCTGAGTTTGATGCTAGTGCCTGTACGGAGTTCTTTGATTACTGCCAGTAAACTGGGAGGGCATTCCCAGTTCTTCAGTTTTCTCCAAAGTTTAGGTTGATCAATACTATCAAAAGTGTGTGAGAAGTCAACGAACGCCGAATAGATTTGATCTTGGGTTCGTAGTGCTTCCATTTTGAAGAGGTTTACGATTAGAAGATTAAGACAACATCCCACACCTTTCACAAACCCGGTTTGTCTAAAGTCAATATGGTTGGTGTCAGTGGACCATGTTAAGAGTTTATGCTGGAGAAGTGTTGCATATACTTTGCCCAAGACGTCTAACAAGGCTATTGGCCGATAATCCTTAGGATTAGTTCTATTTCCTTTTTTAAAAATCGGCACGACCACAGCAGTCTTCCACGATCTTGGGGTTTCACATTGAGTGGCAATTCTCCTGAAGAGGTTGTCGCAGATGTCAGCCCATCTTTCGGGATTCCTCCTTATTGTGTAATTTGTGAGACCATCAGGGCCAGGTGCCCTCGATAAGCTTGCCTTCTTGATGGTCCTTAATATGTCGTCTTTTTCAAATATCAAATCCCAATGTGGGAGAAGGGGTAGATCAAGGGTATCCGACTTGTGGTACTGAAAAGGTCAGCATAGAATGCGATCCACACAGCTACCAAGATCATGTTTGATTGTAGTGCACCCCATGCAGCACAGTTATTAGCCAGCTTCCAAAATTCAGCGGAATTGTGATTTCTCAATTTTGATAGCATTAATTCTATGTCATTTTGTAACATGGCTGCTTTATGCGATATGATCCAATTTTTTGTATTTTTGCCTGGCTATTTTTTTTGTTGCCCGAAAGATTATTGGATCATCATGTGAGGTGTTTCTTATTTCACTCTGCATTAGCCGTTTATGCTTTAAAATTTCCAGATCGAATTTGTGTTTTGGCACAAAGCTGCAGTGTTTCAGGCCTTGTTTTTTTTTCCTTGAATTGACATAGCAAATGTTGATATTCCATTTCATCCTCTGAATTGAAGTAGTTTCGAGCTTTGTCATTCACTGCCTCGTTATTAAGTTTTAATCTTACTCGACTGGAATCGACCAGCACCATGTGGTTCTGCTCTGGGAAAAAAAGCTTCAGTGTCACCATGTAATGATCACTGGAGGTCATAGCTAAGACTTCTAGACTGTCTACCATGACATGCAAGGCTTCAGAGACGAAGATGGGAGTCCAGGGTTGATCTTTGATCGGCTCTTCTCCATGTCGGGTTTGCCGGAATGTCACGGACTGTGTTGCTGTTTAGCATGAATAGTTTCCTGAGATCCATCTCAAGACACCACTGAGATGCTAGTTGTTCTTTGTCGAGTCTATTCGACACTCCTTTGTTTTCAACTTCACAATTGATATTAAGATCACCACAGATGATTGTTAGACGAGTTGTTTTCTTCTAGTAGTGTATCTAGGATTGCCGTAACTTGATCTATGAATAGAAAGGTTCCTGTGGCAATATGGTTCCAATATAGATTGAGAATGTATAGCAATTCCACTTCGTCCTTAAGTTTCTTAGGTCTCGTAACAGTTGTTACTTGAATAAATGCACAGATGTTCTCGGATTTGACAATTCTGAATCCAGATGATTTCTTGACCAAAGTTAAGAAACCTGCCATTGGTCTTCCCTTTGCTTTTTTTTATGGCCGGATTCATTGCGATTTCGAAACCACTAGGATTGGACATTGTGTGAGCCATGTTTCTTGTAAACAGGCTAAGTCAAACTTGCCAATCCATTGTCTGGAATAGGTGCACAAAGCCTCTGGTCCTGAAACTACAAGGGATGGAGAACCTCGCGTTCTGGCGCTAGATCTCAACTTTCCGTTGTAAGGTGGAAGCTAACCAGGACCAATCATTGGATTTTTCTGGGCAGTTGTCAAGGCAGCATTTACTATCATTTGGGATGGTTTGATCCCCACTATTGCCTTCAATGGTGATCCTTATTTGGTCTTCCAACTGCAATTTAGATGTTTGATTCAGTACTTTGTGACACAGCCCCAAAACGGCACTCGCACTCACGCAGGTTGTGTTCACTTTATTAGCAGTGACCTTTGCACTGCCTTGAAGCAACCTCGTCTGTTAGGTGACTTGTACGTGCGACTGTCGATCTCCGAGCCTGAAGTTTTGTGTATGTCGAAACTCAGTGACGCTAGGACTGGTGCGGCATCTATGAGAATGTCAGATATGATTCTGGATTGCAGGTGGACGATTACTGTGTCGTTCCTTGCCTCATCTGGGAATTCTATGGTCATTAGGTCTTCTGTTTCGATGGTTCTTTGACTAGGCACAAGATGGAACAACCGTAACACATTGTGCCGGTTGAGAATGAGATCTTCACTGTTGTTGATCCGTTCGAGCCACATTCTGTACGGTGCTTGCAGTTTGGTCTTTTCTTTGAAGGTTCGTTTGTTTGTTTGTTGAGGACGGCTTCGGTCCTCTTTTCCGCCCCGTCCTTGTGGTTTTCCTGTTTTTTCCACGCTTTTGTTAGACCAACTTAATTCTTTGCCATCACCACTACTGTCGGGCCAAGACACAGTCCCTTTGACTTTTGGCAAGAGGAGCTCCCGAGGACAACCTTGGAGTGTAGTCAAAGTCTATGTTTGGGCCAACTGTTTCCATTTATCATTCAAGGTTTTAAACGAAGAACTTTTGTTTTGGACTTCTGATGATGGTGGTGTTTCCCGGTGTATCAGTGTACAGATTCTACCAGTTTTGCCTGGTCTGTGTGAGCCATTTGAGTCCTCTGGAGTGGTTTTTTCAATGGTTGCATCTGGTAACACGCAAGGTGAAGTAGGCGAACTTGTGCCAGCTTCCTCACCATCTTCGTATGTAGATAAGTTCAGTAAATCTGTTGGTATGTTGTCAATACATACTATGTCATCGTCTTGTTTGGTCAGCAGGTCTGGCTTTTTCAGAGCTTCATTATCAGGTTTTTTCTTAGATTGCGATTAGGGCTCCCTTTGAGCAGTACTGTTTACTATGACATTGACTGTCTAAATCTTTGGAAAGAAATTTCCTCGAGTTGTTGTTGCATCTTGCTTTCCTGGCAGTCTGATTCTTGTTCTTTTTAGTTGGTCCGTGCTTAGCTGTTGGTTTGGGAGAGGTGTTCTGAGCTGCGACAGAGGCACCTTTGAAGATGGGAGGAAAACGGCATTTGTGTTACATGCCTCTGAGGCAACAAGGTTTGGGGTAACCATCGAAGGAATGCCACAACCATGCATTGGCAGAGAAGAGGAGGCTATTTGTGGGTCCATCAGGGCAGGATTCGCAGACGCCAAGCTATTTTTAACTGCCATGTTGAAAGAGTTGATTTGCTCTTCATCTTGAGGAGGTGAAGGCTGCGCTTCCTTAAGCTCACCAGTCGGAAGTGCGGCTTGGTCAAGTCTGCTTTCGCAGGTATTAGCGGGACCAGAGCCACTTTACTGTGACTTGAGAGACGCTCATCTTTGTCATTGTTACTTCGAATGGAGGGGAGTGATCTTTCCCAAACTTCCACCAGTGTCGAGATTGTGTGCGCAGCTAAGAGGGTTGACTGTGTTGGTAACGGGCAGCACAATGTCCTCTGCTTTCAACATATGTTCCCTATTATTGAATTGGAGTTTTACATGTTGAATGCTGACAAGTTAACATCTTACAAGTTAGGGTCTCTTTATTTAAGGAATGGACGTGTTCGTGGCCTTCACACAAACTGTGCTTTTTATTTTGAAAGTGTCCTAACGCTTCCTTCGCCACCTCGGCCAGGAGTTCTTTTTTTCTGAACTATTATTTCTTGATCGCTCTGTCAAGATCTTGAGGAAGTCTTCACTCGATTTGTTAGAGTTCAGATAAAGTGTTTTCAACTCCTGATTATCATGTTCAATTTGAGAATTTTTGTGTTTGTTAATACAATTAGAGTTGAGAGGTCCTTGATGTTGTCATTTATGTGTTGGTATAACTTAACAAACGGGGCAATTGTGATGGCCATTGAAGCCATTATAGTGGACTGTAGCTCACGACCGAAATTCTCTGTCGGCCTGTGTCTTCATTTTTTTTTTTTTTAAAGTGCGTGAGCCCCATCAGCGTTGATCGCGCATCTGACTTTTGGGAAGTCCCGCTGCATAATTGAGGAGTCAGATGTAGAAGAATCTGCGGTGGATGAGCTTTCTATGTTAGATTTTGTTAGATTTCTTGTTTTCCAGTGAGTCGTTATTTGGGCCTCTGGTCTGCTGTTTAGTTTTGGTAGAATCTTTTTTTTGTTAGTTCTTCGTTGAGGACATTGAATACTGGGCGACTCACTTGAATCAGTTCTTCGACATTTAGCTTAACCATTTCACCATGTATCTCGATGTGTGTAAAGAGCAGCATCAATTGAGGTGGAATCATTGTGCTCACCTGTAGCATAGTTGACTCCTGGGGCACCTTTGAGAGAACGTTCTTTTTTTAATTGCTTTAGGTCAAGCAGCAGTTTGTTCACGACTTCTAGAGAGTTTCTCCTCTGCTGTTGAAGTCTGAATTGGCTGTTGGTCCATTTGTGAGGCCTTGGCGACCATCAGTTAGCTTGGGCTGAATTTCAAACGAATCTAGGGGTGAGTGGAAAATCTCATCGTCGTTTAAAGTGAGCACATTATCAGACCTAATCCCCATGTTTAGGTCTGCAGAACACATGAATGTGCTGAAGAATCGAGTCCTCTCTCTTGGTGCTTGGTTTAGTTGTTTATTTTATTTTGAGTTTTGATGTTAAATCTCTGCTGAAACGACTGGGAAGTCTTCAGAACCACGTGCTTTATTGCGTTCAGACATCCTTGATTCCTTGTCGACCAGTCCTCCTTTGCTGGGACTTGCGCAATCTTTGTGAACTCTCCATGCCAACACATGGAGCGAAGGCACGAAATGCATGGTTACTCCCAAAGATGCTACAGTCGGGTCGACATAACAGGAGGAGGCGAGAACGACAGCACAGGAAGCACAGTTTGTGCCATCCTTCTTCCGAACTTCATCTCTTATGAAGGCAGAGTTTGTCATTGCCGCCTACATACAGGTACACATGACTCCATTTTGCATGTTGACGACTAGACTGGGGTCGCCTAGTGAGCAAGTCATGTTTGTGTCACACAAGTATTGATGATTCAGAACTTGAGCTTCAGCATTGATGAAACCCCGGGAAGGATGCAGAAGCACACTCATCTCTGATCGGGTAATACAGGGAGCAAGCGAGTCAACAAGGAGTGCAGGGAGGACATCAATGGCAATGTTTTTTTCAGCAGCAAAGTGGGGCATATGATGACACACAGTAAGGAGGGCAGGAGTGTTTTTGGCAGTCTCTTACTTGATTGCTCGAAGAAAAAGAATGAAGAACGCCGACACCACCCTCCGCTCCAGCTTCGGCTCCACTTGAAGGGCGGCGGGCTTCAACCATCTCGAGCCTCCGCTGCGCTCGCGTTTTGGGTGAAGCTGCTTTCACTTTATCAGGCGCATCGCTCATGGCTCAGAGTTCAGAGTTGAATTGTCAGACGGTGCCCAAAGAGGCGTCTGGCTTCCCACTTCCTCCATCTGCCACTGACTCCAATGACTCTGCTAGACTTCGCGACCGCTCCGCAATGTGAGTTAGCTTTTAAGAGTCACGCCCACCAGGCAGGCAGCAGCAGGGAAAGGAAAAACCCACTCAGCCAGTAAAGGTAAGGAATGAAAAGCAGTCCTTCTCCTTCTACAACTTCAATGACTCTGCTCGACTCCGCAAAGCATTATCAAAGCAGGGCATATCACGATGGATCTTCTCTAACATTGCCTTCTGTTATAAATCAGTGGGGATGCCTCAACATGCTCCCCTGCATGTGAGCTTCAGCAGCTTGGTGCACAGGAGTCCCAGTTGCTGACATCTGCCAGGCGGCTACCTGGTCAGTGCCACATACTTTTACTAAGCACTACTGTTGATGGAGGCAGCACGCTGCAGATGTGCAGACAGGAAGAGCGGTCCTACAACGCCTGTTCCAATAAGATACGCTTTTGTAGTTTACGGTGAAAATACACTGTTTTTGCTTCTATGCACCAACTGTTCCAATAAAGTACGCTCTTGTGTTTTAGGGTGAAAATATACGTTTTATTACCTTTATGCACCTCCAACAACTAGTTACTGCTACTTAATTTATTCACAGCATGTGAATCTATGAAAGATCCAATGCTGGAGAAGGAGTAAGCTGCTTGCCTGTAGTTCCTGTTCCCAAGCATTGATAGCTTTCATAGATTCATATGCGCCTTCCTTCTACCCCTGGACTGTAAAAAGCATGCATGTGCTGTGGGGCTTTCTGCAGAACGGGGCAGAATCTGAAGGGAGGAAGTGGAGGAGGGTCTAGTGTATAACTGCTCGAGGTCCCATTGGTTGGGACCAAAAGCACCCATAATGAGGGTGACAGCTACGAAATTGAGTTTTTCTTACTTTTGCAAGGGAAACCAAAAGGTAACCGAAGATTCCCAGCCTGACGCCGGGAATATTCACAGCATGTGAATCTGAAAGATACCAATGTTGGAGAACAGGAATGACAGGTAAGTAATATATATAGTGCTTTGACACCCATTTTTTCTGGTCAATCGGTAAATATATATATATATATATATATATGTATATATATTTTGGAGGCTTGTGGAATCTGCTTAGATCACATGCTGTGCATAGGCTGACATCTAGTGGAAGCTGCAGAGTATTAGTTTGTTTTTCGAAACTCGAAAAGGGGCGTCGAACTAGGGCGTGCCAGTAATACTATCCCTAGTGTGACATCCACTGTACCCATGATTCCTCACGCGTGGAGGACCCTCAGATTGTTTTTTTTCCGCCATACTTGTCGGAAGCATATCGCGGAGTTCACTTGGCTTTAGCCATTTATCAATATTATTACAAAATGTCCCAGTTTTCTCCCACCCTACGCCGAAGATCGGCGTCAGTGAATTGCGATTGAGGAAATCAGCCGTCGAGACTACACAACAGACTTTGGGCCTCGGAAGGCCTCTGGCCTAGGCCTTGGAAGGCCTCTGGCCTCGGCCCTGTGCATGTAGGGAGAGTGGGGGGGTGGTCCCAGACACACACTCGTTTCCTACATATACCCACCCGCTGCCAAATAGTAACATATAGAGAGTACTCCCTTTAAATTCTCCCCAAAGTGTAACAGGAAGTTTCCCTGGGTAGACAAACACAATACGTGTAACTTGTGTCTCCCACAAGACCATCCCGAGGCTACCTGCAGAGCTTGTAAGCTCTTCAAGCCCAAAACACTCAAAGACCGCTCGACGAAGCACTGGGCCAACTATTCCGGGCAGCTAGAGGCCATGGACACCGTGGGATCCTTCAGCGATGGCAGCAACGCCGCCTTATCAGACGGCGAGGGCACAGGGGAGACTTCAGAAACCCACGCGCTAGCCCCCGACCTCAGAAGACTGACCAGCGGTTCAGTTATGGGGACAACACCCGGTGGCAAGAGCGCAACACACACCGCTTCCACCAAACACATTAGCCCCAGCCGAGATTTGACACGCATGTCGAGCGATAGGCAACAGAAGGCATCGAAAGAGCGGTCAACTGATTCTGTGTCCTCTGGGCGTTCTTGATCACGTTCGCCTCACGACAAACAACAACCGTCTACGGTTGGAAAAGGTGCCACATTACCAAAAGTCATTCAGGCCCGGTCGTCAGAAGACGAATCCGACCTCTTCCCCCAAATAGCACATTCGACATATACTTCCGAGATTCAACGCCCCTCTTCCAAGACTTCCCAATCTCGCACCACCTCCGAGCCTAGACACGATGTGTCGAAAGCCACCTCCAATTCTCGACGCCAGGCGTTGAAACACTCAGAAAACCCTAAAGGTTCAGGAAAACATTCCTATAGTCATGAGAAGGGGGGAAAAACAACATAAAAAAAACCTCAGAACATGTTAGGGAGAATTCTCATTTCATGGCTAATTTCCCTTACCTAGTGAGTCCCTCAGCAGCTTTGCTGGATCTCTGGAGTTGTTTCTTTCCACTTGGTAAGAGAGTGAGATTTTCACCACTCTTGCTTGTGTTTTGCTATGTGTTTTTACATGTTTTTGTGATTGTGGAGTACACCACTTCAGTAGCCCCCTTCTTTTGTGTGTCACACAGCACCGTCTGTGCAGTGACACAGGGTTGTCGTTCAGACTTCCCACCGACTCCATTTCTGAGGCTGACTACCGTCCCCCAGAAAAGGGTAAAGTTACCATTAACTTTACTTAGTCAAATTAACCACAGATCCAGTACACCCCATCTTACATGGAGTACTGGAAGGGTTAACGCTTAAGCCCTTTTTATCTGTACCTCGTAGAGCATTGTTTCGCTCTTTTAACATTTAGGCATGGCTGGTGGCAGTGGTATCTACCCTCATTTTCTACCGCGGTTATCTTATATAACCGTGGTAATATCATAGGCTATTGTGTTAGCCTCAAACTTAAACCCGCTCGACCAAAGACTTTTTAGTTTGGCTCCTGTGCGGTTTATTCGCCATTTCTTTTTGTTAAAATCCTTCTTGAGTTTTACTTTGCGCGCGAACCAGGTTTGCCTTCTTTGTTCACTGTCTTTTGGCGGGCTTCTGCCAAGAAGCCCTCCTCAAGGCGCCTGGGTGTCTAGGTGGGCTGAATGTGAGGGAGGGGTGTAGTCACCCCCTGCACAGGGTATCCTAGGAAACTCAAGTCGCACTTTTTCATGATTGGCTGAGGTGGTTGTCCGGGCTGGACAAACCCCCTTGCTGTGTAATTGACAGCCAGGCTGTGTGAATGGGGGATTCCCGCATAAAAGGCAGGTCTCTTGGGCTGGAAGTCAGTCGCCACTGGAACTACAAGGAACCGGAAAGAAGCGGAGGAGAGGTCGACTGATGCAACTATCCCGTACCGGTGAAGCCCTGCTGCAGTCCCGAGCTATCTACCCATCAATGACTAAGAGGAGATCCAGTCCGGAGTCGTCTTCGCTTGAACCTGGTGGGGATAACCAGCTCATCTTCAGCCAGTGGTCGCCTTTGTGGTCGAAATCGCTGCACACTGTTGTAGTGGTCCGGATAGCCACCTGAAGAGCCTCTGCTGTTTTTAAGGAGCGCACCTTTTATTCATCGCTGCTGCTGCCGGCCTCATCCCTGTGTGGTGTAGACACCCTTCATCGTCCTTCTTTGTGCTGAAGCCAGGAATCGTGGGTCTACAGGAAACTACCAGGAACAACTGCCGTGGCACCAGCTTCTTCTTTGAAAAGGTACTGTGTCCTGCTTGAGGATTTGTGGGTGAAATCCCTATTTCTCACTTATAAGGCTTGCCCTTTTTTTTCCCCTTCTTATAATTTTTGCTTCCGAACATTTGACAATATCTAAAGTACTCTTGGCAACTTTGAATCCCGAACTATCCGACGTGTGATCCTCGACACAGGAACCTGGTTCCAATTGACACTGGCTCCGGCCTCTTGACTCTTGTATTTCTGTCTGAGTGTTCTTCGATTCTGTCTGCCTATCTAACATATTGCCTATGATTTTTGCCCCAAACTCCCTCTGGGTATCTCAGGAGCTAAGGGTGTTTTTGTCCCGTTAGCATTTCTTGCCACGTATACGCATTTATTTAGTAGACCGAACTGTCAAAAAGTGATCGCAATCGTATTCACGGTAACGTGTATTGTTTCGTAGCACCAGTTCTCTCAAACACAGGGTACTTACCTTGATTCATACCGTACAAAGTGAATTGGTCAGGGTAGTGTATTTAACGTGTGGTTTTAAATTTTAATAAAAGTGTTGTGTTAATAACAAATGGTTTAAAATTAAATGTACTCATATTTTTTACATGAAACCTTGAGTCAGTGTTTGCTTGAGCCACAGTAATGGTGTCCCTTTGTGTAATCTCTGCTACTGCTCATATAGTCTTGAGATAAGCCTGGCTGCTCCGCTACTGCTTCCACTCTAACATAGTAGTACAGGCCTGTACCAAAGGTAAAACTTGTATTGCCACCTGTGGTCTTAATTGTGTGTAGTGGTCCCTAAGGGCACTGCACAGGATTCTGCCTAACAGAACACCAGGTTCAAAAGGAAAAACAAAAAGACCCTAAACCTTTAGGAAAATCCAAGGTCCGTGACCCTGTAACCAAGGGAAAGAGTGTTCCTCCCACTGCTCAGGATATGGGCATCGAGTAAGAGGATGAGGATCCTGAAGTCATTCCTAGTTCAAAGAATTTGAGTTCCGACGACATTGACAGGGTAATGAGAAGAATGTCATTTATGGCAGACTTCTATGAGAAATACCCTCATTATTTCCAGAGCTATACTAGCACTCTGGGTACCTCTGCCCCTTTTGGGTCCTAGCCCTTTCAACCCCCTACTAAAAGGCTCTGCTCTGAGGCTCCAGCGCAGGGTTCATTTTCAGACCCTTTGCTAATTGAACCTTACCATCCAGATTCCTATGGTGAAGGAACAGATACACACATGCTGGAAGACCAGACAGGGGTTTCTTACTACGGGGACGATGAGGGCCAGGAAGAGGAGGAGGAGGAAGATGAGATGGAAGCCTACAATCTCGACTCTCCTATTCCGAAAGACCCCCCGGTGAACGACTCACCGATTGATAATCAGCCACTCCTCAATGAGGTGCTGGCGAAAGCAGCAGCTCATTTCCAAATAGACACACAAGGTGCACAAGAAGACAAAGATTTCGCAGAGGAAATCTTAGGTGACAGAAGAGCCATTTCCCAGGCTATCCCCATATTAAGATCCATCCAGCGCAGAATCGATCCCTCGCTGGTAACACCTAATCTTACTCGTGCAGTTAATCCACGAGTTGGAAAATTATTCTGTGCCCCACCCTCTGATCCCATGGACATTAGGGGGCAATTAAAACCCGACTCCCTCGTAGTAACAACTACCAGAAAGAGGGCAGGTACACCACTCGCTTCTTCCAAAGCACCTCCCGACAAAGAGAGCAAAAGAATTTACGCTCTGGGTAGGAAAGTTGCCTCCATGTGAGCCTACCAGGCACGCATTGCCGCATTGCTAACAGTACCACTCTGTTAGCAAGCTATAACTGCCATCAATGGGAACAAGTAGCTGCTCTAGTAGCCTCTGCACCTGAACCACTTAAGGGACAGTTAGCCCAAATTGCAGCGGGATGGTAGGTCCGTGTCTGGATGCATCCTTAAAACCAATTTTGATGCGGCAGACAATGCTGGACGGTTGATAGCCGAAGGCACAGTCATAAAGCGCCATGCTTGGCTACGACAGTCCGGCTTCAAGCTTGAGACCCAAGCCACGCTCAGACATGTCAGTAGAGCCGAAGGTTCTATTTGGGAAAGCAGTGGAAGAGGCACAAAAGACGAACACGAGACCTTAAAATCTCTCGGTCAACTGCCAAATAAGCCCGCGGGTCAGAGGTGAAATAATAAGTTTCATCGCTTTCGCAGCCAAAGCTCCCAGAGGTGTTCCAACTACTATCAAAATCAAGGAACCTCATGGGGCAACAATCATTCCCAGGCTACACAGGGTTTCACCAGTGGTCAGCGCAGGGGCCGCACTAGGGATAGAGGCAGCCTCGGTAGAGGTGGTAGGCCACCCAATAAACAGTGACGTTCCGGGTCCCTGCCCATGCATCCCCAGTAGGGGGGGAGGGGCGCATTTTTATACCTTCACCCACGCATGGGAAGGGATCACTTCGGACAGATAAGTGCTGTCCACAGGGTACTGTTTAGAGCTACTAGAACGCCCCTGCAACCATCCTCCAAGACAAAGTTCACTCCTTGGAGTACCAGAAATTCCTCCTCGAGGAGATCGCCATTCTACTTGCGAAGGACACAATAGAACTCGTTCCGGGCAACCAGGTAAACAAGGGTATTGATTCAACCTACTTCCTTGTGCCAAAAAAATATCTAACGATGTGCCCACTATTAGACTTGAGCCCTGCAAAAAAGTATGTCGGGCCACAAAATTCCGCATGACTACACTCCAAGAGGTAATCCCCCCTACTCAAAAAGGGGGATTACATGGCAACATTGGATACGAAAGATGCCTATTTTCATATTTCAATGTTCCCAGCGCACAGAAGAGTCTTACGTTTCAAGATGGACAGCTAACACTACCAGTTCAAAGAGCTGCTCTTCGAAATAGCCTCGGCTCCAAGGGTATTCACCAAGATACTGGCGGTGGTGGCGGCACACCTACGCAGGGAGGCAATCCCAGTGTACCCTTTCCTGGACGACTGGCTCATCACAGGGGAAACCCCTGTAATTTGCAGATTGAAAATTCAAAGAACAATCAACCTCCTCTTACAATTGGGCTTCTCTATCAACGAGAAAAAAATGAAGCCTGGTGCCAAGCACCTCAAAACAGTTCCTAGGAGCTTTCCTAAACACACAAGAGGGGTTGGCCTTTCCATCAGAGGAAAGAATTCGAAATCTGTTACTGCAAATTCCTCAATATCAGTCCGGTCGCCAAATAAGGGTACGCAAAGCAATGTGTTTGCTAGGCATGATGGCATCTTGCATTTACCTGATTCCACACGCGCGCCTGCGCATGCGACCCATGCTGGAATGGTTGGCGAAACAGTGGTCTCAGGCAAGTGCTCAGTGGGACGATCTAGTGGTCGTTTCGCCACCACTGGTACAGAGTCTTTGCTGGTGGACAAGAGAGAATCTTACAAAGGGGAAACCCTTTTACGATCCAGAGATACAGGCCATAGTCACAACAGACACCTCCCTGGCAGGGTGGGGTGCTCACTACCTTCACCACACAGCTCAGGGTCTCTGGTCTCACACAGTGGCTCAGAACCATATCAATCTGCTAGAACTTCTGGCAGTCTTCAGAGCGCTTCCGGCATTCAAACCCCTCCTAACCAACCTGTCAGTACAGATCCTAACAGACAGCACGACGGCAATGTTTTACCTAAACAAACAAGAGGGCACTCGTTTGCCAAATCTGTCCAAGCTTGCCCAGAAAATTTGGAAATGGGCACTCAGACGGAAGAGTTACCTGTCATCCCAACATGTTCCAGGGGATCTCAATTCACTAGCGGACGCTCTGAGCAGAGATCCCCTCCCAGAGGAACACGAGTGGCGACTACACTAAGAAGTCGTAGAAGATCTCTTCTCTCAGTGGGGTTTCCCCACTATAGACCTATTCGCCACAGGCAAAAACAGACAATGCCCAGACTTCGCATCCAGGTTCCCCCAGCCAGGCTCCAAGGGGAACACTCTATGGAAGGGATGTTTGCCTATGCTTTTCCACCAACCCCTCTAATGAGGAAGGTGGTCAACAAGATACACAAGGAATCAATGACGCTCATCCTAGTTGCTCCTATGTGGGCTAGACAACCATGGTTTCCAAACGTACGCAAACTGGCGGTGTGCCACCCCAATCAGACTCCCGTGCTGGTACAACCTACTCTCCCAGCACGAAGGACAAACAGTGCATCCTCAACCCAACTCGATGAACTAGGCAGCATGGCTCCTGAAGTCATACAGTTCGGCCATCTCAATATACCCCAGAGATGTATGGATATCTTAAGAGTCAAGAAAACCTAACACAAGGCACTGTTACTTTGATAAGTGGCAAAGATAAGTGGCAAAGATTTGTTATTGGTGCCAGAATAAACAAATTAACCCAATTGATTGTACTCTTTCCAATATTGTCACCTATATGCTCCACCCACTGGATGCAGGGTTAGTATTTAATTCACTCAAGGTACATCTGACGGCCCTCTCAGCCTACACCACCTCACATAATAAGGTGCCATGGTGAAAAGTGCCAGTTGTCAAAGCCTTTATGGAAGGGGTAAAGAGACTCCACCCTCCAATTTCTAACCCACCACCAGGTTGGGACCTTAATGTGGTGCTTTCTAAACTCATGCAACCCCCCTTTGAACCCATGCATAAAGCTAGTCTCAAACACCTGACTTATAAAAGTGCCTTCATAATAGCCATTACATCCATAAGAAGGGTCCGTGAAATTCAAGCTCTGTCAGTGCAGGATCCTTTCTTTACTGTTCATAAGGATAAACTGGTTTTACGCACTCACCCTAGGTTTTCACCCAAGTTCATTTCAAAATTCCACGTTAACCAGTCCATTGAGCTACCGGCCTTCTTCCAAGAACCCAAGAGCTCTGCTGAGGTGAAACTCCACACACTAGATGTGAGGAGAGCGGTCCTCTACTACGTAGACAAGGCCAGACTGCTAAGAAAGACAGACCAACTGTTCATCTCCATAGCTGTAGGCAGAGAAGGAGATTGCGTCTTTAAAGGTGCCATCTCTAAATGGATAGTCAGATGTTTCCAACTGTGCTACTCCCTTTCAGATAAAACTTTGCCTTTTATGCCGAGGGCCCACTCTACAAGAGGTACTGGGGCCACTCCGGCTTTCATTGCAAATGTACCCCTTGACACCATTTGCAAAGCAGCTACATGGAGCTCTATTCACACCTTTACTCGGCACTACTGCATTGGCACTCATTCCAAGACAGATACTCAAGTGGGACAAGCGGTTCTAAGACATTTGTTCACTCATGACCCTTCTCACATCCCACGTCCTTCTTCTAACAATGCACAGCATGTGATCTAAGCAGATTCCACAAGCCTCAGAAGGGATACATTACTCACTGTAATCCTATTTCTGATGCTTGTATTTGCTTAGATTCACATGCACCCGCCCTTCCTCCCTTCTGAGAGAAGGCACATGGATGCTTGTAGTCTTATCTATCTTTTCTGCTTGGATACTCTGTACTCACACTACTCCTCATGCTACCTAATGTAAGAAAACATACAATCTGAGGGTCCTACACGCGTGAGGGATCAAGGGTACAGTCAACGTCACACTAGGGATAGTATTACCGGCCGACTCCTCACCAAATTTGCGGCAGGAGCAGCGGCTTGGTCCCGAAAGCGTGCTTTTGTAAATTAGGTGACAATCCGTCCAGTCGTTTTTTTTAAAACGATCAAAAAGTAGGTCTCAAAAAATGTGTGATATCTATATCCGATCCGCGGTCACACTTCCCTGTTCGCTTCACGGACAGGACACGAATTGGCTAATCGGCTCGCGTCATGTCCGCGGACATGTGACGCCTTCGCTGATTCGATGGTGAAGAGCGTGAAGTGCGTCAGATTGTTCTGATGTGCCCGCCATCTTGGATCCTCCAACAGCGCAGCGGCTAACAGAGGCGAAATGCAGTTTTGGGGAGTGTTTTGGTGTGCAAGAGTGCTTGGGGAGGTTTGGGGAGTAAGAAATGGGTCAAATACTGTATTTGTTTAGGTGGCAGGTGCTACTGATGTATTCGCCATGCCTGCACTGTCCGGGATGTTCGTAATTAGTCTAAAGGAGGGGTGTTCTGTGGACAGTATTCCTGTCTGTGCTGTCCGCAGGCAAGTTGAAACTGTTCTAGGGACACACGCAAAGTTATAAGCGAACATGGGCGTGATATGCTGCAGTGGTTGTGGCCAGGGCCTAGAGTCATGGGTGCATTGCCAAATGCCATGCACCCAAGACCGACGTTTTAAGCACTGAAGTTATAAGGCACCATGGGTGTGATATGCTGCAGTGGTTGTGGGTGTGATGTGCTGCGGTGGTTGTGGCCAGGGCCTAGAGTCTTGGGTGCATGACTGAAGGCCATGCACCCAAGACCGAAGTTTTAAGCACTGACGTTATAAGGCACCATGGGTGTGATATGCTGCGGTGGTTGTGGCCAGGGCCTAGAGTCTTGGGTGCATGGTCGCAGGCCATACACCATACACCCAAGAGTCTGGATTTCAGGGATTTATTTATTTTTGATTGTCTCTCTACTTGTAATTCATATGTGATGACCGCTCATGGGGGGAAGGGGGCAGTAGTGCTCTAAATCTTCATCTTGCCCATTGGCATTGTTGGCAAAAATTTCTCTTTACTGCGCCTTTCCTTCCAATACTGGGTAAGCGTGTTTCCCTTTGTTGTGTTGCTACTTTTGGTTACTTTGGTATCACTTGTGGTAACATTTTATCATTGTGCACAGCAGCTTACACTGCAGTCCAATGGGGTGCATTTTTGTTTTGCCCTAGACTAACACTTGGAGGATTTTTTGGTTACTCTAGGTGTGCTAAAAGGGTAGGCTGGTGGCAGCAGTGACTTTTCCCCACTTTTTGGGGATTTTGGCTTTCGCTTTATCGTGTTTGGCTACTAACTGTGGCTACTGGTCAAACATGGCCGTGCCACAAGATTTTTCGCCTGTCCTTTTGCCATCTTGTTCTTTAGCAGCCTTCCTGGCGTGAGCGGCCAGGAAAATCCTTATAAGGACTCCAGTGCCTGGGAAAGTAGGAGCTTTTGGCAGGCTACTGGAGGGCTGTGTGTTTTTGCTGGCAGGATGTGGGCTGGGTCTGTCTGACCACAATCCACAAACTGGTTTCAGTGTGTCTGAGTGGTATGCATGAATGTTCCCGCCGGTTTTCCTGAGTGGACCACTGCTGGGGTGTGTGAGGGCTAGTGCTGCTATTTGCTAGTGGGCGTTTCAGCTCTTACCTGATTTTTACGTTAAGAAGAGGACCCTTGCACCCATTCTTCAGAGATTCTGGAGAATCTTGAAGGAGCCAAGCATCCTGTCCAGCTGTGAGACCCGCGAAGAAACGTGAGAACTGACTGAAGGCGGCCTGACAACCAACTTCTGCTGCTGCTGTCCAGGAGGAGCCCTTTCTTGCTCATGATCTTTAGTCATGCGTAGGAGCTATGACCCTTGTAGTGAAGGGACCATCCATTCTCAACGTCTGCTTGGTGCCCTCCAAAGGAAGCCTTCGGAAGTACCCTGGAACCAGACTGTGGCTGACAAGCTTTGTTTTTGGGCTACTGTGCTGCTGGTGTCACAGTACAGAGTTTCGGCCTGAAACATGGGAGATCCTCAGCTGGCCCTACAAGACTACCTCCTGCGGCTGCTGAGTCCTTTTTGCGTTATCCTGCTGCAGTGACCACCATCCGAAATAGGTTACCTGACCTGAGTCTGGTCCTGGGAGGGGTGCTAAATCGAGTTTTTCTGCATTCTTCGACCTAGAGTCCTTGCAACAGTAAAAGACACCAACCGGAGATCAGCTCGAAGGTCTGTGACTTTCGGTGGGAAAAGCAACATCAGACCATCTTCCTTTGTCCTGCCAAGTCTGGGGAAGAATCAGAGTAAGGGGTTAAGTTACAGAGTTTCTAACCTACCCTTATACTCCCATTATAAGTGAATGGGCTTATAATAAAGCCTATTTATAACAATATTGGCTTTGCCATTGCTTTCTTGTGCAAGACATCTGATGGTTGGGGCTACTTTTGGGTATTAGTCTAACTTGAACCCTAAGAACCCTTCACTGGATCCCAGAGACCCTACCTGCATTTTCTCGTGCATCCTAACTTCTGTGTTACTGTAACCTGAACAATTGGGGGGGAAAAGGGCCCCAGGCAATTTAGGGCTGGACAATTTAAGTTTCTGATGTGTATTATGTCCTATACCAAAGTGAATGTATATATGTATTTAGTTTGATAGTGTTGGGTGATAAGTCTACCTGCTTGTAGTCATTTTTCTGTAGTGTGTTTTGGCCATAACTAAATCACTGTATTTGTATACATTCTGTCTTTGTGTGATCATGTTGTGGACCCTTTACAAGCTCACCCCCTCTGAAGAATTTAGCGTAGACCGCCTGTCACTGCTACCTAAACTGGTTTGGCTACAGCTTCCCAGTGTTGTTCCTGTCACAATATAGGTTGGCCTCCTATACAGGAGTATAGGAAATCAGTCCTAACATGCGTCACAAAACCTTATGCCCTGTTCTTATGAATTTGTCCTTCAAGGGGGTGCATCCCTACCAGCTTACATTCCATTCCCACCCTATTCAAGCTCTGTAGCTGGACACATTTAGTACTCGTCTGTGAACAATCGATACCTCTGACCTTGTCTTCTCGGGAACGGGAAAAGGATTTGTTTTTGGAGCTGAACTAACAGAGCCGCTGCTCCACATCACGGCCTATATTCTATTCAATTAAATGTGTGCTAGGCCTTAACATCCAAAATGGCGACACTCCTGCCATGTTAACACATCAACCTTTATTCTACCACAATACCTTGCTGACTCCACCTTCCATCTTATTCGTTCTTTCCCACACATCATACTGCACTACGTTAGTACGAAAACAAAACCTAAACACTGGACCTATATGCTATATGACCTCGGCAACCGCAACAATAATGCATTTTGCCGTTCTTTCTGTGTTGCTATATGTGAGTATCCATTATGTGACAAACCGAACTTAATAAATGTGTGTGCTTCTGCAGCACCACATTCAGTCTCTCCCCACAATGGTTTATTCTAATAGGTCTTGCTCAACCATAATCGTTTGTCCTGGCTGGGACGCTGTATCTGCATCCCAACATTCCACTCTTTCGTTAATATGCCATTACTAACCCTGCTCCCTTCTTCCTATACTCATCCTTGGGTACTCATGCCCTGCACACATGACGTAAACTCCCCCCACCCCAAACCCTCCCTTTGCATACTCTTCTGGGGTACCAGTCATAAAACATCACCCACCAAATATCGTGCTACATCGACCCAGCACTCAATATAATTCTCTAGGTCTGGTGGGGGTGTGGTCAAAGTTCCCTTGGGTTTTTAAAGACCACTGTTTTTTAACCATCCTTGGCCTCAGAACCCCATCCCATTTTTCAGTTTGGGTGTACTTGTGTTTTGTGAGAGGAGGCGCTCTGCCTGCCTTCATCGATACCATCATCATGGCACTCCTTGGCAATATCTTCGTACAGCACATCAGGATCATCTGACAAGAACAAAAAAGCACAAGCAGAAAAACCACGATGAGAACAATCATCTGCGTTCACTCCAGCTTCATTTTCCATAGCGATCCTCAAATTGTGATGGGCCCCGATCACATGAGACATAGGCCCATTGTCTGCTTCATTTGACGGAATATATGTACAACAGGATAGTCCAATTTTCTAGCACATACCCACTTTCATTGCTGTGAGCAGATCCAGAACATATTGGTATTGGAGGGTCCTAAACCAGTTTTCCCTTAACCCGCTCTTTGAGTTAAGGCCTTGCACTGTCTGGTTCGCCATCTGGTTACCTGCAGCCACTTAGCATTAGCTGCCATGTGGATACCTGCCACCAGGAGGGAGGCAAAAAAGGTCTCAGTTTTGGTAAATGGGCGATATTGATCCGGAATCGTCTTTAATTTCTCGGATGAGTCTTTTGATAGTTTGAGCTCTTCCGGCGATGAATTTTTGGTGAGTGACTGGCACGTCTATGGTTCAGACTGTCGCAGTGAACCTGAAGAGATCCTCTCCCTCTGCCTGCTAACATGGAGACTAAGTGGCGGGATGCCTTGAGTAGGAAAGTTTGCTCTGGCAGTCTGGCATGTGGGTTATAAAAACCTCTTCTCCAGCATGGGGTCTGGCATGGATTGACATGCTTATAAATATTCCCTGTCGTCAGGCTGGGAATCCTTGGTCAAAGAAAAAGCAGTTTGACTTTCACTTACAAACTGTATTTCTCCTCTTAACCAATCACTGTCCTCTGGTTCATACTGCCCCCATACAATGACAGTCTTCTCCCAAAGCCCCTCCTGTGGCAGCCATCTTCAGATTTTTACTGCATGCTTCAGTGTTGGGAGTCCTTGAGTTTGCTCTGCAAGCTACTTCTAAGTTTTTGTGTGTTTTTCACAGAAAACGGTTCTATTTTTGTTCCGAATGAGCCTGTGTGCTCTTCTCGCCATCTGCCGACAGCGGGGATCCGTTGTCAGTGAAGTTCAACACCACTTAAGGGCGAAGATCGTCGAAGTTTCCAGAAGGCCATCTTCTCCTCCGTCATGGTCGGGAGCGCGAATGAAGGTAGGTTCCTCTTAGAGTCCTGCACCAAGTGCAAGCTTTGAAATGTGTTCGTGGAGGACAAGCACCTGCAATGCCTCTACTGCCTGCATACAGACCACAAGGAAGAAGATTGTGACATATGCCAGGCTTCTCCAAAAAGACGACAAAGGACAGGCACAGTAGACTGGCGGTGTGGCAAAAGGCCAAGTCCTCTGCCAAGTGCTCCAACAAGGGGCATACCTCAGCCAATGCCCCTTGGTCCGATGAGCGGGTTTCTAAATCCTGTGAAGGCGCCTCATCCATGGATGCCCAATATAAGGACAAGAACTGTATGTCCGGGGTCACTGCGGAAGCGAGTCCCACGGCAGACAGGGCGCAATCCACATCACCGTCTGCCTCCATTGCCAGCCGACAATCGAGCTCCTCCTTAAGCAGAAAGTCCTCCAAAAAAGAGAAAGTCTAAACTACAGGAGAAGTCTGAGGCCGTGGAAGGAGGAGAAGGCCGAGCTGCCCAAGAAGGCCCAGGCGGCGCAGGTTAAGTCTTCGTTGACGATAGAGCTGGTGGCGGCTGCTCTCTCGAAAGCTAACGGTTCTGACCTTTAGAAGGTAGCCCCCGCAGCGCTGAAGGTATTGCGAGGCCGCTGCAGTGACTTTGACAAGGTCTGCTGGCATACCGAAGAAAGGGCCACATCTCAGAACCCGTTCCAGCCCCTCACCGTGGAAATGAGGGGTTGGGTAACGACACCCTGCATCAGTCCCAGGCCATAGCCCAAGCCATGGAAATTTCATCCACGTATGACGAGGACCTAGAGTTCCTACACACGGTCCACAAGGACGTGGAAAAGGAGGGCGACGACGGCCCGGGCCCTAGTGTTCCAATAACGCCAGTTCTGCCGAGGGATGTGTCTCTGGACATCCTATCAACCCTCCACACCTTGGTGTCGGATATCCAGAAAAGGATGCCTCAGGGGCCTGTTCCAACGGTCTCCCAGGCCCTCGACTAACTGCTGACGAAGAAGAGGAAGCGCCATCCGACGCCCCCTTTTCAGCCTCCATATCCATGTCAGGCCCCCTCTCCCTCAGCAGACACGGGTGCGGGGATGGATAAGGCCACAATGATGGACGACGATATCGTTGGAGCGGGCAGCAAGTTCCCGCATCCTAGGGCATCCCCACCAGACGAGGTGGGTTTGTTACATTCCAGGATCGCTAGAAACTCCAAGCAGTTCCAGCTTGTGCCCGATGAAACCAGGAAGGAGGGTGACCTGTACCAGAGGCGCGAGGCAAAGAGGAAGACAATCATGACTGTGCCCCTCCTGGAGGATGATTGGGAGGAGGGCCTGGCCCTCTTGAAGAACCCTTGCATGGCTCCAGCCAAGTGGGATAGGCTGGAGAAGTAGTACCGGGTACCAGAATCCACACACAAGTGTCTGAGTTCGCAACCATCGCCGGATTTGGTGGTCATCTTCAGTCCCTCCGGACAGCGAGGGTAAGAAGATGGACGCTTTTGGGAGGAAGGTGATTTACAATGTGGCGTCCACCATCAAGAAGGCCAATGCACCAGCGATCCTAGCTAGGTACGACGGGGAGCTGTGGTACAAGCTGGGTCCGATTTTGGAGTTCCTCCTGGACGACAAGAGGATGGAGGCGATCGCCCTCTTCCAGAAGGGAGAGGTAGCACCGGATCACGCCTATCACAGTGGCGCTAGACGTTGGCGACACGAGTTTCCGGCAAATGGGAAACAGTGTCTTTCTTCGTCGAAAAGGCTGTGTGAAGACCACACATTTCCACCAGGAGGTCCAAACGAAGGTACTGGACATACCTTTCGACAGAGATAACCTTTTCGGGAAGGTCGACTAGTCCCTACAGGCCATCAAGGCGGATACAGAGTCAACCCATTCCTTGAGCACCATCCAGCAGCACTGCTCTTCCTTTCGCTCCTCCTGAGGAAAGTCAGGCAGGTCTTCGAAGGGATTCTCCACCTCGTACTGTCAGCCTTCCAGATCCACAACCCAAGAAGCCCACAGAGGCTGTTCCCAAGCCTACGGTGGAGGAGGACAGCGTCGCCAGCAGGGCAGGGTGTTGGTGCCAAAGCAAGCCTGAACCAACCAAGTCCTACCCTTCGGCTTGAAGTCAGCCCCTAGAGTGTTCACAAAGTGCCTGGCACCAGTGGCAACCCATCTACATCTACGGGGGATTCACGTATACCCGTACCTTGACCACTGGCTCATCCGGGCCCGGTCGCGAGAGTTGGCCGTCGGACACACGGAGGCGGCTGTCAAGCTACTGACACATAATGGAATCTCCATAAATTATCCAAAGTCCTGCTTGACACCATTGCAGAATGTGCTGTTCCTGGGGGCCAGACTCAATACAGTGTCCTGCCTAGCATCACCCTCAGAGGAGAAGTTAGCTGCCATTCAGGGGAAGGTGCAGCGGCCGTTGTCGATAAAGACCACCATGGTACAGACCATCAAGTCGTTGGCCGGCATGATTTCCTCCTGCATCTACCTCATCCAGCTCTGCAGGTTTCAGGTGTGACCGCCCACTGGGTGCAAGTGTCTGGCAAAATTTGCTGACAAGGTCACTCGCGACGACGGGTTCAGTTGGACGATAAGGTGGTGGGGCGTCTGCTCCAACTTCACCCGGGGCACAGGGTTTCAGACCCCTCCATTCCAGGAAACGGTCACCACTGATGGTTCCCTGGAAGGCTTGAGCGGGTTGCTGTGCCTGCCCAGACTCCCCATGTAAAACTCTCCGGGCCTTGATCTTGCTGAACATTCTGCTTCTGGTGCCCCCTGCTCACTTTCCTTCGTCGTAGTTTCCGTGTTGTCTCCTCCTGCCTCCCCGCTTGCCTGCCTGCCCACCCCCTCCCTGATTGGCTGATTCTTTTCCATGTGTTGGTGTGCCTGCACCCCTGCGTCCGCACCTGCCATTTCCCTCGTGGCTTGAGCGGGTTGCTGTGTCTGCCCAGACTCTCCAGGTAAGACCCTCCAGGGCCTTGATCTTGCTGAACATTCTGCTTCTGGTGCCCCCTTCCCCCCCAGCTCAGTTTCCTTTGTCGTAGTTCCCGTGTTGTCTCCTCCCGCCTCCCCGCTTGCCCGCCCGCCCACCCCCCTCCCTGATTAGCTCTCCTTCTCCTACTTATGGGCCCTCCCTGCCCGGCAGCCCCATGGTTAAGGGCTCTAGGCAAAGGGCAGCTCCCTGTAAGTGTCTGCAGGTGTCCGCAGGGGTTCGCCAGCTGCCAGGCACCCTCCTACCACCTCTTGGTAGTTTTTTCACCTTGTGTTTAATGTGACTGTCTAAGTTTTAAAAAATTGCACTGTATAACCTAGGCCTTCTTACCACTATCTAGGATTCTCAAACTTAGGTGGATTTTCCACCTTGTGTTTTATATGTGCATTCTGGGATCCCTTCATCCTGAGTGTCCTCCTGTCCCGTTGCTCAAGCTGCCTGACTCTCGCTGTCCTGTCCACCTGCACTAATTGACCTTTCTAGTGTGTCCCCCCTCCCTTCCCCCACCCAATCTATGGTGCTCTCTGTCTCCTATCTTTTCCAACTGCTTCTCTATAGACTATCCTGCTCTCCTCACTAAATCTGGTAGGAAGAAGTTTAAAAAGGACATCCTGGTCTCCAACCCAGGCCTCCCTATCGCTGACACCTACACCAGTGCCTCCTCCACAGAAACTCTCACTGACATCCTCTTTGTCGTGCCTTCGCCAGACCTATGGACCCTCCACATGGTCTGTGTGCGCTCCCCTTTCTCCTCTTCTCCCATTGATGGTGGCCGTCCTGGTCCAAGACCCACATTCCAACCTTCACCTCTTTAATAGACGCTTAATGAGGTCGCGCCTCATCAACTTCCTTTCCTCTCCTGCTGTCCCCTCTCCCCTTTCCATGACTACCTCGCTTCCCTCTTCTGCCTCCTCCTTGGCTACCTTGCCTTCCCCTTCCCTCTCTGCCCCTTCTCGGGCTCCCTCTACACCTCCGCAGGGCGTACCTCTGATTTGCACCCCTCCCCGGAAGTCCTTCCAGGATAGCAACCATCTTCATATTGCCACTCTAAACTCGCTCTCTGCTGTCAAACACTCCTGATATCTGCCGCCTTCTGGAAAAACTTGACCTTGATGTCCTCACCGAGACATGATTCACGGCCAGCTCTGTCACAATCTGTGATGCACTCCTTCCTGACGGTTACAAGATCCTTTCCACACCCAGAGCCAACCGCTGATCTTCCCCGAGTGGATTCCTGCCTCTCACTCCTACGCAGGCCTACTCCTCTTTTGAATGTCACGTCTGCAAGCTCTCTCTCTCTCTCTCTCTCTCTCTCTCTCTCTCTCTCTCTCTCTCTCTCTCTCTCTCTCTCTCTCTCTCTCTCTCTCTCTCTCTCTCTCTCTCTCTCTCTCTCTCTCTCTCTCTCTCTCTCTCTCCCCCCCCCCCCCCCCCTAGCCATTCCCTTACTGTGGCTACTATCTATCGGCCACCTTGTCAGATCTCATCCTTCCTCTCTGAGTGGGCGGACCTCTCCTCCTCACTCCTGGCCTCAACTACTCAACTCCTCCTTCTTGGAGACTTCAACATCCACCTGGGTACCTCCTGTCCTCCCTCAGGTCTCTTTCGTGACCTCTGCGGCTCTCTCTCACTCACTATTCTCCCCTTGGGCCCGACTCATTCTGCAGGGCGCACTCTTGATGTTCTGATCTCCTCAGACCTTCCCCTCTTTGTCCCTCTCACCGCTCCTCTCTCCTGGAGTGATCACTTTCTCCTCTCCTCCCACCTCACCCTCCCTACCCCTCAGGCCAAGCCACCTCCATCACTGCCTCGGTCATCTGACCCATGAAGCGCGTTAGCTGATGCTTTTGCTGCCACCTTCTCACCCCCCCACCCCCTTTGGCTGACTCATCCTGGCACAGCCCGCCTCACTCTACATTCTGCTATATCTGATACTCTTGATATCCTTGCCCCTGCCATGAGAATCTGCCTAAAGCCAAATGCAACTCCTGGTACGACTCAGATCTCGTCACCCTAAAACGCAAGTGTAGGGTGGCTGAGAGGAAATGGCGTGCTTCATTTACATCCTCTGACAAACTGGCCTGCTGCAAAGGCAATACCGGCTCTCTGTCCTTACCAAGAAGAGAGCTTGCATCCAAGCCCGCGTCTCTGCAGCATCTAACAACTTGGCTGAACTGTTTAAAATCTGTAAGGAACTGGCCAATCCTGCTGCAGTCTCTGCCTCCCTTGTCCCTTCCCAGGCCCTCTGCATGGCACTGGCTTCTCACCTCATCTCTAATACTCAGGACATCCTGTCCTCTCTCTCCTCCTATCCCCCCTTACTCCCACTCCCTGCTCTTCCTCTGGCCTTCCTGCAGCCACCCCTCCTCCCTCCTCCTCTGCCTTTCCCCTGTTCTCTGCAGACGAGGTTTCTAGACAAGTCCAATCTATGAAAGTCTCGTCAAAACAGGTTCACCCCTGTTCCTCCAAAACTATCAAGGACCACATCGACTCCCTGGCTCCTGCCCTGGCCGATTTCTGCAATCACTCCTTCGCCACTGGAGTCTTCCCATCCCCCCTTAAGCACTCCCTTGTGCACCCCTTGCTTAAGAAACCCTCTGACGACCCCTGCTGCCCGGCTAACTATCGCCCAATCTCCATTGCTCCTTTCCTGGGCAAGCTCCTGGAGAAACTAGCCATTTCCCAGCTTAATCTCCACACTGAATCTGTTGGTTGTCTTCATGGCCATCAGTCTGGCTTCAGGGCGGCCAGAAGCACGGAAACAACTCTCCTGAACATCCGTGAAGACCTGCTCTCCAAACTTGATTTTAACACCCCCTGCGTCCTCATCCTGCTTGATCTCTCTTCTGCCTTTGACACTGTCAACCATGCCATGCTGCTCAACCGTCTCCATGATAACCTGGGCATCACTGGTCAGGCTCTGGCGTGGCTGACTTCTTTCCTCTCCGACCGACCTTCCCAGGTCCAACTTGGGTCCTTCGTCTCAGATGCCTTTTTCTCTACCTGCGGTGTCGCCCAGGGATCTAACCTCTCTCCTTGGCTTTTCAACCAATACTTGGCACTCCTTGCCCACTGCATCGCTGCTCTGTGCCCCAATTTTCAATGCTATGCGGATGATACCCAGCTCATTTTCAGGCTACCCTCGACATCCTCCTCTCATATCTCTGAATGTCTGTCTACTATCCAGGTGTGGTGTGCCACCAGTGACCTCTGCCTTAATGCCAGTAAGACTGAGATTCTACTCATCGGCACACCCACTCCCTCCTTCCCTGCAGCTTTCTGGCTGGCCTCTCTTAGCCCTCTTTCTGCACCCACCTGCAAGGCTAAAAACCTCAGGGTCATCTTCGACTCCACACTCTCCTTCTCTCCTCACATCTGTGACGTCTATAAGAAGTCACACTACCAGCTGCTCCTCCTTAGAGGTATTGTTCCTTTCCTTCCCCCAGAAGCTCACTGTCTCCAAAGCCCTGGTTCTCTCTAGGCTGGACTACTGTAACAGCCTCTATCTAAAACTGCCTGCCTCTACTCTCCGCCCTCTGCAACTTATCCAAAACAGGACTGCGAAACTCAAGCCCAGGGATCGTATCTCTCCAGGACTGAAATCTCTGCATTGGCTCCCAGTGGCTGCGAGGATTAAGTTCAAAACCCTCTGCATTGTCCACAAGGCCTTCTGGTGGCTGGGGTCGCAATACCTTCAACTCTGTCTTCCTAAATATCTTCCTTCTCGAGCTCTTCGCTCATCTGCCTCCAACTCCCTCAGGGTCAGTCACTTCTCCATGCAACGAGTTGGCGGTAGATCTCTGTCCTTGGCTGGGGCCTCCCTCTGGAACAGCCTTCGTGCCTCCCATCTCTGGTTCCGGAAGCACCTCAAAACCTTCCTCTTTGATTCTGCTTTCTCACCCTCTCTCCCCTGCTGAATTCCTGGCTGATACTGCACTGGTTACCTGGCCACCCTTCTCATCTCGGGCCCAGGCCCCGCCAATTGCACACCTGCACTGCCTCCCTGGCAACCCTTGCACCTGGGAGCTGTTTTCTGTATCCCTACAGTCCCCCTACCAGCACATATGTCTGCACTTACCTTGCAGTTGGCACCTTCAGGCCGTTTTACTGTCTTATTATTCTTTTATCCCATGTACCGCACTTTCCCCTCTCCCTTCCCCCTCTCACTTTTCCTTTTCCCCCTTCCCATGCACTTGCGCGATCTGAATGCCACTGGGCCTAGTAAGATAGTTGTCTGTCTTCCCCTGTTCCCCCCTCCCTTGCCTTGTCGCGCCTTGAAACACTTGTGTATAGGCGCGTTATAAATGTCATATCATATATCATATCCAGGCTGGGGAACCCACAACGGACATCTGCACGCCAGAGGCCTGTGGCTGCCAGAAGAGAAGGATCTCCATATCAACATCATGGCGCTACGGCAGTGCCATGAGCCCTCAAGTCATTCCTTCCATGTCTTAAGGGCAATGTGGTGAGGATCTTCAGACAACACCATCACAGTGTTCTACATCAGGAAACAAGGGGGCACTCGTTCCCCGACACTCTCCAGGGAAGTGCAGGACTTGTGGCACTGGGCCGTCGGACAAGAAATGTTCCTCCTCCTTCTCCACCTAGCGGGAGTCAAGAACACCATTGCAAATTCCCTCAGCAGAGAATTGCGCTCCTGCCACGAGTGGGAACTTTGGCAGGACCAGATGGACCACATCTTCTCCAAGTGGGGCAGACCCCAGATCGATTTATTTGCGACGGCGGCAAACTCCAAATGCCAGAAGTCTGCTAGCAGATTCCACCAACCGAGGAGCATGGGGGATGCATTTTCCTTCCCATGGGAAGGGATGTTTCTGTACGCGATTCCTCAATTGCCTCTCCTGCTACGAGTCAATACACTCAGACAGTATCAGTGCAGGATGATACTCATCGCCCCGGCGTGGCAAAGGCATATTTGGTATCCTGACCTTCTCAGCCGGTCAGCGTCGCCTCTGACCAAGCTACCAGTGGTCTTGGATCTTCTCACAAGAGAAGGAGGCACAATCCTGCATCATGACCCAGGATCACTCAGCCTGAGGGCTTGGAGCCTGCAGCCAGAGAGTTTAGAGGATATGACTTGCCTTCGGACTGCATGGAGGTCTTCGGCAAGGCGGGGCATCGTCGACGTTGAAGTGCTACGGTCACAAATGGAAGCGCTTCACTATGTGGTGCCGGTCGCAGAAGATTGCCCCTCTGAATGTCGCGGCCAGCAGACTCTTCCATATTTGCTATCCTTGGCCAATGCCTGACTGACGACTGCTTCGATCAAGGTACATCTGGCGGCTATCTCCCGCTACACTAGGTCTCCAGGAAGATCTTCACTTTAGTCTAATCGACTTGTCAAAGAATTCCTCAAAGGAGTTTTTCGTTCTTTCCCACCGGTGAAGGCTCCTGCCCCAGAATGGGAACTCAATGTGGTGCTGATGAGGCTCATGGGGGCCCCCCCTTCATGCCTATGCATCAGGCCCCTCTCAAGTTCCTCTAGTGGAAAACGGCTTTCCTGGTGACTATCACCTCTGCCAGGAAGGTAGGTGAGATACAGGCCCTATCCTGCAGGTAGCCATACCTGACTTTCCATGAATCAAGGGTGGTGCTGCGGACGTATCCCTCTTGCATGCCGAGGGTTCAGTAGGAATTCCACCTCAACGAACTTTTGATGTTGCCCATTTTTTCCCCGAAACCTTTGTCACTGGCTGAAAGGGCTTTGCACTCACTGGACGTTGCCCGTGCCCTGAAGTTCTACGTGGCATGCACGAAGGGTTTCTGAAAGATTGCCCAGCTGTTCGTGAATTTGGTCCTGTGAACCATGGGAAGGCCTTGTGCAAGGCTTCCATCTTAAGGTGGCTCTCCGGCTGCATCATACACTGTCATCGGTTGGTGAACCAACCGCTGCACAGCTGTCCGATAGCCGACTCCACCAGAGCAATCGCTTCAACAATGGCGTTCCTTGCTGGTGTGCCCCTAGTGGACATCTGCAGGGCTGCTACGTGGAGGCCAACGCACACCTTTGCAAAGTTCTACTGCGTTAACAGCGATTCCAGGGAGGAGGTCCAGAGACGGCCAAGCAGTGCTACACAACCTATTCGCTTGAGGTGAGTCTGTTCCAGGGGTAAGTGTTAATTGCTTCTGTTGAGCCTTGCCACCTCCTGTAGTTTTGTAATGTGTACTGCTGTGTATTTGTCAATAATGAGCATGTGAATCCATGCCAGACCCCATGCTGGAGAAGGTTTAAGTTACTTAACTGTAACAATTGTTCTCCAGCATGGGTCTGGCATGGATTCACATGCAAACCCTCCCTCCGGCCTCTGTGAGGCTCTTCTTGGTCATACTGCCACTTTACGTGCTAACCAAATCTGAAAATGGCTCAAGAGGAGGGGCTTAGGGAGAGGACTGTCATTGGATGGGGGCAGTATGACCCAGAGGACAGTGATTGGTTTAGAGGAAAAATACAGTTTTAAAGTGAAACTGTGTTTACTTTTTCAGAGGATTCCCAGCCTGACTGGGAATATTCATGAGCATGGGAATCCATGACATACCCATGCTGGAGAACAATAGTTACAGATAGATAACTTAAACCGTATGCCCTAGCAAAATTCTCTTTTGACCTCTAGTCAGCAGTCACAGATGCCACGGAGCACACTTGTCTGCTGGTGAAGTGACAGAGGGCTTCAAGGCCATAGTTAAAGATGGCAGTGAAGCGTCCTTTCAAATTCTGCTGTATGCCCTGACACAGCTGACCTCATGGCATGTGCTATGGCCAACGGCACAGTGTTGAGGATGTACTACTGGATGAGGACCTTGAGTTTTGGCCCAGATGTTCTGGCAGAGCTCCAAGACATGCTGTTTGGCAGTAACTTATTTGGGGTTAAGGCTGAATTGTTCCTCCAGAGTTTCCAGTCCTCGAAGTTTAATGCCAAGCCCCTGGGCCTGGTGAAACAGCCTGCCATCCCCATGGGTAGAAGCTGGGGATTTCGTCCCTGCCCTGCCCACAGATGCAAGGTACAAGCTCTGTTAGGCAAATGGATACAAAGCCATCCGGCCAGGGGTCCTGGTCCTACAGGAGGAAGGTTGTCCACCTCAGCTGTGCTCTCAGCAACTCCAGGTGCAAAGCAGCGTTGAGGTTTGGGGAGAATCTCCCTGTTTGCATGGAGTGGTGCCTCGCCCTATCTGATGCCTGGCCCTTACAGATCGTTCACAGGGGATATTGTCTTTTGCTCCACAACTTCCAGGCATCCCCTTCAACTACTGATGAAAGGTGCTATAGAGTTTGTAGGTTCAGTTGGTTGGAGTTTGAAGGATAGCGGTCCCCTGCGCTAACTGAGATGATTAGTTAGTTGCCGTAATATGACCTGCGTCCTGGCACATGGTTTGTCTGGGAACCAAAACTCCAAAGTTCCCAATGAGTTAGTTGCTGGATGATTTGACACCTAGTTTTTTAAATGGTGCTACAATTCTATACAGGATCACCTACCATCTTCCTGCCTTGATAAAGACTACGGTCGAAACGCGCATTGGCTCCCCTCTCACCTGTACCTAGCATGCTTGCTAGGCTGGGGATCTATGTGTATCACAACATTAAAAACCTTCAATGATGACAACAAATCAAGAGTTTGCTCCATTATGTCAAATTCCTAGCAACCAAATAACTCACGGCTACTACCAATGGTTAAGAACCAACCGCCAGCGCCAGTAAAAAAACTAGGTTTGTCAAATCATCCAGCTATAGAATTTGTACCCCGCTGAGAGTGTTGCATGGGCTGGCACTCTGTTTATTTTCTGATGCCGAAGAAAGATGAGGACTTGTGTCCTACACTGGACCTCGGCACTTACAACTGTACCTGTTCAAGGTCAAGATGGTTACTCTAGCGCAAATCATTCCAGCACTGAACCTTCAGGACTGGCTGGTATTGCTGGATCTCCAGGGTGCCTACTTATATTTGCTGATTCACCTACAGGACAGGAATTACCTGAGATTCGTAGTGTGCCATTGCCACTACCAGTTCAGGGTCCTGCCATTCAATCGGTCTTCGGCACCCAGGGTCTTCACCAAGCTGCTGGCAGTGGTATTGGCTCGTCTCAAAAGAGAAGGCATTCATGTCTTTCCCTTACTGGACGACTGGCTTGTCCAAGCAAGCTCTGTGCAGCCCATTGCACCGCTAGAACTTCTCCCTGAACTTCAGGTTCACCATCAGTCTCTACAATTTATCAGTGCAGTCTTTGACACTTGAAGTTCCCACCCAAGGGCCAAGTGGCAAATATCTCTTAAGATGATTCATGTCCTCTAATCACAGAAGAGCATTCCAGCCTCTGCCTTCCTGCACTTGTTGGGTCTCATAGTTGCCCGCATTTCTTTAGTGCTGGAGGTCTGGCTGTGCATGAGGTTCCTTCAAAGACGTCTTAGTTGTCAGTGTGCTCGGTTTAGAGGGCACACATCAGACCACCTGTAAGTCTCAGTGAGAGTATTCCGGGACCTAGCATGGTGGCCCCTGCGATGCAACCTGATGAATGAGATGTTGGTTAGTTGGCCCCATGTGACTATTATCACAGATACGTACATGAAATGCTGACTTGCTCACATGCAAGACTTGATACTGAACGGCATGTGAAGTACTGAAAGCACATCAACTTTTCTGGAATTAAGTGTTCAGGCTGGCCCTAATATATGACCCTCCTTCAGTGCAGGCCAACAAAAATGTGCTCGTCTTGTCATACAACATGGTAGCCATGCACTACCTTAACAAGCAAAGTGGTGTAGGGTCCCTCCCTCTGTGCAGGGAAGCAATGGGACGGTGCTTTTGTTCTCTAGAGAACAATGTCTCTGACGGCTCATTTCACCAGATCATGAGCATCATTGTGGATGCCTTGAGCAGACAGAATTTGGCCTCCTACGAGTGGGAACTGCTAGTTCTCAAGAGGCTACACCTATTGGGGTTAACGTTGATTTTGATTGTTGCTGACTGTACGGAGAGCGTGGTACCCAGAGTTGCTGGACATGTCCATCTGCCCTTCCTGGCGCCTTCCAGAGAGAGTGGATCCCAGGGCTTTAAGTGAGGTAAGAACTCGAGGGGCGGGGACCCTCGTTTGGGGGCGTGGATTGTGGGATGGGCGTGGCCTAACAAAGTACACAGACCATAGTAAGGCACCCAAATAAATATATAAATGCATGTAAGCATTTATATATTTGTATGCTTACCTTACTATGGTTTGTGTAGCATGCAAGCCATCTTTTATAAACATAGAAATATATAAGATATTTCTATTTTTATAAAAGATGGCTTGAAAAGTACACAAGCCGTACGCACATAGATATAAAAATGCATACATTTATATATTTGTTTTAGTGCCTTACTATGGTTTGTATACTTCAAAATGGCTTGAAAAGTACACAAACGAGGTATGCACACGGATATATAAAACCATGCTTTTTTTATAAAGCTTTGACGATGGACAAAGCCTGAGGCGTCTTTGTCCGTCGGCAAAGCTTTATAAAAGATGGATTGAATTGTTTACTTTTCAACCCATCTTTTAGAAAGACAGAAACTCAGGAATCCCCAGGTTCGCCGAGGGGTCACCATAGGAATTTACAGTGACTGACAGAAGTGCCAGCCAGTCACAGCAACGCTGTGCCTGGCTGGCACTTCTGTCAGCTCGCCTGACATTAAAATGGCGCGCGCATCTTCCGTCGCGCCTGCAGCCAAGGCGGGATAATGCGTCCCGCCAATGTTGTGTGGGACCGCGTGGCCCCGGCAGGCCCCAGCCCACTTAAAGCACTAGTGGATCTGCTCCTCCAGTCATAAGTGTTGGTGCTTCAACCAAACCGTAACAGCCTGAACCTTCCCGTTTGACTGCTGAGGGGCTGAGATATATGTAGTGGGATTTGTCATATAACGTACGGAGACCTGCCATCAAGTTCACTTATGCTTGCAGATGGTGTCCCTTTTTGGCTTGGTGTCAGGAGCAAGGCTTGTTCTTCACACTCCACACGGTTATGCAATTTTTGCTGGGACTATGCAACAAGCTTCCCCCATGCCAGTTTGTTCTGGCATGGGATTTACATTTAGTGTTGACATCTCTTATGGGTGCTGAGTTTGAGCCCCTGCATTCTTTGTTTGCTCTCCATTAAGGAGATTTTCCTGTAAACCATCACTTACGATAGACATGTGAGTGAGCTCCAGGCGTGATCTGTTAAGCCTCATTATTTGCTTTAGTTTCCAAAGAGAAGGTGACATTGAGAGTGAGGTGGTCTATTCCTCCTGAAGACAGTCTTGCAATTCTATCTCTCTCAAAAGATCCATTTTCCTTTCTTTTATTCCTGCACCTGAACCTTCCAAGGCAAAGGAACGATTCAATTGGCTTGACCCAGTGCGTTCCCTTGGCTACTACTTTTGTCAGAAGAGAGATGACTAGAATGATGCCCAGCTTTTTGTTGGTTATGCTGGTGCCCTTTCTAGCAGAGCAGTGACCAATCTGACCCTGTCAAGGTGGGTCATCCTCTATCTTGGAATGCTATGATTTGAATGGAAAGGATGAGTCGGAGGGCCTCAGAGCTCATTCGATCAGTGCACTGGCTCCCACCTCTCCCCTGCAGAGATGAGTCCTTGTTCTGGGCATTTGCAAGTCCTCAGTGCACACATTTGCCAGCATTACCGCTTGGATTCCCAATCCGGCAAGGATTGTCGTTTTGGTAGACCTATCTTCCAGAGTTTTTTTAGTACCGGTAGTGTAATTGCTCTCCTACTTTCTCCAGATCTACGTACTGCTTGCAGAGTCTATCATAGATGAGGAATCCGTCAGCAGAAGGAATCTTCCGAGAGGTAATGTGTTCTTCTAATGTCCTTTCTGATGGATGTTACCCCCACAGATTCCTCAATCCCACCCCCACCCACCCCCCCAACCTGCCCCACCTGGCGAAGAGCTAATGCACCTTCCTGTTCTGCGGTGTCAGAGTGCTAAGGGAAAAAGGTTGGAACTACGGTTATAGGGCACAGCAAGTCTATACTGGTCCCGATATCCTATCTGGCATGGGGCACATAGAGGCATTGAGCAGAGCTGCTCTACGCCATCCCTTTGTGGCAGAAGAGTTTCGGAAGTGCAGCTGTGCTGGGAGATAGATAACATAGATGAGGAATCCATGGAAAGATCATCCGTTAGAAAAAACATTACTGAGAGGTGAGTAATTTGCTCTTTCAGCTTTCATGCACTAGGTTGCCAGAGCGCACCCCATGACCTCACTACAGCACAACACAACTGTCATAGATGAGCCTTACACTGCCTGGTGCCAGCTGCCTAATGAGCCTCAAATATTTGTATAGTGTGTGTTTGTGTGTAAAGGGGGTGACATTGTGGTGGAAGACAGTCAACCGAATACATGACTTGGCTTATGCCTTGGCACGATCTAATGAAGCACCATAGTTGTGTCTCATAGATTGCACTTTTTTGGCCCACCGTAGCATTTTACCACCACTTTATGAGGCATAATGATCATAGTTGGCTCTTTAGTGACATCTAGTTAGGAGACACAGTTTTGGATCATAGATGCAGCTTAAACTCATTGTTGGCTCTTGCATGGTGCTTTAAGTTCAAAACAGGGAGTCAAGGATATTGTTGCTGCTGTTTAGGATGTTAAGTCCCAGGCAGGGTACACCGAAAGGCCCTAGGAGCGGACTAATGAATGTGTTTGGGGGCGGGATGAAGTTGGGTGATGGACAATAGACTCCTATCTAATGGGGGGGTGCTCCTTCGGTCATGCAAGCTCCCTAGTTTCTTCTTCGGTTACCTGAGAGAGGATGCCCTTGCAGCCAAAGTAGTTTAATCAGGGTTTTCCAACTACAGGGCTCGAGGGCCAATTCCATGCCAGATTTTCAGAATACCCCTCATTAATATTCATGAGATCAATTGCATAAAATTATTCTAAATGCGTGCACATTTTCTGTATGAATATTAATGAGGGAAATGCTGAAAATCCGTCAGGCTTCCAGCCCCCTAGGCCCTGAGTCAGACAACCCTGCCGGAGCCAAAACGGTTAGCTTTGCCAGACGTTGTTTAATTGTGAACCTGATAAAGAATACAATTTTACTTTTAATGGAAGGTTTCCTAATCCTTATATTGGAATCATTGGACCTGGAGACCTTTACATCTATACACTTTTATGTTTTAACCAATCAAATATTTGAACTGTGGCTGGATCGCTTAAACATGCAGTCCAAATCCTACTTGGAGGCACACGATTTTTTCAAACTCTAATCAAATTTAATTGCCTTTTTCTTCAGTCTGTTGATGTTCACTTTTATCCAAAAATACAGTTCTCGAATAATGACATTCTAAAATCTGCATTTCCATTCAGGCCACTGGACACTTTTAAACGCCAACTTTGCCACTATTGTATTACTCTTTTGAATGTAGAACAGTTACTTTAGATTCTGATTTATACAAATTAAGACATTTTTCTTGCTTTCCCTTCCCCAGATGATCATGGATAACCATGCTAAGGAAAGTGATCACCTGATTATGAAAAGACGGCTACGGGCTAAAACAGCAAAATGATGTTCTGCCTCCTTTCTTCTGTAATGTTATTATGTAAAAATTGCACATGTTGTGTGCTGTAAATAATATAGAATCTATTTCATTTTTATGAAATATTAATAAATGTAAATCTTTCAGACATTGTCTTAATCTTCAATTTTGTGGTGTGCACTAAGTATTGCACTTTGAAGTTGGAGAATCCTCGGTGTTTCTACAGGGAATTTTAGTTTGATGCTTCTGCTGTTGTCCAGAGGCTTCTGTGCTGTAGAGGACAGTGGTAGCCCACGCTGATCATTCTTTCATCTTGTGTGAATGCTATGTTGCATGATCCCCATAAGACTGAAACACACCTTTTGCATGTTAGGACTTGGCTCATAATTTGTGTTAAAATGTATAGGTTTTAAACTTAAGAGAATGCTGCCTGTGGCCTGGCCGAATAAAAGTAGCCACAACACTGGGCAGTGTGTGGAGGCAGGCGAAAGAATGTTCAAATTATTAAAAACTCTTTATGGGTATTTTCTTTCTCTTTCGAATACTCCCAACTGATTTGGTTGCAATTTCTGATCGAGTTGTTTATGAACCTTCAAACATGTGCTTATTGGTTCATCAGGACCATTGGAACGATTGTTTTGAGTCGATAATTCTGTTGATCAGCAAGTTGGAAAACAGTGTGTCCCAAAAGTAATAACCAAACACACTCACTGATTAGGAGAGTAAAATAATTGTGTTACAAGCATTCACTAATAGATGGCACAGTGACTTTGACAATCAAAGGCAATGCATATTTTCGGCCATCTTTAATGATGTTTTTACATGGTCACAAATAAGGAGATCAGTTGCTCAACATTGAAAAAGGAACAGTCATGCAAATTAGATTTGAACCTCTGACAGTGATCTACGTGGTTTCCCCCTCCAAACTAGAACTTAAACTTTATAATGTGTGATAGTGTTTCTTTATTTTTTTTTTAAAGATTGGCTGAGTTGTAGAAAATAAAACCAAGCAGAGCATTGGTAATTTAGGGCTGAAAAAGCCTAAGTAGCTCTTTAAAAGTGGCCAAACATTTGTTTGACTCTAACTTCCCCAAATTCATAAGTTCCTAAATTCTACCAGTTGTGTTAAGCTGGTGGTAGACTGTTTATCAGGCCAATTCTTATTTTTGTCTTCATTGGGCACACAGTGTTGTTGTTGGATTGGCACAATATTGCTGGTGAGTTAATAACCATTTCGGTGCTGGACTGCCCATGTGGGCGGGACAAAGAATGATATGCAAATATTATTTCCCATCTGTGAAAGGTACCGTGAGCAAAAGGCGTGAGCTGCAAACTCTCATCTCAGAACAGGTTATCATGCCATGTTCTTTCTGGAGAGGAGCGCCTGCTACCTTTTTTGAAATAATATCCTATAGTTGCCTTTAAATGTTTAGATTAATTCATGACTGGGAAATATTCTCAAGTGGCTTTAAGGGTTGTGCTCAGTGCTTGTCCACATCTTGCACACGTGAAAGGGAATGAAGGATCCCAAAATCAGATGTGACTTAAAACAAAACCCCTTTTCAACTTCACAGCTGACACCGCCCGGACGAAAGCAGAGTGTCTCCTCTAAGTGTCTGCGATTGCGCAAGGATGTCACCTTCAAGGCAGAAGTTGACAACTGTGCGCGGAATAGGCAGCTGTTAAACTCCTATAAGTTGACTCCACTGGATGGCTGTGTTTGGTACTGGGATCTAACTGTGAAAGTGGGGCAGAAGAGAAGCACTAGGTCGCACTACTGGGTCGACTTTTGATTATAGTTGTGGGGCAGGGGTGGATCATTGCCACATTAACAAATACATAAAAAGTGTGTTCTGCACCATGCATGGTTTTCAAAAATTACTTCCCAGTTTGAAAGAGCTGAAACAATTTTACAGAAGTGCATAGTCTTTTCAATATCAATTGAAAACCACTTGTCAAATATTTATTGAAATATGTAATAGTGTTTACTTTAAGCATTGGCTGCCTGGGCATTGACACAACTACCTAGTTGTATGGAGTTAGGATTACGATCTTCTATGGGCTCAACCAGTAGACTATCAGTGCTTTGGCCGAATAGGTGTCAAACTTGAAGTTCCCAACATATAGCTTTTATGTTATGAAATATTACATTTTATGTATAGCATTCTAGTAGTTTCCTGTACTCTTCCCTCAAACTGCTGAAAGGCCCCAAAAAATGTAAAGAAAACGAAAAGAGTATTGGTGATGAGTCTCGAATATAGCACTTAGGGCTGCACACTTTCCCGTATGAATATTTCAACCTAATCAATGGGAGGAAAACCCTTTTGGAGCAGTTTGTGTGGAAAAAAGGAGTCTTTGTTTGGACTAATTGCTGTAAAATACTGTTTTGACTATTTTGCCAAGCTACACATCTGCCAATAGAGCTTTGGTTGACCAAAGGGGATCAAACTAGTAAACTATATGGATTCTGTCTTAAGACCTTGTACAAGGTGTAACTGTTTATCTAGGCTGCAGTAAAGCTATTTTACATTCCTGTACTGCACATAACATTAACCAGAGTAGGGCATTAGATTAAATTACATTTTCACAGTATTTTATCTGCTTAAAGACCATTTCTAATGGACTCCTTCCTCATCCATGACATCCATCTCCCAGCGTCAGCTGCTCTTCAGAAATATTTTCTTCCTCCAGGGGCACAGTGCGGCTCCACGTCGGTTCTACCCAAGACTTTTGCATGCCATGGATGGGACGTTTGAGCCATATATATATTTCTGAGGCTTGTGGAATCTACTTGGATCACATGCTGTGCATAGGCCGACATCTAGTGGAAGCGGCAGAGTATTAGTTTGTTTTTTGAAACTCGAAAAGGGCCATCGAATTAGGGCGTGCCAGTAATACTATCCCTAGTGTGACATCCACTGTACCCATGATCCTTCACGCGTGTAGGACCCTCAGATTGTTTTTTTCCGCCATACTTGTCGGAAGCATAGTTGCGGAGTTCCCTGGCTTTCAGCCATTTATCATAAATTAACCTAAAATTCCCCTTCCTCAAATCCCACGTCGAGATTCCGAAGATTGACGCCGGTATTGAAGAACAAACAGCCGTTGAGACTGCACAACAGACTTTGGGCCTCGGAAGGCCTCTGGCCCCGGCCCTGCAAGTAGGGAGAGTGGGGGGCGGACATACTCACACTTGTTTATTTTCCTACATACACTCGCCCGCTGCCATATATTAACATATGGAGAGTACTCCATTTAAATTCTGCCCCAAATGCAACCGTAAGTTTCCTTGGGTAGATAAGCATAACACCAGTAATCTGTGTCTGCCTAGGGACCACTCCGAAACAAATTGCAGAGCGTGTAAACTCTTTAAAGCTAAAACACTTAAGGACCGCTCCACCAAACGTTGGGCCCATTACGCCAGGCACCTTGAGGCCATGGACGCCGTTTGTTCCTTCAGTGATGGCAGCAACGCCGCCGTATCGGACGGCGAGGGCACAGGGGTGTCGTTAGACACCCAAGCGCAAGCCCCCGACCTCAGGGGACTGTCCGGCGGGGCAGTTATGGGGACTAAACCCAAGAGCGCTACCCTCGCACCTTCATCTAAGCACACTAACCCCTCCCGAGACTCAACACTCCTGTCGAGTGATCGACAGAAAAAGGCACAAAGAGAGCGGGCCGCAGAATCCGTGTCCTCTGGGCGCTCCAGGTCATGGTCGCCCCATGACATGCAGCAACCATCTTTGATTGCTAAAAGTGCCACGCTATCTAAGGTCACAGAGGTATGGTCGTCAGAAGACGAATCGACCTCTACCCCCAGACAGCACATTCAAAGTCGACTCCGGCTGTTCGTTCTATGTCTGCCTCCGAGTTTCGACGTCCCTCCTATAAGACTCCAGAACCTAGTGAACCCACCTCCAAATCTCGACGCCAGGCATTGTAAAATTCTGGGAAAGCCAAAGAGTCAGGAAAATATGCCTCTACACATGGGAAAGGGGGGAAACAACAGAAAAAAAGCTTCTGAACGCCAGAATCATAAATCTTCTGAGAAGTCCAAGACCCAGCAGCCTGTCACTAGGCCTAAAGTTGTCCCTCCTACTCTACAGGATATGGGAATAGAAGATGAACCCCAGCAGGAAGTGGTCATTCCCACTTCCAAAGAATGGAGCTCTGAAGACATTGACAGAGTGATGAGGAAAATGTCTTTTATGGGAAATTTTTATGAGAAAAATCCTGATGACTTCCTGAGCTATCAGAATACCCCTGCTACCTCTACTCCTTCCAGATCCAAAGACCCTCTACCTCCTAGTAAGAGACCCCGTACTGAGGCTCCAGTTCAGGGCCTGATTTTAGACCCACTCAATATTGAACCTTATCAGTATGGTAAAGATCCAGACATACAAATACTGGATGACCAGGCAGGGGTCAAATATTATGGAGACGACGAGGACCAAGACGAGGCAGAGGCGTATAGTCTCGACTCTCCTATTCCCAAGGACCCACCAGTGAATGACTCGCCTGTGGACAATCAGCCATTACTGAACAAGGTCTTAGCTAGAGCTGCAGACCACTTTCAGATAGACACACAAGGGGCTCAAGAAGAGAAAGACTTTGCAGAGCAGCTTATGGGTGACAGAAAGTCCATTGCCCAAGCCATATCAATTCTGAAGTCCATTCAACGCAGAATTGACTCTACGCACCCCTAATCTTACCTGGGCAGTCAACCCAAGAATAGAGAAATTATTCAGGGCCGCCCCCTCCGACCACTTTATATAAGGGGTCAGCTTAAACCCGACTCATTGGTGGTTACAACCACCAGGACAAGGGCAGGGACACCTCTAGCATCCTCTGAAGCTCCCCCAGACAAGGAGAGCAAAATGATATATGGGCTAGGAAGGAAAGTGGCCTCCACTTCTGCTTACCAGGCAAGAATTACTAACACCACCACTCTGCTGGCAAGTTACAACTGTCACCAATGGGAACAGGTAGTTGCCCTCGTTGCTTCCTCACCTGAACCTCTAAAGGGCCAGCTGGCCCAGATTGCATCGGATGAGAGATCAGTGTCCGGATGCATTCTTAAGGCCACTTTTGACGCAGCAGACAATGCAGGCCGGCTAATCGCAGAGAGCACAATCATCAAGAGACAGGCTTGGCTGAGGCAGTCGGGGTTTAAACCCGAGACCCAAGCCACACTCATCGACATGCCAGTGGAACCCAATGTCTTGTTTGGGAAAGCGGTGGATGAGGCACTCAAAACAGCCAAGGACAAATATGACACCCTAAAATCCCTTGGACAACTAACTAATAAACCCACGAACCAACGAGGAAATAATAATTTTCGTCGCTCCTGCGGCCAAAATTCCCAGAGAGGGTCAAATTACTTTCAAGGGCAAGGAGCATCGTGCGGAGGCAACCAACAGGCTTCACAGAGGTCAAAAGAGGGTCCGTGGTAGGGGGAGAGGCAGCCCAGGTAGAGGTGCTACACCCCCCAACAAACAGTGACATTCCGCTCCAGGTCCCTTCCCATGTATTCCCAGTAGGGGGGTGCATTTCCACCTTCACCCACGCATGGAAAGGGATCACTTCAGACAGATGGGTGCTGTCCACAGTGTCTGCGGTATACTGTATCGAACTGTTGGAACGCCCCCGCTACCATCCTCCAAGACAGAAAATACACTCCTTGGAGCACCAAAGAATCCTCCTCGAGGAGATCGTCATTCTTCTTGCAAAGGACGCGATAGAACTCGTCCCGGGTAACCAGGTAAACAAGGGTATTTATTCAACTTACTTCCTTGTGCGAAAAAAATTGAACAATGCGCCCAGTATTAGACTTGCGCCCTGCAAACAAGTATGTCAAGCCCCAAAAGTTTTGCATGACTACACTTCAGGAAGTAATCTCCCTACTAAAGAAGGGAGATTACATGGCAACATTGGACATGAAAGATGCCTATTTTCAAATTTCCATGTTCCCAGTGCACAGAAGATTCTTGCGCTTCAAGGTGGACAGTCAGCACTACCAGTTCAAGGTGCTGCCCTTCGGTATAGCCTCGGCTCCAAGGGTATTCACCAGGGTACTGGCGGTGGTGGTGGCACACCTACGCAGGGAGGCAATCTCAGTGTACCCTTACCTGGACGACTGGCTCATCACAGGGGAAACCCCCATAATTTGCAGATTCAACATTCAAAGAACGATCAACCTCCTCTTCCAATAGGGCTTCTCTTATCAACGAGAAAAAATCAAGCCTGGTGCCAAGCACCTCCAATCAGTTCCTAGGAGCTGTCCTAAAAATTCAAGAGGGGTTGGCCTTTCCGTCAGAGTAAAGAATTCTGAATCTATTACTGCAAATTCCTCAATATCAGTCTGGTCGTCCGATAAGGGTTCGCAAAGCGATGTGTTTGCTAGACATGATGGCGTTATGTATTTACTTGGTTCCCCACGCGCGCCTGCGACCCATGCAGGAATGGTTGGCGAAACAGTGGTCTCAGGCAAGTGGTCAGTGGGACGATCTAGAGGTCGTTTCACCAACACTAGTACAGAGTCTTCGCTGGTGGACAAGAGAGAACCTGTCAAAGGGGAAACCCTTTTACGATCCAGAAATACAGGCCGTAGTCACTACAGACACGTCCATGTCAGGGTGGGGAGCACACCTCCTTAACACAGCTCAGGGCCTCTGGTCTCACACTGTGGCCAAGAATCACATCAACCTGCTAGAGCTTGTGGCAGTCTTCAGAGCGCTTCAAGCGTTCAAACCCCACCTATCGAACCTGTCAGTGCAGATCCTAATGGACAGCACAACCACAATGTTTTACATAAACAAACGGGGGCACTTGTTCCCCAAATCTGTCCAGGCTTGCCCAGAGAATTTGGAGATGGGCACTGAGACGGAACATTTACCTGTCATCTCAACATGTTCCAGGGGATCTCAATTCACTAGCCGACGCTTTGAGCAGAGACCCCCCTCCCAGAAGAACACGAATGGTGTCTACTCGAAGAAGTCGTAGGAGACCTCTTCTCACAGTGTGGTTTCCCCACTATAGACCTATTCGCCACAAACGAAAACAGACAATGCCCCGGATTCGCATCCAGGTTCCCCCAGCCAGGCTCCATGGGGAACGCCCTATGGATGACCTGGTCAGGGATGTTTGCCTACGCTTTTCCACCAACCCCTCTGATGAGGAAGGTGGTCAACAAGATACACAGGGAATCGATGACGCTCATCCTAGTTGCTCCCATGTGGGCGAGACAACCGTGGTTCCCACACTTGTGCAAACTGGCGATGTGCGAACCCATCAGACTCCCGTGCTGGTACAACCTACTCTCCCAGCACGGAGGACAAACAGTGCATCCTCAACCCAACTCATTGAACTTGGCAGCATGGCTCCTGAAGTCATAGAGTTTGGTCATCTCAATCTACCACAGAGATGTATGGATATTTTAAAAGAATCAAGGAAACACAAGGCACTGTTACTTTGATAAGTTGGAAAGATGTGTTATTTGGTGCCAGAAAAAACAAATGAACCCAGTTGATTGCACTCATTCCAACATTGTCACCTACATGCTCCACTTACTGGATGCAGGGTTGGTATTTAATTCACTCAAGGTACACCTGGCAGCACTGTCAGCCTACACCACCTCCCATAACAAGGTGTCATGGTGGAAGGTGCCAGTTGTCAAAGCCTTTATGGAAGGGGTGAAGAGACTCCACCCTCCAATTTCTAACCCACCTCCAGGGTGGGACCTTAATGTGGTGCTTGGTAAACTCATGCCCCCCCCCCCCCTCCTTTGAACCCATGCATAAAGCTCGTCTCAAACACCTGACTTATAATACTGCCTTCTTAGTAGCCATTACATCCATAAGAAGGCTCTATCAGTGCAGGGTACTTTCTTTTTCTGTTCATAAGGATAAACTGGTTCTGCAAACTCGCCCTAGGTTCTCACCTAAGTTAATTTCAAAATTCCATGTTAACCAGTCCATTGAGCTTCCAGCCTTCTTCCAAGAACCCAAAAGCTCTGCTGAGGTGAAACTACACACGCTAGAAGTGCGAAGAGTGGTCCTCTTCTATGTAGACAAGACCAGAAGGCTAAGAAAGACAGATCAACTGTTCGTCTCCGTAGCTACAGGCAGAGAAGGAGGTCGCGTCTCTAAAGGTGCCATCTCGAAATGGATAGTCAAATGTATCCAGCTGTGTTACTCCTTTTTAGAGAAAACTCTGCCTTTAACGCCAAGGGCCCACTCTACTAGAGGCCCCGGGTCACTCTGGTTTTCATTGCAAATGTACCCCTTGACACCATTTGCAAAGCAGCTACTTGGAGCGCTATTCACACTTTTACTCAGCACTACTGCATTGACACTCATTCCAAGACAGATACTCAAGTGGGACAAGCGGTTCTAAGACATTTGTTTGCTCATGACCCTTCTCTCATCCCACCTCCTTCTTCTAACACTGCTCGCTAATCTATGCACAGCATGTGATCTAAGCAGATTCCACAAGCCTCAGAAGAGATACATTACTCACCGTAATCGTATTTCTGATGCTTGTATTTGCTTAGATTCACATGCGCCCGCCCTTCCTCCCCTCTGAGAGAAGGCATGTGGATGCTTGTAGTTTTATCTATCTATCTGCTTGGATACTTTGTACTCCCGCTACTCTCATGCTACCCCATGTCAGAAAAAATACAATTTGAGGGTCCTACACGCGTGAGGGATCATGGGTACAGTGAACGTCACACTAGGGATAGTATTACTGGCACTGTAATACTCTGCAGCTTCCACTAGATCTAGGCCTATGCACAGCATGTGAATCTAAGCAGCTAAAAGCATCAGAAATACGATTACGGTGAGTAATGTATCCAATATATAAGAGGCTATATAACCTTGCTTCCTTTTTTTCATGCACTCTGCTCGCTACTAGGAGCACTGCTCTTATTCGTTTTAACAAGGAAAAATAAATCCTTGCTTTGCCTTGCAAATTTGTCACAATTCTGAATCTGATGAAGTCTTCGGAGTTCATGCAAGTGCCTTTACTGCTTTGGTGACTCACTTTACTGTCACAGTCAATGCACCAGAAGGTGCTACGAGAACACAAAGCAAAACCCTTCACTTTTTCCACGAGGAGAGGGTATAAGGGTTCTGCTCGATGTTGTCAGGAACTCTGTGCAGCACTGTGGACCGGTCCCCCATTCGGATGGACAAAAAGAAAAAAGCACTGCAAGAGGTCGAGCTCATCCAGTGTTTTTTTACGACATCACTCATCTTTGTCCTCGAAGAAGAGGAGCCACCACTCCATGGAAGGTCAGGAACAAGAGGCCCGCAGGTACCTTTTCCAACCAAGTCCTCTTCACCAGAGGAATGGGAGACTTTCCGTTTGAAGATGTTGGACATCTTCGCCAAAGTACCGGCAGCTCCGGCCGGACACCTGCGTTAGCGCCTTCGGCCGAGCCGGCGAAACCCACTGCACTTTTAGGAGCCGGCAGTGCAACGCAGCAAGTTCTGGAGGAATGGGCACACTGTTGGGACGCCGGTCCCCCTGTGTTTGGTCCTGGACCATCAATACCAAGAGACACTTGACGGTGCCAGAGATTTCCTTCCACTCCCAAGAAAGGTATTGTGATCCTGGAAGTGCCTTATGGCGGGACGGGGCCTCCTAGTCATGGTCCTACCATTTCTCTGTAAGTATTCTCTATTTTCTCCCACTGAGGTCCAGCCTGGACCTCTGGCAGTGCAGCTCTTCATGTGTTCGTTTTGATGAACACCACCCATGGGATACCCTTAGGGTACCCATGGGTGGGGGTAGACCCTTGTACCCCTTATGCGTGTTTTTGGGCGCATATGTGTTGCCCACAGAGCAGGTTATTGGCTGGTGGCAGCTACATGCTGACTCCAATCTGGTGGTTAAGAGACACCTGATGGGTCTAACCAGATTATATCTGCCTGTAAAAAGGCCACATCCGCTCTGGGACCTTAATATGGGGCTCTGGGCGTCCATCGCTAGGGACGGGAGACTGAACCTTTTCGAAAAATCATCTTCCCCTTTAAATGTAGATGCGTGCGTGGGCAGGGCCCTTGGAGCATACGCTCCCCTGACTCCACCCACCGGTGCCAAACCCCAATCCTCTTTTCCGGATCGACAGCAACAGACCGCTTTCACCAGCGATCCTGGGTTAGGCCTCTGGCCTAGTAATTCCACCAGCTCTTCCCCGGAGAAATATTCAGGTCTTCTTTTTTCTTTCACATTATTAGGTACTGCTTTGTCCTCCGGTGCCACGCTGCATTCCCGGTGCATGCCGGTGACGGTGGGCTTCAGCAGGTGTCCAGCCTGCGAGGGTCCCTTCCCAACGTCCTACCCCCACGCCCTCTGCCTCTGATGCCTTGGCCCAAACAGCTGGGACGGCTGTACTGCGTGTGACGCCTTGACTCCACTCGCGCGCTCAAGAAACGACTAGCCAAATGGGGGGAGCTCTTCGGAAAATAGCCTCCAGAGGACCGCAACGCGTTTGTGAAGCAGGAGACCAGCCCCAAGGTAGGTGCCCTATTCTCCTCCGTACCCCGCAAGGGTGACTCCTTCCCAAAGAAGTGCCCAAGCGGGAGGGACGTATCGGGTCCTAAGAACAGCAACAACACTGAGGCTGCTCCACCTACCGGCCATCAGGCCGAGGGGTTGCAAGATCCTGCCGTTGCTACCGCTGAGGAGCTGCAAGGCTCTATTACTGGGTCCCAACCTGAGGGGCGACGCCTTAACCCCGGGCCCATGCCTGAGGGGGTGCCTGTACGCAGCACTACCGGCACCACAGCCGAGGGCACTCCGCCTACCAGGCCTCGATCTGAGGTGCAGGGTAGGCATCAACCACCACCACCGCTCGGTGTACTCGCGGAAGCGGGTCCCAGCTCAGCAAGTTACACGACACAGGCACATGAGACTGAGCAAAACAAGATGCCTGCTGGGGCAGAAAAAAATGGCGGCTCACCCGAGGCCTTTTCCCTTTGGAGACCAGGCAGGGGAAAGATCTTCCAGATGGAATTGGTCAACCCCTGTCACTTGTTCCACATCCTATCCATCCACACCGCAGGGCAGGTATACTTCGCCCTATGTAGTGAGACAGGGCACGCCAAGGACACAGCAGCCACAGGGCACGACCCCTGTGCCTATACCATCAGGCTCTCCTGCGGCCTGTGAAGACAGGTTTTTCGAGAAGTTCCTTGCACTCATGAGATCACCCCTCAGGGACGTGATAAGGGACATGCTCCCACCTGTACAGCCGCAAGCACCCACGGCCACACCGCCCCTGGGTCCAGCTCAGCCCCCAGCCCCCATGCTCTGCCACCTCACCAGCCTCCAGCACTGATAATCAGCACGCCACAGCTGCCTGCGCCCTTCCGGATCCCCTGGACCTGTGGGACACAATGTACACAGACGAGGAGGACCTGGACACCCCATTGTCAGCCAAAGCATTTCACGAGCGGCTGTCCGGCCTGACTGAGTACCTAGGAATCCCGCAGCCACAGGTGGAACAGGAGGCGGGGGTACTGGCAGAAGTGCTCATGCTACGCCCCTGTTAGGCAGAAACCTGTGCAGTTCCCTTAGGGACCACTGCAAAAGATTTAAGACTACAGGTGTTGGCAGTAAACCCACTTGGTAGCAGTCTGTACCACCAAATTTACCTGGTAGCTGTGGCTGAGCAGTCAGACTTCCCTCAAGAAGAGTTAGGCAGTATGCAAAGTATACACAATAGGCACTCAGATACAATAATGCAAGCAAACACTGACCAGAGCTTTGGTATCAAAGTATATAATTATTTATTTAAAAACACACAGTTGAAACACTCCAGCACTCTTATTGTAAAATATTCTAAACACAGTTACTATTGTAATATATACACCCCTTTTTCCCTATCAGATAAATCACAGTAAAACACCACTTATTTTCATACAGAGGTGAGCGCTTAACTAGATTGCACTCTAATAAGTTTGTGAGAAAGGGAGGGAAAAAGACAGAATATGAAAAGGTACACCACTCTAAGATTCAGGAACACTGTTAGCAAGGCAGAGAGCAAAAAGTCACTGGTGAGCCAAAGTCCAAAGGCTGGGCACACTCTTAGAGAGAGCAGAGCACAAATGCGCCCAAGATCACACAGTTACACTAGGCTTAGAAAGTCTTGCAGAGGGTTCAAAAAGAGTTTAGAGAGGCTTTAAGAAAGTTTAGCCAGGGTGTCCCAGACTAACCCAGGTTCGAAAGCCGGGGGCTAAATCTACCCCGTACAGTCGGTAGCAAGGGAAGCCAGGCGGGACACGGTACCTTAAGTGGGAAGGATCCTCCAGCGGCGGCAGTTGTTCCTGGTAGTGGGTGCAAGTTGCGTCGTCGTCCAGGGGAAGAGAAGATCTCGACTTGGAGGAAAGATGAAGGTCGTTGCACTACCAGGGAAGAAACCAGCCGCAGAGTTTTCCGGTTAAAGGTGGTACCTTTGTTTCGCGGTCGTGGTAAAACGTGGTATCCCGGTTGCCGGGGTGCTTGGCACGGGCAAGGCGGCCACGAGGTACGTTGGGGAAAGCGAAAAGACGGTGAAACTGGTTATCCCCACCAATCAAAGGAAGAAGACTCTCCGGTGGGAGATCTCCTCTGTCGTTGGGAAAAGTGGTGAGGCAGTCCAGCAGGGCTCCACCGGTGGTGGTGTCGTGGCAGGTCGGCTCAGCTTCTCCCTCGTCGGATTCTTAGGTCCTGTGGCGACTTCTGAAGTTCCAGTCCCTAAAGCCCTGCTTTTATGCAGCAAACCCCCATTCACTCAGCCTAGCTGTCACTCAAACATGCTAAGTGGTGAGCCGGCCGGCTCACCACTTGGGCCAATCAGGATGGAGTGCGACTTGAGTTGCCTAGGCAACTCAGTCCAGGGTGCCTAAATTCCCCTCCACCCCTCCTAAGTACCCCAGACAGAGTGGCACCACTTTGGAGGGCTTCTGTGGAGAAGCCCGCCAAAAAGTGGAACAAAGGGCTCGACTTGGGTTGGAGTCACAGAAGAGAACACAAACGCCATTTTAGAATCAAGTTTTGGCAAAAAATACCAACCGGAGAATTAATATTAATTAAATAAACCGGCGGTATGTTCGAGGCTACCGTAAATAATTAAATAACGATAGTAGCCTAAAACAATGGGAAATCCCATAGAAAATATTCGCGGTTGAATATAAAAAGTAGTATCCACTGCCACCAGCCAAAACTCGATCAGGGGGGACGGAGACGTGCCCCCTCGACTAACAGACCCCGGGGCAATTGAATTGCCCCAGCCAGTACGTCCACAATATGATGGTTTGTACTGGTTCTGTTCAGAATTTAAGACTAGTAAAGTCAATGGTGACTTTACATGCCCTGGGAGACAGTAGTCAGTCCTAGGGTATGGAGTCTATACTGGGGGGGTCACTATGACACCCCTGTGTCACTGCACTGAGGGTGCTGTGTAACACATCACAAAAACACATGAAGCCTTATGGAGTAAAAGACCCCATAGCCCATTAAACACATCTAGATTCAAAGAAACACACTCAAATCATGCCCAAGAGTGAGGGTAAAAGAGTCTCACTCTTGGCAGGAGAAAAAAATAAACCCCAAAAATCCAGCAAAGCTGCTGGGGGACTCACTAGGTTAGGAAATTCAGCCTAAACAGAGAATGCTCCCTAACAGCCCCACATCTAGAACGGGAATACGACTTCAAAAAGATGTTGTAGCTCTTGCCAAAAAAGGTTGGCTCAAGCCACACTCTACCCAACCTACCAACAGGCCTTTCAACGCAAAGTACAGGCAAACGGAAGAGGACCCCCTCCTATTGTCTACGCACCCCCAACCACATTCCTCTGTGATAGCGCATCATTATACTCCATGCCACAATCATCCTCAGCAACTTCGACCTTGGCATTCCTGGGCAAGGAGGAAAAGCTTTTGGAGGCGTTTGGGAAGAAAATGTATACCAACGCCACTATCCATGTGCGCCAGGCCAACGCCATGTTGGCGGCTGTCAACCAGAAGCTGTGGTGGGAGATTGCTGATTTCCCCCCTGAGCTCCCCATCCACAGCCAGGATTGATTCAAGTGGTACAAGACATAATGGAGCCCATGGTTGCCCACATTGACACTTCAGGGCAAACCATTTGTATTGCCACAGACATGAGAAGGATGGCTTGGCTCTGGGTGACAAAATTCAATCCAGATGTGCAGAAACACATACTAGACCTGCCTTTTGAAGGGGGGTGACCTGTCAATTCGACAACTGACGAGGAACTTGATAAAAGTCCACTCCTATTACATGCAGCGAATGCACCAGCACTCGGACAAGGGTCGGTCCTTCAGAGGCTTCCAGAGAGATGTCCCGAAAACTGGATAGATCCCTCTAGCCAGCACAGGCGCAAGCAACACGAGGCAGGTAACAAGGGTTTTTTCTAGTCCCCCCTCCTCTGCCCCAGCCTCGGAGGGGAAGAAATTGTGACAGGCCCATCCGGATCCTCAATTCTCTGGTGGGGGAGCAAGCTTGCCCTTCACATACACTGCTGGTGGACAAGGTTCACAGAACCCTGGATCCTCACAGTAGTATCCATGGGCTTCTGGCTCACCATTCCTTCTTCCTCCCCTCCGCTCCCACAGTTTGGTACAGCAAGCCAGGCAGTGGAGGAAGTCCCAGCCTCACAGCAGGACAGGGGCTTCTATTCACAAACTTTCGCCATACACAAAAAGAGAGTTGTTAGACCTTTCCACCTTTAACCTTTCCCTCCCCCTCCAAAGGTTCAAGATGGTTATCCCAGCCCTCATAGCGGAGACATTGTGTGCAGGAGACTGGACGTGCTCCCTAGTACTGAATGATGTCTACCTACACGTGCCAGTCTGGGAATGCAATCGGTCGTTCCTGAGTTTCAGGATCATGGGTTTTCACTTTCAATTCAGGGTTCTACCCTTTGGACTTAATTCAGCTCCCAGGGCCTTTACAAGGCTAATGAACGCAGTGGCAGCCATGCTCTGGGCAGAGGGCCGTCACATTTATCCAGATCTAGATGACTGGCTAGTCAGGGCGAGGTCCCTGGAGGCAGACCAGCATACGGCTTCCGCCCTCATGGAAACACTAGACAACCTGGAATTTTCTATCAATCTCAAAAAGAGCTGGTGCCCACGCAAAGTCTGACCTTCCTGGGTTTTATCCACTGAGGGGAAGATCCTCACAGAGCTTGTGTTCCAGATAAGATCGCAGCTATCAAGAGGGCCAATGAGCATTTTCTCAGCAGAGAAGTGACCTTAGCGTGTTGGTACCAACACCTGCTGGGAGGCATGGCCGCATGTCTCATTGCAGTGCCACATATGAGGCTCAAAATGAGGCGGCTACAGTTACACCTCTCAGCCTCCTATGACCAGGAAAAGGGTTTTCAGGCGAAGCAGGTCAGCATACCACAACATCTCCACGAGGATCTAGTCTCGTGGAATACAGACAACCTGCGGATAGGCAGGCCCTTCCGGCAACCAGCGCCTCAGGTCACCATTACCACAGACTCATCCTTAGAGGGATGGGGAGCTACCCTGGACAGCCACTGTGTCCATGGAGTACAGTCCCGTCAGGAGCAGCTGGCGCACATCAGCTGGCTTGAGATGATGGCTATCTGGCTGGCTCTCAAAGCCTTCCTACCCATGATCACCGGCAAGGCGATTCTCATTCAGACGGCTCCACCAGCATGTATTACATCAACGAGCAGGGTGGCACCCGGTCCCCTCCCCTCTGCAGACTGGCAATCGACATTTGGGAGTGGGCTCTGGGGAACAACATGCACCTGTCCGCAGAGTACCTCCCGGGGGAGTCCAACTTAGAGGCAGACAGGCTCAGCAGGCTGGCCGCCGACGACTACCAATGGCAGTGGAATGAGCAGGTCCTTCAGGGGATCTTCAACAGGTGGTGTCACCCACAGGTGAACCTCTGCGCTACCAGTACCAACAGGCGGTGTCCCCAGTTCGCCTCATGGCTGGGGAAAGGCAGGGGTTCGCTGCAGATCCCTTGGAATGTGTATGCCCCCTCCCCCCCCCACTTCCCTGGTCCACAGGGTCCTCTGCAGGATTGGGGAGTCGCGGAACCTTCGGATCATCCTGATAGCTCCATGGTGGCCAGCAAGACGGAATCGTACCAAAAAGTCGACTCTGCTACTGCGCCCCCACAATCACTGCGACTTTGGGGGCACACCATATACTGACTCCAATTACTGAGCTCAGGCAGAGCGGGGGTATCCCTGCTCTCCTTGGGCGCAGTGATGTGACTCGGTGGTTGCGGGGTGTCCCCCGCTTACCATTGTGGTAAGCGGTGGACAAGAAAGTAAAAAAGAAAAGCACCCTGCGGTGTCAGCTCAGACCCACGTTAGTGGGAGGAACTGACGCTGCAGGGATAGAGGGGTGAAGGCGCCGCACACAGAAGTGGGCTGCCTTAAAGGTAAGTGGTGGAGTGGGGCGGTAGGGTATTTGGGAAAGGGAATGCAGGCCGGGGGACACAGGCAAACTGACTATCTGATCACTGCGCCGCGCCGTTATTGGCGTCAACATTTTCGTCAGCGCAATTACGGGCGGCGCAGTGCTCACATTCAGCAAGACCATGGTTCTCGCAACTGCTCAGCCTGTCGGACCAAGCACCAGTACACTGTCAGCTGGGACCAGCACACCTACTCTGTCAGGTGGGCATGGTCAACTACCCCTCCTTGCATAAGTTAGCCCTCTCAGCGTGGTTCCTGAACAGGTCCCCCTGAAGCATCTGCACCTGTCACAGGGTAACGTGGTCATTATACAGGGGGCTAGGAGCGACGCTACTAGAAGCCAGTTCAAAAGCAAGTGGACCAGGTTCTGTCACTGGGCAGAATCAAAGGAAATTGATCCACTGACTTGCACATTGGATGAAGTTCTATCCTTCTTTGCGCACCTCGCACACTCAGGGGTGCAGGTAGACACATGCCGCACATATCTGGCTGCTCTTGGAGCTTACAAGAACTCTCCTAGTGGGCCTTACCTCGGCCTGCCGTATCAATGAGATCCAGGTGCTGGTGGCCTCAGAGCCATATACTACATTTCATAAGGGCAAGGTGGTGCTCGGAACACACCCCACATTTCTACCCAAGATTATCTCCTCTTTTCACCCAAATGAGGAGATGGTGTTACCGACTTTCTTTGCGGACCCAAAGGATGATGCTCAGAGGATATTACACTGTGCTAAAACTCTACCTGGACAGAACCAAGAGCTGCCATAAATCAGACTCCCTCTTTGTCACCTTCGAGGGGGGTGGTCAAAACCTGGCTGTCAGGCTTCCAAGGCTTCTATAGCGGGGTGGATGGTGATGGCCATCATGAGGCATATGAAGGGCAGCACAAACCTTCGCCAGCAAACATGCATGCCCAGGCCATCAGAGCAAAGCCCACGGCGATAGCGTTCCAAAGACACGTTCCATGGCAGGTTATCAGCAAGGCGGCTATTTGGGCTACTCGCTCAGCCTTCAGCAAGCACTACTGCTTGGATGCCAGTGCCAGGTCGGACACAGCATTTGGTCAGGCAGTGTTAAAGAACTTATTTTCTTAGAGGGGCAACTGTCCACCCTGGTGCTACATTCAGTTGTAATCACCCATACAGTATGGAGGAAAGGGGCCGGGACGTAGGAGTAGTTACACGTTTACTCACCGTAGTGACTAACCTACTCCTAGTCATAGTCGCCTTTTGTCCATATGTCCCTCCATCCTCCCCCCCTAATAAAACTGGTCATTAGGCAATGTTAATATTGTCGACGCGTCAAAGGGGGACTGAGGTGCACTGGTGGGCGCAATCAGGGGAGTGCATTCTCCCAGGCCGCTCCCCCGCGGGCATCTAAATTTAAACAGAAGATGATTTTTCTGGTGAAAATGGTTCTTTCGCCCGTCGCTAGCGAGGGACTCCCATACAGTATGGAGGAAAGGGGACTATGGACTAGGAGTACTTGGGTCACTACAGTAAGTAAGTTATAATTTTTTCAAAGGGGGGCCAGACGACAGCGACCGCTCCTTCGCGGGTGTCCCTACGAGCACGGTGTGAGATAACTGCTGTGGCTTCAGCAAAGACCCCTGGAAGGGGGACAGCAGCCGCTCCCCCCCAACACCCCAGAAGTCCCACGAGAAGGCCAGGAGTAGGGCTCCTATGACACCTCGGAAGGCTACAGAACAAGGGGCTGAACCAAGTGTGCTGGTGTACATCTATACTGGCTCCAATGCGGGTGACAACCTGCCCGAGGGCTACTATTCTGACAACTAAGGGGGCCGGGGACCCTTGTTGGAAGGTGGGTCATTGTGGGGTGAACCCTATCATCTACTTCTCCAGATGATGTACCAGCCCTGATCCTCCCTCTCATTCCTCCTACACCTCAGCCCAGGGACGTTTCATTGGACATAACCATGCTGCACAGGCTAGTATCAGAAATTCAGCAGAGACTGCCGCTCACACTGGGCCCTGCTCTGTCTGGAAGTCCTCCAAAACCGCTTTCCAGAAGGCCTTCTAGGCGCAAACGCAAGTCAAAGGACTCTGCTGGCCCAAGGTGCCAACTGACACCACAGCTACCGCCAACCTCCACCTCGAGCATTGATCCCAACAGGGGATCCTGCCACATGCACAGACACGGGCACGGATACGATGAGGCCAATGACTTTGTGCCAGCAGGCGCGGATGACCCATCACATGTGCCCGATGAGGGTGACTCCTTCGACTCAATGATGTCCAGGGCATCTGAACTTTTTCAACTGGTGCCTGAGGAGACGAGAAAGAAAGGGTTCCTTTATAAACATTGGGGGTTCAGGCAGAAGACCATCATGTCCGTCCCCTTGTTTGGTGATAATCTGGGATGAAGGCCTAGCGCTGTTGAAGAATCCGAGCACTGCCCTACCCAAGCGGGACAGGCTCGAGAAGAAATGCAGAGTCCCGGCCTCGGCCCCCAAATGCCTGAGGTCCCAACCTTCGACCTGACTGTGTGGTCTCAGCCGTGGCCAGGAAACGCTCTGTGAACACGTCGTCCATGGTACACCTGGACCAGGAGAGGAAGAAGCTGAAGGCTATGGGGAAGAGAATTATCTATAAAGCTACCAGCGACTAAGGCATCCGCCACTCTGGGAAAAGACCTGACGACCACATTGACCCAGCAGCCTCCTGAGAGGGAGAAGACCCCGCCCACCCTGGGTGGTACTTCTTCAGTATGTGGACCCAGAGGCTGCTCCAGATAGACCAGAGCAGATTTACTCAGGTTCTGACTAGGGAGACTATAATCTGCCGGAAGATTACTACACCGATCGCGAAGGGTGGAGGATCTGGGGGTGGTCGTCCTAGGTGCCCTGCTCGCAAGAGAGACTCGTCAGCCCAGACCCTACGCCACTGGCTCTTTTCACCCCTCTACCGAGGGATGTGACGCTGGATATTCTAATGACTCTGCACACAGTGGTTATGGAAATCCTGCAGAGAATGTCCCTGGCACCGAGGCCTACGCCTCCACAGGACCCTCAAGCGCCTCCAAGGTTGAGCTGGTCCTCCGTGTCATCTGACCTCTCCACCAGTTCCTCGTCGCAACCCAACCTCACCCAGAGACCTGGGGCTGGCACACAGACACGGCTACCACAGCTACGGGAACCGACGAGGAAGACTACTTTCTCCTGGCTGGCGGAGGAACACCACGTGTGGACGAGCCCCTTAGGGCCTCCCCACCAGACAAAGTTGGATGATGTCAAGGGCCTCGGAGCTGTTTCAGTTGGTTCCCGAGGAGACTGAGAGTTTCCTGTACCAGTGGTGCGAGTGAAGAAGAAAGACCATCATGTCAGTTCCCTTCCCTTGCTGCACAACATCTGGGAGGATGGCCTGGCGCCAATGAACCAGAATACGGCCCGCCCAAGCGTGACAGATTGCAGGAAAAGTGCAGGGTACTAGATTCCGCGCCCAAGTGCTTAAGGTCTCAGCCCTTGCCTGGCTCAGTGGTCTCGGCCGTTGCCAGGAAGCGCTCAACGAATCATTCGTCTGCATTCATGATACCTCCCAACCAGGAGGGGAACTAGCTGGATGCAATGGGCAAGAGGATAATTTATACAGCAGCCTCTACCATCAAGGCAGCCAACGCCCTAGCCATTTGTCCCGATCTGACGGCAACTATGGTAAAAGCTGGGTCCTATTCTAGACTTTCTGCCCGAGGACAAGAAGGGGCTAGCATGATCATTGACTGTCAATGGGTGGGCACATAACCAAACACCTAAAGACTGTGTGTGTCCCTCCTCATATGCCATTCCTCCCTATCTCTACTCTAATGCAATAGTTTTGTCTCATAGGTGTCGCAAACGATACCAAATCGCCCAAACTGACAAACGGTAAGCCAGGTCTTGCAGAACATCACTCACAGTCTCACCTCTGCATATTTTTTTCAGCATAGAAGTGTCATGATTAGATCACCCGTGTTTGAACTTAAATTGGCTATTGCTTGGCAGATTAAATTGCCCGAACGCATTACCTTTGAGTAGAGGAGCATTTTGTTGCTTGCTGCTCTCTGATCCTATGCCTGCCTCTCTACACAGTGACATCCCACCTCCTCTCTCATTATGCTTCGTCATTGAATGAAGGGGTTGGGGGTACCATCTAAATTGGCATCCCTTCTGAATGATGTGCCTCTAAATGCATGTCTGTGGGAGGCATCTATGCCATGCCTCACATAATGCAGGCCCCTCCTGGCAAGGATAATAAAAGACGAAGTACTGCCCAGGGATCTGTACCTCTGCAGTGACAATATGATTGAGTGTGCTTCCTTCATTTCTGGCAGGATTAGGTGCCCGTGCACACCATAATGATTTGCAATGAGCATGGTTCACGCATGCCTGTGCTGGCTCTCACTCCCTGTCCCACCTATGCTCCTGATGCTTCTTTAGTGTGTTCCATTTCACTGTGCATACTCTGATTCCTCTCAGAGATCCGTCTGTTCCTGTGTCTCCCATTACTTGATGCGACTTGCTCAAGCAACTAGGAGGCAGAGCATGCAGAGAAGTGGCAGGCAATGCTACGAATTTCAATAGAAGAGAACAGACTTCAGGACAAATATGTGTGAGGCTCCCTAAACCTACCCACTTGAGATGGTCTGTAAATCAAGCCTCCTAGTGCTAGGGCTGTGTACTTTATCAGTGCCAGGGCAGAAGTTGTCGCAAGGTGCAGCTCTTGACATGCTCAAGTACTAGAAGTTGAGGTGCAAAATTGGCACCAAGCTTGTCAGTACTCATTGACATGGTGCATCCTAGGTAAAAAATTGAATCTTAATTTTGCACACACACAATAGGGCAGCAGCCCAAACCGCTGGACGGATTTGGGCCACGTCTGAAACAACGTGGGCACGAAGCGTTCAAAAGAGCGCTTTGCTTGGTTTGGGTTATTCTGTGCAGTAGTTATTGAAATATATGATGGCGTAGGGGTGTCCCAAGGGACGTCATTTGGGGGTCACCAGGGGTCACAACTGCGACCCCTGGGGTCTCCCTTGCTACCCCTAAAAAAAAAAAGAAGAAACTTTTTTTTAAATTTTATTTTTAATGCAAGTTCATGGACTGTGGCCAGCACCATGTGGCTTTGTTTCTGAAGTAGCTGGCTTTCTTGTTCAGGCCTGTTAACAAAAAACAGGGTGTTCCACAAAAGTAACACTTTGAGCAGTGACCCTGAATAAGAAAGAATACAAATAACAAATAATTTGTCTTTCTGGAATACTATACAATCATTGCTAGACTCATTAAAGGTTTATTTCAGAGGGTGAGTTACTGATTTAGCCTGTTCTTAAACACCTGAACTCAGGCTTTCATCCTTCCGAGGTTGATAATTGTGACCAACACAGGTTGGATTAAATTGTATGTATATTTGTTCTATATAAAGCGCTTAAACCTAAATGCTATATAACACATCATTATCCTTTGGCCTTGGACTTCTGCTTGCATTCACATTATTCTGGAAATAGGGGCCTACACACACTGTTATTAACGATACACATGGTGATCTGTTCTTGTATGAATTGCATATCACATTAGTGATATCGTAACCATATTTCGAGGGGATTGGGTCCTCCGACGTATTCCATATCTGACATGTAATCACCACAGCTGTGCTGCTTCGGAAACTTTTTTCGGCGTCTGCGTCGATGACGTCGATGCGCCGTCGTCGAGGACCTCCTCCGACGTCATCCGATGTGATAAGTAGGACGCACGACACCCATAGCCTCAGTTCCGTTTTTTCCGCGAACGTGTTGCTTCGTGAATCTCGTTTAATGCCTCAACTCTTTGGAGTTCTGTTCTTCTCGGTTCTTCGAACCTGTTTGTTTTGTGAAAATCCTTCGTGTGAAGATGTCTTCTACTTCGTCTTCGACCCCGCGTCCGGGCTTGAAGAAGTGCGGGGAGTGTGGGTCCAAGTTGTCGGTGACGGACTGGCACGACGCCTGCCTCTGGTGCCTCGGGGAGGCCCACGACATCCGTATCGACTGCCAGTCGCTCACGTCCAAAGCCTTACGCAAACGTAAGAAGAAGTTGTCGGTAGGTCGGGTGTCCAAGCCCCGGAAGTCGAGGTCTGCGGGGCTTTTGACGGATGATTCGAGGGGTGACTCTCTGCGTCATCGTCGGAAGTCTCGTGGGTCTCCTTCTAGGAGTCGGTCTCGCCACTCAGCCTCTTCGAGGCATTCTCGGAAGCGCCGACACCGGTTGTCTTCCAGGTCCTCTTCGGAGGACTCTGCCCGGCACGTCGCTTACCCCACCAGCCGTGCGACGCCAGAGGAATGGGCTTCCTTTTGGAAGAAAATGCTGGCGATTCTTGAGTCGCAGGGTACTAAGCCGTCCGCGCCCCCGAGTGGGGTCGGTCGTGAGAGGTCGAGAGACACTGCTCGCAAGAGTGGTCGGCACGAGTCACGGGAGAGGTCCCGTTCGGACAAGGAGACTCGTTCTTGACGTACCCGTTCCAGGTCCCGGTCCTCGACGCGTTCAAGACCGTGTGCACCTGTGAGGTCTTCGAGGAAGACATCGACGTCTGAGGCGTCAAGGGCATCGACAGGCTTTCTCGAGGCTCCGGCTCCGAGGAAGTCGTCGAAGCCGTCGACGCTCAGGTCGTCGAAGGACACGCTCGGGGCTCCGGCTTCAAGGGCTGTGTCGACGCCGCCGATGCTGGCGGCGCTGCATCTGACGTCGACGCCGATTTCCTCGACGTCAACGCCGATTTCCTCGACGTCAACGCCGATCCTCTCGGCGCCGATGCCTGTTCTCTCGACGCCGGTGCCGATTCGCTCGACGCCATCGACGCCTTTCGTGTCGGAGGTACCCCGTGGCACGGGGGAACCCCCTAGGAAGGCTCTGGTTAAGAGCGAGCACTCTCGGGTGCCTTCTTTTCGCCACCTGGAATATATTTCAGAGGCGGATGAGGATTCTGATGGCCTGGTTCCTAGTCAGGTTCCAGATGAAATTGTCTCGGGCCATAGTCAGTTTGACGATTTGAGGCAGTCACTGCATGATGCCAGTGGACTGGACACCTCTCCGGAGGTGGAGTTTTGTAGGCCTGAGCCTGGCTCTCATGCCGATTCCTCGTACAGACGCCTTATGGCTTGGGTTTCTGAGTACTTGGGATGGTCTGCTCCCCCAGGGGAGTTTGTGCAGGATGATCTAACGGACATCCTTGATGTTGGTCCCCCAACTGACCCGGTACTGCCGTTCCATATGGCTTTACAGAGAAGGGTGGCGGTGGCTTGGACTGCTCCGGAGATTCTTCCGGCGGTGGGCAGATCCTTGTCTCGAAAATACCGTCCAGCCAGTAGCGACCCCTGCTACTTGACCAGGCACCCCACTCCGGAGAGTTTGGTGGTGCAGGCGGCCACGGCCCCGGCAAAGCAGGCGTCGTACCCTACCATCCCTCCTGATAGGGACGACAAACGTTTTGATGGCTGGGCGAAGAAAGTGTTTTCTTCTGGTGGTATGGCGCTTCAGGCGGCCAACTCCATTTGTGCCTTGTCTCGTTTCACACACACTCTGTGGAACTGTGTTGCATTAGCGGCTGAACATATTCCCGAAGGGGACGAACAGGATGGTTTCCTTGCTATGGTCCAGGATGGTAAGGATGCCATGTGTGAGTCCGTTCAGTCGGGTTTGGACTTAGCTGAATGCATCAGTAGGTCCATGGCGGCGAGCACCGTGATACGTAGGTTTGCGTGGTTGTGGAAGTCGGGGTTTGCTCCTGATGTGCAGTCCCGGCTCCTCAACATGCCCTTTGGCGATGAACACCTTTTTGGCAGCAAGGCTGACGAGAGCCTTGAGAGGTTGCAGACCTCAAAAGCTGCAGCGAAGTCGTTGGGCGCTGCAGTTCGCCAACCTCCGCCTTTTCGTCCTAGGGGACAGCAGTGGAGGGGTGGTTCCTTTCGCTATTACTCATCCTTAAGTAAAGCGAGAGGAGCTGGCAGTCAAAGAGGCCAACGCAGGGGTACCAGAGGTGGACGACAGGGTACCCGTGGTGCCAAGGCCGCTCGGGCAGTTGCCTCTTTGCCCTCAGGTAACGCCGCAGCCGCTCCCACTCAGTCATGAGGCCATGTCCCATGGTTCGCCGGTTGGGGGAAGGCTGGCGCAGCATCTTGTAGAGTGGCAAGCCATTACTCAGATGTGTGGGTTCTGGAGATCATAACCCACGGCTACTGTCTTCCCTTTCGGCACAGGCCTCGCGACAATCCACCGGGGAACCTCTCTTTGCAGAGTCCGGATCCGCTCCTTGCGCCGGAAATTCAAGCCCTGCTGGAGAAAGGCGCCATAGAACTGGTGCCTGTAGCGGAGAGGAACAAGGGATGGTATTCCCCTTATTTTTTGATTTCGAAGAAAGACGGGGGATTGAGACCCATCATGGACTTGCGCGGTTTGAACTACCTCCTCAGGAAGGACAAGTTCAAGATGGTTACTCTCTCTCAAGTCCTCCAGGCCCTTCAGCTTCAGGACTGGTTGGTGTTGCTCGACCTCAAGGATGCTTACTTCCATGTGCCGATCCATCCCAAGCACAAGAAGTACCTGAGGTTCGCGGTTGGCGACTCGCACTTTCAGTTTCGGGTCCTGCCGTTCGGATTGACCTCCGCCCCGAGGGTTTTCACCAAGCTCATGGTGGTGGTGGCAGCGCATCTCAGGCAAGGGGGGATTCATGTCTACCCCTACCTGGACGATTGGTTGATCAGGGGGAGCTCTCCCGAGCAAGTCCTGGATCATCTGTCCGTCACCTGCCACTCCCTTCACAGGCTGGGCTTCTACCTCAATTTAAAGAAGTCCCATTTGACGCCAACACAGCGGCTCCAGTACATCGGAGCAGTGCTCGACACTTCCCTGGGGCAGTGTTTTCCTCCCCAGGTGAGGGCTCTTCACATTCAGCAGATGGTGCACAAGTTTCAGCATGCCCAGACGCTCCCAGCGTTGGTGTTCTTGAGGTTGCTCGGCCTCATGGCATCCTGCATTCTTCTGGTGCCAGAGGCTCACCTACGGATGAGATCTTTGCAGTGGACACTCAAGACGCAATGGTCACAGTCCTCCGGCAGGATGTCGGACCCGGTTCAGGTGCCGCCCTCGGTCGCCCGGGACCTTCTGTGGTGGGCCGTCGAAGGCAACTTGATGAAGGGGGCTCCATTTTGGGTTCCCTGGCCGGAGGTGACGATCATGACGGATGCCTCCCTCACGGGATGGGGAGCTCATGCCAACGGGCTGACAGTCAGCGGTCGTTGGTCTCCGTCGGAGTCCAGACTCCATATCAATCTGTTGGAGCTGAGGGCCGTCAGGCTAGCCCTGAAGGCTTTTCTGCCGACTGTGCGAGGAAAGAGTGTCCTGATCCTGACGGACAACACAGTGGCCATGCACTACCTCAACAAAAAGGGGGCGGGGGCAGGGTCACTTCCTCTGTGCAGGGATGCGATGCAGCTCGAGTTCTGGGCCATCCAGCAGGAAGTTTCGATCTCGGCAGTTCATCTGGCCGGAGATGAAAACGTGACGGTGGACGCTCTGAGCAGGCAGAGCGCGATCTCTCACGAGTGGGAGTTGGCTCAGGAGATTCTCCTGGAGATCTTCGTCCTTTGGGGGACCCCTCAAGTGGATCTCTTTGCCTCCAGTGTCAACCGGAAGTGCGAAAGGTTTTGCTCGCGGGAATTTCCTCCAAAAGGAGCCTTAGGAGACGCGTTCGTGCTGGAGTGGTCATTCCCGCTGCTGTACGCGTTTCCTCCAGTCCCCGTCATCCCGCAAGTGCTGCGGAGGTTACGGAAGTTCGGTTCCCGGATGATCCTCATTGCTCCGGCTTGGGCTCGGAGGACGTGGTACCCGGACCTTCTCGACTTGTCCATCTGCCCTCCACGTCGTCTTCCCTACCGAGACGATCTGCCCTCACGGGAGGGGGGTCAGGTTCTCCATCCAGAGGTCAGATCCCTCAAGCTTCACGCTTGGCTTCTGAAAGGTTGAGGTATAAGGATTGGGACCTCCCTGAAGACGTGATGGAGGTGTTGCTTTCGGCCCGAAGGCCAGCAACAAAGTCTCTGTACCATTGCCGTTGGCGTAAGTTCTGCGACTGGTGCAGAGTTCAGAATGTGGATCCTTTTGCATGCGACATCCCCATGGTTCTGTCCTTTTTGCTTTCTTTGGCCCACAGGGGCTTGCAAGTGGGTACCATTAAAGGTTACCTGGCGGCGCTGTCCATCTTTAAGCGCTCGTCTGAAGAGTGTTCTTACTTTAAAATCCCTTTAATTTCACAGTTTCTGAAAGGGCTCACTAATGTGTTCCCTCCGTCACCTTTCCTGGTGCCCGGTTGGGATTTAAACCTTGTTCTTACGTTTCTTATGGGTGCTCCGTTTGAGCCTTTACATTCTTGCCCTTTGCGGCTGTTAACTCTGAAAACTGTGTTTTTAGTTGCGGTTACTTCCGCTCGCAAAGTGAGTAAGTTACAGGCACTTTCAGTTAAGCCACCTTTCACTGTATTTCACAAGGACAGGGTTGTCCTTAGAGTTTGTCCTTCTTTTCTTCCGAAGGTAGTGACGGAATTTCATTTGGCCCAGAAGGTTGTTCTTCCGGCATTCTATCCTCCTCCGCATCCTGGTAAGGAAGAGGAGAGGCTGCATAGGCTTGATCCTAGGAGAGCTTTAAGCTTTTATGTTTCACGCATGTCCCGGGTCAGAGTGGACGATCAACTCTTTATTGGTTACGCTGGAAAGCGTTTGGGGCAAGCTGTGACAAAACAGACTTTGTCTCGCTGGATTATTTTGGCCATCTCGGAGTGTTACCGCTTGGCGGGTAAGGACCCACCGGCTGGCTTGCGGGCCCATTCTACCAGGGGTATGGCTGCATCTACTGCCCTGCAGAGGGGTGTTCCTATTCGCAACATCTGTGATGCAGCCACCTGGGCTTCATTACATACATTTGGACGTCACTATTCCCTCGATTCCATCCGAGGACAGGATCTGGCCTTTGGCAAGGCGGTCCTTTGCTCTGCTATTTGATTGGCTATTCTAAATTTTGATTCTAAATTCTTTCCCTCCTCCTTGCTCTGGTACTGCTTTGGGAGTCTGTCATAGATATGGAATACGTTGGAGGACCCAATCCCCTCAAAGAACAAGTTACTTTCTTACCTGGTAACGTTCTTTCGATGGGATGGTCCGACGACGTATTCCATATCGCTCCCGCCCTGCCTTCCCCGCTGTAGAATTTCTTTTGCGATTGCAGCATACGTTCCGCAAGGCTTTGTGTCTGACTGGCAGTTGACTAATGTCACACGTTCTGGGGGAAAAAACTACAACTGAAGCTACGGGCGTCGTGCGTCCTACTTATCACATCGGATGACGTCAGAGGAGGTCCTCGACGACGGCGCATCGACGCAGGACGCAGACGGCGAAAAAAGTTTCCGAAGCAGCACAGCTGTGGTGATTACATGTCATAGATATGGAATACGTCGTCGGACCATCCCATCGAAAGAACGTTACCAGGTAAGAAAGTAACTTGTTCTTTTCATAATGTACCTAGGAACAATGCTATGTGATGCCACTTCCTGTTTTGTCAAGGGGCAAAAGGTTGTGTTCCGTTGCTTTTTGTGATGCCACTTTGGGGTGGGGCCAAATTACATCACTTCCTGTGATGTCATCAGAGATCAAGGGTCGTCTGATGTCACTTCCGCCTCCCATGGCATTTTGATGAAATGACGTCCCTGGTGTCCCCTTCCCCCCAAAAAATAGAGATCTCCTATGGTACATTCCAGGATTATTTATTACATTTTATATAGTGCGCCTAACCCTCAGGCATCTGGGCGCTTGAACTTAAGAATATGGCTACATTGCAGAGACTTGGTTATGCAGTCATGTTGCAGTTAATGTTAGTTACAGGTATGGTGTCGATACAAGTTAGTACAGTTGCATTAGTCACAAGTAAGTGTTCAATTACATTTCAATCATGGTCATTTTAATAGAGCATATGCAGAATAGTGTCCCAGTTTCTGGTTATGCTTTGTCGGTCTAGTCTGAAGATGGTGGATGGGGGGAGGGGGGACCCAGTACTCCTTAGTGGAGCAGGGTAGATGCTTAATGTCCTGGTTGAAAAGCCATGTTTTTACTATTTTGCGAAAGGACCCTAGTGATGGGTCTGTCCTTAGTTCCGCAGGCATAGCATTCCAGTAATTGGCTGCGATAACAGGGAAGCTAGAGCCTCCTGCTTTTTGTCTTTTGTATCTTTGTGTGGTCAGTTGCCCTTGATAGGCCGACGAGGTTGGTTTGGCAGATTGAGCTTTGGATATTAGATTTGAGAGGTAGTGTGGAGCAGTGTTAGACATTTGTGAGTGAGAGATAGTATTTTGAATTTAATGTGGTCTCTTACTAGTAGCCAGTGAATGTGTTTCATCATTTTCAGAAATGAAACGACCGCCATCTGGTTTTTCTCTCAATGCAAGAGATATTCGCGCTATAGTCAAGGATATGGGGAAAATGAAACTCAGTAAAAAGCTATTTACAGGTCAATAAACATGGAAATGCCATTGGGCTATAGTTGGGGGCAGCCTAGAGGGCACCAAGTGAAATTTTGCAGTAGAAGGGGGTCTAGAGACCGTGTTTGCAGTACTGCGCTTTCGGTAGCCTCAGCTATAGCCGACATCTGAGAGCAAACTGCGTCACAGAAATAGCGTGTGTAACAGGGGAGGTGAGAAGGCTGTCTGGGGAGTGGGGGGAGCTGGCACAGATGAGGTGGACACTTGGTGAGGTGCCGGGGGAATCAGGAAAGCATTTTTATTTCTCAGCAGTTTGCCAATATTTGTGGCTATGTTCGAGGCTACAAAGAACTATGGTTAACGGATGTGCTACCTGGGTCGGAAGGATGCTTACCTACACGTCCCGATCTTGCAACCCCATCGGGCCTTCCTGAGGTTCAGGATCATGGGTTTCCATTTCAAATACAAGGTTCTACCCCTTGGCCTCAATTCGGCCATCAGGATCTTTACAAGACTGATGAACGCAGTGGCAGCCCTTCTCAGGGCCCAATGTCACCACGTCTTTCCAAACCTAGACTGGCTTGTCAGGGCAAGTTCTCCGGAGGCAGCCCACCGCCTCCGCCCTCATGAATACTCTACACGAGTTGGGATTTTCCATCAATCTTAAGAAATCACAGCTGAAGCCTACGCAGACTCTAACATTCCCGGGCCTCGTCTGCGATATGAACTCAGAGTTTCCCCCTTGGAGGACAAGATCATAGCCATCAAAAGGGCCATGGAGCATTTCCTCAGCAGAGCAGCGACCTCGGCATGGTGGTACCAACACCTCTTGGGCATGATGTCTCCTGGCAGTGCTGTAGACAAGGCTCAAAATGAGGCGATTGCAGTTGCACTTCGCAGCTTCCTGGAGTCAGGTGAAGGGTTCCCAGGCAGAGCTGGTCAGCATGCCACTTCATCTCCACCACGACCTGGTCTGGTAAAGCATGGACTACAACCTGCGGATAGGCAGACCCTTTCGGCACCAGTTCTGCAGTTTACCATCACCACAGACTCATCTCTAGAGGGTTGGGGGGGCCACCTTGGACAGCACAGTGTCCCTGGGGTTTGGTCCCTTCAGGAGCAGGAGGCCACCATCAACTGGCTTTAGTTGATGGCCATCTGGCTCGCTCTCAAAGCCTTCCTACCGATGATCAGTGGCAAGACGATCCTCATTCAAACGGACAGCTCCACCAGCATGTACTATATCAGCAAGCAGGGTGGCACCAGGTCCCCTTCCCTCTGCACTCTAGCAGTCAGCATTTGAGAGTGGGCTCTGGTGAACAACATGCACCTGACAGCAATTCACCTCTAGGGGGAGTCCAACCCGGAGGCAGACAGGCTCAGCAGGCTGGGTGCGGACAACTAATATTGGCAGTTGCACGAACAGGTCCTCCAGGGGATCTTCGACAGATGGGGTCATCCGCAGGTGCCTCTCTTTGCCACCTGGTCCAGCAGAAGGTGCCCCCAGTTCGTGTCCTGGCAGGGACAGGGTTGGGGCTCTATCAGTGACACAATGCAGATCCAATGGAACAACATGAACGCGTATGCCTTCCCTTCCACTCCCCCGGTCCACAGGGTAATCTGCAAGATCTGAGAGGCCCGGCACCTCTGTATCATCCTGATAGCTCTCTGGTGGCCAGCAAGGCCATGGTTCTCAGAACTTCTCAACCTGTCGGATCAGGCCCGGTGCACCTTCCGCAAGGCCCAGCTCACCTACTCTCACAGCAGGGAGGCACGGTCATCCACCCCGCCCCACAGAAGTTAGCCTTCACAGGGTGGTTCCTGAACAGGTCACACTAAGGCATCTGCATCTGTCACAGGTTAACCTAGACTCTATACAGGGCGCTTGGAGCGATGCTAACCAGAACCAGTACAAAAGCAAATGGACTAAGTTTTGCCACTAGGTGGAATCAAGGGAGGTCGATCCATTGACCTTCACGTTGAACAACGTGCTTTCCTTCTCTGCACACCTCACACACTCGGGTGCAGGTGGACACATGTCGCACCTTTCTGGTGGCAATAGGAGCATACCAGAACACAGAGGAGTTATTCTCATCCTCCAATCTGGTGGTTAAGACACCTGGTGGGCCTCACTAGGCTTTATACGCCTATCAAGAAGCCACACCTGTTGTGGGCGCTCAATGTGGTCTTGGTTGCCCTGGCGCATACATGATTCGAACCTATGGCGTCCGCAGACAGGCTAGTCACCATTAAGACAGCCCTCCTGGTGGGCCTTACATCTGCACGCAGGGTCAGCGAAATCCAGGCACTGGTGGCTTCAGAGCCCTATACTACATTTCATAAGGTCAAGGTGGTGCATAGAACTCACCCTGCATTCTTAAGGTGGTCTCCTCGTTTCACTTTGCGGACCATAAGGACGACGCTCAGAGGGTTCTGCACTGTCTAGCTGTCAGGCGTGCTCTAACGTTTTACCTGATCAGAACCAGGAGCTTCCGCAAATTAGATGTTCTTTGTCACCTTTGGTGGGGTCTAAGCCCGGCTATCAGACGTCCAAGGCCTCCATAGCAAGGTGGATGGTTACGGCCATCAGGGTGGCTTATTAGGGGCAGCACAAACCTCTCCCAGCAAATATGCATGCCCACCCTATCCGAGCTAAGGCCACAGTGGTTGCTTTCCAGAGGCAAGTCCAGTTGCAAGTCAGCTACATGGGCTACGCCCTCGGCCTTCTGCAAGCACTACTGCTTGGGTGTCAGTTTCAGGTCAGACAAGGCATTTGGTCAGGCTGTGTTAAGGAACTTGTTTTCCTAGGAGGGGCAGCGCTCCACCCTGGGGCTACATTCAGTTGTAAGCGCCTATACAGTATGGAGGAAAGGGGACGCTACATAGAAGTTGTTGTAAGTTACTAACTGTAGTGGCTAACGTACGCCTAGTCCATAGTCCCCTTTCCTCCAAACGTCCCACCATCCCCCCACCCCTAATAAAACTAGTGTCATTAGGCAATGGTAATATTGTTGTCGCGTTAAAGGGGACTGAGTAAAGGGCACTGGTGGGTGGAGTCAGAGGAGCACATGCTCCCAGGGCCACGCCCCTGCACGCATCTAATTTCAAAGGGGAAGTTGATTTTCCTGCTGAAAAAGGTTCAGTCTCCCGTCGTTAGCGAGGGACGCCCATACAGTATGGAGGAAAGAGGACAATGGACTAGGAGTAAGTTAGTCACTACAGTGAGTAACTTATGATAACTCTGCTTAGCTTCATAGTGAGGAAGGAGCCAGCCTGATCAGGCCATGTTGCCAGATAGTCACATTTACAAGACCACTTCGAGGAACGGGCTGGCCCTTTCCTTGCTTTGAAACGAAGCAGTGTCAGTCCCTGTTACTGCATAGATGGGCGATCGAATGGGCATCTGAAATTTTTTTTTTAAACAGTCCTTGAAAGTTTTGCAATCAGAGACAATTTTTTGCCTTTCGCTGAATTACATTCTGGTATTTGTAGTCTCCCAGTCAATTTTAAAAAAATGTATACTTTTACAGCAACAGTCGGTTTCCCATCCCTGCAGTAACTGGGACGAACGCTGCTTAGCTTCAAAGTGAGGAAGGGGCTATCCCCCTAAGGCTGCTTCACCTAATGTGAGCCTACCTTACCAAGATCACTTAGAGAAACATGGCCTCAGGGGGCTGGATCCTTCGTCGATTAGAAATTAAGCAGGGTCGGTCCCAGTTACTGCATGAATGTCAGACAGTTCACAGTCATGAATGCTGTGTGTTTTCTTAGTTTATCTCATAACACACAGCATCCACATTATAATTTTCGAAACCATGCTACGGTCAGTAATTGACATTCTTGCACTTGGAGACCATTTCTTGCCTTTTGCTGAATTGCATTCTGGTATGTGTAGTCTCGGTGTAGATAGGGAACTAATGCCACAATTTTAGACTTTTGTCTAACAAAGTTCTATAAGGGTTTATATATGTGAGTGACACTATGGGATCTGTACTTTTCAAGTCAGCTGTCACGATGCCTACCCCCAGGGACCCAGACCACGTCCAGCAACCCCGGAAGAAGGCATCAAGTTATCCTAAGCAAGCCGAACAACCTCTGCTAGGGGCTATTTGGGTCCAGTCCTGGCGCCTATGGCGCCAGGCTCATATGGAGAGTCAATCCTGCCGCAATAGGCGCCAGACTCATAAATTAAAACTTACCTAATGCAGACCATGCTGCAAACTTACCTGATGCAGACCATGCTGCAAGATCACCAAGCCAAAAGAGGCTTGGAAGGGACTACTTTACTTAGGGACTATTTTTTACTCGGCGGGGCTGGGGAGGAATACTTACCTGGGACTACTTTGGAGGCTATTTAAACCACGCCCGAAGAGCAGCACACGCTTCGCGTTATTCTGCATCCAGCAGCGTAATGCTCACAGTGCTTGCAAGTCTGCATCCAGCCTTCTGCCACGCCCGCCTCGAGTTTGGAGCTCCTAGAAAAAGGGAGAAAGAAGGAGAAAAGGTTAGAACAAGAGCAATACCTTTAATCCTTACCTGAATTCCCGATCCATCGCGCCTTCGAGCTGGAAGAAAGAAGTTATTTTATGCGTGTCGCCTCGCCTGCTGCAGCGCTGCGCTGAACTCACTGGCCTTCGCAGCATCTTCACATTTCACTGCATCCTCCTGCATGTTCCCGCCGCACTCCGGCACCTAAGGAGCAGACAAGAACAGCAAGGTGAGCTAAGGGAATACACAGAGGAATATTAGTTACCCCCCATAGACTTACCTGATTTTACCACTGGGGGTACTATTCCTCTTCACGGGTCAGCGCAGCTTCCACTGCATCTTCGCCGAACCCCAGCCCCTAAAGGGAAACAAAAGGACAGCAAGGTGAAACAAAGGGACTAACAAGGGGAACACTCCTCACCACAATAGACTTACCTGATTTTACCGCCAGAGGTATTATTCCCCAAGACTTCATACTTTCTCTCAGCGCCTGAATAAGGGAGAAAGCAACAGGTTACATATTGACTTTTTTTTTATCGAACTGTGTTGGAAAATACAAATCCTTACCAGAATACTACCGGTTGCCACGAGGAACTCTTCATTAGGGTCAAGCTGCAACCTGCAAGGAATCGGACAAGAGTGAAAGTCAGGCATTTGAACTCTTACGAACTTTATACTTACGGCGTCTTGCCGGGAATCTCGGAGTCAATATTGTTCTGGAACTCACCAATTCCTTCGAGCCAGTGAAGCAACTGGTTATCAACGCCCCCTGCGCTCAATGCAGGATGCAGAGCTCCTCTTTTCAAACCATCAGGTGAGACTATAAGAGGGGACATCAAAGGCGATCTGTGGGGAGAACAGCGGGGGTGGGGGAATTTACGCTCAACTCCACGGGTGGTTAATTCCCTTTCTCCATTTGCCGAAGAATATTCCTACAGGCCAAGCAAACGAAGCTAAGTGGGCCAGTCCAGTCAGTCATCTCGGCCCTACGGGTCACATTGGTGGAGACCGCAGCTGTCCAGTTCCGATCAACGCCTCTGTGGGAGCCAGGTGAGCATAACAGAACGCGAAGCATACCCACAAATTCCCACCCGGGCGTTATGGATACCTCAGAGACTGACCAATTGGCCCAATTACTAGGGGAACTGAGGGCTGAAGTGCATTCCGCCCGTCAAGAAACCAATGCTCTTAGGAGAGAATTGATTTTGTCAAAGGAGTGAACTGATGACCTTGCTAGGCACTATTGCAAAGCCAGGCTGGACAAGCACCCCTACCTGGTTCCGGGGGAAATCCAGCTCCTGTGTTATCGAGTAACCCTGTGCAAATAAACCTACCAGGAAATATTCCATTAGCTCCACCCGAACGCTTTGCCGGAGATCCCAAAAGGTTCGCCGTGTTTATGAACCAATGCCGCTTGCACTTTTTATGCAGACCTGGAGCCTTCCCAAATGATCAACCCAAGGTAGCCTTTGTATTGTCATATCTCAGCGGCAATGCAGCTGATTGGTCAATTCCACTAGTTACTCAGGATTACCAAATTCTTCGGGATTTTCAGGGCTTTCAAACGAGCATGGAAAGACTATTTGCCAGGCACTCCCAAGGACAGTCCCTGGATAACGAACTTTTGTCCCTACGACAGGGTAACCAGGAGCTTCTATCCTACATTGCAACCTTTAATAGGTTGATAGTGGAAACTGGATGGCCTGAGGTAAAACGAATCACGTTATTTCATCGAGGGCTTAGAGGAGAACTCACGGATGTCTTGGCTCAAGTCGTGAACCCACCTCAAGACTGCACTGAATATATAGACTTAGCGGTCCAGTTAGATCACAGACTTCAGAACAGAAAGGCTGATCGAGCCAAGTTTGAGAATCTGGTGTTGGTCAAAACCCACGCTAACCCCAAAGGAGCAGATGCTTCAGAACCCATGCAAATCGGAGGGGTTAAAGGATCCTTAACCCAGAAGGAAAGAGAAAGGAGACAGCAAATGCAATTGTGTCTATATTGTGGAACTTCTGGGCATTTTCTACAGGATTGCCCTGTAAAACCACCCAAGAAGGTGGTAGGAGCTGCTGATAAAAGCCATATGGAGTCAGACTCTGGAAACAACCACGCCCGACAAGCGTAGAGGTCCGCTTTCCGAGCTTGAAGAAGGATACTCAGACCTCGCATTTCATCATACCAATGGTCCTCGTAGATCCAGGGCAGCCATCGCGTATGCACGCAGTAAGGGCATACATTGATAGCGGGCCACAGGAAACTATGTGGACTATGAATTGGCTTCCAGGATGAATCTACCTCTCTGCCGAAAAATCACATCAGATGTCATCACCACAGTCGATGGAACTGAAATTGCCTCTGGGCCTGTAACTCATTCCACAGCAGAAATTACACTATTGGATCAGGATGGGCATCGAGAGACTATTGTGTTTGATCTAATCAAAGCCCCACAGTTCCAAATAATACTGGGGATACCTTGGTTGGAAACACATAATCCTTGTATTGATTGGCGAGAGAAGAGAATAACCTTCCCGGATTGTGCACAAACCTGTTACCCAAAGAAAAGTCAGAACGCAGGCCTGGCCACAGTAACCACAGCAGTCATGCAACTGCCTGCAGAATACCAAGAATTCCAGGATGTCTTCCAAAAAGAACAGGCAAACAACTTACCTCCTCACAGATCGTACGATTGTCAAATCAATCTCATACCCGGTGCACAACCCACTTGGAACAGGATCTATGCCCTTACGGAACCTGAGAACCTTCACCTATGACAATATTTAGACCAGTACCTTGCCAATGGCTTTATTCGCCCATCCAAGTTCCCTGCATCTTCAGCTTTGTTCTTCGTGCCCAAAAAGGAAGGTGATCTCAGAACGTGCATAGACTACCGCGCATTGAACCAGATAACTATTAAGAACCGATACCCATTGCCTCTGATCCCATAACTACTAGACCAAGTGAAGGCTGCTTCTATATACACTAAATTAGATCTCCGGGGGGCATACCATCTGGTACGTGTAAAAGAAGGCGACAAATGGAAGACTGCTTTCCGCACTAAGTATGGGCTATTAGAATACCAGGTGATGCCTTTCAGGTTGTGCAATGCACCAGCAGCCTTCCAATACTTCATGAACGATGTCCTTCATGAACTCATTGACGTTTGTGTTGTCGTATATATCGATGATATTCTAGTATACTCCTCTTCAGAATCTGACCATGTGAAGCACGTCCGAGCAGTCCTTGAGAAATTGAGCCAGCACAAACTATATGCAAAACTGGAAAAATGCGTTTTTCATGCCACAGAAGTTGAATTCCTTGGGTTTATCCTGACCCCAAAGGGAGTCCGAATGGACTCACGAAAGGTGGACGCAATCCTTAAGTGGCCATCACCAAGTTCAGTTAAAGGAGTACAAAGCATGCTCAGCTTTGCCAATTTCTACCTCCGATTCATCCCGGATTTTTCACATGTTGTACATCCCATCACAGCACTCTTGCGAAAAAATAAACTCTTTATGTGGACTGAAGAAGCTGAAAATGCCTTCCAAGAGCTGAAAGTGAAATTCACGTCTGCACCTGTATTAAAGCACCCGCGCCCTGAACTTCCATACATAGTGGAAACCGATGCATCCAGTCTCGCAATGGGAGCTGTCCTGTCTCAAAAGGATCCTGACACTGGCCAGCTTCATCCAGTAGCATTTTGGTCCAGAAAGTTCTCGGCACCCGACTTAAACTATGCGGTTACAGACAAGGAGTTATTAGCCATTAAATCCGCCTTCAAGGCTTGGCGGCACTATTTTCTCGGTGCCAGGCATACCATTACTGTGATCACCGGAACTTACAGTATTCAAAGACCGCCAAGGCCCAATCGTCACGTCAACTCCAAAGGGCATTGTTCTTTGCCGAGTTTGATTTCGTAATAACCTATCGACCAGGTTGTAAGAATGGTAAAGCAGACGCCTTATCCCGAATTGGGATGGGAGAGGCAGAAGTGAACCCAGAACCAGTACCTATAATTTCCGAACAAAGAATTCTTGGCATGACTACTCTACAGACACTAGAGGACATTCAGGTAAAGATCCAGCAACTCTTCGATCCTACAACCCTGGAGGACTGGGTAAAAAAAAGGCCCAGACTACTCTGTCACCAATGATCTGCCTTATTACCAAGGGCGGCTATTTCTGCCACACAAGGAACTACAAGAGCTAGTCATTTTCCGTTATCATGATACCCTAATGTAGGGGCACCCAGGTATTGCAAAAACTGAGGCTAAAATTAAAAGACAATTCCGGTGGCCCACCTGGCGAAAGGATATTAAATCATTTGTGATGTCTTGTGGCATTTGCGCCCAAAACAAAAGTCAAAAGAAAAAACCAGCTGGACTCTTACAACCTTTAGACATTCCGCCTACACCTTGGCACACCTTATCGTTAGACTTTATTACTGAGCTTCCCCCATGTAATGGATTTAACACCATTCTAGTTATTGTGGATCTTTTTTCCAAGATGGCCCACTTTATTCCTTTAAAAGGATTACCTTCAGCTTCAATCCTGGCCAAGGAGTTCCTCGAAAACATTGTTCGCATACACAGATTTCCGTCCATATTGGTCTCTGACTGGGGCAGTCAATTCATTTCACATTTTTGGAAAAAATGCTGTCAATTGGCGCAAATCGATGTGAGGTTATCGACCAGTCACCACCCCCAGACCGATGATCAAACGGAGAGGACCAACCACTCTCGAACAATACCTGCGTTGTATGTTACATCAGACTGAGAGTAATTGGAAAGACATTCTTTGGATCGCCGAATATGCATACAATAATTCAGCACACTCTGGAACTGGACAAAGCCCCTTTTATACCTTATATGGGCACCATCCTCGAACCTCAGACCTTGACTCACCCCAACACTTGCCCGCAGTGGACCATCGGCATGCTACGATTACACAAGCCTTTAAGGAAGCAACTACACATTTAAAACAGGCGAAAGAAAAATACAAGAAAGATGCTGATCGGCATAGAAGTGATACTCCACAATACCAGATAGGGGACCAAGTATGGTTAGCCACAAAACATATACATCTAAAGGGAACACGGACCTTTAACCCCAGATATTTGGGACCTTACTCTATTAAGGCCATTATCAACCCGGTGGCTGTCAAGTTGGACTTACCTGCTAATATGCGAATTCACCCCATCTTTCATGTGTCACTTTTGAAGCCAGTGCAACCGGGGACAAGACTAACCAAGCCACCAGACCCTATCCTTGTAGACGGAGAACCCGAATTTGAAGTTAAGAACATCCTGGACTCCAAGCTGATAAAGTCAAAACTCTTTTATTCAATCGACTGGAAAGGTTACGGACCACAGGAAAGGTCATGGGAACCTAGTGACCATGTTCATGTACCCCGATTGGTGAAAAAATTCCACCTAAATTTCCCAGACAAATCGAAACCACAGGGAAGAACGACTTTAGGAGGAGCCTTGGGGGGGGCGGTGGGGGGAGTGCTGTCACGATGCCTACCCCCGGGGACCCAGACCACGTCCAGCAACCCCGGAAGCAGGCATCAAGTTATCCTAAGCAAGCCCAACAACCCCTGCTAGGGGCTATTTGGGTCCAGTCCTGGCGCCTATGGCACCAGGCTCATATGGAGAGTCAGTCCTGGCGCCATAGGTGCCAGGACCATAGATTAACACTTACCTGATGCAGACCATGCTGCAAACTTACCTGATGCAGACCATGCTGCAAGAGCTCCAAGCCAAAAGAGGCTTGGAAGGGACTACTTTATACTCGGGCGGGGCTGGGGAGGAATACTTACCTGGGACTACTTTGGAGGCTATTTAAACCACGCCCGGAGAGCAGCACACGCTTCGCATTATTCTGCATCCAGCAGCGTAACGCTCACCGTGCCTGCAAGTCTGCATCCACCCTTCTGCCACGCCGACCTCGAGTTTGGAGCTCCTAGAAAAAGGGAGAAAGAAGGAGAAAAGGTTAGAACAAGAGCAATACCTTTTAATCCTTACCTGAATTCCCAATCCATCGTGCCTTCGAGCTGGAAGAAAGAAGTTATTTTATGCGCGTCGCCTCGCCTGCTGCAGCGCCGCGCTGAACTCACTGGCCTTCGCAGCATCTTCACATTTCACCGCATCCTCCTGCATGTTCCCGCCGCACTCCGGCACCTAAGGAGAAGACAAGAACAGCAAGGTGAGCTAAGGGAATACACAGAGGAATATTAGTTACCCCCCCCATAGACTTACCTGATTTTACCACTGGGGGTACTATTCCTCTTCACGGGTCGGCGCAGCTTCCACTGCATCTTCGCCGAACCCCGGTCCCTAAGGGGAAACAAAAGGACAGCAAGGTGAAACAAAGGGACTAACAAGGGGAACCCTCCTCACCACAATAGACTTACCTGATTTTACCGCCGGAGGTATTATTCCCCAAGACTTCATACTTTCTCTCAGCGCCTGAATACGGGAGAAAGCAACAGGTTACATATTGACTTTATTTTATCGAACTTTGTTGGAAAATACAAATCCTTACCAGAATACTACCGGTTGCTATGAGGAACTCTTCATTAGGGTCAAGCTGCAACCTGCAAGGAATCGGACAAGAGTGAAAGTCAGGCATTTTAACTCTTACGAACTTTATACTTGCGGCATCTTGCCGGGAATCTCAGAGTCAATATTGTTCTGGAACTCACTAATTTCTTCGTGCCAGTGAAGCAACTGGTTATCAACGCGCCCTTGCGCTCAATGCAGGATGGAGAGCTCATCTTTTCAAACCATCCGGTGAGACTGTAAGAGGGGACATCAAAGGCGATCTGTGGGGAGAACAGCAGGGGTGGGGGAATTTACACTCAACTCCACGGGTGGTTAATTCCCTTTCTCCATTTGCAGAAGAATATTCCTACGGGCCAAGCAAACGAAGCTAGGTGGGCCAGTCCAGTCCGTCATCTTGGCCCTACGCATCACATTGGTGGAGACCGCAGCTGTCCAGTTCCGATCAACGCCTCTGTGGGAGCCAGGTGAGCGTAACATCAGCTTTATAAAGCAGAGTATTGTTGAAACCCGGAAATGGGGTGAGGAAGGGAAATGATGAGAGGCAAGTAAGTCATGAGCATTTGCCCACAATGTGGCAAGTGAGTTTGCAATCCTGGACACTGGTGCAGTTATTTTCCCCTGATTGTGGCTGCCTTTCAGGGCACCAGTGAAGCGCACATCTGGGTGGACAGCGTAACTTTTTTTCAGAGGGCGGATGCATCCCGTTGGGTTTTTTTGAGGTTGGTAAGCTTGCTCAAGTATTTAGATACCAGGATTTTACTCAGGTTGTCATTTTCCCAGTGCAGACGCTTATCCACAAGACCGCAAGTATTTGCTTCATATTGGGATTTTGTTTCCCATGGAATATTTCACTACAGGTTGCTGGGTTCAAAATGTGAGCACCTTTTATACTTTGCCAGCATATTTATTGTAAGATTTCCTCTCTCAGGTTATTTTTCTGGTGTTCATTACTTTTTTAAAAGTCAATGCTATTTTGTCTTGCGTACTTTCTTCTAAGGAGAAGGTCAATTGAACTACATTTGCATATTTCAATTTAAATTATATGGTCACTTACTGTGCGTATATTCTTGAGTGCCAGCTTTTGATTTTCGCTATGGGAGTAAAAGTACCTGGGCCTATGTTATTCTTGCAGCTGATCATTTTTTACCCTTTTCTGTGCTACTTAAATGTGGTCGGTCATAACAGTCACCAAAGAGACCATCCATAAAACAAGAGGCTTGTAGCACGCTGCTTAACCAAAGTGTGAGATCCTCAGCAAATAATTTAATCACACCGGTACATTAACTAAAAACATTGGGAGTTCTAAAAGACTACAACCTTTTTTACATAATTAACAAAATTGATATTTTGTCAGCTACAGTGACATCGAGGGTGAAAAATCACTGGTGACCCGGGTCTCCCATCCATGCAGTAGCAAGGACCGACCATGCTTAGCTTCAAATTGAGAAAAAGGCCAATCCCCTAATGCCATGGTGCCCAATAAGTGAGGCAAAGTTAAAAGACCACTTAGAGCAACATGGCCTGAGAGGGGACGCCCCTTGCTCTCTTTGAAGCTTAGCACTCACGGGTGTGTATATTCATGGGTGCCAGCTTTTGATTTTTGCTATGGATGTAGAACGCACGTGAGCATGGGGATGTATCACAACAGTCACCTAGAGACCGGCCATAAAACAACAGACTTGGAGCCAGAGGCTTAGACCGCGTAGAGCCTGAGCAGGCAAGGCCACCCAAAATCTGTAAAAGCCCACTGAGCAGGGCTGTGTGGGTATTTACATATGTTAATGTTTCTGCTGTGGACCAAACTACATCTTGGCTACGCCTCTGCTTGGAGCACGGGACAGGACATTTCGGCATGGCCAGTTAGGCGCATGCTATTATGGCGCAACCGTTTTGCCGCAGGTCCCGTTTGGGCGCTCCCAGTTAGACGTAGCCAGTTGGGCGTGGGGGCCTCTGCGCAAGGATGTTTTGGTGTCAGAGGTCGCAATTGGCAAAGCATGAACCTACAAGTACTTTGTATTTTGTACCTCTCTTCGCAAGTATGTTTTGGCGTGAGAGGTCGCAATTGGCATGAACGTGCAGGCATTTTGTAATATGGATTAAACGTGAAAACATTTATTTACTGCAACATTATAAAACAGGATGAAACATGTATTACACTGTTGTTGCAGAATTGAACACGCATTAAACATGGAACACATTTACTGCAACATTATAAAATAGAATGGAACATATATTACACAGTCTCTGGGCAACATTACAAAACTAAAAAAATGAAATAAAAACACATTTATGTTAAATGCTGCCTTTAAGAAGCCTAGCCTGCAGGAGTTCGAGATGCAGACATTATTGTTTGAATTCTCACACGTTTCATACTTGACCTTTTACAATTGGACAAATTAAATTGTAGGCTAAGTATGAAATGTGTGCACCTTGAAGCACTAAGCCTTTGTGGTGTAGTGGTTGAATGCTGGTCCTTGAACTCTGGCAGACCAGGTATCAAGACTTTTTGACATTTTTGTTTAAAACAGTGTATTTTGATAAACTGCATGCTTTTGATCCATGTGGCCTCCCTCATGGAAACATTCACGCAATCACTCCGTTATTTTAAGAAGGTCTTATGAGCTGCACTACCAATGGGATAATAACAGTTGCACGTCTTCCATTGCACATGAGCCGGGGCAAACCAGACTTTCTTTGCAGCTCAAGCGAGGTGCTTGCCACACAGTCGCATTATTCCCTTAATATATTGTGCTACTTTTAGACTTTGAAAACGACGGGGGCAAGTAGACATCACTCTTCTACAGCCCCTTATTCTGAGTTTCTCCAGCTGAAATACATATTTTACATTTTTCCCCCCTCCTCTGATTCTACACTACATACCTCCTCCTTCAATAACTTTCCGATCCCCTACTGCCATTCAACCCAAAAAAATAGAGGTGCACGAGAAATCATGATTATAGCCATGTTACATGTCTTGTATATATTGTTATATGCCAAAAGTCCCTTGTTATTTGTAAGATGATCATTCAGATTTCCTTTTTACTTTACATTTTGAGACTTGTAGTACAGCACACTCAATGGACAAAGCAAAACTACAATTCACAAAATGTAACAAAACAAGAACTGGATGGGCATCTGATGAATTACATGGAGATTTGCACACACACAGGCACACACTGAAAACTCGCACGCGACATGTCACAATCCTCACATACATACACAGGTACACACACGTGCGCACACACTAACACTCGCCTTCACGGATGAAATGCAAGCTGCACACAAACAACTTCACACCATGCATGTCTCGGGAGGCTAGCACAGGGGCAACGTGCTCGCCTTGGAAGCAAGACGACACAGAGCAACACCGGTTCGATCCCCGGGTCCGCGCTTAGACACCTCTTGGTATTAAGCGCATTATAAATAACCTATTATATCATGTGTACACACACACATGCTCTCATCAAACGCACTCACCGTGCATGTAGACCCTCTCAGATGACATGCACACCCTCACACCACACATTCCCCCTTACACTGCACATATATTCAAAAAGAGGACTACACCGTCTCTGGGCAATATTATGAAACAGAAAAAAGAAAAAAAAATCACATTCATGCTGAAATCAAAGAACCCTGGCCTGAAGGAGTTTGAGACACAGCACTTAACCATTATGCTACAATCATGTTATTGTTTAATACCTAGCTTTTTATCATTGAACATATTAAATTATAGGCTAAGTATGAAATGTGTGCCCCATGAAGTACCAAGCCATTTGCGCCTAGTGGTTGAATGCTAGGCCTTGAACTCTGGCAGACCAGAGTTCTAGGCTCTGTTTTATTTACCAATTTAATTAAAAGAAAAGCAACGCAACTGGGAGGTGGCAAGGTTTGTTGCAGTGCAGTCCTGTGATCTTATTTGGCATCAGAGCGTTTAGAAATGGTTGCAATGTCAGCCATGCCCAAACATCCCTCATGCTGCAAAGGGCATGCCGAAATGGGTGCTGCGGCGGGATGGCCACTCCAAATCAGCCCGCACCAAAATGATGGCACCGAAAAGGGGTGTGCCGCTTGGAGCATGCGGCTTAACCAAAGTGTGTGCTCCATGACAAATAATTTAATCTCACTCTGCATTGCCTAAAAACGTTGAGTTCCCAAAGCCTGCAATCCGAAGGCCATGGCCAGTGGTCTGGTAGCTTTCTAAAATGGACAGTGGGCACGGCCAAAGGTCATGCCCACTGACCATGGCCGAAGAGCATGATGGTGGTCTGGAAGCCTTCTAAAAATCTATGGAATAACAAAACCCTTAAAATTCAAGGTAAAAACTTTAGTTGCAGGGACGTTAAGGTGAGATTTTAATGCAACAAAACCCCTGAAATTCAGCTAAAGCCACCTTAACGTTGCGCCCCCTGTTGCGCAGCCTATGACCACAATGATGACACCACTAATTACATTACAACAGTAACTGGCATTAAGCATGGCATTCAACCATGGTCTGTGTGCATGGCCAAATATATTTTAACACATGAATGGGTACTAGTCATGGCCTTCAGCTATGGACAATGGCCACAACCCTCAACCATGTGCACTGAATATTTTAAAACACTAACGGGCTACCAAGCATAGATTTTGCCCTTTACAAGTGAATACAGCCTTCAACCGTGTCCATGGCACTAGCCATGGACTTTAGCACAATACTGGCCACAATCTTTAGCTGTGCCCACTATAAATTCCAACATATAAATGGGCCACTAGTCATGGCCTTTGACCTTGAGCAGTTTGTACATCTTTTGGCCATGTCCACTGTATATTTTAAAATAAAAACAATGCAATAAGCGATGGCCTACGGCTGTGCCCCCTGTGTATTATACAGCACTAAGCAGCCGCCAGCTATGGCATTCTCCCCGCGCCTACTGTATATTCTATCCACTAGCCATGGCCTTCAACACAATACTAGCCAGTGGCCACGGCCTTTGACTGTGCCAACTGTATATTCTAACATTTTAATGAGCACTAGCTATGGCCTTTAGCCATGGCCACTGACTACAGCTTACAATGTTGCCCACTGTATTTTTTCAAACAGTGATGGGCCACTAGGCATGGCTTTTAATCATGCACATTGGTATTTTTTAACACTAACCGACCACTAGCTATGGTCTTTGGTACTGGCCAGTGACCCCAGCCTTTGTCATGGCCAAGTCCATGGCCTAAATTGTTATTAATGTAATCAGACTTTTCATTAGCTAATTTATAAATGTTGTGTCTAATTCCATTATTGATGTAATCTGTTATACTCGATGTAATTAGTGTTATCACCAGTGATGTGATTTGTAATGTTATTAGTGTTCTCATACAACATGTAAATGGTGATGACATCAGTGATGTGATCTGTGATGTCATCATTGTGGTGATAGGCTGCGCAATAGGGGGCGTGAAGTTAAGGTTGCTTTAGCTGAATTTCAGGGGTTTTGTTGCGTTAAATTCTCACTTTAACGTCCCTGCAACTTAAGATTTTTCCTTGTGTATTTTGTAAAACCCATTGCTCTCCACAGTGGTGCACAACCTGCTAAGCCAGTGCTATAACGGGGCTAATGAGAGAACACCATTGGTATTTAAACAGGAAACACAATAAAGACCAGTAGACACAAAACACCAAGGAAGTGTAAATGGTGTGGTGACTAGCAGAACTATCAAAAAAATCCCCAACACATGATCTCCTAGCAAAAAGTCAAAGTTTATTCAAACACAGTTGTAAAAAACATTACAAATCATGGACTCGCAAGCAACTGCGACTCCTAGAACAAGAGGTCAACCATGTGCAGGGGCTTCGTCAGGTTAGTTTACTCTTTGATGAGTGATTTCTTTTATGTCTATGCACATCACCTGACCACTACATCATCACCTTTCAAAGATGCAAATGCATCTGTAATCCCCTTAACCAAGCTGCCATATTGAAAACTCTGGTTTGCAGCAATCAGCTAGTGATTTATTGAGTACTGTACTGTCGCATAACATCAATGCAATGGTAATTTAACGACTCACACTGAAATCAGGTGAGAAGTGCCTTGTTACAATTTCTGTAAACATCCTCCCTTTTCACATAACAGATACCAAGTTCAATTTAAAAACATCACGTGTGCAAAAGCTGTCTCGATTTGCTTGGTTCAGTTCTTTTCAGTCACTCAAGGAAGCGCAAAACAGAGCGGCCGCTGCGCAAGCCCCATTATGAACTAGTCCTGTTAAATGACTATTTTCTAGTTAAACACAATCATGGAGCACAATTAAACAGGCCAATAAGGCTGTACAATATTAGCAACATGCTTTAAATGCTCATATTTTAACATACTCCTTGCGTATAAAGGTCAGGGTTGCTGCCAAGGAAAATGGAATGAAAAAAGCAGTCCAAAATGTGACGGATCAAGAAAATCACACAAATCTAAACCCTAATGGGAATCATCAAACCGATGAATTTGCCTAAACTATCAAAAAGGGGGGGGGGGGTACATGGAAAGGCCATAGTGTCAAGTGACACAGTAAAAGTTCATCCTATGTTGGCACAAACAAAGCAAGCCAGTGCTGTGCCAAATAGTGAATTCCATCTAAAGAAGACAAGGGCAGAGTCACCATGGTAGATGACGGATATAAAGTGCAAGTACCTGTAAATGTATGAACGACCCAAATTCAGGCCGGCGAGTCAGTAACATCTGGTGGCAAAAATGGTTGATATCACCAGAAGTGCTAATGGTGCAAAACCAACACAATTCTTTTTCAATCCTTTTGTTAGAGATCTGAGTTCCTACGTTAGAGACACTGGTGACCTTTTAAGCAAGGTTGAAAATCTGGTTTGGGACACAGATTTTCTCTTAGTATCTCTGAATGTTACATCGCTCTACACAAGCATTAAACATGCTAATGGTATGAAGGCATGCAAATACTTTTTGGATTCTAAATCTGTCATTTACAAACAGCATAATGAAATGTTGATTTATTTACTGTAATTCTGTCTAGTGAAAAATGTGTTCTTGTTTAATGAGATTTTATATAGACAAATATCTGGTGCAGCTATGGGCTCCTGTATAGCTCCCATATGCTAATTTGTACATGGGCTGGTGGGTGTTAACAGAGGCATGGTCTAAGAAATAGGACAATGACCTGGAACACTTGATTTGTTGGTATCGTTTTATCGATGGATTTATTCTTATCTGGAAAGGGACTGAAGATTCTATGAAGCACTACATCCAGCAGTTGGATCATAATGTGATGAATTTACACTTAATAATGACAGTCAGCAGTATGAAATTGATGTTTTTAGATGTGACTTTCTTTGTTGCAGATGGCAAACTTTACAGTAAATTGTTTAGAAAAGTAACTTCTTCTAATTATGTGTTACATTTTAAGTCATCATCCAAAAACACTTATCAAAAGCATACCATCTGAAATTGAATCAAATATTGTAGGGGCACGTTTCCTGGCCAGAGGGCCTACCTCTCAATCTATAGATATAGTTTATACTAAAACTAAAGAAAATTCGAGAATGGAACTGTTAAAATTGTATTCTTCTGAGCACAAGAACAGAGAAAACTATGATGTGAGGTTTATCACTTAATTCAGTTCTAAATCCAAACCCATTAGGGACATTTGAAGAAGCATTGGCCTATACTGTGTTTGGATCCAGATGTTAAAACATTAGTGGGTGATTATCCCAAGATGACATTTTCTAGAGCTAAATCACTGAAACAGCTGATTGCACCTGGTTGACTACTAATAATTGTAAAGGGTTTTTCAAATGTAACAAATGCAAATTATGTGAATTAGCAGAAACTTCTAGTTTTGTGAGCTATGGTGACAACATGCAGAAACAGTGGTATATTAATCACAGAATTGGCTGTCTGGCGAGGTTTTTTGTAGTCTGTTATTAATTGTCCTTGTTGGAAAAAGTACATACGCTCTACCATTTGTCCACTTAAGGTCAGAATCCTTCAGCATTATAGGGCCATTAAGAACAAAGATACCAACTACCCTTTAGCTGTCCATTTTGAAGAAGTCCAGAACAGTTATCCCTCTCTTCTGAGATTCTGGGCTTTGGAACATATCCCGGAACATAGTGATGCTGAGGTGTGCTGTAGTCTGTGCTGAGAGCCTATCCTTTCTCTGTCTTTTTCCAGGAGACGAGTCACCCTACAAAACCCACAGCCTAGCGCGGCGCATACCGCAGAGCTGTGGTGCTGAGGTGTGTGAGAGTCTGTGTAGACTGGAAAGACCGAAAGGGAGACCTCCAGCGAGGTGTTACCCTGGGAGACTGAAGCTTGGTCAGGTAATAGTCTTTAATTAAAGGCTGCGATGGAGGTGACCGGCTGAAATGTGCGACTTTGGACGTTGCCCGGGTGGTTATGGCCGTCCCCTCACCCTCACTGTTTTAGTACGCTAGTTAACGGGGTTGTCTCTTTCCTGTGATTCCAATCTTTACCTGCTCAGCCTTTTAGACTGTGTAACTCGGAGGCCAAATTATGACTAACGACCCCTGCACCTGCCGTCAAGATAAGAGATGAGCAAGCGCTCATTCTATATGAGACTACCCAGCACGCTGAAATTCAGGGGGGGGGCTCCTAATGAGCTCACTCCATTGAGTGGTGATCTGGCATTGGCATCAGGAGGAGAGGCACCCTCAGAGCCACTCAAAAGGCCTGATGAAAAAACACAGGATGGTGCTTTGAGGTTGCCGGTTAAACAGAGACACCAATATACTCAGAATATTTGGATTGTTACCAGGCAGTGAGGGAGGTTGGGGAAGGAGTTATTCCTCCAATGAACGGGTCTATTGACTGGGGTGAGGATGATGTGTTTCTGGAAGAGTTATTTGCTCGCCCAGAGTCTCCAGTATATGAATGCCTGAAGGGGTCTGAGTCCAGTACGAAGCAACTTGGACCAGAGGCACCAAAAGGGGGTGTTGAAGCTGGTCCTCTTGAAAATTCAATATGCTGGTCTGGCAGCCTGCTTACAGCGCGATATTGAGGACATTAAATCTACTATGGATTGGCAAAGGAGGCTGAGTGACTATCTCCAAAACGTATTCAACCCCTAATGCTCGGAGTATCCACGCCGATGTAACATCTATGAGAAAACAGCTGATTGGTAGCATTGTACTGGAAATAGCCGACGCCATTGAGCCAGGGAAGGAAGGTAATCCCCTTCTATCTCTGATCAGTGGACATGGGCGATCTGTTATCGGGAGAAAACTCAAGGATGACATGACTATTGATGCATAGCAAACCTCCACTGCCTCTTCCTCTACCGTAGCTGGAGACACTTCTCAAGTCATGACTAATGAATCTTATGACTACCATCAAATGTCACACTACCCCAACCCCCGAACCAAATCCACAATACTGTGATGGCTGCATTATCAAGAACTTTAAACCCTTTCACTAAGCTGTACGAGTCCCTGTATGAGACTGTAAAGAATCTAGGAGTTATTTAGTCAACAATCCTTGAAGAAATTGGGGGCGTAGAATAACTTTCAAGAGTTATCCAGCTGCGCTTGGATAGAGAAGCTAAATTTTCTGTGCAATAGCAAGCGAGGCTCTTTGACCTGGCCAGAGGAGAGGCAGCCTACAAGATGATAATGATGTTTTATTTATATAGCGCCTTAATCCAAAGCGCTTTACAGAGCACATATTTACATACAATATCACCCAACCGAAATTGGTACTCATTTATCAGCCTCGGAAGGATGAAAGGCTGAGTTGGTCTTGCCGGGATTCGAACTTGCGACCTGCAGATCATGCTCAGATCGCAGCAGCGAGCACTCAACCCGCTGAGCTATCTTACCGGCGGCCATGGAGGCCATGAAATGGTTGAGAGAAACGCAGGAAGATGATCTTCAGGAAAAGGAGAAAAAGGACCGAAGTTTGAGGAAGGAGCTTATTGAGATCAAGGAGGGACAGCTCCACCTGAGATGATGTCCCTGGACCCAAAAGGTAAGAGGGCAAATAATCAACTTCCAATGAGGAGGCCTGAAAGCAGAACAACTGACCCGGTGCCTACAGCCATTCCTGACTCATCTATTTAAAATTGCATATAGGATTGGGGGAACAGGGAAGGCTGGGCCTGCATGACCCTGATGAGAAAAATATTGAAACCAGACCTTTTTTCGATTTTTGAAAAGCATAGCAATCAAAATATCAACAATCTCAAGGGAAGGCATCAAATGGAAACGAAATCAAAGAATAAGAAAGGAGAAAAAAAAGCAAAAGTCTAATGGCCCTCAAGCATTTTTAAGTAATCTCCCAACCCCAGAGGTTCAAAAATCTATTCAGCTGAAACTAGGTGTGGAGAGGTCCTCCGCTTCTAAGGAGAAATGTCATCTGTCCCTAAAGGCCAGGATATGGTGGGTGTGGATGAGGGGATTGAATTTGAGGATATCCCCTTAGAACATGTATCTACTTATTCTGAGATGATTTACGAAAAGGAGAATATAACCTATACCTGGATAGAGGAACAGATGGAGACAGACAGTTCAGAATCCTCTATGTAATAAAGAACTTGAATCCCTTGTGAACAGTGAGCCCGGATGGGTTGAGTAAATGATCTGATTGGGCAAAATGTAGAGGCCTGGATGGATTTCTGCCTTCTGTTATTCAATCAGATTTTGAAAGAGATGGGTCCCGGCATCAAGGAAATGTGCCCTGATAGTCCCAATATTCAAAAAGGTGATGGGGGGAAAATCTGTTTAATTACAGACCTATCACCCTGTTGAACACTTTGGGGAACATTTTTGCCTCGATCCTGCTGCACCATTTAAATCAATGGGCAAATGAAGCTAGTCTGCTAGATCCCAGGCAAACTGGTTTTGTCAAAGGTGTGGATACTGCCATCAACCTTTTGATATTAAATGCCCTAAAATTAAGGTCTTTGAAAACTAGAGCTAAGCTATGTATTGCATTTATTGACCTTGAACAGGCTTTTGATAGCATAAGTAGAGAGATGTTATGGGAGAAATTGAAAGATTGGGCTTGTCCAACCGATTTGGTGGAGGCTATCAAAGTGCTGTATTCAGAGAAAGTGATTCATGTAAGGTTGATGAATGGTGGTCTTCGCTCCAAAAAAAGACCTACATTTAGGGGAATTAAGCAAGGATGTCCGCTGGCTCCCATTCTTTTTGACTAATTCATCTCGGGTATGGCAGAGAGCCAAGCTGGAGCCCAAGCCTTCCCACCTAAAATATATGGGGAAAGTGACCCTTGGATGCTGTATGTGGATGATCTGGTTCTTTTGGACCACACACCGATTGGGTTGCAACAAAGATTGAACCAGTTGTTAACATAGCTGGGAAAGAACGGTCTCCGTATTCATTCCAAGAAGACTAAGTTTAATGGTATCATCCGCAAGTGCATGGAAAGTGCTGAGGCTGTTTGGCTGGGACCGCTGCTCAAGGATAAAAGTTGCATCTGATTGTTTTTCCTCGCTTTTGTTCCTCGTCTCATGCCGCGAGTGAAGCCGTCGGCAAGAGGAAGCGCGAGCTCCGCCCTCCGACCCGCCCACTTGCAGATCGCGTCTTCCCTACATCATCTCCGGTGCCCGCGCATCTCGCGCGCGCATCCGGAAGTGCATGGGAAGTGCTGAGGCTGTTTGGCTGGGACCACTGCTCAAGGATAAAAGTTGCATCTGATTGTTTTTCCTCGCTTTTGTTCCTCGTCTCATGCCGCCAGTGAAGCCGTTGGCAAGAGGAAGCGCGAGCTCCGCCCTCCGACCCGCCCACTTGCAGATCGCGTCTTCCCTACATCATCTCCGGTGCCCGCGCATCTCGCGCGCGCATCCGGAAGTGCATGGGAAGTGCTGAGGCTGTTTGGCTGGGACCGCTGCTCAAGGATAAAAGTTGCATCTGATTGTTTTTCCTCGCTTTTGTTCCTCGTCTCATGCCGCGAGTGAAGCCGTCGGCAAGAGGAAGCGCGAGGTGTGTGGAAACACCTTAACTATTATTGTTTAGATCTTTAGTAAGATCTGCTGGACTTGTGCTGGATTTGTGTGCAACTTCTGCATCTCTTTCTTTGTAGATACGTGCCAACTTTTTTTTTTTTTTTCTTCTCTCTTTCCCCCTAGCTCCGCCCTCTGACCCGCCCACTTGCAGATCGCGTCTTCCCTACATCATCTCCGGTGCCCGCGCATCTCGCGCGCGCATCCGGAAGTGCATGGGAAGTGCTGAGGCTGTTTGGCTGTTCGGGTGAGCGGGAGGGCATTCGTGGATTAATCTTGGATTAAATATAGGTTCTTTTTTTTATGTTAGTACACTTGTAGAGTCCTCTATTGTATTCTAGGTGGGATCTTGCTATTTAAAATCCATAGCTATTCTGTGATCATTATAAAAATAATAAAAAAAAGTGTGAGTTATTTTATCGGGCACTTATTTTATCATCATTTATGATGGCCTGTGGTCTGAGGAGCAGAAAATGCTCAGAAATGGCGATCCCCTCTAATCTTACCGACCAAACTAATAATGGGGCATCTTCCATGAGTATTGCCGATATGGATATTACAAGACATCCGGTTGATCTGAATATAGAATCAAAAAAGCCTGATGACTTGTCTCCAGGCACTACGAATGAATCGCAGCCTTGTAATAGTAATCTAGATCTCGAAACTCTGGCTGATTTGGACTCCCGTATTAGGTTATCTATCAGTTTATTGACTCCACTAATACCAAAAAATCATGATTCGCATATGAATGCAGATAATTCTGATGTATACTTACCATCGAACTTACATCTGCCATTGTCACCTGCAAATGATATAGCTTTAGATAATGCCTCTCACTCGGAACTTCCTATAAGCCCTGATCTCCATGTTCCATACTCACAAAATATTGGGAGTGAACTTAATTCATCCCCTATTTCCAAAGACCAAGAACCATTCACTTTCCCAGTGATAATTTGGATATTGGATCTGTTGGACAAAGGACATGATGTCACTCACCTTGAATTAAGGGATATAAAATATTCTATGAATGAGATTATGTCCAAAGTGACAAGGATGGAAGGATTTATTCTTGCTTTGGAAGGGCTTAATGTAAGGGTAAAAAATCCCAATGAGGCCAAAGCTATCATTTGTCATGAACAAAGCACACAAACTGAAATCAATGACTCTTTTCTTCAAGGTTTTGCCAATCAACCCTTTAAAGGATTTGGCTTGCTCCTATGTGAACTAGGATCTATCAGCTCTACAATAGTTGAACTTAAAAATAAAATTGAACCTCCAACCCCTAATATATTACCAGAGATAAGTGGGAATACTGCTGATAGCCCTTCAGCCCTAATTAAACTCATAGAAGAACGAAAACACAATGATGGTATTGTCGATAGTGACATTGACTATATAGGCTACTCTTCTAGAAGATTTCGCAAAAATCAAAAACGGTGTGTTAAACGTGCTGAAAAAAAACGGAGATCTGCCAATGAAAAAATCAAAAAAAGAAATCTCTGCGATATCAGAAAGTGGGGGAGAAGATGTGATTGATGTGGAACAGCTTTCTGTAGAATGCCAATCACACCTTGGGGCAAAGAATATGGAGGTGATAAAGACAATAGATTCAATACAGCCTTCTACTTCAAACAATCATGTTAAAATGGTTAATGTTGAAGTACATTCAACTTGTGTAAACTCATTAACTATACCTGATACTCCAACTGATCCCGCTAAAACAACTGTAGATGAAATAGAAGTACAGACAATTAAAAAAATACTGCCGACCTACTTTAAAAGTGTAGGTAGAAAACAGACATCAAAGAGAAATGGACAATCTCATAATTCTCCTATTGTATCGAACAAAGGTATTAAATCTTCTTCTGTTGTATTGCCTAAAATGGCCGCGTCTTTGTACTCTGATACCTTAAAAAAACCTGTCTCTGATACAATTACTACAATGGGTAATGCACCAGTTATCCAAAATGGTGGAGGAAAGCTTACTATTCATAAACAGTTGCATATTGAGAGTTTACCTCATCAGTATTTGGGAGAAGGTAACAGTGTCATTTATGATAGGCATGAAAAAAATACTCAACTAATACCATGCATAAATAACGATGTAATCAATGTTTATGAGTCTACGATGAATATACAAAAAAGTGGAACCCCATCATTTGAGATGACTGGTGATATTAATGAAAAAGCTAAGCAAATTTTGCCTTGTATAAATAAGGATGTAAGGAATGCGCATGATTTTATGCTTAATGCCTTAAAAGCTGGTATCCCACCATTTGAAATAACTAACCAGTTTTTGAAGTCCCAAGAATGCGATGATGAAATTATTGCCCAGCCCAATTCGTTTTGTCAATCATTTGTAAGTATCCCTTTATGCAGAGAACTTAATTCATCTGAACTTGCAGATAGGCATCATAATGAAACCCACATCAATTTGAAAAGTGTGTTGAATCTAGATGATCATATGGTAAAGTCAAATGGTTCAGAAAATGCTAATGAGGGTAAGATTATTGGGCATTTGCCCTGCCACACTACGGTAAATAGTAAGAAATGCATTAATATGTTGGGCCTGGAAGGTAAGCAAGAAATTCTAGGCGATGCACGTATTAATAGAAGATATTTTTTGGATCTTCTATATACAATTCCATCATTGAGGATAATTGCGTCTAGTGATATTGATTGTATTTCTTTGGCTCCAACTAATAATTACCGTATGACATGTCATTTATTTTCTGAACATGTGCTGAAACTTATTTGGTCTTTTAGAAGGGAACTAAATGAAATGGGTTTCTTGCTATTCACATTTAATGATGAAAAATTGGCAGGAGAATTCTTGTTTGATAATCAAAAATCCGTACTTTCTGAGCAAAATACAAATGGAGAATTGTCATCTAGCACAGGACATCAAAAAATGTGTATTTCCCAGTTATTAACGACTGCTTGAACAAATAGGGAAATGGCGTGGATTGAACCACTATTGAAAACGATATTTGCGGCAAGTCCTAACTTATTTACCTCATAAGTAAAGGATAAGACAGTACTTACAGTACTGTCATGGAACTCATGTGGATTTAAAAACATTGAGACTTGGCTGCCCACTCTTGTTAAATTGCCATCAATTTTCATGTTTCAAGAAACAATGAAAATTGAACCACTTGCTATCCCTGATTATTGTTCATATTGTTCTCCAGCTAGTAAAGGGGTTGAAGGAAGACCTTTTGGTGGGTTAACAATTGCTGTCAGTAACTCCATCGCCTGCACTAGAACTCTGGTATACTCATCCATACATGTAATAGCGGTCTTCTTGAATCTAAACAAACATGACAAAAGGATTATTTTAGTTATGAATGTATATTGTAATCATTTGAAGTATAAATTGTTGGAGATACTTGATGACATAGATTGTTGTTTTGACCAAGCGTCAACACTTTACCCCGAATACGACATTATTATGGGTGGTGATTTTAATTCACATTGTATTGGAACACCAGTGTATTATAAAGACCACAAACAGGCAAATTCAAATAGCTTTAAGAGAGGAACTACATTTCGGAATTATTTTGATGACTGGGGTATGTCGTTTGTGAAGTTCGCTATGGATTCTAACAATTATACTTGGAAAAGGGGCGATACTACATCAATGATTGATTTCTTCTGCGTCTCTGATTTGTTGTTACCATGCATTGAATCTGTTATAATTGGGGACATTATTTATAGCGATCATGCCCCCATTACTCTTAACACTTCCATGGTTACGAATCAATGGCATGCTAATCAGTGCTTGCAAGCCTTGGAGACGAAAAGAGAAAATATATCTCTCAGATGGAATCCTACCTTATGTAAGAGATTAGTGGAGAATGTTTCAAACCATCTAAAACATGAGGTCAATCCTTTAATGCCGGAATTATACTCTATAGAATGTTTAAATCAGATGATAAATGAGTGTATCAGAGAAACTCTTATAAAACTTGGAATAAAACAAGCTTCTATTGCGACAAATCACAAACATAGATTTAATTATAAGATTAAAATTCTGAAAAGAAATAAAAATCGTGATATACGAAAGCTTGAATTAGCGAAACTACCTGCTAAACTTTACTCACTAAAAAAGAAGAATATAATCCAAGAATACAAATTTAATGTAAAGGGAGTACATATAGAGCAATATAACAAAGAAAATTGTGAGATGATCAAAGCTATTTGTAGTAGAAATTCCCGAGATATCTGGGCTGCCCTAAAAAAAGGGGATACGGCGGATTTATGTAATGAATCTTTAATCAACGCTGAAACTTGGATAGCTTATGTTAAACAAAAATATGAATTACCAGAACGCTTTGCAATAAACCAAGATGAAGTAGAGTTATCATTTACTGACATACAATTTGTATGGACTACTTTTGATATTATGTGGGCCATCAAAAAACTATCTAATTCTCGTGCCCCTGGCCCCGATGGGATTCCATCTTGCGTATATAGGTCCGATCCTACTTTTTGGAGTATGATCCTAAAAATTAAGTTTGATAGTATCTTAGTGAGTGGCACTATCCCGTCTTCATGGGTTACTTCCATTCTTATTCCATTGTATAAAAAGGGTGACCCTCAATTGCCCGAGAATTATAGACCGATATCGCTAACAGATGCGGCGGCAAAAGTGTTCGCTATACTAGTTATCTATGAGCTTGATAAACATCTAGCAACTTATAAGATATATTCGAAATGCCAAGTGGGATTTAGACGTCAAATGGGAACAACACTAAATGCAACTATAATGAAACATCTGATTGCCGGAGTGAATAATAATGAACTGAGCACAATTTACATTGCATCCATTGATATGTCTTCTGCGTTCGACACCGTTGTGCGCAATGTTTTATGGACCAAAATGCGTAAGTCTGGAATTCCGGAATATTTGATCTATTGGATCAAGAAATTCCATACCAATACATCTTGTAGAATTCGTCTAACTCAGGGCGGTTCTTTAACTGAACCAGTGCAACTTCATCTTGGTTTAAAACAGGGCAGCAATTTTGCAGCCCTGCTGTTCAATCTTTATCTCTCTGACATAGATAAACTTTGGGAATCCACACTCACGATACCAGCAAGGCTTTGCTCACTAAGAATACACTGGTTAGCCTTTGCAGATGACCTCATCTTTTTTGATTTAACTCCTGCTGGTCTTCAGGCTAAGTTAAACATATTCATAGATTTTGCGTATGAACATAATCTTCGACCTAACCCATCCAAGACATGTATAATGATCTTTAAATCAAATAAGAAACTCAAAAAGTTCAACTGGAATATCGGGGGGACTGGTCTGTGTGAACTACAAGAATCTACTTATTTAGGATATCGCCTGAGCAGTGCGAATAGCATAAACTTATGGGTGGAATATATAAAGATGAAAGCCAGACCACTATTAAACCAGAAGAAATTTATCTTTCATAAGCTGTGTAAGTTTTCAATGACTCCGCTATTAGAGTTTTTTACATTGAAGGTTGAGCCTATTCTTCTATATGCCATGGATATTTGTGTCAGTAATTTGCATAGGCAACTTGATTCCATACAGGGTACTTTAGTGAAGAGAGCTTTATGTTTATCTATATCAATCCCGAACTGTGTTATTAGACATGAGTTGGGACTGATTTCCTTGTCCAATAGGTTTACCTGGCGGGCTCTCTCAAACTATTCCAAAATTCTTAACTATCCTGATAATTCTTTAAATCAGGATCTTTTTGAATTTACAAAGGGTTGTTCATCCAGTTCATTCACCAGCTACCTTGAAACCATGGCTAAAACTTTAAATAACTTGGGCACCGATAATGATGATTTGCTTATACGTCCTAACTATGTTAAACATAAATTGTTTGCGAACGACTGGTGTAAAACTCTAGATGAAATATCAACTTTGAGTACCTATAAGGAATATGCAAAATTCCTTCACAAAAGAGATGATTGTTGGGATTATATAGCGTTGTTTCCATGTAATAAAATCAGAATGTATTACATGAGATTTAGATTAAATCAATTTCATACCCTTGAACGAACAAAATTCTGGCGAACTGCAGGAACTAATCTAGGCGTCACTAAGTGTCGCTTTTCGAGGTGTACCGAACAGAAGGAAACTCTAAAACATTTAATTTTAGAATGCCCACATTTTAGAGATGTACGTACAAAGCATTTTCTACGTTTCATAAATGTGAATTACGAAGATTGTATGATATCTCTTTGGACTCGATTGATGCAAGGAAATGAGAGAGCATTAATCTTCGCATTGGTTGAGTTTTTGAAAGTAATTGAGAAAGAGATTTCGTTATTTCAGTGTTAAAATTTTGTTTTTATTGGGTTGTTTTCATATAGAAATTGTGTTAATGCTTTGTGCTACTTTTATAATTTTAATGAGATGTTCTGTATTCTGTTTGGTCTTTTGAATTTTTCTCTGTTTTTTTCTGTATTAATGTGCTATTTTGTAAAGGTTCTTTGAACTATAAACAAATAAAAAAAAAATTAAAAAAAATAAGTTTAATGGTACTCCCTGTTGATGTAAGCAAGAGATCGCCTCAATTTAGATGGTTTGTGGGTCAAGAGATGCTAGAATGCGTGAATCAAATAACATACCTCGGAGTGTCTATTAATTCTAGTGTTATCGAAACTCACTGGATGGAGATTGTGCGACTAAAATGCAAGAGACTGACAGCTCAGGCCTCTATGCTCCAGAGGGGGTATGGTACATTTTCTATAACATCAGTATTTATTTATTGTTTGCTTGTAAGGCACTTATACAATAAATATATACTGTTTCAAAGCACCCACAGGGCAGGGGAGGGGGGGGGAGTGGAAAGTACATTGCAACAATTACAAAACAATATTTAAGAGCGAAGGGGGAGGGGGATGAACCTGCTATGCATTGTGAGTATTCAAAACTTGCAAGTGCAGCAGGAAGAGGGGGTAAGTGCTGTGGAGTCCGAGCCCATGGGTGTGCCATAGACAAAGTGCTAGAATGTTGAGTGCTACACGGCCTGGGCTGTGAGAGGAGTAAGTGCAAGTCTCCAGAGCGGAGGGAATGCTGTGGAGAGACAGGAGCTGGGAAGAATTGGTGTGGGAGGTCAAGGCCCTGAAGATGCATAAGGGGCAAGGACACCAATACAGCAACTGTGAGATTAGCAGAGGAAAGAAGTGGGATATAAAGAGGAAAGTCTTAAGGAGCTTCTGGAATTTGAGGAGATCCTGCTCCAGGCGCAGAGGAAAGTGAGCGACCCCCTGCCCTCTGTTTGGCAAAAAGCTTTACACGCAAAGAGTTGGTGCCAGAAGAGTGAAGTGGTCTAGAGGGAGAGTATTTGGTGAGATAGAGTTGAAGATAGTGAGTTCCCCGGGCCCAGACAGCCCGGTGGATGATGCAGAGGGATTTGAATTTAATCTGTGCAGCAACTGGGAGCCAGTGAAGACTTTTTAGTGCAGGAGAGATCCAGTCCCTGGGCTGAAGGCCAAGGATAAGTCTTGCTGCCCTATTCTGGATAAGCTGGAGGAGTTGTAGTGTGGAAGAAGGAAGGTTTAGGAGGAGGCTGTTACAGTAGTCCAGTCTAGAGAGAACACAAGCTTGAGTCACATTGAGCCTCTAAGGGAAAGTGAGAAAAGGTAGAATTCCTTTGAGAAGGAAGAGCCGATAGTTGGACTTCTTGGCAATGTCCTAAGTGTGAGGGAGGAAGGAATGACTCCAAGGTTTCTGGCTTCAGTTGAAGGTTCAGGGGGAGAGACCAAGGAGGAAGGCCAGAAAGAAGGGAAGAAAGAGGGAGCCAGGGTCTCAATAGGAAGATCTCAGTTTTGCAGGCATTGACGCAGAGATCATTGGAGGTGCACCAGGACTGGATGGCAGATAAGCAGTCAGGGATGATGGAGGGTGCAAGAGGGTCTGAAGAAGATCTGTGTGTTTGCTTAACACTGGAGGTTGGGGGAGAAAGAGGGGATGAGGCAGGCAAGGTAGATGTTAAAGAACCAGGAGGAGAGTATAGAGCCCTGGGGGACACCAAAGGTGGCGATGGAGGAAGGAGAGGAGAAGGGGCCCAGGATGACTTGGGAACAGTGGTTAGTGAGGAAAGCGGACAGCCACTCCAGTGCCCGTTCCGAGATCCAAGTGTGTCGTGGAACCTTTGAATGAGGATGAAATGGTTAACTGTGTTGAATGCAGAGGAGAGATCAAGAAGGATAAGGAGAGCTGGGGAGTTGGAGTCCAGAGATGCGAGCAGTTCTTCACAGGTGTTCAGAAGAGCAGTTTCCGTGCATCTGGATACTCAGAACCCAGATTGGTGGTCGTGGAGGACTCCAACAAGTTCAGTGTGAGTTCAGTTGAGGCAAGGCCAGCTTCTCAAGTAGCTTCCCCAGGAAGGGGGTGATGGATATAGGACGATAGCTGGCATGGGGGATGTGGTGGGGAGAGTGGGATGGGCTGGATGGAGTGTAGAAAGGATGGTCAGAATGTCCTTAGTTTTGTTTGGTGGCAAAGTGTGAGGCCAGTGCATTGCAGAGGACGTAGGAAGGAGAAGGGGTGGAGGAGACTCCGGAGGGGTTGGCTAGTTACCTGCATATTTAGAAAAGTTCAGCCGTGTTATTCGATGCGCCAGAGACTCGTGCCTGAATGTGGGCTCTTTTCTTTGCACCAATGGCAAGTCTGTTTTGCCTTTGGAGCAGGGGGCAGGCAAATTTATCAGAGGATGACCCTGAGGTTTGCCACTTCTGTTTTGCTGCCCTGCACTTTCGTTTCAGAGCTGCAAGTTTGGTGTTGTCGTTCCAGGTGTTACGCTTTGAAGCAGGTTTCAGACGGATCCACATAACTGAGGCAAGAGTGTTGGTGATTGAAAGATAGAGGTTGCTAACGGCAGAGTGAGAGGTAGAGGCAGAAGTGGGGGGGTGAAGGTGGAGGCGAAGGCCGCAGCAGTCACTCGTTTTGTCGGGTGGGTGTTGGAGAACGGTGCTGGTGTGACTTTTGGGGCAGGCCGTTCAGGTGGTAAATGGGACCCAGATGAGAGGAGAGAGTGGTCAACCAGAAAAGCAGGGAAAATAATGGAGGAGATAGAGTGAGGTTAGAGTGTATGAGGACATTCAGAGTGTGTCCAGCAGTGTGGGTTGGCCCAAAAGTGAGAATGGAGAGGGAAAGCGAACAGAGCAGAGGTCAGTGAATACAGTGGAAGCAGAGCCAGGGGAGACAATTGAATGTTGAAGTCACCCAGGAGGAGAAGGTTAGAGGTGGAGGAAAGAAAGGAAGAGCAGAAGTCAGCCCATTCAGAGAGAAAAGGGAGGTAGCGCCTGGAGGCCGGTAGATGGTGGCAATAGTCAGGGTGAAAGGTGGGAGAGGTGACCAACTTGCAGACCAGGCTTTCAAAGGAAGAGTAGAGCTGAGTAGGTAAGATGGAAGCAGGAACTCACTCGGAGAAGATTAAGGCAACCCCCCCTGCCAATGCGGTGAGGGCGAGGCTTAGAGATTATCTGGAAGCCATCAGGGATGAGGGAGTCAAAGGCAGTGACAGAGCTGGCATTGAATCAAGTCTCTGTAAGAGCGAGAATGTCGAGGTCAATGTCTTCAAGAAGGAGACAGATGTCAGTGGAGTGTGTTTTTGGCTGATCAGGCGTTAAGAGTCACCAGATGGAGGTGAAGATTTGAAGGTTTTCTGAGTTGGGGTACAGGGGTGTGGTACACCAGTCAGAAGAGGGAGATGGGGCGGTGGGGATGCAGGTGAGGGAAGTTAGTGAGAGAAGGGAAGATGCAGTCAAAAAGGAGGTTGGGTTGTGGACCCAGAGCTAGAATGGTGCCCGTGTGATAGACATTAACGAAGCAACGAGAGGATGCAATGCCAACCGAGAGGACTTCCCACTTGGTGCCACCGTTAATGGAGGAATGTGAGGAGCGAGAGAGAGTGGAGATGAGGTGGGGGTCCAGAGATCAGGAGAAGGGACTGAGGAAACTATATCAGTGAAAACCTCTCTAGAGGAGGCACTGACATAGGTATCGGGAATGGAAGTCCAGGCTGTGCACTCAGGTCTTTTTTGTGCTTCTTCCTGCTGGACTTTGAGAGAGAAGGGAGATGGGTGATAGTGTAGCAGTTAGAGAATATAGGAGATATGGAGAGAGCCATAAGAAGGCAGATGATTAGCCAAGGAATGAGAGGGGAGTGGAAAGCACTGCACAGTTCTGGCTGAACTCACAAGGAGGCCTAGTGGAATGAGGTTGGGGAGAATAAGAGAAATACAGAGGAAGTAGAATTACATTTGATGAGTGGTACAGAGAGGTGAGTAAACTATACAGACCCAAATTAGATTTTTTTAAATGGGGCAGCAAACCCTGCAAAGCAGATGGTACTATGCAATGCTGAAAACACCCAAGTTGGATTTTTGTTTTAAATGGGGAAGCAAACAGTGCAAGGCAGATGGTACTAAGCAATGCTAAAAACACCCAAGTTGGATTTTTTAAATGGGGCAGCAAACCGTGCAAGGCAGATGGTACTAAGCAATGCTAAAAACACCCAAGTTGGATTTTTTAAATGGGGCAGCAAACAGTGCAAGGCAGATGGTACTAAGAAATGCTGAAAACACCCAAGTTGGATTTTTTTTTAAATGGGGCAGAAAACAGTGCAAGGCAGATGGAAAACAAGTATACAATAAGAATACAACATGCAGTGATGAATGAAGGTAGATAGGCGAGGATGGAACAGAGGAAGCCTCAGGAGAGTTAGGGATTGGAAGTTTGATGGACTCGCCTTCACGGATGCGGGGGTTTGTGGCAGTCTTTTGGGGGCAGTTGCAGTGAAATCAGCCATTAATATGTCCAGAGAACGGATCATCGTTAGAGATGTGGGGCTGTGGCTGTCCAGGCCCAGACAGGCACCTTAGGAGTGGGGCCATGGGAGGCGTGCCGGCATTTGCCTGCTGGCTACTTCTGATTGGCCCTATCAGGCACAAAAGGCCCAATCAGTGAAGTCCTTCCCATGACCAAGGCACTCCAGTGCCAGGAGGGCAGGCAGCCATATTGGAGAGGGGGGGTCAAAAGCAGCCACGCGAGGAAACCGGGTTGCCCTGTTATATACTAGATCGCCAGTAGTGACCTTTTATAAACAAAAGGTGATTCCTATCCTCTTACGGAGCTGAGACGGCCTTAAATCTACTTATTCCGTTTTGGGAGAGATTGGAGGGTTGCTACTGGAAGCTACTATTGCATCTGCCGCAGTCATTACGAATTGCTTTAATTAGATATGAGTTGGGGTTGCAATCCTTGGGATCAATGATTGGGTGGAAAACGCTGGCTCTATACAAGAAGTGCATTGAAGAGACTGCCCCTCCTCCTCCTTTTAGGATATTGAGTAACAGGAAACATGATAAAAGGGATTGGCTGTTGGATATTTGGAAACAAAGCTGTTGGGATAAGTTATTAAGTTTTGGCCTATCGAACCAAATCTTACTGAAACTCCTGATAAGGTTAAGTATAAGATAACGTTCCAGGAATGGATAAATACCCAAGAAAGTAGGTTTAAATGTAAACTGTCCCTAAACATGGTTTCAGAGAGATCAGATCAGTTAATAAGCTTGCAGGCTATCTTAGTAAGTTTCCCATCACCCGATACTGCGATTTGTTTATGCGTTTACGATTGAATATTTTGCCTACTAGAGAGGTTCTTGCCTTCCGCAGACCGATGATAAAAACAAAGGGTTTTTGTGGATACTGTACCAGAATGGAAATAACAGTCAACTAAACATTTGATAATGGAATGTCCTGGTTTAGAAGTGGTAAGAATGAAGCATATGAAGGAGGTTGGAAAGGATTTTTCCTCGCTATCTCGGGATGAATGGTGGAATATGTTTTTAATTGGCGATATCTCATTGATTCTTGCAGTAATTACACTTTTGGAAGAAGTTTTAAAATTGTTAGTCCCTTCACCCGCCCAGTAAAAGTAATTATGTGCTTGTAAAGATTTTAAGACTTTCAACTTAAGGATGGACGTTAATTTGATTCTCTTATTGTGTATGATGTATTGATGTCTAATGTTTATAATAAACCAAACATAAAATATAAAAGTAGGCATTGATTGATGGTTGAGGACATTTGTCCAGTTTATGCTTTTACCAAGCTGTTTTTAGATTCTTGTGTTGGATAATTGGTTCATATTGCTGCTAGGGGAGAGGGGCTGTTGGTTTTGCTCCATTAGCACTCATGGTGATATGTAACATATTTATGTCACCAGATGCTACTGACTCGCCGGCCTGAATTTGGGTCGTTCATGCAGTGGCACTTTATGTCCATCATCTACCATTATGACTCTGCCCTTGTCTTCTTTTGATGAAAGACACTATTTGGCACGGCACGTGCTTGCTTTGTTTCTGCCAACATAGGGTGGAGCTTATACTGTGTCACTTGACACTATGGCCATTCCACATACCATCCTGCCTCTTTTTTGATAGCTTTTTAGGCAAATTCATCGGTTTGATGATTCCACTAGGGTTTAGATTTGCGTGATTTTCTTGATCCGTCACATTTTGGACTACTTTTTTCATTCAATTTTCTCTGGCAGCAACCCTGACCTTTATATACGAGTATGATACAGTATCGGAATTTTAAAGCACTTTTCTAGTATTGTATAGCCTTATTGGTCTGTTTAATTGTGCTCTGTGTTGTGTTTCACTAGAAAATTGTCATTTAACATGGCTAGTTAATTATGGGGCTTGTGCAGCGGCCGCTCTGTTTTGTGCTTCCTTGAGGTACTGAAAAGAACTGACACGAGAAAATTGAGATAGCTTCTGCACTCGTGATGTTTTTAAGTTGAACATGGTATTTGTCTGTGAAAAGGGAGAATATTTACAGAAATTGTAACAAGGCACTTTTCACCTGATTTCAGTGTGTGTTATATTACCATTTCATTGATCTTATGCGACAGTACAGTACTCAGTAAATCACTAGCTCATTGCTGCAAACCAGCATTTTCAATATGGCCGCTTGGTTAAAGGATTACAGATGAATTTGCATCTTAGAAAGGTGGTGATGACGTGATCAGGTGACGTGCATAGACATAAAAGAAATCCCTCAACAAACAGTAAACTAACCTGACGAAGCCCCTGCATAGGGGTGGAATATGTGGTTGACTTCATGTTCTAGGAGTCAGTTGCTTGTGAGTCCATGATTTTAATGTTTTTTTTACAGCTCTGTTTGAATACACTTTGACTTTTTGCTATGAGATTGTGTGCTGGGGATTTTTTATTGTTCTGTAATCACCACGCCATTTACACTTCTTGTACCGATTTTTAGGGCTTATTTGTAAAGGTCTGTTATGAATTGGCATACAAAAGAACCACATTCTTTGTGACTTGTGAAGCAAAGGAAACCCTCCCTACCTGCTCTACTGTGGGCGCTTTAAAACATGTACCTGATGCACTTTGTGTATAAGGAAGACATTGACCAACTGCTGAGCAAATATGGTGCCCTGTTTGGAGAATTGGATGCCTCTGTGATCAAGAGGTATGACTGCTCATTGACAGCACTCTGCCACAGGCTCATCCCGTTTTACCTCTGACAGCAAGTGGACACTGAACTGGCCAAATTAGAAGCTGAAAGGATCACCAAAAAGGGCCAAAGGCCCACGCGGCAGGTATCCCCAACAGTAGTGGCCATCAAGCCCAAATATCCAATGAATGCCAATTTGTGTATGAATACCTAACAGTGTTGTCAAGGTGTCAAAGTACCTTCAAGAACCAGGGCTAGCCCTCAACAGAGGAAAGTGGGAACTTCCTTTACCCGCAGATCAAATTCTTTGGTTACATTCTTCAATAATTGAGACTGTCTGCGGACCCATAGAAGGTGGAAGGCATCTGAAAAGTGGACCACCATTGTCTGCCTCAAAAGTATGGAATTGTTAGGCATGGTTAATTTCTGGAGATGTTGTATTCCACAACTTGAGACAATATCAGAATCCCTTGGGAAACCACATTGAAAAGTCTGGGGCGGAGTGGTTTAACAAGGAACAACTAGCACTTGTCAAGCGTGTTCTGATGGCAGTCGCTACTATGACCTTTTTTTAATCCATCATCCACATTGGGAGTTATGCTTGACGCCAGACCCTTTTGGCATGGGGAAAATGTTTGATCAGGTAAATGACAAGCAAGAACATCACATGATTGTTTTTGTGGCATTAAATCCCTGTTCCAAGGGCTGGAACAGGGGTGCGGGGGGAGGAGGGGTAATGGCCCAGCAGCCCAAGATTATGGGCCGAGCGTTAAATGACTGAAAATACTGTGTAAAGATGGCTGCCATGAAAAGGGAAGAGGGGCTCTGTATCAAGCCCCTCTTCCCTTTCGATAACAGCCATTGGGAGAAGAGGGCAAGGTGAGGTGGCGAGTGCAGATGCAGCTGAAATAAGTTAAGTGAAGGGGAGGGGAATTACAAAAAAATAAGGGAAGGGAGGTTGGGGGAAGATGGTGGCGGGGGAGCCGACGGTCAGGTAGGATGGAAGGCAGACTTTCACTAGTGGTTCAAACCCACACTCCTAGCCACCCGATTGGCTTGCTCCCCCTGCCAGGGTGCTAATGTGAAATGGGCACTTACCCCCATTGAACAGCAATATTTTCCAATCAAATGGAAGCCGTGGTCACCCCTTGGAGTTGTAAGCACCTTTACCTGTGCCTCTTTACATGGTTTATGATCTTTCCAATGAATACTTTCCAACAAAAGTTTTTGCATCGAAAATTATCCATCTAAAGGTTTTGCATTGAATGCATTGTTTTGTATTTTGTTTTGGGGGGTCCCCCTGCTGCCCCCCTGTTTTGTACCCTCAAAAACCCACCCCAACGAAAATTAACCCTTTACCTTACACATTTATGCATTTGATGCATATTTTTTCAATGCATAGGTTTTGATAGATAAAGTTTGGTTGGAAACTCTCTCGATGGAAAGACTGGATATCTCTTTACATGCCCTATTGTGGTAATCACATGCTGTTACTACCCATAATGAATGGCACTGCCCCCAAATACTCCAGCGCAAATGCTAATAGGGCTATTGCAGTGGCAGGAGTACAGAGCAACATTGGAATTTATGGCCTGGAGCAGACAATCCTGCTGATTATTTGTCCTGACAAAAGCCAGGGTATCTTTGGGTTGAAGACACTGTGGTGGAGGAACACATTTTTGTTAATTACATGTGTACACTTACTCAAAGCAATGGGGCGAGATAACATTGCTGTGGCAACTCCAGGCAATTAATGCTTGCAAGATGCCATCTGTTAGGAAAGATTTTCCCTCCAGTTGGGAACCAACCCCCAACTTTTTGCTGTTGTCTGGCCCTCCTAGCTTGACTTTTGCCAGTGGAGCCCAGTCTCCAGTACTGGGAGACTTTGTTTCCCTTAGTCTTTCCTCTTTGTTGCTATTTCTTAGCAACATTTTATCAGTGCACAATGTACCTTCCAGTACAGTGTGCTTGGGTGTATCTTAAATTTTTAAGGCCCTGGACAGCCTCAAAGGATTTTTGGTGAATGTACAAGTGTGACCAGGGCAGAGCTGGTGGCAGAAGTTCCTTTTAAAGCATTTTTTACTTTTCTGTGGTCCATACCGCGTTTGGCCCGGGACAGTGGCCCGTGGTCAGTGCCGAAAATGGCCAGGCCACGAGGTGTTCTGTTTTTTGGCCATTTTGTCTATTTGCCTTCCACAGGTCAAGCAGACCCGGGAAATTCCTTATTTGGTCATGCAGACCTCCACGCAAACCAAAGCTTTCGCTAGCTTCTGCATGCCTTGTGTGTGTACCTCCAGGATGTGGGCTGGAGCTGTCTAGTTCCAATACGCATCCTGGGTGCCAGGATGTCTAGTGTGCTTGGATGACTGGGACCACTGTGGTCTGTGATTGGTCGATGTCTCAGATGGCTGAATGTGAGTAGCTCTCTTATTGGTTTCTCTTCGTTTTGGCACAAAGGAGACTTTGGATAAGAGAAGGCACTCTACACCCATTCCAGGTCGATCTTCTGATTCACACCAAACTTTGTAAATGAGCAAAGTATCCTTAACCGAAGAAGCATATCTGTGGAGCCGATGGTGACCTGCTGGTTTGGCACCCTGACCCTGCTGTTGTCCCGTCAGAGGCCCCGTTTCTGATCGAACCTAGAAGGCCTGTAAGGGCACTTCGACCCATTGGACAAAATCCCCATCACGGACAAAAAAAAAGAGCTAGGTACGTACTAAAGGAAGCTAAAAAAAAAAAACTCACTAGGACAAGATGATCCACCTACAGGACTGGAGACATTAAATGTCCTGGAACCCTTCAATTTTCATGCTATCACCACAAATGAAATGATAAGAACCTTGAACTCAATGAAACCCACCAAATGCGCGGGAAAACCTCCCCCCCCCAAAATCATCTAGCAAAATATTAATATATTTTCCCCGTTACTCACGAAAATTGTGAACTCATCTTTTCATGACAGTTGAGTCCCTGCTAAAATCAAAACAGTTACCATCACACCCCTGGTTAAGAAACCAGAGGCAGATCAAAGGGACCCAGGTAATCTAAGACCGATTACAAACTAATTTCATACTCTAGGGACTTGATTAGATGGCCACATCTCAATTTCAGACCTTTGTAGAGACAAACAAGATCTTACATAGCCAGCAGTCGGGTTTCCGTGCGCCACATAGTACCGAGACGGCAATGCTTGACTTACAGTCTCACATGTTAAGCATAACAGAAAAGGGGAACACAGGACTACTAATACTTCTCAATCTCGGTGCATAATTCAATCTTCTTGATCACAATCAGCTCAAATTATCCCTCTAGAAGGGTGCAAAATGTTCTAAAGACGCTATAAACTGGCTAAGCTCCTTTCTCTTAGGCAGAAAATCTGAAGTCCACTGGAGTGATAATTTCTCCATTGAAGAGATCATAAACTGTGGAGTCCCACAAGGCGCAAGCCTATCACCGCTTCTTTTTAATCTCTTCATCAGGTTCCTCTGCGCGTTTTTCACCAACTACGCCGACGATCCCCAGCTAGTGGTCAAAATGAGCAGAAATGATTCCCATGACAGTGCAAAAATTGAAGCACACTATAAAACACTAGCGACCTCGATGAATAATAACTGGCTTCGTTGAACCGCCGAGAAAACAGAGTTAATGGTCTTTGGAACAAAACAAGCTAGGGCCAAATTAAACCACCAATATGAAGCTTTTAGAATAAATGACTGCCTAATCAAGGTTGCTAGCAAGGTTAAAACATTAGGGATCTAAATTGAAGCATCCCTGAGTGCAGAAGCACATGTCATGCAACTTAATAACACCTGCTCATATCATCTACGGCTACTCAAGTTAATATGTCCATACTTGAGTGAGGAAAACTTCTCTACCATTGCAGGAGCCACCATATTGTCCAGATTGGACTATGGAAATGCACTCTAATTAGGAATAAACGAAGGACACACCGCCAATTGTCAAACAATTCAGAACAACGCAGTAAGACCATCAAAGGGAAATAAAAAAAAGAACACATTAGTGAAGAAAGAAGAAGCTTACCTTGGTTGGCAGTAGAAGACAGAGTCCACTTCAAGGCCCTGACCTTCGGACACAGGTGTGTTCATGGGAAAGCCCCTGCATACCTTAAAAGGAAGATGACCTACTACACACCCGGCCATGCCCTCAGATCGGAAACACAAGGCCAAATGGTGATAGCAAGGTTTAGGAAATCAAACTGTCTTGAAAAGGCATTTGATGTCCACATCAAAGCTGCTATCGAATGGAACAACCTCCCGATACAGTTAAGACTACAACCCTCCTACATGACTATCATGAAGAGACTCAAAACTCACTTATTTAAATAACTCTCTAGAGTTTTCACTGATGATCCACTGACTGTTTATGTTAATTGTATGTCCCCTCGCCTGTACTGTACCTCTTTCTGCATCAAAATGTTTGCGCCCAGATGCCTGCAGGCTTACGGCGCGATATAAACAAATTAATAGTGGGACCAACTATTCTCGGCACCTCCTGCTTAAACTGTAAGCAAGCCTTTTCGGAAGTGTTCCTTGCCCTCCCAGTGAACTGACCAGCTCGTACGGGACCTGTGCCCTGGAACCGCTGCTGTCTCAAGTTTTAACTTGAGCCTTTGGAGACTGCAATTTCTCGGTATAAAACATAATCCCACCAAGTTTCGTACACCTAGCATTCTTAGGTCTGGAATTAGGAGACTATGGCTGAACCTGAGCACATGCAGTCACTGTGTCGCCCAGCTGTGGTGAAGATCTTCATGGGTGCACTCCTGCTCTGCCCCCCCCCCGCCCTGTGCCCTAAAACAAGCTGCAGTGAAGCTCCCCCTCATCAGAAGCAGCAAAATCTCCACTGTCCCACCACAGACTGATGTCCCGGAACGCAGACCCTGAAATCCACAGAGGCGCGCAACTGCAGGATTCGTACCTGTGAACGAACTGGACTTGAAATGGCAAAGTTTGGTCCGGAGAGCGTTGAGGGTCGTAAGTACTTGCATTCCTTACCCATTGCCCCTGCCGCATCCATAGACTTTTGCACACAAGCGTTTCCTGGGGCCGACTCTCCTTTATCGAGGTAGTCTGTGCTACCGAGATATTCCCAATTCTTGAAACCTACTCTGCCCTCTTGTGGATACCCTCCTTGAATAGTGGGAAGTTTTTCTTCATCACTTCACCCACCTTCCTGAGTCGCTACAGCCCCTTGAAGAGACCCCATTTTGAACATAACCACACTATTGCGTGGGCCAGCACCAAATGTACTTTTGAGCCTAAGGCGCCACTCATCATGGGGAATGGACTGCCTATTAGTCAGGGTTTAAATTATTGAAGTACTGCCTAAAGTATCTTAGTACTGTGTGACCCCTTTCTTTGCAGGTTGTGAATCTCTACTTGTGTAATATTCCTTTAGGCCAAAAAGTTACTGTATATATGTTTCCTAGTTAGTGTTGTTAGTTTTGTTAATTTTGCATTGATTCTATTTTGTGTTTGATTTAAAAGGCCT